>NW_028153463.1:0-600000 GCF_964211835.1 Anser anser | reverse complement strand
TGCATCCCCAGTGGTGCCAGTGCACTCTCTGGACTCACTGCACTGCATCCCCAGTGCTGCCAGTGCACTCTCTGGACTCACTGCACTGCATCCCCAGTGGTGCCAGTGCACTCTCTGGACTCACTGCAATGCATCCCCAGTGGTGCCAGTGCACTCTCTGGACTCACTGCACTGCATCCCCAGTGGTGCCACTGCACTCTCTGGACTCACTGCAGTGCATCCCCAGTGGTGCCAGTGCACTCTCTGGACTCACTGCAGTGCATCCCCACTGCTGCCAGTGCACTCTCTCGACTCACAGCAGTGCATCCCAATGGTGCCAACGCACTCTCTGGACTCACTGCACTGCATCCCCAGTGGTGCCAATGCACTCTCTGGACTCACTGCACTGCATCCCCAGTGGTGCCAGTGCACTCTCTGGACTCACTGCACTGCATCCCAAGTGGTGCCAGTGCACTCTCTGGACTCACTGCACTGCATCCCCAGTGGTGCCAGTGCACTCTCTCGAGTCACTGCACTACATCCCCAGTGGTGCCAGTGCGCTCACTGGACTCACTGTACTGCATCATCAGTGGTGCCAGTGCACTCTCTGGAGTGACTGCAGTGCATCCCCAGTGGTGCCAGTGCACTCTCTGGACTCACTGCACTGCATCCCCAGTGGTGCCAACGCACTCTCTGGACTCACGGCACTGCATCCCCAGTGGTGCCAGTGCACTCACTGGACTCACTGCACTGCATCCCAAGTGGTACCAGTGCACTCTCTGGACTCACTGCACTGCATCCCCAGTGGTGCCAGTGCACTCTCTCGAGTCACTGCACTACATCCCCAGTGGTGCCAGTGCACTCACTGGACTCACTGTACTGCATTCCCAGTGGTGCTAGTGCACTCTCTGGACTCACTGCAGTGCATTCCCAGTGGTGCCAGTGCACTCTTTGGACTCACTGAAGTGCATTCTCAGTGGTGCCAGTGCACTCTCTGGACTCACTGCAGTGCATCCCCAGTGGTGCCAGTACACTCACTGGACTCACTGCACTGCATCCCCAGTGGTGCCAGTGCACTCTCTGGACTCACTGCACTGCATCCCCAGTGGTGCCACTGCACTCTCTGGACTCACTGCACTGCATCCCCAGTGCTGCCTGTGCACTCTCTGGACTCACTGCACTGCATCCCCAGTGGTGCCAGTGCACTCTCTGGACTCACTGCACTGCATCCCCAGTTGTGCCAGTGCACTCTCTGCACTCACTGCACTGCATACCCAGTGGTGCCAGTGCACTCACTGGACTCACTGCAGTGCATTCCCTCTGGTGCCAGTGCACTCTCTGGACTCACTGCAGTGCATCCCCAGTGGTGCCAGTGCACTCTCTGGACTCACTGCACTGCATCCCCAGTGGTGCCAGTGCACTCTCTGGACTCACTGCAGTGCATCACCTGTGGTGCCAGTGCACTCTCTGGACTCACTGAAGTGCATCCCCAGTGGTGCCAGTGCAATCTCTGGACTCACTGCACTGCATTCCCAGTCGTGCCAGTGCACACTCTGGACTCACTGCACTGCATCCCCAGTGGTGCCAGTGCACTCTCTGGACTCACTGCACTGCAACCCCAGTGTTGCCAGTGCACTCTCTGGACTCACTGCACTGCATCCCCAGTGGTGCCAGTGCACTCTCTGGACTCACTTCAGTGCATCCCCAGTGGTGCCAGAGCACTCTCTGGACTCACTGCACTGCATCCCCAGTGGTGCCAGTGCACTCTCTGGACTCACTGCAGTGCATCCCCAGTGGTGCCAGTGCACTCTCTGGACTCACTGCACTGCATCCCCAGTGGTGCCAGTGCACTCTCTGGACTCACCGGGGTGCATCCCCAGTGGTGCCAGTGAACTCTCTGGACTCACTGCACTGCATCCCCAGTGGTGCCAGTGCACTCTCTGGACTCACTGCACTGCATCCCCAGTGGTGCCAGTGCACTCTCTGGACTCACTTCAGTGCATCCCCAGTGGTGCCAGTGCACTCTCTGCACTCACTGCACTGCATTCCCAGTGGTGCCAGTGCACTCTCTGCACTCACTGCACTGCATCCCCAGTGGTGCCAGTGCACTCACTGGACTCACTGCAGTGCATTCCCTCTGGTGCCAGTGCACTCTCTGGACTCACCGGGGTGCATCCCCAGTGGTGCCAGAGCACTCTCTGGACTCACTGCAGTGCATCCCCAGTGGTGCCAGTACACTCACTGGACTCACTGCACTGCATCCCCAGTGGTGCCAGTGCACTCTCTGGACTCACTGCACTGCATCCCCAGTGGTGCTACTGCACTCTCTGGACTCACTGCACTGCATCCCCAGTGCTGCCTGTGCACTCTCTGGACTCACTGCACTGCATCCCCAGTGGTGCCAGTGCACTCTCTGGACTCACTGCACTGCATCCCCAGTTGTGCCAGTGCACTCTCTGCACTGCATACCCAGTGGTGCCAGTGCACTCACTGGACTCACTGCAGTGCATTCCCTCTGGTGCCAGTGCACTCTCTGGACTCACTGCAGTGCATCCCCAGTGGTGCCAGTGCACTCTCTGGACTCACTGCACTGCATCCCCAGTGGTGCCAGTGCACTCTCTGGACTCACTGCAGTGCATCACCTGTGGTGCCAGTGCACTCTCTGGACTCACTGAAGTGCATCCCCAGTGGTGCCAGTGCAATCTCTGGACTCACTGCACTGCATTCCCAGTCGTGCCAGTGCACACTCTGGACTCACTGCACTGCATCCCCAGTGGTGCCAGTGCACTCTCTGGACTCACTGCACTGCAACCCCAGTGTTGCCAGTGCACTCTCTGGACTCACTGCACTGCATCCCCAGTGGTGCCAGTGCACTCTCTGGACTCACTTCAGTGCATCCCCAGTGGTGCCAGAGCACTCTCTGGACTCACTGCACTGCATCCCCAGTGGTGCCAGTGCACTCTCTGGACTCACTGCAGTGCATCCCCAGTGGTGCCAGTGCACTCTCTGGACTCACTGCACTGCATCCCCAGTGGTGCCAGTGCACTCTCTGGACTCACCGGGGTGCATCCCCAGTGGTGCCAGTGAACTCTCTGGACTCACTGCACTGCATCCCCAGTGGTGCCACTGCACTCTCTGGACTCACTGCACTGCATGTCCAGTGGTGCCAGTGCACTCTCTGCACTCACTGCACTGCATCCCCAGTGGTGCCAGTGCACTCTCTGCACTCACTGCACTGCATCCCCAGTGGTGCCAGTGCACTCACTGGACTCACTGCAGTGCATTCCCTCTGGAGCCAGTGCACTCTCTGGACTCACTGCACTGCATCCCCAGTGGTGCCAGAGCACTCTCTCGACTCACTGCACTGCATCCCCAGTGGTGCCAGTGCACTCTCTGGACTCACTGCACTGCATCCCCAGTGGTGCCAGTGCACTCTCTGGACTCCCGGCACCGCATCCACAGTGGTGCCAGTGCACTCTCTGGGCTCACTGCAGTGCATCCCCAGTGGTGCCAGTGCACTCTCTTGACTCACTGCACTGCATCCCCAGTGGTGCCAGTGCACTCACTGGATTCACTGCACTGCATCCCCAGTGGTGCTAGTGCACTCTCTGGACTCACTGCAGTGCATCCCCAGTGGTACCAGTGCACTCTCTGGACTCACTGAAGTGCATTCTCAGTGGTGCCAGTGCACTCTCTGGACTCACTGCAGTGCATCCCCAGTGGTGCCAGTGCGCTCTCTGGACTCACTGCAGTGCATCCCCAGTGGTGCCAGTGCACTCTCTGGACTCACTGCACTGCATCCCCAGTGCTGCCAGTGCACTCTCTGGACTCACTGCACTGCATCCCCAGTGGTGCCAGTGCACTCTCTGCACTCACTGCACTGCATCCCCAGTGGTGCCAGTGCACTCTCTGCACTCACTGCAGTGCATCCCCAGTGGTGCCAGTGCACTCTCTGGACTCACTGCACTGCATCCCCAGTGGTACCAGTGCACTCTGTGGACTCACTGCAGTGCATCCCCAGTGGTGCCAGTGCACTCTCTGGACTCACTGCACTGCATCTCCAGTGGTGCCAGTGCACTCTCTGGAGTCACTGCACTGCATCCCCAGTGGTGCCAGTGCACTCTCTCGAGTCACTGCACTACATCCCCAGTGGTGCCAGTGCACTCACTGGACTCACTGTACTGCATCATCAGTGGTGCCAGTGCACTCTCTGGACTCACTGCAGTGCATCCCCACTGGTGCCAGTGCACTCTCTGGACTCACTGCACTGCATCCCCAGTGGTGCCAGTGCACTCACTGGACTCACTATACTGCATCACCAGTGGTGCCAGTGCACTCTCTGGACTCACAGCACTGCATCCCCAGTGTTGCCAGTGCATTCACTGGACTCACTGTACTGCATCCCCAGTGGTGCCAGTGCACTCTCTGGACTCACTGCAGTGCATCCCCACTGGTGCCAGTGCACTCACTGGATTCACTGCACTACATACCCAGTGGTGCTAGTGCACTCTCTGGACTCACTGCAGTGCATCCCCAGTGGTGCCAGTGCACTCTTTGGACTCACTGAAATGCATTCTCAGTGGTGCCAGTGCACTCTCTGGACTCAGTGCACTGCATCCCCAGTGGTGCCAGTGCGCTCTCTGGACCCACTGGAGTGCATTCTCAGTGGTGCCAGTGCACTCTCTGGACTCACTGCAGTGCATCCCCAGTGGTGCCAGTACACTCTCTGGACTCACTGCACTGCATCCCCAGTGGTGCTAGTGCACTCTGTGGACTCACTGCAGTGCATCCCCAGTGGTGCCAGTGCACTGTCTGGACTCACTGAACGGCATTCTCAGTGGTGCCAGTGCACTCTCTGGACTCACTGCAGTGCATCACCAGTGGTGCCAGTGCACTCTCTGGACTCACCGCACCGCATCCCCAGTGGTGCCAGTGCACTCTCTGGACTCACTGCACTGCATCCCCAGTGGTGCCACTGCACTCTCTGGACTCACTGCAGTGCATCCCCAGTGGTGCCAGTGCACTCTCTGGACTCACTGCAGTGCATCCCCACTGCTGCCAGTGCACTCTCTGGACTCACAGCAGTGCATCCCCAGTGGTGCCAGTGCACTCTCTGGACTCACTGCACTGCATCCCCAGTGGTGCCAATGCACTCTCTGGACTCACTGCAGTGCATCCCCAGTGGTGCCAGTGCACTCTCTGGACTCACTGCACTGCATCCCAAGTGGTGCCAGTGCACTCTCTGGACTCACTGCAGTGCATCCCCAGTGGTGCCAGTGCACTCTCTCGAGTCACTGCACTACATCCCCATTGGTGCCAGTGCGCTCACTGGACTCACTGTACTGCATCATCAGTGGTGCCAGTGCACTCTCTGGAGTAACTGCAGTGCATCCCCAGTGGTGCCAGTGCACTCTCTGGACTCACTGCACTGCATCCCCAGTGGTGCCAATACACTCTCTGCACTCACTGCACTGCATCCCCAGTGGTGCCAGTGCACTCACTGGACTCACTGCACTGCATCCCAAGTGGTACCAGTGCACTCTCTGGACTCACTGCACTGCATCCCCGGTGGTGCCAGTGCACTCTCTCGAGTCACTGCACTACATCCCCAGTGGTGCCAGTGCACTCTCTGGACTCACTGTACTGCATTCCCAGTGGTGCTAGTGCACTCTCTGGACTCACTGCAGTGCATCCCCAGTGGTGCCAGTGCACTCTTTGGACTCACTGAAGTGCATTCTCAGTGGTGCCAGTGCACTCTCTGGACTCACTGCACTGCATTCTCAGTGGTGCCAGTGCACTCTCTGGACTCACTGCAGTGCATCCCCAGTGGTGCCAGTACACTCACAGGACTCACTGCACTGCATCCCCAGTGGTGCCAGTGCACTCTCTGGACTCACTGAAGTGCATTATCAGTGGTGCCAGTGCACTCTCTGGACTCACTGCACTGCATCCCCAGTGCTGCCTGTGCACTCTCTGGACTCACTGCACTGCATCCCCAGTGGTGTCACTGCACTCTCTGGACTCACTGCACTGCATCCCCAGTTGTGCCAGTGCACTCTCTGCACTCACTGCACTGCATACCCAGTGGTGCCAGTGCACTCTCTGGACTCACTGCAGTGCATTCCCTCTGGTGCCAGTGCACTCTCTGGACTCACTGCAGTGCATCCCCAGTGGTGCCAGTGCACTCTCTGGACTCACTGCACTGCATCCCCAGTGGTGCCAGTGCACTCTCTGGACTCACTGCAGTGCATCACCTGTGGTGCCAGTGCACTCTCTGGACTCACTGCACTGCATCCCCAGTGGTGCCAGTGCAATCTCTGGACTCACTGCACTGCATTCCCAGTCGTGCCAGTGCACACTCTGGACTCACTGCACTGCATCCCCAGTGGTGCCAGTGCACTCTCTGGACTCAATGCACTGCAACCCCAGTGTTGCCAGTGCACTCTCTGGACTCACTGCACTGCATCCCCAGTGGTGCCAGTGCACTCTCTGGACTCACTTCAGTGCATCCCCAGTGGTGCCAGAGCACTCTCTGGACTCACTGCACTGCATCCCCAGTGGTGCCAGTGCACTCTCTGGACTCACTGCACTGCATCCCCAGTGGTGCCAGTGCACTCTCTGGACTCACTGCACTGCATCCCCAGTATTGCCAGTGCACTCTCTGGACTCACTGCACTGCATCCCCAGTGCTGCCAGTGCACTCTCTGCACTCACTGCACTGCATCCCCAGTGGTGCCAGTGCACTCTCTGGACTCACTGCAGTGCATTCCCTCTGGTACCAGTGCACTCTCTGGACTCACTGCACTGCATCCCCAGTGGTGCCAGTGCACTCTCTGGACTCACTGCAGTGCATCCCCAGTGGTGCCAGTGCACTCTCTGGACTCACTGCAGTGCATCACCAGTGGTGCCAGTGCACTCTCTGGACTCACTGAAGTGCATCCCCAGTGGTGCCAGTGCACTCTCTGGACTCACTGCAGTGCATCCCCAGTGGTGCCAGTGCACTCTCTGGACTCACTGCACTGCATCCCCAGTGGTGCCAGAGCACTCTCTGGACTCACTGCACTGCATCCTCTGTGCTGCCAGTGCACTCTCTGGACTCACTGCACTGCATCCCCAGTGGTGCCAGTGCACTCTCTGGACTCACTGCAGTGCATCCCCAGTGGAGTGCGTGCACTCTCTGGACTCATTGAAGTGCATCCCCAGTGGTGCCAGTGCACTCTCTGGACTCACTGCACTGCATCCCCAGTGGTGCTAGTGCACTCTCTGGACTCACTGCACTGCATCCCCAGTGGTGCCAGTGCACTCTCTGGACTCACTGAAGGGCATTCTCAGTGGTGCCAGTGCACTCTCTGGACTCACTGCAGTGCATCCCCAGTGGTGCCAGTACACTCACTGGACTGACTGCACTGCATCCCCAGTGGTGCCAGTGCACTCTCTGGACTCACCGCACCGCATCCCCAGTGGTGCCAGTGCACTCTCTGGAGTAACTGCAGTGCATCCCCAGTGGTGCCAGTGCACTCTCTTGACTCACTGCACTGCATCCCCAGTGGTGCCAGTGCACTCACTGGATTCACTGCACTGCATCCCCAGTGGTGCTAGTGCACTCTCTGGACTCACTGCAGTGCATCCCCAGTGGTACCAGTGCACTCTCTGGACTCACTGAAGTGCATTCTCAGTGGTGCCAGTGCACTCTCTGGACTCACTGCAGTGCATCCCCAGTGGTGCCAGTGCGCTCTCTGGACTCACTGCAGTGCATCCCCAGTGGTGCCAGTGCACTCTCTGGACTCACTGCACTGCATCCCCAGTGGTGCCAGTGCACTCTCTGGACTCACTGCACTGCATCCCCAGTGCTGCCTGTGCACTCTCTGGACTCACTGCACTGCATCCCCAGTGGTACCAGTGCACTCTGTGGACTCACGGCAGTGCATCCCCAGTGGTGCCAGTGCACTCTCTGGACTCACTGCACTGCATCCCCAGTGGTGCCAATGCACTCTCTGGACTCACTGCACTGCATCCCCAGTGGTGCCAGTGCACTCTCTGCACTCACTGCACTGCATCCCCAGTGGTGCCAGTGCACTCTCTGGAGTCACTGCACTGCATCCCCAGTGGTGCCAGTGCACTCTCTCGATTCACTGCACTACATCCCCAGTGGTGCCAGTGCACTCACTGGACTCACTGTACTGCATCATCAGTGGTGCCAGTGCACTCTCTGGACTCACTGCAGTGCATCCCCAGTGGTGCCAGTGCACTCTCTGGACTCACTGCACTGCATCCCCAGTGGTGCCAGTGCACTCACTGGACTCACTATACTGCATCACCAGTGGTGCCAGTGCACTCTCTGGACTCACTGCACTGCATCCCCAGTGTTGCCAGTGCATTCACTGGACTCACTGTACTGCATCTCCAGTGGTGCCAGTGCACTCTCTGGGCTCACTGCAGTGCATCCCCAGTGGTGCCAGTGCACTCTCTGGACTCACTGCAGTGCATCCCCAGTGGTGCCAGTGCACTCTCTGGACTCACTGCACTGCATCCCCAGTGGTGCCAGTGCACTCTCTGGACTCACTGCAGTGCATCCACAGTGGTGCCAGTGCACTCACTGGACTCACTGCAGTGCATTCCCTCTGGTGCCAGTGCACTCTCTGGACTCACTGCACTGCATCCCCAGTGGTGCCAGTGCACTCTCTGGACTCACTGCACTGCATCCCCAGTGGTGCCAGTGCATTTTCTGGACTCACTGCAGTGCATCACCAGTGGTGCCAGTGCACTCTCTGGACTCACTGAGGTGCATCCCCAGTGGTGCCAGTGCAATCTCTGGACTCACTGCACTGCATCCCCATTGGTGCCAGTGCACACTCTGGACTCACTGCACTGAATCCCCAGTGGTGCCAGTGCACTCTCTGGAGTCACTGCACTGAATCCCCAGTGTTCACAGTGCACTCTCTGCACTCACTACACTGCATCCCCAGTGGTGCCAGTGCACTCTCTGGACTCACTGCAGTGCATCCCCAGTGGTGCCAGTGCACTCTGTGGACTCACTGCACTGCATCCCCAGTGGTGTCAGTGCACTCTCTGGACTCACTGCACTGCATCCCCAGTGGTGCCAGTCCACTCTGTGGACTCACTGCACTGCATCCCCAGTGGTGCCAGTGCACTCTCTGGACTCACTGCACTGCATCCCCAGTGGAGCCCGTGCACTCTCTGGACTCACAGAAGTGCATCCCCAGTGGTGCCAGTGCACTCTCTGGACTCACTGCACTGCATCCCCAGTGCTGCCAGTGCACTCTCTGGACTCACTGCACTGCATCCCCAGTGGTGCCAGTGCACTCTCTGGACTCACTGTACTGCATCCCCAGTGTTGCCAGTGCACTCTCTGGAGTAACTGCAGTGCATCCCCAGTGGTGCCAAAGCACTCTCTGGACTCCCGGCACCGCATCCCCAGTGGTGCCAGTGCACTCTCTGGGCTCACTGCAGTGCATCCCCAGTGGTGCCAGTGTACTCACTGGACTCACTGCACTGCATTCCCCAGTGGTGCTAGTGCACTCTCTGGACTCACTGCAGTGCATCCCCAGTGGTGCCAGTGCACTCTCTTGACTCACTGCACTGCATCCCCAGTGGTGCCAGTGTACTCACTGGACTCACTGCACTGCATTCCCCAGTGGTGCTAGTGCACTCTCTGGACTCACTGCAGTGCATCCCTAGTGGTGCCAGTGCACTCTCTGGACTCACTGAAGTGCATTCTCAGTGGTTCCAGTGCACTCTGTGGACTCACTGCAGTGCATCCCCAGTGGTGCCAGTGCGCTCTCTGGACTCACTGCAGTGCATCCCCAGTGGTGCCAGTGCACTCTCTGGACTCACTGCACTGCATCCCCAGTGCTGCCAGTGCACTCTCTGGACTCACTGCAGTGCATCCCCAGTGGTGCCAGTGCACTCTCTGGACTCACTGCAATGCATCCCCAGTGGTGCCAGTGCACTCTCTGGACTCACTGCACTGCATCCCCAGTGGTGCCACTGCACTCTCTGGACTCACTGCAGTGCATCCCCAGTGGTGCCAGTGCACTCTCTGGACTCACTGCAGTGCATCCCCACTGCTGCCAGTGCACTCTCTCGACTCACAGCAGTGCATCCCCAGTGGTGCCAACGCACTCTCTGGACTCACTGCACTGCATCCCCAGTGGTGCCAATGCACTCTCTGGACTCACTGCACTGCATCCCCAGTGGTGCCAGTGCACTCTCTGGACTCACTGCACTGCATCCCAAGTGGTGCCAGTGCACTCTCTGGACTCACTGCACTGCATCCCCAGTGGTGCCAGTGCACTCTCTCGAGTCACTGCACTACATCCCCAGTGGTGCCAGTGCGCTCACTGGACTCACTGTACTGCATCATCAGTGGTGCCAGTGCACTCTCTGGAGTGACTGCAGTGCATCCCCAGTGGTGCCAGTGCACTCTCTGGACTCACTGCACTGCATCCCCAGTGGTGCCAACGCACTCTCTGGACTCACGGCACTGCATCCCCAGTGGTGCCAGTGCACTCACTGGACTCACTGCACTGCATCCCAAGTGGTACCAGTGCACTCTCTGGACTCACTGCACTGCATCCCCAGTGGTGCCAGTGCACTCTCTCGAGTCACTGCACTACATCCCCAGTGGTGCCAGTGCACTCACTGGACTCACTGTACTGCATTCCCAGTGGTGCTAGTGCACTCTCTGGACTCACTGCAGTGCATTCCCAGTGGTGCCAGTGCACTCTTTGGACTCACTGAAGTGCATTCTCAGTGGTGCCAGTGCACTCTCTGGACTCACTTCACTGCATTCTCAGTGGTGCCAGTGCACTCTCTGGACTCACTGCAGTGCATCCCCAGTGGTGCCAGTACACTCACTGGACTCACTGCACTGCATCGCCAGTGGTGCCAGTGCACTCTCTGGACTCACTGCACTGCATCCCCAGTGGTGCCACTGCACTCTCTGGACTCACTGCACTGCATCCCCAGTGCTGCCTGTGCACTCTCTGGACTCACTGCACTGCATCCCCAGTGGTGCCAGTGCACTCTCTGGACTCACTGCACTGCATCCCCAGTTGTGCCAGTGCACTCTCTGCACTCACTGCACTGCATACCCAGTGGTGCCAGTGCACTCACTGGACTCACTGCAGTGCATTCCCTCTGGTGCCAGTGCACTCTCTGGACTCACTGCAGTGCATCCCCAGTGGTGCCAGTGCACTCTCTGGACTCACTGCACTGCATCCCCAGTGGTGCCAGTGCACTCTCTGGACTCACTGCAGTGCATCACCTGTGGTGCCAGTGCACTCTCTGGACTCACTGAAGTGCATCCCCAGTGGTGCCAGTGCAATCTCTGGACTCACTGCACTGCATTCCCAGTCGTGCCAGTGCACACTCTGGACTCACTGCACTGCATCCCCAGTGGTGCCAGTGCACTCTCTGGACTCACTGCACTGCAACCCCAGTGTTGCCAGTGCACTCTCTGGACTCACTGCACTGCATCCCCAGTGGTGCCAGTGCACTCTCTGGACTCACTTCAGTGCATCCCCAGTGGTGCCAGAGCACTCTCTGGACTCACTGCACTGCATCCCCAGTGGTGCCAGTGCACTCTCTGGACTCACTGCAGTGCATCCCCAGTGGTGCCAGTGCACTCTCTGGACTCACTGCACTGCATCCCCAGTGGTGCCAGTGCACTCTCTGGACTCACCGGGGTGCATCCCCAGTGGTGCCAGTGAACTCTCTGGACTCACTGCACTGCATCCCCAGTGGTGCCAGTGCACTCTCTGGACTCACTGCACTGCATCCCCAGTGGTGCCAGTGCACTCTCTGGACTCACTTCAGTGCATCCCCAGTGGTGCCAGTGCACTCTCTGCACTCACTGCACTGCATTCCCAGTGGTGCCAGTGCACTCTCTGCACTCACTGCACTGCATCCCCAGTGGTGCCAGTGCACTCACTGGACTCACTGCAGTGCATTCCCTCTGGTGCCAGTGCACTCTCTGGACTCACCGGGGTGCATCCCCAGTGGTGCCAGAGCACTCTCTGGACTCACTGCAGTGCATCCCCAGTGGTGCCAGTACACTCACTGGACTCACTGCACTGCATCCCCAGTGGTGCCAGTGCACTCTCTGGACTCACTGCACTGCATCCCCAGTGGTGCTACTGCACTCTCTGGACTCACTGCACTGCATCCCCAGTGCTGCCTGTGCACTCTCTGGACTCACTGCACTGCATCCCCAGTGGTGCCAGTGCACTCTCTGGACTCACTGCACTGCATCCCCAGTTGTGCCAGTGCACTCTCTGCACTGCATACCCAGTGGTGCCAGTGCACTCACTGGACTCACTGCAGTGCATTCCCTCTGGTGCCAGTGCACTCTCTGGACTCACTGCAGTGCATCCCCAGTGGTGCCAGTGCACTCTCTGGACTCACTGCACTGCATCCCCAGTGGTGCCAGTGCACTCTCTGGACTCACTGCAGTGCATCACCTGTGGTGCCAGTGCACTCTCTGGACTCACTGAAGTGCATCCCCAGTGGTGCCAGTGCAATCTCTGGACTCACTGCACTGCATTCCCAGTCGTGCCAGTGCACACTCTGGACTCACTGCACTGCATCCCCAGTGGTGCCAGTGCACTCTCTGGACTCACTGCACTGCAACCCCAGTGTTGCCAGTGCACTCTCTGGACTCACTGCACTGCATCCCCAGTGGTGCCAGTGCACTCTCTGGACTCACTTCAGTGCATCCCCAGTGGTGCCAGAGCACTCTCTGGACTCACTGCACTGCATCCCCAGTGGTGCCAGTGCACTCTCTGGACTCACTGCAGTGCATCCCCAGTGGTGCCAGTGCACTCTCTGGACTCACTGCACTGCATCCCCAGTGGTGCCAGTGCACTCTCTGGACTCACCGGGGTGCATCCCCAGTGGTGCCAGTGAACTCTCTGGACTCACTGCACTGCATCCCCAGTGGTGCCAGTGCACTCTCTGGACTCACTGCAGTGCATCCCCAGTGGTGCCAGTGCACTCTCTGCACTCACTGCACTGCATCCCCAGTGGTGCCAGTGCACTCTCTGCACTCACTGCACTGCATCCCCAGTGGTGCCAGTGCACTCACTGGACTCACTGCAGTGCATTCCCTCTGGTGCCAGTGCACTCTCTGGACTCACTGCACTGCATCCCCAGTGGTGCCAGAGCACTCTCTCGACTCACTGCACTGCATCCCCAGTGGTGCCAGTGCACTCTCTGGACTCACTGCACTGCATCCCCAGTGGTGCCAGTGCACTCTCTGGACTCCCGGCACCGCATCCACAGTGGTGCCAGTGCACTCTCTGGGCTCACTGCAGTGCATCCCCAGTGGTGCCAGTGCACTCTCTTGACTCACTGCACTGCATCCCCAGTGGTGCCAGTGCACTCACTGGATTCACTGCACTGCATCCCCAGTGGTGCTAGTGCACTCTCTGGACTCACTGCAGTGCATCCCCAGTGGTACCAGTGCACTCTCTGGACTCACTGAAGTGCATTCTCAGTGGTGCCAGTGCACTCTCTGGACTCACTGCAGTGCATCCCCAGTGGTGCCAGTGCGCTCTCTGGACTCACTGAAGTGCATCCCCAGTGGTGCCAGTGCACTCTCTGGACTCACTGCACTGCATCCCCAGTGCTGCCAGTGCACTCTCTGGACTCACTGCACTGCATCCCCAGTGGTGCCAGTGCACTCTCTGCACTCACTGCACTGCATCCCCAGTGGTGCCAGTGCACTCTCTGGACTCACTGCAGTGCATCCCCAGTGGTGCCAGTGCACTCTCTGGACTCACTGCACTGCATCCCCAGTGGTACCAGTGCACTCTGTGGACTCACTGCAGTGCATCCCCAGTGGTGCCAGTGCACCCTCTGGACTCACTGCACTGCATCCCCAGTGGTGCCAGTGCACTCTCTGGAGTCACTGCACTGCATCCCCAGTGGTGCCAGTGCACTCTCTCGAGTCACTGCACTACATCCCCAGTGGTGCCAGTGCACTCACTGGACTCACTGTACTGCATCATCAGTGGTGCCAGTGCACTCTCTGGACTCACTGCAGTGCATCCCCACTGGTGCCAGTGCACTCTCTGGACTCACTGCACTGCATCCCCAGTGGTGCCAGTGCACTCACTGGACTCACTATACTGCATCACCAGTGGTGCCAGTGCACTCTCTGGACTCACAGCACTGCATCCCCAGTGTTGCCAGTGCATTCACTGGACTCACTGTACTGCATCCCCAGTGGTGCCAGTGCACTCTCTGGACTCACTGCAGTGCATCCCCACTGGTGCCAGTGCAATCTCTGGATTCACTGCACTACATACCCAGTGGTGCTAGTGCACTCTCTGGACTCACTGCAGTGCATCCCCAGTGGTGCCAGTGCACTCTTTGGACTCACTGAAATGCATTCTCAGTGGTGCCAGTGCACTCTCTGGACTCAGTGCACTGCATCCCCAGTGGTGCCAGTGCGCTCTCTGGACTCACTGGAGTGCATTCTCAGTGGTGCCAGTGCACTCTCTGGACTCACTGCAGTGCATCCCCAGTGGTGCCAGTACACTCTCTGGACTCACTGCACTGCATCCCCAGTGGTGCTAGTGCACTCTGTGGACTCACTGCAGTGCATCCCCAGTGGTGCCAGTGCACTGTCTGGACTCACTGAACGGCATTCTCAGTGGTGCCAGTGCACTCTCTGGACTCACTGCAGTGCATCACCAGTGGTGCCAGTGCACTCTCTGGACTCACCGCACCACATCCCCAGTGGTGCCAGTGCACTCTCTGGAGTAACTGCACTGCATCCCCAGTGGTGCCAGTGCACTCTCTGGACTCACTGCACTGCATCCCCAGTGGTGCCACTGCACTCTCTGGACTCACTGCAGTGCATCCCCAGTGGTGCCAGTGCACTCTCTGGACTCACTGCAGTGCATCCCCACTGCTGCCAGTGCACTCTCTGGACTCACAGCAGTGCATCCCCAGTGGTGCCAGTGCACTCTCTGGACTCACTGCACTGCATCCCCAGTGGTGCCAATGCACTCTCTGGACTCACTGCAGTGCATCCCCAGTGGTGCCAGTGCACTCTCTGGACTCACTGCACTGCATCCCAAGTGGTGCCAGTGCACTCTCTGGACTCACTGCAGTGCATCCCCAGTGGTGCCAGTGCACTCTCTCGAGTCACTGCACTACATCCCCATTGGTGCCAGTGCGCTCACTGGACTCACTGTACTGCATCATCAGTGGTGCCAGTGCACTCTCTGGAGTAACTGCAGTGCATCCCCAGTGGTGCCAGTGCACTCTCTGGACTCACTGCACTGCATCCCCAGTGGTGCCAATACACTCTCTGCACTCACTGCACTGCATCCCCAGTGGTGCCAGTGCACTCACTGGACTCACTGCACTGCATCCCAAGTGGTACCAGTGCACTCTCTGGACTCACTGCACTGCATCCCCGGTGGTGCCAGTGCACTCTCTCGAGTCACTGCACTACATCCCCAGTGGTGCCAGGGCACTCTCTGGACTCACTGTACTGCATTCCCAGTGGTGCTAGTGCACTCTCTGGACTCACTGCAGTGCATCCCCAGTGGTGCCAGTGCACTCTTTGGACTCACTGAAGTGCATTCTCAGTGGTGCCAGTGCACTCTCTGGACTCACTGCACTGCATTCTCAGTGGTGCCAGTGCACTCTCTGGACTCACTGCAGTGCATCCCCAGTGGTGCCAGTACACTCACAGGACTCACTGCACTGCATCCCCAGTGGTGCCAGTGCACTCTCTGGACTCACTGCACTGCATCCCCAGTGGTGCCAGTGCACTCTCTGGACTCACTGCACTGCATCCCCAGTGCTGCCTGTGCACTCTCTGGACTCACTGCACTGCATCCCCAGTGGTGTCACTGCACTCTCTGGACTCACTGCACTGCATCCCCAGTTGTGCCAGTGAACTCTCTGCACTCACTGCACTGCATACCCAGTGGTGCCAGTGCACTCTCTGGACTCACTGCAGTGCATTCCCTCTGGTGCCAGTGCACTCTCTGGACTCACTGCAGTGCATCCCCAGTGGTGCCAGTGCACTCTCTGGACTCACTGCACTGCATCCCCAGTGGTGCCAGTGCACTCTCTGGACTCACTGCAGTGCATCACCTGTGGTGCCAGTGCACTCTCTGGACTCACTGCACTGCATCCCCAGTGGTGCCAGTGCAATCTCTGGACTCACTGCACTGCATTCCCAGTCGTGCCAGTGCACACTCTGGACTCACTGCACTGCATCCCCAGTGGTGCCAGTGCACTCTCTGGACTCAATGCACTGCAACCCCAGTGTTGCCAGTGCACTCTCTGGACTCACTGCACTGCATCCCCAGTGGTGCCAGTGCACTCTCTGGACTCACTTCAGTGCATCCCCAGTGGTGCCAGAGCACTCTCTGGACTCACTGCACTGCATCCCCAGTGGTGCCAGTGCACTCTCTGGACTCACTGCACTGCATCCCCAGTGGTGCCAGTGCACTCTCTGGACTCACTGCACTGCATCCCCAGTATTGCCAGTGCACTCTCTGGACTCACTGCACTGCATCCCCAGTGCTGCCAGTGCACTCTCTGCACTCACTGCACTGCATCCCCAGTGGTGCCAGTGCACTCTCTGGACTCACTGCAGTGCATTCCCTCTGGTACCAGTGCACTCTCTGGACTCACTGCACTGCATCCCCAGTGGTGCCAGTGCACTCTCTGGACTCACTGCAGTGCATCCCCAGTGGTGCCAGTGCACTCTCTGGACTCACTGCAGTGCATCACCAGTGGTGCCAGTGCACTCTCTGGACTCACTGAAGTGCATCCCCAGTGGTGCCAGTGCACTCTCTGGACTCACTGCAGTGCATCCCCAGTGGTGCCAGTGCACTCTCTGGACTCACTGCACTGCATCCCCAGTGGTGCCAGAGCACTCTCTGGACTCACTGCACTGCATCCTCTGTGCTGCCAGTGCACTCTCTGGACTCACTGCACTGCATCCCCAGTGGTGCCAGTGCACTCTCTGGACTCACTGCAGTGCATCCCCAGTGGAGTGCGTGCACTCTCTGGACTCATTGAAGTGCATCCCCAGTGGTGCCAGTGCACTCTCTGGACTCACTGCACTGCATCCCCAGTGGTGCTAGTGCACTCTCTGGACTCACTGCACTGCATCCCCAGTGGTGCCAGTGCACTCTCTGGACTCACTGAAGGGCATTCTCAGTGGTGCCAGTGCACTCTCTGGACTCACTGCAGTGCATCCCCAGTGGTGCCAGTACACTCACTGGACTGACTGCACTGCATCCCCAGTGGTGCCAGTGCACTCTCTGGACTCACCGCACCGCATCCCCAGTGGTGCCAGTGCACTCTCTGGAGTAACTGCAGTGCATCCCCAGTGGTGCCAGTGCACTCTCTGGACTCACTGCACTGCATCCCCAGTGGTGCCAGAGCACTCTCTGGACTCACTGCAGTGCATCCCCAGTGGTGCCAGTGCACTCTCTCGACTCACTGCACTGCATCCCCAGTGGTGCCAGTGCACTCTCTGGACTCACTGCACTGCATCCCCAGTGGTGCCAGTGCACTCTCTGGACTCCCGGCACCGCATCCCCAGTGGTGCCAGTGCACTCTCTGGGCTCACTGCAGTGCATCCCCAGTGGTGCCAGTGCACTCTCTTGACTCACTGCACTGCATCCCCAGTGGTGCCAGTGCACTCACTAGATTCACTGCACTGCATCCCCAGTGGTGCTAGTGCACTCTCTGGATTCACTGCAGTGCATCCCCAGTGGTACCAGTGCACTCTCTGGACTCACTGAAGTGCATTATCAGTGGTGCCAGTGCACTCTCTGGACTCACTGCACTGCATCCCCAGTGGTGCCAATGCACTCTCTGGACTCACTGCACTGCATCCCCAGTGGTGCCAGTGCACTCTCTGCACTCACTGCACTGCATCCCCAGTGGTGCCAGTGCACTCTCTGGAGTCACTGCACTGCATCCCCAGTGGTGCCAGTGCACTCTCTCGATTCACTGCACTACATCCCCAGTGGTGCCAGTGCACTCACTGGACTCACTGTACTGCATCATCAGTGGTGCCAGTGCACTCTCTGCACTCACTGCAGTGCATCCCCAGTGGTGCCAGTGCACTCTCTGGACTCACTGCACTGCATCCCCAGTGGTGCCAGTGCACTCACTGGACTCACTATACTGCATCACCAGTGGTGCCAGTGCACTCTCTGGACTCACTGCACTGCATCCCCAGTGTTGCCAGTGCATTCACTGGACTCACTGTACTGCATCTCCAGTGGTGCCAGTGCACTCTCTGGGCTCACTGCAGTGCATCCCCAGTGGTGCCAGTGCACTCTCTGGACTCACTGCACTGCATCCCCAGTGGTGCCAGTGCACTCTGTGGACTCACTGCAGTGCATCCACAGTGGTGCCAGTGCACTCACTGGACTCACTGCAGTGCATTCCCTCTGGTGCCAGTGCACTCTCTGGACTCACTGCACTGCATCCCCAGTGGTGCCAGTGCACTCTCTGGACTCACTGCACTGCATCCTCAGTGGTGCCAGTGCATTTTCTGGACTCACTGCAGTGCATCACCAGTGGTGCCAGTGCACTCTCTGGACTCACTGAGGTGCATCCCCAGTGGTGCCAGTGCAATCTCTGGACTCACTGCAGTGCATCCCCATTGGTGCCAGTGCACACTCTGGACTCACTGCACTGCATCCCCAGTGGTGCCAGTGCACTCTCTGGAGTCACTGCACTGAATCCCCAGTGTTCACAGTGCACTCTCTGCACTCACTACACTGCATCCCCAGTGGTGCCAGTGCAATCTCTGGACTCACTGCACTGCATCCCCAGTGGTGCCAGTGCACTCTGTGGACTCACTGCACTGCATGCCCAGTGGTGTCAGTGCACTCTCTGGACTCACTGCACTGCATCCCCAGTGGTGCCAGTGCACTCTGTGGACTCACTGCACTGCATCCCCAGTGGTGTCAGTGCACTCTCTGGACTCACTGCACTGCATCCCCAGTGGAGCCCGTGCACTCTCTGGACTCACTGAAGTGCATCCCCAGTGGTGCCAGTGCACTCTCTGGACTCACTGCAGTGCATCCCCGTTGGTGCCAGTGCACTCTCTGGACTCACTGCACTGCATCCCCAGTGGTGCCAGTGCTCTCTCTGGACTCACTGTACTGCATCCCCAGTGTTGCCAGTGCACTCTCTGGAGTAACTGCAGTGCATCCCCAGTGGTGCCAGTGCACTCTCTTGACTCACTGCACTGCATTCCCCAGTGGTGCCAGTGTACTCACTGGACTCACTGCAGTGCATCCCCAGTGGTGCCAGTGCACTCTCTGGACTCACGGCACTGCATCCCCAGTGGTGCCAGTGTACTCACTGGACTCACTGAAGTGCATTCTCAGTGGTTCCAGTGCACTCTGTGGACTCACTGCACTGCATCCCCAGTGGTGCCAGTGCGCTCTCTGGACTCACTGCAGTGCATCCCCAGTGGTGCCAGTGCACTCTCTGGACTCACTGCACTGCATCCCCAGTGCTGCCAGTGCACTCTCTGGACTCACTGCACTGCATCCCCAGTGGTGCCAGTGCACTCTCTGGACTCACTGCAATGCATCCCCAGTGGTGCCAGTGCACTCTCTGGACTCACTGCACTGCATCCCCAGTGGTGCCAGTGCACTCTCTGCACTCACTGCACTGCATCCCAAGTGGTGCCAGTGCACTCTCTGGACTCACTGCACTGCATCCCCAGTGGTGCCACTGCACTCTCTCGAGTCACTGCACTACATCCCCAGTGGTGCCAGTGCGCTCACTGGACTCACTGTACTGCATCATCAGTGGTGCCAGTGCACTCTCTGGAGTGACTGCAGTGCATCCCCAGTGGTGCCAGTGCACTCTCTGGACTCACTGCACTGCATCCCCAGTGGTGCCAACGCACTCTCTGGACTCACTGCACTGCATCCCCAGTGGTGCCAGTGCACTCACTGGACTCACTGCACTGCATTCTCAGTGGTGCCTGTGCACTCTCTGGACTCACTGCAGTGCATCCCCAGTGGTGCCAGTACACTCACTGGACTCACTGCACTGCATCCCCAGTGGTGCCAGTGCACTCTCTGCACTCACTGCACTGCATCCCCAGTGGTGCCAGTGCACTCTCTGGACTCACTGCACTGCATCCCCAGTGGTGCCAGTGCACTCTCTGGACTCACTGCAGTGCATCACCTGTGGTGCCAGTGCACTCTCTGGACTCACTGAAGTGCATCCCCAGTGGTGCCAGTGCAATCTCTGGACTCACTGCACTGCATTCCCAGTCGTGCCAGTGCACACTCTGGACTCACTGCACTGCATCCCCAGTGGTGCCAGTGCACTCTCTGGACTCACTGCACTGCAACCCCAGTGTTGCCAGTGCACTCTCTGGACTCACTGCACTGCATCCCCAGTGGTGCCAGTGCACTCTCTGGACTCACTTCAGTGCATCCCCAGTGGTGCCAGAGCACTCTCTGGACTCACTGCACTGCATCCCCAGTGGTGCCAGTGCACTCTCTGGACTCACTGCAGTGCATCCCCAGTGGTGCCAGTGCACTCTCTGGACTCACTGCACTGCATCCCCAGTGGTGCCAGTGCACTCTCTGGACTCACCGGGGTGCATCCCCAGTGGTGCCAGTGAACTCTCTGGACTCACTGCACTGCATCCCCAGTGGTGCCACTGCACTCTCTGGACTCACTGCACTGCATGTCCAGTGGTGCCAGTGCACTCTCTGCACTCACTGCACTGCATCCCCAGTGGTGCCAGTGCACTCTCTGCACTCACTGCACTGCATCCCCAGTGGTGCCAGTGCACTCACTGGACTCACTGCAGTGCATTCCCTCTGGTGCCAGTGCACTCTCTGGACTCACTGCACTGCATCCCCAGTGGTGCCAGAGCACTCTCTGGACTCACTGCAGTGCATCCCCAGTGGTGCCAGTACACTCACTGGACTCACTGCACTGCATCCCCAGTGGTGCCAGTGCACTCTCTGGACTCACTGCACTGCATCCCCAGTGGTGCCTCTGCACTCTCTGGACTCACTGCACTGCATCCCCAGTGCTGCCTGTGCACTCTCTGGACTCACTGCACTGCATCCCCAGTGGTGCCAGTGCACTCTCTGGACTCACTGCACTGCATCCCCAGTTGTGCCAGTGCACTCTCTGCACTCACGGCACTGCATACCCAGTGGTGCCAGTGCACTCACTGGACTCATTGCAGTGCATTCCCTCTGGTGCCAGTGCACTCTCTGGACTCACTGCAGTGCATCCCCAGTGGTGCCAGTGCACTCTCTGGACTCACTGCACTGCATCCCCAGTGGTGCCAGTGCACTCTCTGGACTCACTGCAGTGCATCACCTGTGGTGCCAGTGCACTCTCTGGACTCACTGAAGTGCATCCCCAGTGGTGCTTTGCAATCTCTGGACTCACTGCACTGCATTCCCAGTCGTGCCAGTGCACACTCTGGACTCACTGCACTGCATCCCCAGTGGTGCCAGTGCACTCTCTGGACTCACTGCACTGCAACCCCAGTGTTGCCAGTGCACTCTCTGGACTCACTGCAGTGCATCCCCAGTGGTGCCAGTGCACTCTCTGGACTCACTGCACTGCATCCCCAGTGGTGCCAGTGCACTCTCTGGACTCACCGGGGTGCATCCCCAGTGGTGCCAGTGAACTCTCTGGACTCACTGCACTGCATCCCCAGTGGTGCCACTGCACTCTCTGGACTCACTGCACTGCATGTCCAGTGGTGCCAGTGCACTCTCTGCACTCACTGCACTGCATCCCCAGTGGTGCCAGTGCACTCTCTGCACTCACTGCACTGCATCCCCAGTGGTGCCAGTGTACTCAGTGGACTCACTGCAGTGCATTCCCTCTGGTGCCAGTGCACTCTCTGGACTCACTGCACTGCATCTCCAGTGGTGCCAGAGCACTCTCTGGACTCACTGCACTGCATCCCCAGTGGTGCCAGTGCACTCTCTGGACTCACTGCAATGCATCCCCAGTGGTGCCAGTGCACTCTCTGGACTCCCGGCACCGCATCCCCAGTGGTGCCAGTGCACTCTCTGGGCTCACTGCAGTGCATCCCCAGTGGTGCCAGTGCACTCTCTTGACTCACTGCACTGCATCCCCAGTGGTGCCAGTGCACTCACTGGATTCACTGCACTGCATCCCCAGTGGTGCTAGTGCACTCTCTGGACTCACTGCAGTGCATCCCCAGTGGTACCAGTGCACTCTCTGGACTCACTGAAGTGCATTCTCAGTGGTGCCAGTGCACTCTCTGGACTCACTGCAGTGCATCCCCAGTGGTGCCAGTGCGCTCTCTGGACTCACTGCAGTGCATCCCCAGTGGTGCCAGTGCACTCTCTGGACTCACTGCACTGCATCCCCAGTGGTGCCAGTGCACTCTCTGGACTCACTGCACTGCATCCCCAGTGGTGCCAGTGCACTCTCTGCACTCACTGCACTGCATCCCCAGTGGTGCCAGTGCACTCTCTGGACTCACTGCAGTGCATCCCCAGTGGTGCCAGTGCACTCTCTGGACTCACTGCACTGCATCCCCAGTGGTACCAGTGCACTCTGTGGACTCACTGCAGTGCATCCCCAGTGGTGCCAGTGCACTCTCTGGACTCACTGCACTGCATCCCCAGTGGTGCCAGTGCACTCTCTGGAGTGACTGCAGTGCATCCCCAGTGGTGCCAGTGCACTCTCTCGAGTCACTGCACTACATCCCCAGTGGTGCCAGTGCACTCACTGGACTCACTGTACTGCATCATCAGTGGTGCCAGTGCACTCTCTGGACTCACTGCAGTGCATCCCCACTGGTGCCAGTGCACTCTCTGGACTCACTGCACTGCATCCCCAGTGGTGCCAGAGCACTCTCTGGACTCACTGCACTGCATCCTCTGTGCTGCCAGTGCACTCTCTGGACTCACTGCACTGCATCCCCAGTGGTGCCAGTGCACTCTCTGGACTCACTGCAGTGCATCCCCAGTGGAGTGCGTGCACTCTCTGGACTCATTGAAGTGCATCCCCAGTGGTGCCAGTGCACTCTCTGGACTCACTGCACTGCATCCCCAGTGGTGCTAGTGCACTCTCTGGACTCACTGCACTGCATCCCCAGTGGTGCCAGTGCACTCTCTGGACTCACTGAAGGGCATTCTCAGTGGTGCCAGTGCACTCTCTGGACTCACTGCAGTGCATCCCCAGTGGTGCCAGTACACTCACTGGACTGACTGCACTGCATCCCCAGTGGTGCCAGTGCACTCTCTGGACTCACCGCACCGCATCCCCAGTGGTGCCAGTGCACTCTCTGGAGTAACTGCAGTGCATCCCCAGTGGTGCCAGTGCACTCTCTGGACTCACTGCACTGCATCCCCAGTGGTGCCAGAGCACTCTCTGGACTCACTGCAGTGCATCCCCAGTGGTGCCAGTGCACTCTCTCGACTCACTGCACTGCATCCCCAGTGGTGCCAGTGCACTCTCTGGACTCACTGCACTGCATCCCCAGTGGTGCCAGTGCACTCTCTGGACTCCCGGCACCGCATCCCCAGTGGTGCCAGTGCACTCTCTGGGCTCACTGCAGTGCATCCCCAGTGGTGCCAGTGCACTCTCTTGACTCACTGCACTGCATCCCCAGTGGTGCCAGTGCACTCACTGGATTCACTGCACTGCATCCCCAGTGGTGCTAGTGCACTCTCTGGATTCACTGCAGTGCATCCCCAGTGGTACCAGTGCACTCTCTGGACTCACTGAAGTGCATTCTCAGTGGTGCCAGTGCACTCTCTGGACTCACTGCACTGCATCCCCAGTGGTGCCAATGCACTCTCTGGACTCACTGCACTGCATCCCCAGTGGTGCCAGTGCACTCTCTGCACTCACTGCACTGCATCCCCAGTGGTGCCAGTGCACTCTCTGGAGTCACTGCACTGCATCCCCAGTGGTGCCAGTGCACTCTCTCGATTCACTGCACTACATCCCCAGTGGTGCCAGTGCACTCACTGGACTCACTGTACTGCATCCCCAGTGGTGCCAGTGCACTCTCTGGACTCACTGCACTGCATCCCCAGTGGTGCCAGTGCACTCTCTGGACTCACTGCACTGCATCCCCAGTGGTGCCAGTGCACTCTCTGGACTCACTGCAATGCATCCCCAGTGGTGCCAGTGCACTCTCTGGACTCACTGCACTGCATCCCCAGTGGTGCCAATGCACTCTCTGGACTCACTGCACTGCATCCCCAGTGGTGCCAGTGCACTCTCTGGACTCACTGCACTGCATCCCAAGTGGTGCCAGTGCACTCTCTGGACTCACTGCACTGCATCCCCAGTGGTGCCAGTGCACTCTCTCGAGTCACTGCACTACATCCCCAGTGGTGCCAGTGCGCTCACTGGACTCACTGTACTGCATCATCAGTGGTGCCAGTGCACTCTCTGGAGTGACTGCAGTGCATCCCCAGTGGTGCCAGTGCACTCTCTGGACTCACTGCACTGCATCCCCAGTGGTGCCAACGCACTCTCTGGACTCACTGCACTGCATCCCCAGTGGTGCCAGTGCACTCACTGGACTCACTGCACTGCATCCCAAGTGGTACCAGTGCACTCTCTGGACTCACTGCACTGCATCCCCAGTGGTGCCAGTGCACTCTCTCGAGTCACTGCACTACATCCCCAGTGGTGCCAGTGCACTCACTGGACTCACTGTACTGCATTCCCAGTGGTGCTAGTGCACTCTCTAGACTCACTGCAGTGCATTCCCAGTGGTGCCAGTGCACTCTTTGGACTCACTGAAGTGCATTCTCAGTGGTGCCAGTGCACTCTCTGGACTCACTTCACTGCATTCTCAGTGGTGCCAGTGCACTCTCTGGACTCACTGCAGTGCATCCCCAGTGGTGCCAGTACACTCACTGGACTCACTGCACTGCATCCCCAGAGGTGCCAGTGCACTCTCTGGACTCACTGCACTGCATCCCCAGTGGTGCCACTGCACTCTCTGGACTCACTGCACTGCATCACCAGTGCTGCCTGTGCACTCTCTGGACTCACGGCACTGCATCCCCAGTGGTGCCAGTGCACTCTCTGGACTCACTGCACTGCATCCCCAGTTGTGCCAGTGCACTCCCTGCACTCACTGCACTGCATACCCAGTGGTGCCAGTGCACTCACTGGACTCACTGCAGTGCATTCCCTCTGGTGCCAGTGCACTCTCTGGACTCACTGCAGTGCATCCCCAGTGGTGCCAGTGCACTCTCTGGACTCACTGCACTGCATCCCCAGTGGTGCCAGTGCACTCTCTGGACTCACTGCAGTGCATCACCTGTGGTGCCAGTGCACTCTCTGGACTCACTGAAGTGCATCCCCAGTGGTGCCAGTGCAATCTCTGGACTCACTGCACTGCATTCCCAGTCGTGCCAGTGCACACTCTGGACTCACTGCACTGCATCCCCAGTGGTGCCAGTGCACTCTCTGGACTCACTGCACTGCAACCCCAGTGTTGCCAGTGCACTCTCTGGACTCACTGCGCTGCATCCCCAGTGGTGCCAGTGCACTCTCTGGACTCACTTCAGTGCATCCCCAGTGGTGCCAGAGCACTCTCTGGACTCACTGCACTGCATCCCCAGTGGTGCCAGTGCACTCTCTGGACTCACTGCAGTGCATCCCCAGTGGTGCCAGTGCACTCTCTGGACTCACTGCACTGCATCCCCAGTATTGCCAGTGCACTCTCTGGACTCACTGCACTGCATCCCCAGTGGTGCCAGTGCACTCTCTGGACTCACTGCACTGCATCCCCAGTGGTGCCACTGCACTCTCTGGACTCACTGCACTGCATGTCCAGTGGTGCCAGTGCACTCTCTGCACTCACTGCACTGCATCCCCAGTGGTGCCAGTGCACTCTCTGGACTCACTGCACTGCATCCCCAGTGGTGCCAGTGCACTCACTGGACTCACTGCAGTGCATTCCCAGTGGTGCCAGTGCACTCTCTGGACTCACTGCACTGCATCCCCAGTGGTGCCAGAGCACTCTCTGGACTCACTGCAGTGCATCCCCAGTGGTGCCAGTGCACTCTCTGCACTCACTGCACTGCATCCCCAGTGGTGCCAGTGCACTCTCTGGACTCACTGCACTGCATCCCCAGTGGTGCCAGTGCACTCTCTGGACTCCCGGCACCGCATCCCCAGTGGTGCCAGTGCACTCTCTGGGCTCACTGCAGTGCATCCCCAGTGGTGCCAGTGCACTCTCTTGACTCACTGCACTGCATCCCCAGTGGTGCCAGTGCACTCACTGGATTCACTGCACTGCATCCCCAGTGGTGCTAGTGCACTCTCTGGACTCACTGCAGTGCATCCCCAGTGGTACCAGTGCACTCTCTGGACTCACTGAAGTGCATTCTCAGTGGTGCCAGTGCACTCTCTGGACTCACTGCACTGCATCCCCAGTGGTGCCAGTGCAATCTCTGGACTCACTGCACTGCATCCCCAGTGGTGCCAGTGCACTCTCTGGACTCACTGCAGTGCATCCCCAGTGGTGCCAGTGCACTCTCTGGACTCACTGCACTGCATCCCCAGTGGTACCAGTGCACTCTGTGGACTCACTGCAGTGCATCCCCAGTGGTGCCAGTGCACTCTCTGGACTCACTGCACTGCATCCCCACTGGTGCCAATGCACTCTCTGGACTCACTGCACTGCATCCCCAGTGGTGCCAGTGCACTCTCTGGACTCACTGCACTGCATCCCCAGTGGTGCCAGTGCACTCTCTGGAGTCACTGCACTGCATCCCCAGTGGTGCCAGTGCACTCTCTCGAGTCACTGCACTACATCCCCAGTGGTGCCAGTGCACTCACTGGACTCACTGTACTGCATCATCAGTGGTGCCAGTGCACTCTCTGGACTCACTGCAGTGCATCCCCAGTGGTGCCAGTGCACTCTCTGGAGTCACTGCACTGAATCCCCAGTGTTCACAGTGCACTCTCTGGACTCACTACACTGCATCCCCAGTGTTGCCAGTGCACTCTCTGGACTCACTGCACTGCATCCCCAGTGGTGCCAGTGCACTCTGTGGACTCACTGCACTGCATCCCCAGTGGTGTCAGTGCACTCTCTGGACTCACTGCACTGCATCCCCAGTGGTGCCAGTGCACTCTGTGGACTCACTGCACTGCATCCCCAGTGGTGTCAGTGCACTCTCTGGACTCACTGCACTGCATCCCCAGTGGAGCCCGTGCACTCTCTGGACTCACTGAAGTGCATCCCCAGTGGTGCCAGTGCACTCTCTGGACTCACTGCAGTGCATCCCCTTTGGTGCCAGTGCACTCTGTGGACTCACTGCAGTGCATCCCCAGTGGTGCCAGTGCACTCTCTGGACTCACTGTACTGCATCCCCAGTGTTGCCAGTACACTCTCTGGAGTAACTGCAGTGCATCCCCAGTGGTGCCAAAGCACTCTCTGGACTCCCGGCACCGCATCCCCAGTGGTGCCAGTGCACTCTCTGGGCTCACTGCAGTGCATCCCCAGTGGTTCCAGTGTACTCACTGGACTCACTGCACTGCATTCCCCAGTGGTGCTAGTGCACTCTCTGGACTCACTGCAGTGCATCCCCAGCGGTGCCAGTGCACTCTCTTGACTCACTGCACTGCATCCCCAGTGGTGCCAGTGTACTCACTGGACTCACTGCACTGCATTCCCCAGTGGTGCTAGTGCACTCTCTGGACTCACTGCAGTGAATCCCCAGTGGTGCCAGTGCACTCTCTGGACTCACTGAAGTGCATTCTCAGTGGTTCCAGTGCACTCTGTGGACTCACTGCAGTGCAACCTCAGTGGTGCCAGTGCGCTCTCTGGACTCACTGCAGTGCATCCCCAGTGGTGCCAGTGCACTCTCTGGACTCACTGCACTGCATCCCCAGTGCTGCCAGTGCACTCTCTCGAGTCACTGCACTACATCCCCAGTGGTGCCAGTGCGCTCACTGGACTCACTGTACTGCATCATCAGTGGTGCCAGTGCACTCTCTGGAGTGACTGCAGTGCATCCCCAGTGGTGCCAGTGCACTCTCTGGACTCACTGCACTGCATCACAGGTGGTGCCAACGCACTCTCTGGACTCACTGCACTGCATCCCCAGTGGTGCCAGTGCACTCACTGGACTCACTGCACTGCATCCCAAGTGGTACCAGTGCACTCTCTGGACTCACTGCAGTGCATCCCCAGTGGTGCCAGTGCACTCTCTCGAGTCACTGCACTACATCCCCAGTGGTGCCAGTGCACTCTCTGGACTCACTGAAGTGCATTCTCAGTGGTGCCAGTGCACTCTCTGGACTCACTGCACTGCATCCCCAGTGGTGCCAGTGCAATCTCTGGACTCACTGCACTGCATCCCCAGTGGTGCCAGTGCACTCTCTGGACTCACTGCAGTGCATCCCCAGTGGTGCCAGTGCACTCTCTGGACTCACTGCACTGCATCCCCAGTGGTACCAGTGCACTCTGTGGACTCACTGCAGTGCATCCCCAGTGGTGCCAGTGCACTCTCTGGACTCACTGCACTGCATCCCCACTGGTGCCAATGCACTCTCTGGACTCACTGCACTGCATCCCCAGTGGTGCCAGTGCACTCTCTGGACTCACTGCACTGCATCCCCAGTGGTGCCAGTGCACTCTCTGGAGTCACTGCACTGCATCCCCAGTGGTGCCAGTGCACTCTCTCGAGTCACTGCACTACATCCCCAGTGGTGCCAGTGCACTCACTGGACTCACTGTACTGCATCATCAGTGGTGCCAGTGCACTCTCTGGACTCACTGCAGTGCATCCCCAGTGGTGCCAGTGCACTCTCTGGAGTCACTGCACTGAATCCCCAGTGTTCACAGTGCACTCTCTGCACTCACTACACTGCATCCCCAGTGGTGCCAGTGCACTCTCTGGACTCACTGCACTGCATCCCCAGTGGTGCCAGTGCACTCTGTGGACTCACTGCACTGCATCCCCAGTGGTGTCAGTGCACTCTCTGGACTCACTGCACTGCATCCCCAGTGGTGCCAGTGCACTCTGTGGACTCACTGCACTGCATCCCCAGTGGTGTCAGTGCACTCTCTGGACTCACTGCACTGCATCCCCAGTGGAGCCCGTGCACTCTCTGGACTCACTGAAGTGCATCCCCAGTGGTGCCAGTGCACTCTCTGGACTCACTGCAGTGCATCCCCTTTGGTGCCAGTGCACTCTGTGGACTCACTGCAGTGCATCCCCAGTGGTGCCAGTGCACTCTCTGGACTCACTGTACTGCATCCCCAGTGTTGCCAGTGCACTCTCTGGAGTAACTGCAGTGCATCCCCAGTGGTGCCAAAGCACTCTCTGGACTCCCGGCACCGCATCCCCAGTGGTGCCAGTGCACTCTCTGGGCTCACTGCAGTGCATCCCCAGTGGTTCCAGTGTACTCACTGGACTCACTGCACTGCATTCCCCAGTGGTGCTAGTGCACTCTCTGGACTCACTGCAGTGCATCCCCAGCGGTGCCAGTGCACTCTCTTGACTCACTGCACTGCATCCCCAGTGGTGCCAGTGTACTCACTGGACTCACTGCACTGCATTCCCCAGTGGTGCTAGTGCACTCTCTGGACTCACTGCAGTGAATCCCCAGTGGTGCCAGTGCACTCTCTGGACTCACTGAAGTGCATTCTCAGTGGTTCCAGTGCACTCTGTGGACTCACTGCAGTGCAACCTCAGTGGTGCCAGTGCGCTCTCTGGACTCACTGCAGTGCATCCCCAGTGGTGCCACTGCACTCTCTGGACTCACTGCACTGCATCCCCAGTGCTGCCAGTGCACTCTTTCGAGTCACTGCACTACATCCCCAGTGGTGCCAGTGCGCTCACTGGACTCACTGTACTGCATCATCAGTGGTGCCAGTGCACTCTCTGGAGTGACTGCAGTGCATCCCCAGTGGTGCCAGTGCACTCTCTGGACTCACTGCACTGCATCACAGGTGGTTCCAACGCACTCTCTGGACTCACTGCACTGCATCCCCAGTGGTGCCAGTGCACTCACTGGACTCACTGCACTGCATCCCAAGTGGTACCAGTGCACTCTCTGGACTCACTGCAGTGCATCCCCAGTGGTGCCAGTGCACTCTCTCGAGTCACTGCACTACATCCCCAGTGGTGCCAGTGCACTCACTGGACTCACTGTACTGCATTCCCAGTGGTGCTAGTGCACTCTCTGGACTCACTGCAGTGCATTCCCAGTGGTGCCAGTGCACTCTTTGGACTCACTGAAGTGCATTCTCAGTGGTGCCAGTGCACTCTCTGGACTCACTTCACTGCATTCTCAGTGGTGCCAGTGCACTCTCTGGACTCACTGCAGTGCATCCCCAGTGGTGCCAGTACACTCACTGGACTCACTGCACTGCATCCCCAGTGGTGCCAGTGCACTCTCTGGACTCACTGCACTGCATCCCCAGTGGTGCCAGTGCACTCTCTGGACTCACTGCACTGCATCCCCAGTGCTGCCTGTGCACTCTCTGGACTCACTGCACTGCATCCCCAGTGGTGCCAGTGCACTGTCTGGACTCACTGCACTGCATCCCCAGTGGTGCCAGTGCACTGTCTGGACTCACTGCAGTGCATCACCTGTGGTGCCAGTGCACTCTCTGGACTCACTGAAGTGCATCCCCAGTGGTGCCAGTGCAATCTCTGGACTCACTGCACTGCATTCCCAGTCGTGCCAGTGCACACTCTGGACTCACTGCACTGCATCCCCAGTGGTGCCAGTGCACTCTCTGGACTCACTGCACTGCAACCCCAGTGTTGCCAGTGCACTCTCTGGACTCACTGCACTGCATCCCCAGTGGTGCCAGTGCACTCTCTGGACTCACTTCAGTGCATCCCCAGTGGTGCCAGAGCACTCTCTGGACTCACTGCACTGCATCCCCAGTGGTGCCAGTGCACTCTCTGGACTCACTGCAGTGCATCCCCAGTGGTGCCAGTGCACTCTCTGGACTCACTGCACTGCATCCCCAGTATTGCCAGTGCACTCTCTGGACTCACTGCACTGCATCCCCAGTGGTGCCAGTGCACTCTCTGGACTCACTGCACTGCATCCCCAGTGGTGCCACTGCACTCTCTGGACTCACTGCACTGCATGTCCAGTGGTGCCAGTGCACTCTCTGCACTCACTGCACTGCATCCCCAGTGGTGCCAGTGCACTCTCTGCACTCACTGCACTGCATCCCCAGTGGTGCCAGTGCACTCTCTGGACTCACTGCAGTGCATTCCCTCTGGTGCCAGTGCACTCTCTGGACTCACTGCACTGCATCCCCAGTGGTGCCAGAGCACTCTCTGGACTCACTGCAGTGCATCCCCAGTGGTGCCAGTGCACTCTCTGCACTCACTGCACTGCATCCCCAGTGGTGCCAGTGCACTCTCTGGACTCACTGCACTGCATCCCCAGTGGTGCCAGTGCACTCTCTGGACTCCCGGCACCGCATCCCCAGTGGTGCCAGTGCACTCTCTGGGCTCACTGCAGTGCATCCCCAGTGGTGCCAGTGCACTCTCTGGAGTCACTGCACTGCATCCCCAGTGGTGCCAGTGCACTCTCTCGAGTCACTGCACTACATCCCCAGTGGTGCCAGTGCACTCACTGGACTCACTGTACTGCATCATCAGTGGTGCCAGTGCACTCTCTGGACTCACTGCAGTGCATCCCCAGTGGTGCCAGTGCACTCTCTGGACTCACTGCACTGCATCCCCAGTGGTGCCAGTGCGCTCACTGGACTCACTATACTGCATCACCAGTGGTGCCAGTGCACTCTCTGGACTCACTGCACTGCATCCCCAGTGTTGCCAGTGCATTCACTGGACTCACTGTACTGCATCCCCAGTGGTGCCAGTGCACTCTCTGGACTCACTGCAGTGCATCCCCACTGGTGCCAGTGCACTCACTGGATTCACTGCACTACATACCCAGTGGTGCTAGTGCACTCTCTGGACTCACTGCAGTGCATCCCCAGTGGTGCCAGTGCACTCTTTGGACTCACTGAAGTGCATTCTCAGTGGTGCCATTGCACTCTCTGGACTCACTGCACTGCATCCCCAGTGGTGCCAGTGCGCTCTCTGGACTCACTGAAGTGCATTCTCAGTGGTGCCAGTGCACTCTCTGGACTCACTGCAGTGCATCCCCAGTGGTGCCAGTACACTCTCTGGACTCACTGCACTGCATCCCCAGTGGTGCTAGTGCACTCTGTGGACTCACTGCAGTGCATCCCCAGTGGTGCCAGTGCACTCTCTGGACTCACTGAAGGGCATTCTCAGTGGTGCCAGTGCACTCTCTGGACTCACTGCAGTGCATCACCAGTGGTGCCAGTGCACTCTCTGGACTAACCGCACCGCATCCCCAGTGTTGCCAGTGCACTCTCTGGAGTAACTGCACTGCATCCCCAGTGGTGCCAGTGCACTCTCTGGACTCACTGCACTGCATCCCCAGTGGTGCCACTGCACTCTCTGGACTCACTGCAGTGCATTCCCAGTGGTGCCAGTGCACTCTCTGGACTCACTGCAGTGCATCCCCACTGCTGCCAGTGCACTCTCTGGACTCACAGCAGTGCATCCCCAGTGGTGCCAGTGCACTCTCTGGACTCACTGCACTGCATCCCCAGTGGTGCCAATGCACTCTCTGGACTCACTGCACTGCATCCCCAGTGGTGCCAGTGCACTCTCTGGACTCACTGCACTGCATCCCAAGTGGTGCCAGTGCACTCTCTGGACTCACTGCACTGCATCCCCAGTGGTGCCAGTGCACTCTCTCGAGTCACTGCACTACATCCCCAGTGGTGCCAGTGCGCTCACTGGACTCACTGTACTGCATCATCAGTGGTGCCAGTGCACTCTCTGGAGTGACTGCAGTGCATCCCCAGTGGTGCCAGTGCACTCTCTGGACTCACTGCACTGCATCCTCAGTGGTGCCAATACACTCTCTGCACTCACTGCACTGCATCCCCAGTGGTGCCAGTGCACTCACTGGACTCACTGCACTGCATCCCAAGTGGTACCAGTGCACTCTCTGGACTCACTGCACTGCATCCCCAGTGGTGCCAGTGCACTCTCTCGAGTCACTGCACTACATCCCCAGTGGTGCCAGTGCACTCACTGGACTCACTGTACTGCATTCCCAGTGGTGCTAGTGCACTCTCTGGACTCACTGCAGTGCATCCCCAGTGGTGCCAGTGCACTCTTTGGACTCACTGAAGTGCATTCTCAGTGGTGCCAGTGCACTCTCTGGACTCACTGCACTGCATTCTCAGTGGTGCCAGTGCACTCTCTGGACTCACTGCAGTGCATCCCCAGTGGTGCCAGTACACTCACTGGACTCACTACACTGCATCCCCAGTGGTGCCAGTGCACTCTCTGGACTCACTGCACTGCATCCCCAGTGGTGCCAGTGCACTCTCTGGACTCACTGCACTGCATCCCCAGTGCTGCCTGTGCACTCTCTGGACTCACTGCACTGCATCCCCAGTGGTGTCACTGCACTCTCTGGACTCACTGCACTGCATCCCCAGTTGTGCCAGTGCATTCTCTGCACTCACTGCACTGCATACCCAGTGGTGCCAGTGCACTCTCTGGACTCACTGCAGTGCATTCCCTCTGGTGCCAGTGCACTCTCTGGACTCACTGCAGTGCATCCCCAGTGGTGCCAGTGCACTCTCTGGACTCACTGCAGTGCATCCCCAGTGGTGCCAGTACACTCACTGGACTGACTGCACTGCATCCCCAGTGGTGCCAGTGCACTCTCTGGACTCTCCGCACCGCATCCCCAGTGGTGCCAGTGCACTCTCTGGAGTAACTGCAGTGCATCACCAGTGGTGCCAGTGCACTCTCTGGACTCACTGCACTGCATCCTCAGTGGTGCCAGTGCACTCTCTGGACTCACTGCACTGCATCCCCAGTGGTGCTAGTGCACTCTCTGGACTCACTGCAGTGCATCCCCAGTGGTGCCAGTGCACTCTCTGGACTCACTGCACTGCATCCCCAGTGGTGCCAGTGCACTCTCTTGACTCACTGCACTGCATCCCCAGTGGTGCCAGTGCACTCACTGGATTCACTGCACTGTATCCCCAGTGGTGCTAGTGCACTCTCTGGACTCACTGCAGTGCATCCCCAGTGGTACCAGTGCACTCTCTGGACTCACTGAAGTGCATTCTCAGTGGTGCCAGTGCACTCTCTGGACTCACTGCAGTGCATCCCCAGTGGTGCCAGTGCGCTCTCTGGACTCACTGCAGTGCATCCCCAGTGGTGCCAGTGCACTCTCTGGACTCACTGCACTGCATCCCCAGTGGTGCCAGTGCACTCTCTGGACTCACTGCACTGCATCCCCAGTGGTACCAGTGCACTCTGTGGACTCACGGCAGTGCATCCCCAGTGGTGCCAGTGCACTCTCTGGAGTCACTGCACTGCATCCCCAGTGGTGCCAGTGCACTCTCTCGAGTCACTGCACTACATCCCCAGTGGTGCCAGTGCACTCACTGGACTCACTGTACTGCATCATCAGTGGTGCCAGTGCACTCTCTGGACTCACTGCAGTGCATCCCCAGTGGTGCCAGTGCACTCTCTGGACTCACTGCACTGCATCCCCAGTGGTGCCAGTGCGCTCACTGGACTCACTATACTGCATCACCAGTGGTGCCAGTGCACTCTCTGGACTCACTGCACTGCATCCCCAGTGTTGCCAGTGCATTCACTGGACTCACTGTACTGCATCCCCAGTGGTGCCAGTGCACTCTCTGGACTCACTGCAGTGCATCCCCACTGGTGCCAGTGCACTCACTGGATTCACTGCACTACATACCCAGTGGTGCTAGTGCACTCTCTGGACTCACTGCAGTGCATCCCCAGTGGTGCCAGTGCACTCTTTGGACTCACTGAAGTGCATTCTCAGTGGTGCCATTGCACTCTCTGGACTCACTGCACTGCATCCCCAGTGGTGCCAGTGCGCTCTCTGGACTCACTGAAGTGCATTCTCAGTGGTGCCAGTGCACTCTCTGGACTCACTGCAGTGCATCCCCAGTGGTGCCAGTACACTCTCTGGACTCACTGCACTGCATCCCCAGTGGTGCTAGTGCACTCTGTGGACTCACTGCAGTGCATCCCCAGTGGTGCCAGTGCACTCTCTGGACTCACTGAAGGGCATTCTCAGTGGTGCCAGTGCACTCTCTGGACTCACTGCAGTGCATCACCAGTGGTGCCAGTGCACTCTCTGGACTAACCGCACCGCATCCCCAGTGTTGCCAGTGCACTCTCTGGAGTAACTGCACTGCATCCCCAGTGGTGCCAGTGCACTCTCTGGACTCACTGCACTGCATCCCCAGTGGTGCCACTGCACTCTCTGGACTCACTGCAGTGCATCCCCAGTGGTGCCAGTGCACTCTCTGGACTCACTGCAGTGCATCCCCACTGCTGCCAGTGCACTCTCTGGACTCACAGCAGTGCATCCCCAGTGGTGCCAGTGCACTCTCTGGACTCACTGCACTGCATCCCCAGTGGTGCCAATGCACTCTCTGGACTCACTGCACTGCATCCCCAGTGGTGCCAGTGCACTCTCTGGACTCACTGCACTGCATCCCAAGTGGTGCCAGTGCACTCTCTGGACTCACTGCACTGCATCCCCAGTGGTGCCAGTGCACTCTCTCGATTCACTGCACTACATCCCCAGTGGTGCCAGTGCGCTCACTGGACTCACTGTACTGCATCATCAGTGGTGCCAGTGCACTCTCTGGAGTGACTGCAGTGCATCCCCAGTGGTGCCAGTGCACTCTCTGGACTCACTGCACTGCATCCTCAGTGGTGCCAATACACTCTCTGCACTCACTGCACTGCATCCCCAGTGGTGCCAGTGCACTCACTGGACTCACTGCACTGCATCCCAAGTGGTACCAGTGCACTCTCTGGACTCACTGCACTGCATCCCCAGTGGTGCCAGTGCACTCTCTCGAGTCACTGCACTACATCCCCAGTGGTGCCAGTGCACTCACTGGACTCACTGTACTGCATTCCCAGTGGTGCTAGTGCACTCTCTGGACTCACTGCAGTGCATCCCCAGTGGTGCCAGTGCACTCTTTGGACTCACTGAAGTGCATTCTCAGTGGTGCCAGTGCACTCTCTGGACTCACTGCACTGCATTCTCAGTGGTGCCAGTGCACTCTCTGGACTCACTGCAGTGCATCCCCAGTGGTGCCAGTACACTCACTGGACTCACTACACTGCATCCCCAGTGGTGCCAGTGCACTCTCTGGACTCACTGCACTGCATCCCCAGTGGTGCCAGTGCACTCTCTGGACTCACTGCACTGCATCCCCAGTGCTGCCTGTGCACTCTCTGGACTCACTGCACTGCATCCCCAGTGGTGTCACTGCACTCTCTGGACTCACTGCACTGCATCCCCAGTTGTGCCAGTGCATTCTCTGCACTCACTGCACTGCATACCCAGTGGTGCCAGTGCACTCTCTGGACTCACTGCAGTGCATTCCCTCTGGTGCCAGTGCACTCTCTGGACTCACTGCAGTGCATCCCCAGTGGTGCCAGTGCACTCTCTGGACTCACTGCAGTGCATCCCCAGTGGTGCCAGTACACTCACTGGACTGACTGCACTGCATCCCCAGTGGTGCCAGTGCACTCTCTGGACTCTCCGCACCGCATCCCCAGTGGTGCCAGTGCACTCTCTGGAGTAACTGCAGTGCATCACCAGTGGTGCCAGTGCACTCTCTGGACTCACTGCACTGCATCCTCAGTGGTGCCAGTGCACTCTCTGGACTCACTGCACTGCATCCCCAGTGGTGCTAGTGCACTCTCTGGACTCACTGCAGTGCATCCCCAGTGGTGCCAGTGCACTCTCTGGACTCACTGCACTGCATCCCCAGTGGTGCCAGTGCACTCTCTTGACTCACTGCACTGCATCCCCAGTGGTGCCAGTGCACTCACTGGATTCACTGCACTGTATCCCCAGTGGTGCTAGTGCACTCTCTGGACTCACTGCAGTGCATCCCCAGTGGTACCAGTGCACTCTCTGGACTCACTGAAGTGCATTCTCAGTGGTGCCAGTGCACTCTCTGGACTCACTGCAGTGCATCCCCAGTGGTGCCAGTGCGCTCTCTGGACTCACTGCAGTGCATCCCCAGTGGTGCCAGTGCACTCTCTGGACTCACTGCACTGCATCCCCAGTGGTGCCAGTGCACTCTCTGGACTCACTGCACTGCATCCCCAGTGGTACCAGTGCACTCTGTGGACTCACGGCAGTGCATCCCCAGTGGTGCCAGTGCACTCTCTGGACTCACTGCACTGCATCCCCAGTGGTGCCAATGCACTCTCTGGACTCACTGCACTGCATCCCCAGTGGTGCCAGTGCACTCTCTGCACTCACTGCACTGCATCCCCAGTGGTGCCAGTGCACTCTCTGGAGTCACTGCACTGCATCCCCAGTGGTGCCAGTGCACTCTCTCGATTCACTGCACTACATCCCCAGTGGTGCCAGTGCACTCACTGGACTCACTGTACTGCATCATCAGTGGTGCCAGTGCACTCTCTGGACTCACTGCAGTGCATCCCCAGTGGTGCCAGTGCACTCTCTGGACTCACTGCAGTGCATCCCCAGTGGTGCCAGTGCACTCACTGGACTCACTATACTGCATCACCAGTGGTGCCAGTGCACTCTCTGGACTCACTGCACTGCATCCCCAGTGTTGCCAGTGCATTCACTGGACTCACTGTACTGCATCTCCAGTGGTGCCAGTGCACTCTCTGGGCTCACTGCAGTGCATCCCCAGTGGTGCCAGTGCACTCTCTGGACTCACTGCAGTGCATCCCCACTGGTGCCAGTGCACTCACTGGATTCACTGCACTACATACCCAGTGGTGCTAGTGCACTCTCTGGACTCACTGCAGTGCATCCCCAGTGGTGCCAGTGCACTCTTTGGACTCACTGAAGTGCATTCTCAGTGGTGCCAGTGCACTCTCTGGACTCACTGCACTGCATCCCCAGTGGTGCCAGTGCGCTCTCTGGACTCACTGAAGTGCATTCTCAGTGGTGCCAGTGCACTCTCTGGACTCACTGCAGTGCATCCCCAGTGGTGCCAGTACACTCTCTGGACTCACTGCACTGCATCCCCAGTGGTGCTAGTGCACTCTGTGGACTCACTGCAGTGCATCCCCAGTGGTGCCAGTGCACTCTCTGGACTCACTGAAGGGCATTCTCAGTGGTGCCAGTGCACTCTCTGGACTCACTGCAGTGCATCACCAGTGGTGCCAGTGCACTCTCTGGACTCACCGCACCGCATCCCCAGTGGTGCCAGTGCACTCTCTGGAGTGACTGCACTGCATCCCCAGTGGTGCCAGTGCACTCTCTGGACTCACTGCACTGCATCCCCAGTGGTGCCACTGCACTCTCTGGACTCACTGCAGTGCATCCCCAGTGGTGCCAGTGTACTCTCTGGACTCATGCACTGCATCCCCAGTGGTGCCAATGCACTCTCTGGACTCACTGCACTGCATCCCCAGGGGTGCCAGTGCACTCTCTGGACTCACTGCACTGCATCCCAAGTGGTGCCAGTGCACTCTCTGGACTCACTGCACTGCATCCCCAGTGGTGCCAGTGCACTCTCTCGAGTCACTGCACTACATCCCCAGTGGTGCCAGTGCGCTCACTGGACTCACTGTACTGCATCATCAGTGGTGCCAGTGCACTCTCTGGAGTGACTGCAGTGCATCCCCAGTGGTGCAAGTGCACTCTCTGGACTCACTGCACTGCATCCCCAGTGGTGCCAATACACTCTCTGCACTCACTGCACTTCATCCCCAGTGGTGCCAGTGCACTCACTGGACTCACTGAACTGCATCCCAAGTGGTACCAGTGCACTCTCTGGACTCACTGCACTGCATCCCCAGTGGTGCCAGTGCACTCTCTCGAGTCACTGCACTACATCCCCAGTGGTGCCAGTGCACTCACTGGACTCACTGTACTGCATTCCCAGTGGTGCTAGTGCACTCTCTGGACTCACTGCAGTGCATCCCCAGTGGTGCCAGTGCACTCTTTGGACTCACTGAAGTGCATTCTCAGTGGTGCCAGTGCACTCTCTGGACTCACTGCACTGCATTCTCAGTGGTGCCAGTGCACTCTCTGGACTCACTGCAGTGCATCCCCAGTGGTGCCAGTACACTCACTGGACTCACTGCACTGCATCCCCAGTGGTGCCAGTGCACTCTCTGGACTCACTGCACTGCATCCCCAGTGGTGCCAGTGCACTCTCTGGACTCATGCACTGCATCCCCAGTGCTGCCTGTGCACTCTCTGGACTCACTGCACTGCATCCCCAGTGGTGTCACTGCACTCTCTGGACTCACTGCACTGCATCCCCAGTTGTGCCAGTGCACTCTCTGCACTCACTGCACTGCATACCCAGTGGTGCCAGTGCACTCTCTGGACTCACTGCACTGCATTCCCTCTGGTGCCAGTGCACTCTCTGGACTCACTGCAGTGCATCCCCAGTGGTGCCAGTGCACTCTCTGGACTCACTGCAGTGCATCCCCAGTGGTGCCAGTAAACTCACTGGACTGACTGCACTGCATCCCCAGTGGTGCCAGTGCACTCTCTGGACTCACTGCACTGCATCCCCAGTGGTGCCAGTGCGCTCACTGGACTCACTATACTGCATCACCAGTGGTGCCAGTGCACTCTCTGGACTCACTGCACTGCATCCCCAGTGTTGCCAGTGCATTCACTGGACTCACTGTACTGCATCCCCAGTGGTGCCAGTGCACTCTCTGGACTCACTGCAGTGCATCCCCACTGGTGCCAGTGCACTCACTGGATTCACTGCACTACATACCCAGTGGTGCTAGTGCACTCTCTGGACTCACTGCAGTGCATCCCCAGTGGTGCCAGTGCACTCTTTGGACTCACTGAAGTGCATTCTCAGTGGTGCCATTGCACTCTCTGGACTCACTGCACTGCATCCCCAGTGGTGCCAGTGCGCTCTCTGGACTCACTGAAGTGCATTCTCAGTGGTGCCAGTGCACTCTCTGGACTCACTGCAGTGCATCCCCAGTGGTGCCAGTACACTCTCTGGACTCACTGCACTGCATCCCCAGTGGTGCTAGTGCACTCTGTGGACTCACTGCAGTGCATCCCCAGTGGTGCCAGTGCACTCTCTGGACTCACTGAAGGGCATTCTCAGTGGTGCCAGTGCACTCTCTGGACTCACTGCAGTGCATCACCAGTGGTGCCAGTGCACTCTCTGGACTAACCGCACCGCATCCCCAGTGTTGCCAGTGCACTCTCTGGAGTAACTGCACTGCATCCCCAGTGGTGCCAGTGCACTCTCTGGACTCACTGCACTGCATCCCCAGTGGTGCCACTGCACTCTCTGGACTCACTGCAGTGCATCCCCAGTGGTGCCAGTGCACTCTCTGGACTCACTGCAGTGCATCCCCACTGCTGCCAGTGCACTCTCTGGACTCACAGCAGTGCATCCCCAGTGGTGCCAGTGCACTCTCTGGACTCACTGCACTGCATCCCCAGTGGTGCCAATGCACTCTCTGGACTCACTGCACTGCATCCCCAGTGGTGCCAGTGCACTCTCTGGACTCACTGCACTGCATCCCAAGTGGTGCCAGTGCACTCTCTGGACTCACTGCACTGCATCCCCAGTGGTGCCAGTGCACTCTCTCGAGTCACTGCACTACATCCCCAGTGGTGCCAGTGCGCTCACTGGACTCACTGTACTGCATCATCAGTGGTGCCAGTGCACTCTCTGGAGTGACTGCAGTGCATCCCCAGTGGTGCCAGTGCACTCTCTGGACTCACTGCACTGCATCCCCAGTGGTGCCAATACACTCTCTGCACTCACTGCACTGCATCCCCAGTGGTGCCAGTGCACTCACTGGACTCACTGCACTGCATCCCAAGTGGTACCAGTGCACTCTCTGGACTCACTGCACTGCATCCCCAGTGGTGCCAGTGCACTCTCTCGAGTCACTGCACTACATCCCCAGTGGTGCCAGTGCACTCACTGGACTCACTGTACTGCATTCCCAGTGGTGCTAGTGCACTCTCTGGACTCACTGCAGTGCATCCCCAGTGGTGCCAGTGCACTCTTTGGACTCACTGAAGTGCATTCTCAGTGGTGCCAGTGCACTCTCTGGACTCACTACACTGCATCCCCAGTGGTGCCAGTGCACTCTCTGGACTCACTGCACTGCATCCCCAGTGGTGCCAGTGCACTCTCTGGACTCACTGCACTGCATCCCCAGTGCTGCCTGTGCACTCTCTGGACTCACTGCACTGCATCCCCAGTGGTGTCACTGCACTCTCTGGACTCACTGCACTGCATCCCCAGTTGTGCCAGTGCATTCTCTGCACTCACTGCACTGCATACCCAGTGGTGCCAGTGCACTCTCTGGACTCACTGCAGTGCATTCCCTCTGGTGCCAGTGCACTCTCTGGAGTAACTGCAGTGCATCACCAGTGGTGCCAGTGCACTCTCTGGACTCACTGCACTGCATCCTCAGTGGTGCCAGTGCACTCTCTGGACTCACTGCACTGCATCCCCAGTGGTGCCAGAGCACTCTCTGGACTCACTGCAGTGCATCCCCAGTGGTGCCAGTGCACTCTCTGGACTCACTGCACTGCATCCCCAGTGGTGCCAGTGCACTCTCTTGACTCACTGCACTGCATCCTCAGTGGTGCCAGTGCACTCACTGGATTCACTGCACTGCATCCCCAGTGGTGCTAGTGCACTCTCTGGACTCACTGCAGTGCATCCCCAGTGGTACCAGTGCACTCTCTGGACTCACTGCAGTGCATCCCCAGTGGTGCCAGTGCACTCTCTGGACTCACTGCACTGCATCCCCAGTGGTACCAGTGCACTCTGTGGACTCACGGCAGTGCATCCCCAGTGGTGCCAGTGCACTCTCTGGACTCACTGCACTGCATCCCCAGTGGTGCCAATGCACTCTCTGGACTCACTGCACTGCATCCCCAGTGGTGCCAGTGCACTCTCTGCACTCACTGCACTGCATCCCCAGTGGTGCCAGTGCACTCTCTGGAGTCACTGCACTGCATCCCCAGTGGTGCCAGTGCACTCTCTCGATTCACTGCACTACATCCCCAGTGGTGCCAGTGCACTCACTGGACTCACTGTACTGCATCATCAGTGGTGCCAGTGCACTCTCTGGACTCACTGCAGTGCATCCCCAGTGGTGCCAGTGCACTCTCTGGACTCACTGCAGTGCATCCCCAGTGGTGCCAGTGCACTCACTGGACTCACTATACTGCATCACCAGTGGTGCCAGTGCACTCACTGGATTCACTGCACTGCATCCCCAGTGGTGCTAGTGCACTCTCTGGACTCACTGCAGTGCATCCCCAGTGGTACCAGTGCACTCTCTGGACTCACTGAAGTGCATTCTCAGTGGTGCCAGTGCACTCTCTGGACTCACTGCAGTGCATCCCCAGTGGTGCCAGTGCGCTCTCTGGACTCACTGCAGTGCATCCCCAGTGGTGCCAGTGCACTCTCTGGACTCACTGCACTGCATCCCCAGTGGTGCCAGTGCACTCTCTGGACTCACTGCACTGCATCCCCAGTGGTACCAGTGCACTCTGTGGACTCACGGCAGTGCATCCCCAGTGGTGCCAGTGCACTCTCTGGACTCACTGCACTGCATCCCCAGTGGTGCCAATGCACTCTCTGGACTCACTGCACTGCATCCCCAGTGGTGCCAGTGCACTCTCTGCACTCACTGCACTGCATCCCCAGTGGTGCCAGTGCACTCTCTGGAGTCACTGCACTGCATCCCCAGTGGTGCCAGTGCACTCTCTCGATTCACTGCACTACATCCCCAGTGGTGCCAGTGCACTCACTGGACTCACTGTACTGCATCATCAGTGGTGCCAGTGCACTCTCTGGACTCACTGCAGTGCATCCCCAGTGGTGCCAGTGCACTCTCTGGACTCACTGCAGTGCATCCCCAGTGGTGCCAGTGCACTCACTGGACTCACTATACTGCATCACCAGTGGTGCCAGTGCACTCTCTGGACTCACTGCACTGCATCCCCAGTGTTGCCAGTGCATTCACTGGACTCACTGTACTGCATCTCCAGTGGTGCCAGTGCACTCTCTGGGCTCACTGCAGTGCATCCCCAGTGGTGCCAGTGCACTCTCTGGACTCACTGCAGTGCATCCCCACTGGTGCCAGTGCACTCACTGGATTCACTGCACTACATACCCAGTGGTGCTAGTGCACTCTCTGGACTCACTGCAGTGCATCCCCAGTGGTGCCAGTGCACTCTTTGGACTCACTGAAGTGCATTCTCAGTGGTGCCAGTGCACTCTCTGGACTCACTGCACTGCATCCACAGTGGTGCCAGTGCGCTCTCTGGACTCACTGAAGTGCATTCTCAGTGGTGCCAGTGCACTCTCTGGACTCACTGCAGTGCATCCCCAGTGGTGCCAGTACACTCTCTGGACTCACTGCACTGCATCCCCAGTGGTGCTAGTGCACTCTGTGGACTCACTGCAGTGCATCCCCAGTGGTGCCAGTGCACTCTCTGGACTCACTGAAGGGCATTCTCAGTGGTGCCAGTGCACTCTCTGGACTCACTGCAGTGCATCACCAGTGGTGCCAGTGCACTCTCTGGACTCACCGCACCGCATCCCCAGTGGTGCCAGTGCACTCTCTGGAGTACTGCACTGCATCCCCAGTGGTGCCAGTGCACTCTCTGGACTCACTGCACTGCATCCCCAGTGGTGCCACTGCACTCTCTGGACTCACTGCAGTGCATCCCCAGTGGTGCCAGTGTACTCTCTGGACTCATGCACTGCATCCCCAGTGGTGCCAATGCACTCTCTGGACTCACTGCACTGCATCCCCAGGGGTGCCAGTGCACTCTCTGGACTCACTGCACTGCATCCCCAGTGGTGCCAGTGCACTCTCTGGACTCACTGCACTGCATCCCCAGTGGTGCCAGTGCACTCTCTCGAGTCACTGCACTACATCCCCAGTGGTGCCAGTGCGCTCAATGGACTCACTGTACTGCATCATCAGTGGTGCCAGTGCACTCTCTGGAGTGACTGCAGTGCATCCCCAGTGGTGCCAGTGCACTCTCTGGACTCACTGCACTGCATCCCCAGTGGTGCCAATACACTCTCTGCACTCACTGCACTTCATCCCCAGTGGTGCCAGTGCACTCACTGGACTCACTGAACTGCATCCCAAGTGGTACCAGTGCACTCTCTGGACTCACTGCACTGCATCCCCAGTGGTGCCAGTGCACTCTCTCGAGTCACTGCACTACATCCCCAGTGGTGCCAGTGCACTCACTGGACTCACTGTACTGCATTCCCAGTGGTGCTAGTGCACTCTCTGGACTCACTGCAGTGCATCCCCAGTGGTGCCAGTGCACTCTTTGGACTCACTGAAGTGCATTCTCAGTGGTGCCAGTGCACTCTCTGGACTCACTGCACTGCATTCTCAGTGGTGCCAGTGCACTCTCTGGACTCACTGCAGTGCATCCCCAGTGGTGCCAGTACACTCACTGGACTCACTGCACTGCATCCCCAGTGGTGCCAGTGCACTCTCTGGACTCACTGCACTGCATCCCCAGTGGTGCCAGTGCACTCTCTGGACTCATGCACTGCATCCCCAGTGCTGCCTGTGCACTCTCTGGACTCACTGCACTGCATCCCCAGTGGTGTCACTGCACTCTCTGGACTCACTGCACTGCATCCCCAGTTGTGCCAGTGCACTCTCTGCACTCACTGCACTGCATACCCAGTGGTGCCAGTGCACTCTCTGGACTCACTGCACTGCATTCCCTCTGGTGCCAGTGCACTCTCTGGACTCACTGCAGTGCATCCCCAGTGGTGCCAGTGCACTCTCTGGACTCACTGCAGTGCATCCCCAGTGGTGCCAGTAAACTCACTGGACTGACTGCACTGCATCCCCAGTGGTGCCAGTGCACTCTCTGGACTCACCGCACCGCATCCCCAGTGGTGCCAGTGCACTCTCTGGAGTAACTGCAGTGCATCACCAGTGGTGCCAGTGCACTCTCTGGACTCACTGCACTGCATCCCCAGTGGTGCCAGTGCACTCTCTGGACTCACTGCACTGCATCCCCAGTGGTGCCAGAGCACTCTCTGGACTCACTGCAGTGCATCCCCAGTGGTGCCAGTGCACTCTCTGGACTCACTGCACTGCATCCCCAGTGGTGCCAGTGCACTCTCTGGACTCCCGGCACCGCATCCCCAGTGGTGCCAGTGCACTCTCTGGGCTCACTGCAGTGCATCCCCAGTGGTGCCAGTGCACTCTCTTGACTCACTGCACTGCATCCCCAGTGGTGCCAGTGCACTCACTGGATTCACTGCACTGCATCCCCAGTGGTGCTAGTGCACTCTCTGGACTCACTGCAGTGCATCCCCAGTGGTACCAGTGCACTCTCTGGACTCACTGAAGTGCATTCTCAGTGGTGCCAGTGCACTCTCTGGACTCACTGCAGTGCATCCCCAGTGGTGCCAGTGCACTCTCTGGACTCACTGCACTGCATCCCCAGTGGTGCCAGTGCACTCTCTGGACTCACTGCACTGCATCCCCAGTGGTGCCAGAGCACTCTCTGGACTCACTGCAGTGCATCCCCAGTGGTGCCAGTGCACTCTCTGGACTCACTGCACTGCATCCCCAGTGGTGCCAGTGCACTCTCTTGACTCACTGCACTGCATCCCCAGTGGTGCCAGTGCACTCACTGGATTCACTGCACTGCATCCCCAGTGGTGCTAGTGCACTCTCTGGACTCACTGCAGTGCATCCCCAGTGGTACCAGTGCACTCTCTGGACTCACTGAAGTGCATTCTCTGTGGTGCCAGTGCACTCTCTGGACTCACTGCAGTGCATCCCCAGTGGTGCCAGTGCGCTCTCGGGACTCACTGCAGTGCATCCCCAGTGGTGCCAGTGCACTCTCTGGACTCACTGCACTGCATCCCCAGTGGTGCCAGTGCACTCTCTGGAGTGACTGCAGTGCATCTCCAGTGGTGCCAGTGCACTCTCTGGACTCACTGCACTGCATCCCCAGTGGTACCAGTGCACTCTGTGGACTCACGGCAGTGCATCCCCAGTGGTGCCAGTGCACTCTCTGGACTCACTGCACTGCATCCCCAGTGGTGCCAATGCACTCTCTGGACTCACTGCACTGCATCCCCAGTGGTGCCAGTGCACTCTCTGCACTCACTGCACTGCATCCCCAGTGGTGCCAGTGCACTCTCTGGAGTCACTGCACTGCATCCCCAGTGGTGCCAGTGCACTCTCTCGATTCACTGCACTACATCCCCAGTGGTGCCAGTGCACTCACTGGACTCACTGTACTGCATCATCAGTGGTGCCAGTGCACTCTCTGGACTCACTGCAGTGCATCCCCAGTGGTGCCAGTGCACTCTCTGGACTCACTGCACTGCATCCCCAGTGGTGCCAGTGCACTCACTGGACTCACTATACTGCATCACCAGTGGTGCCAGTGCACTCTCTGGACTCACTGCACTGCATCCCCAGTGTTGCCAGTGCATTCACTGGACTCACTGTACTGCATCTCCAGTGGTGCCAGTGCACTCTCTGGGCTCACTGCAGTGCATCCCCAGTGGTGCCAGTACACTCACTGGACTCACTACACTGCATCCCCAGTGGTGCCAGTGCACTCTCTGGACTCACTGCACTGCATCCCCAGTGGTGCCAGTGCACTCTCTGGACTCACTGCACTGCATCCCCAGTGCTGCCTGTGCACTCTCTGGACTCACTGCACTGCATCCCCAGTGGTGTCACTGCACTCTCTGGACTCACTGCACTGCATCCCCAGTTGTGCCAGTGCATTCTCTGCACTCACTGCACTGCATACCCAGTGGTGCCAGTGCACTCTCTGGACTCACTGCAGTGCATTCCCTCTGGTGCCAGTGCACTCTCTGGACTCACTGCAGTGCATCCCCAGTGGTGCCAGTGCACTCTCTGGACTCACTGCAGTGCATCCCCAGTGGTGCCAGTACACTCACTGGACTGACTGCACTGCATCCCCAGTGGTGCCAGTGCACTCTCTGGACTCTCCGCACCGCATCCCCAGTGGTGCCAGTGCACTCTCTGGAGTAACTGCAGTGCATCACCAGTGGTGCCAGTGCACTCTCTGGACTCACTGCACTGCATCCTCAGTGGTGCCAGTGCACTCTCTGGACTCACTGCACTGCATCCCCAGTGGTGCCAGAGCACTCTCTGGACTCACTGCAGTGCATCCCCAGTGGTGCCAGTGCACTCTCTGGACTCACTGCACTGCACCCCAGTGGTGCCAGTGCACTCTCTTGACTCACTGCACTGCATCCCCAGTGGTGCCAGTGCACTCACTGGATTCACTGCACTGCATCCCCAGTGGTGCTAGTGCACTCTCTGGACTCACTGCAGTGCATCCCCAGTGGTACCAGTGCACTCTCTGGACTCACTGAAGTGCATTCTCAGTGGTGCCAGTGCACTCTCTGGACTCACTGCAGTGCATCCCCAGTGGTGCCAGTGCGCTCTCTGGACTCACTGCAGTGCATCCCCAGTGGTGCCAGTGCACTCTCTGGACTCACTGCACTGCATCCCCAGTGGTGCCAGTGCACTCTCTGGACTCACTGCACTGCATCCCCAGTGGTACCAGTGCACTCTGTGGACTCACGGCAGTGCATCCCCAGTGGTGCCAGTGCACTCTCTGGACTCACTGCACTGCATCCCCAGTGGTGCCAATGCACTCTCTGGACTCACTGCACTGCATCCCCAGTGGTGCCAGTGCACTCTCTGCACTCACTGCACTGCATCCCCAGTGGTGCCAGTGCACTCTCTGGAGTCACTGCACTGCATCCCCAGTGGTGCCAGTGCACTCTCTCGATTCACTGCACTACATCCCCAGTGGTGCCAGTGCACTCACTGGACTCACTGTACTGCATCATCAGTGGTGCCAGTGCACTCTCTGGACTCACTGCAGTGCATCCCCAGTGGTGCCAGTGCACTCTCTGGACTCACTGCAGTGCATCCCCAGTGGTGCCAGTGCACTCACTGGACTCACTATACTGCATCACCAGTGGTGCCAGTGCACTCTCTGGACTCACTGCACTGCATCCCCAGTGTTGCCAGTGCATTCACTGGACTCACTGTACTGCATCTCCAGTGGTGCCAGTGCACTCTCTGGGCTCACTGCAGTGCATCCCCAGTGGTGCCAGTGCACTCTCTGGACTCACTGCAGTGCATCCCCACTGGTGCCAGTGCACTCACTGGATTCACTGCACTACATACCCAGTGGTGCTAGTGCACTCTCTGGACTCACTGCAGTGCATCCCCAGTGGTGCCAGTGCACTCTTTGGACTCACTGAAGTGCATTCTCAGTGGTGCCAGTGCACTCTCTGGACTCACTGCACTGCATCCACAGTGGTGCCAGTGCGCTCTCTGGACTCACTGAAGTGCATTCTCAGTGGTGCCAGTGCACTCTCTGGACTCACTGCAGTGCATCCCCAGTGGTGCCAGTACACTCTCTGGACTCACTGCACTGCATCCCCAGTGGTGCTAGTGCACTCTGTGGACTCACTGCAGTGCATCCCCAGTGGTGCCAGTGCACTCTCTGGACTCACTGAAGGGCATTCTCAGTGGTGCCAGTGCACTCTCTGGACTCACTGCAGTGCATCACCAGTGGTGCCAGTGCACTCTCTGGACTCACCGCACCGCATCCCCAGTGGTGCCAGTGCACTCTCTGGAGTAACTGCACTGCATCCCCAGTGGTGCCAGTGCACTCTCTGGACTCACTGCACTGCATCCCCAGTGGTGCCACTGCACTCTCTGGACTCACTGCAGTGCATCCCCAGTGGTGCCAGTGTACTCTCTGGACTCATGCACTGCATCCCCAGTGGTGCCAATGCACTCTCTGGACTCACTGCACTGCATCCCCAGGGGTGCCAGTGCACTCTCTGCACTCACTGCACTGCATCCCAAGTGGTGCCAGTGCACTCTCTGGACTCACTGCACTGCATCCCCAGTGGTGCCAGTGCACTCTCTCGAGTCACTGCACTACATCCCCAGTGGTGCCAGTGCGCTCACTGGACTCACTGTACTGCATCATCAGTGGTGCCAGTGCACTCTCTGGAGTGACTGCAGTGCATCCCCAGTGGTGCCAGTGCACTCTCTGGACTCACTGCACTGCATCCCCAGTGGTGCCAATACACTCTCTGCACTCACTGCACTTCATCCCCAGTGGTGCCAGTGCACTCACTGGACTCACTGAACTGCATCCCAAGTGGTACCAGTGCACTCTCTGGACTCACTGCACTGCATCCCCAGTGGTGCCAGTGCACTCTCTCGAGTCACTGCACTACATCCCCAGTGGTGCCAGTGCACTCACTGGACTCACTGTACTGCATTCCCAGTGGTGCTAGTGCACTCTCTGGACTCACTGCAGTGCATCCCCAGTGGTGCCAGTGCACTCTTTGGACTCACTGAAGTGCATTCTCAGTGGTGCCAGTGCACTCTCTGGACTCACTGCACTGCATTCTCAGTGGTGCCAGTGCACTCTCTGGACTCACTGCAGTGCATCCCCAGTGGTGCCAGTACACTCACTGGACTCACTGCACTGCATCCCCAGTGGTGCCAGTGCACTCTCTGGACTCACTGCACTGCATCCCCAGTGGTGCCAGTGCACTCTCTGGACTCATGCACTGCATCCCCAGTGCTGCCTGTGCACTCTCTGGACTCACTGCACTGCATCCCCAGTGGTGTCACTGCACTCTCTGGACTCACTGCACTGCATCCCCAGTTGTGCCAGTGCACTCTCTGCACTCACTGCACTGCATACCCAGTGGTGCCAGTGCACTCTCTGGACTCACTGCACTGCATTCCCTCTGGTGCCAGTGCACTCTCTGGACTCACTGCAGTGCATCCCCAGTGGTGGCAGTGCACTCTCTGGACTCACTGCAGTGCATCCCCAGTGGTGCCAGTAAACTCACTGGACTGACTGCACTGCATCCCCAGTGGTGCCAGTGCACTCTCTGGACTCACCGCACCGCATCCCCAGTGGTGCCAGTGCACTCTCTGGAGTAACTGCAGTGCATCACCAGTGGTGCCAGTGCACTCTCTGGACTCACTGCACTGCATCCCCAGTGGTGCCAGTGCACTCTCTGGACTCACTGCACTGCATCCCCAGTGGTGCCAGAGCACTCTCTGGACTCACTGCAGTGCATCCCCAGTGGTGCCAGTGCACTCTCTGGACTCACTGCACTGCATCCCCAGTGGTGCCAGTGCACTCTCTGGACTCCCGGCACCGCATCCCCAGTGGTGCCAGTGCACTCTCTGGGCTCACTGCAGTGCATCCCCAGTGGTGCCAGTGCACTCTCTTGACTCACTGCACTGCATCCCCAGTGGTGCCAGTGCACTCACTGGATTCACTGCACTGCATCCCCAGTGGTGCTAGTGCACTCTCTGGACTCACTGCAGTGCATCCCCAGTGGTACCAGTGCACTCTCTGGACTCACTGAAGTGCATTCTCAGTGGTGCCAGTGCACTCTCTGGACTCACTGCAGTGCATCCCCAGTGGTGCCAGTGCACTCTCTGGACTCACTGCACTGCATCCCCAGTGGTGCCAGTGCACTCTCTGGACTCACTGCACTGCATCCCCAGTGGTGCCAGAGCACTCTCTGGACTCACTGCAGTGCATCCCCAGTGGTGCCAGTGCACTCTCTGGACTCACTGCACTGCATCCCCAGTGGTGCCAGTGCACTCTCTTGACTCACTGCACTGCATCCCCAGTGGTGCCAGTGCACTCACTGGATTCACTGCACTGCATCCCCAGTGGTGCTAGTGCACTCTCTGGACTCACTGCAGTGCATCCCCAGTGGTACCAGTGCACTCTCTGGACTCACTGAAGTGCATTCTCTGTGGTGCCAGTGCACTCTCTGGACTCACTGCAGTGCATCCCCAGTGGTGCCAGTGCGCTCTCTGGACTCACTGCAGTGCATCCCCAGTGGTGCCAGTGCACTCTCTGGACTCACTGCACTGCATCCCCAGTGCTGCCAGTGCACTCTCTGGACTCACTGCACTGCATCCCCAGTGGTGCCAGTGCACTCTCTGGACTCACTGCACTGCATCCCCAGTGGTACCAGTGCACTCTGTGGACTCACGGCAGTGCATCCCCAGTGGTGCCAGTGCACTCTCTGGACTCACTGCACTGCATCCCCAGTGGTGCCAATGCACTCTCTGGACTCACTGCACTGCATCCCCAGTGGTGCCAGTGCACTCTCTGCACTCACTGCACTGCATCCCCAGTGGTGCCAGTGCACTCTCTGGAGTCACTGCACTGCATCCCCAGTGGTGCCAGTGCACTCTCTCGATTCACTGCACTACATCCCCAGTGGTGCCAGTGCACTCACTGGACTCACTGTACTGCATCATCAGTGGTGCCAGTGCACTCTCTGGACTCACTGCAGTGCATCCCCAGTGGTGCCAGTGCACTCTCTGGACTCACTGCACTGCATCCCCAGTGGTGCCAGTGCACTCACTGGACTCACTATACTGCATCACCAGTGGTGCCAGTGCACTCTCTGGACTCACTGCACTGCATCCCCAGTGTTGCCAGTGCATTCACTGGACCTACTGTACTGCATCTCCAGTGGTGCCAGTGCACTCTCTGGGCTCACTGCAGTGCATCCCCAGTGGTGCCAGTGCACTCTCTGGACTCACTGCAGTGCATCCCCACTGGTGCCAGTGCACTCACTGGATTCACTGCACTACATACCCAGTGGTGCTAGTGCACTCTCTGGACTCACTGCAGTGCATCCCCAGTGGTGCCAGTGCACTCTTTGGACTCACTGAAGTGCATTCTCAGTGGTGCCAGTGCACTCTCTGGACTCACTGCAGTGCATCCCCAGTGGTGCCAGTACACTCTCTGGACTCACTGCACTGCATCCCCAGTGGTGCTAGTGCACTCTGTGGACTCACTGCAGTGCATCCCCAGTGGTGCCAGTGCACTCTCTGGACTCACTGAAGGGCATTCTCAGTGGTGCCAGTGCACTCTCTGGACTCACTGCAGTGCATCCCCAGTGGTGCCAGTACACTCTCTGGACTCACTGCACTGCATCCCCAGTGGTGCTAGTGCACTCTGTGGACTCACTGCAGTGCATCCCCAGTGGTGCCAGTGCACTCTCTGGACTCACTGAAGGGCATTCTCAGTGGTGCCAGTGCACTCTCTGGACTCACTGCAGTGCATCACCAGTGGTGCCAGTGCACTCTCTGGACTCACCGCACCGCATCCCCAGTGGTGCCAGTGCACTCTCTGGAGTAACTGCACTGCATCCCCAGTGGTGCCAGTGCACTCTCTGGACTCAATGCACTGCATCCCCAGTGGTGCCACTGCACTCTCTGGACTCACTGCAGTGCATCCCCAGTGGTGCCAGTGCACTCTCTGGACTCACTGCACTGCATCCCCAGTGGTGCCAATGCACTCTCTGGACTCACTGCACTGCATCCCCAGTGGTGCCAGTGCACTCTCTGGACTCACTGCACTGCATCACAAGTGGTGCCAGTGCACTCTCTGGACTCACTGCACTGCATCCCCAGTGGTGCCAGTGCACTCTCTCGAGTCACTGCACTACATCCCCAGTGGTGCCAGTGCGCTCACTGGACTCACTGTACTGCATCATCAGTGGTGCCAGTGCACTCTTTGGACTCACTGAAGTGCATTCTCAGTGGTGCCAGTGCACTCTCTGGACTCACTGCACTGCATTCTCAGTGGTGCCAGTGCACTCTCTGGACTCACTGCAGTGCATCCCCAGTGGTGCCAGTGCACTCTCTGGACTCACTGCACTGCATCCCCAGTGGTGCCAGTGCACTCTCTGGACTCACTGCACTGCATCCCCAGTGCTGCCTGTGCACTCTCTGGACTCACTGCACTGCATCCCCAGTGGTGTCACTGCACTCTCTGGACTCACTGCACTGCATCCCCAGTTGTGCCAGTGCACTCTCTGCACTCACTGCACTGCATACCCAGTGGTGCCAGTGCACTCTCTGGACTCACTGCACTGCATTCCCTCTGGTGCCAGTGCACTCTCTGGACTCACTGCAGTGCATCCCCAGTGGTGCCAGTGCACTCTCTGGACTCACTGCAGTGCATCCCCAGTGGTGCCAGTAAACTCACTGGACTGACTGCACTGCATCCCCAGTGGTGCCAGTGCACTCTCTGGACTCACCGCACCGCATCCCCAGTGGTGCCAGAGCACTCTCTGGAGTAACTGCAGTGCATCACCAGTGGTGCCAGTGCACTCTCTGGACTCACTGCACTGCATCCCCAGTGGTGCCAGTGCACTCTCTGGACTCACTGCACTGCATCCCCAGTGGTGCCAGAGCACTCTCTGGACTCACTGCAGTGCATCCCCAGTGGTGCCAGTGCACTCTCTGGACTCACTGCACTGCATCCCCAGTGGTGCCAGTGCACTCTCTGGACTCACTGCACTGCATCCCCAGTGGTGCCAGTGCACTCTCTGGACTCCCGGCACCGCATCCCCAGTGGTGCCAGTGCACTCTCTGGGCTCACTGCAGTGCATCCCCAGTGGTGCCAGTGCACTCTCTTGACTCACTGCACTGCATCCCCAGTGGTGCCAGTGCACTCACTGGATTCACTGCACTGCATCCCCAGTGGTGCTAGTGCACTCTCTGGACTCACTGCAGTGCATCCCCAGTGGTACCAGTGCACTCTCTGGACTCACTGAAGTGCATTCTCAGTGGTGCCAGTGCACTCTCTGGACTCACTGCAGTGCATCCCCAGTGGTGCCAGTGCGCTCTCTGGACTCACTGCAGTGCATCCCCAGTGGTGCCAGTGCACTCTCTGGACTCACTGCACTGCATCCCCAGTGCTGCCAGTGCACTCTCTGGACTCACTGCACTGCATCCCCAGTGGTGCCAGTGCACTCTCTGGACTCACTGCACTGCATCCCCAGTGGTACCAGTGCACTCTGTGGACTCACGGCAGTGCATCCCCAGTGGTGCCAGTGCACTCTCTGGACTCACTGCACTGCATCCCCAGTGGTGCCAATGCACTCTCTGGACTCACTGCACTGCATCCCCAGTGGTGCCAGTGCACTCTCTGCACTCACGGCACTGCATCCCCAGTGGTGCCAGTGCACTCTCTGGAGTCACTGCACTGCATCCCCAGTGGTGCCAGTGCACTCTCTCGATTCACTGCACTACATCCCCAGTGGTGCCAGTGCACTCACTGGACTCACTGTACTGCATCATCAGTGGTGCCAGTGCACTCTCTGGACTCACTGCAGTGCATCCCCAGTGGTGCCAGTGCACTCTCTGGACTCACTGCACTGCATCCCCAGTGGTGCCAGTGCACTCACTGGACTCACTATACTGCATCACCAGTGGTGCCAGTGCACTCTCTGGACTCACTGCACTGCTTCCCCAGTGTTGCCAGTGCATTCACTGGACTCACTGTACTGCATCTCCAGTGGTGCCAGTGCACTCTCTGGGCTCACTGCAGTGCATCCCCAGTGGTGCCAGTGCACTCTCTGGACTCACTGCAGTGCATCCCCACTGGTGCCAGTGCACTCACTGGATTCACTGCACTACATTCCCAGTGGTGCTAGTGCACTCTCTGGACTCACTGCAGTGCATCCCCAGTGGTGCCAGTGCTCTCTTTGGACTCACTGAAGTGCATTCTCAGTGGTGCCAGTGCACTCTCTGGACTCACTGCACTGCATCCCCAGTGGTGCCAGTGCGCTCTCTGGACTCACTGAAGTGCATTCTCAGTGGTGCCAGTGCACTCTCTGGACTCACTGCAGTGCATCCCCAGTGGTGCCAGTACACTCTCTGGACTCACTGCACTGCATCCCCAGTGGTGCTAGTGCACTCTGTGGACTCACTGCAGTGCATCCCCAGTGGTGCCAGTGCACTCTCTGGACTCACTGAATGGCATTCTCAGTGGTGCCAGTGCACTCTCTGGACTCACTGCAGTGCATCACCGGTGGTGCCAGTGCACTCTCTGGACTCACCGCACTGCATCCCCAGTGGTGCCAGAGCACTCTCTGGACTCACTGCACTGCATCCCCAGTGGTGCCAGTGCACTCTCTGGACTCACTGCAGTGCATCACCAGTGGTGCCAGTGCACTCTCTGGACTCACTGCAGTGCATCCCCAGTGGTGCCAGAGCACTCTCTGGACTCACTGCACTCCATCACCAGTGCTGCCTGTGCACTCTCTGGACTCACTGCACTGCATCCCCAGTGGTGCCAGTGCACTCTGTGGACTCACTGCAGTGCACCCCCAGTGGAGCCCGTGCACTCTCTGGACTCACTGAAGTGCATCCCCAGTGGTGCCAGTGCACTCTCTGGACTCACTGCAGTGCACCCCCAGTGGTGCCAGTGCACTCTCTGGACTCACTGAAGTGCATTCTCAGTGGTGCCAGTGCACTCTCTGGACTCACTGCAGTGCATCCCCAGTGGTGCCAGTACACTCACTGGACTGACTGCATTGCATCCCCAGTGGTGCTAGTGCACTCTCTGGACTCACTGCACTGCATCGCCAGTGGTGCCAGAGCACTCTCTGGACTCACTGCAGTGCATCCCCAGTGGTGCCAGTGCACTCTCTGGACTCACTGTACTGCATCCCGAGTGGTGCCAGTGCACTCTGTGGACTCACTGCTGTGCATCCCCATTGGTGCCAGTGCACTCTCTGGACTCACTGCACTGCATCCCCAGTGGTGCCAGTGCACTCTCTGGACTCACTGCACTGCATCCCCAGTGGTGCAAGTGCACTCTCTGGACTCACTGCAGTGCATCCCCAGTGGTGCCAGTGCACTCTCTGGACTCACTGCAGTGCATCCCCAGTGGTGCCAGTACACTCACTGGACTCACTGCACTGCATCACCAGTGGTGCCAGTGCAGTCTCTGCACTCACTGAAGTGCATCACCAGTGGTGCCAGTGCACTCTCTGGACTCACTGCAGTGCATCCCCAGTGGTGCCAGTGCACTCTCTGGACTCACTGCAGTGCATCCCCAGTGGTGCCAGTGCACTCTCTGGACTCACTGCACTGCATCCCCAGTGGTGCCAGTGCACTCTCTGGACTCACTGCACTGCATCGCCAATGGTGCCAGTGCACTCTCTGGACTCACTGCACTGCATCCCCAGTGGTGCCCGTGCACTCTGTGGACTCACTGAAGTGCATCCCCATTGGTGCCAGTGCACTCTCTGGACTCACTGCACTGCATCCCCAGTGGTGCCAGTGCACTCTCTGGACTCACTGCACTGCATCCCCAGTGGTGCAAGTGCACTCTCTGGACTCACTGCAGTGCATCCCAAGGGGTGCCAATGCACTCTCTGGACTCACTGCAGTGCATCCCCAGTGGTGCCAGTACACTCACTGGACTCACTGCACTGCATCCCCAGTGGTGCCAGTGCAGTCTCTGCACTCACTGAAGTGCATCTCCAGTGGTGCCAGTGAACTCTCTGGACTCACTGCAGTGCATCCCCAGTGGTGCCAGTGCACTCTCTGGACTCACTGCACTGCATCCCCAGTGCTGCCAGTGCACTCTCTGGACTCACTGCACTGCATCTCCAATGGTGCCAGTGCACTCTCTGGACTCACTGCACTGCATCCCCTGTGGTGCCAATGCACTCTCTGGACTCACTGCACTGCATCCCCAGTGGTGCCAGTGCACTCTCTGGACTCACTGGAGTGCATCACCTCTGGTGCCAGTGCACTCTCTGGACTCACTGCACTGCATCCCCAGTGGTGCCAGTGCACTCTGTGGACTCACTGCTGTGCATCCCCATTGGTGCCAGTGCACTCTCTGGACTCACTGCACCGCATCCCCAGTGGTGTCAGTGCACTCTCTGGACTCACTGCACTGCATCCCCAGTGGTGCAAGTGCACTCTCTGGACTCACTGCAGTGCATGCCAAGTGGTGCCAATGCAGTCTCTGGACTCACTGCAGTGCATCCCCAGTGGTGCCAGTACACTCACTGGACCCACTGCACTGCATCCCCAGTGGTGCCAGTGCAGTCTCTGCACTCACTGAAGTGCATCTCCAGTGGTGCCAGTGAACTCTCTGGACTCACTGCAGTGCATTCCCAGTGGTGCCAGTGCACTCTCTGGACTCACTGCACTGCATCCCCAGTGGTGCCAGTGCACTCTCTGGACTCACTGCACTGCATCCCCAGTGGTGCCAGTGCACTCTCTGGACTCACTGCACTGCATCCCCAGTGGTGCCAGTGCACTCTCTGGACTCACTGCACTGCATCCCCAGTGGTGCCAATGCACTCTCTGTACTCACTGCTGTGCATCCCCAGTGGTGCCAGTGCACTCTCTGGACTCACTGTACTGCATCCCCAGTGGTGCCAGTGCACTCTCTGGACTCACTGCACTGCATCCCCAGTGGTGCCAGTGCGATCTCTGGACTCACTGCACTGCATCCCCATTGGTGCCAGTGCACTCTCTGGACTCACTGCACTGCATCCCCAGTGGTGCCAGTGCACTCTCTGGACTTGCTGCACTGCATCCCCAGTGGTGCCAGTGCACTCTCTGGACTCACCGCACCGCATCCCCAGTGGTGCCAGTGCACTCTCTGGAGTAACTGCAGTGCATCACCAGTGGTGCCACTGTACTCTCTGGACTCACTGCACTGCATCCCCAGTGGTGCCAGAGCACTCTCTGGACTCACTGCACTGCATCCCCAGTGGTGCCAGTGCACTCTCTGGACTCACTGCACTGCATCCCCAATGGTGCCAGAGCACTCTCTGGACTCACTGCACTGCATCCCCAGTGGAGCCAGTGCGATCTCTGGACTCACTGCACTGCATCCCCAGTGGTGCCAGTGCACTCTGTGGACTCACTGCAGTGCATCCCCAGTGTAGCCCGTGCACTCTGTGGACTCACTGCAGTGCATCCCCAGTGGTGCCAGTGCACTCTCTGGACTCACTGAAGGGCATCCCCAGTGGTGCCAGTACACTCACTGGACTGACTGCACTGCATCCCCAGTGGTGCTAGTGCACTCTCTGGACTCACTGCACTGCATCTCCAGTGGTGCCAGTGCACTCTCTGGACTCACTGCGCTGCATCCCCAGTGGTGCCAGTGTACTCTGTGGACTCACTGCTGTGCATCCCCATTGGTGCCAGTGCACTCTCTGGACTCACTGCACTGCATCCCCAGTGGTGCCAGTGCACTCTCTGGACTCACTGCACTGCATCCCCAGTGGTGCCAGTGCACTCTCTGGACTCACTGCACTGCATCCCCAGTGGTGCCAGTGCACTCTCTGGACTCACTGCACTGCATCCCCAGTGGTGCCAGTGCACTCTCTGGACTCACTGCACTGCATCCCCAGTGGTGCCAATGCACTCTCTGTACTCACTGCTGTGCATCCCCAGTGGTGCCAGTGCACTCTCTGGACTCACTGTACTGCATCCCCAGTGGTGCCAGTGCACTCTCTGGACTCACTGCACTGCATCCCCATTGGTGCCAGTGCACTCTCTGGACTCACTGCACTGCATCCCCAGTGGTGCCAGTGCACTCTCTGGACATGCTGCACTGCATCCCCAGTGGTGCCAGTGCACTCTCTGGAGTCACTGCACTGCATCCCCAGTGGTGCCAGTGCACTCTCTGGACTCACTGCACTGCATCCCCAGTGGAGCCCGTGCACTCTCTGGACTCACTGCACTGCATCCCCAGTGGTGCCAGTGCACTCTCTGGACTCACTGAAGTGCATCCCCAGTGGTGCCAGTACACTCTCTGGACTCACTGCACTGCATCCCCAGTGGTGCCAGTGCGATCTCTGGACTCACTGCACTGCATCCCCATTGGTGCCAGTGCACTCTCTGGACTCACTGCACTGCATCCCCAGTGGTGCCAGTGCACTCTCTGGACTTGCTGCACTGCATCCCCAGTGGTGCCAGTGCACTCTCTGGACTCACCGCACCGCATCCCCAGTGGTGCCAGTGCACTCTCTGGAGTAACTGCAGTGCATCACCAGTGGTGCCACTGTACTCTCTGGACTCACTGCACTGCATCCCCAGTGGTGCCAGAGCACTCTCTGGACTCACTGCACTGCATCCCCAGTGGTGCCAGTGCACTCTCTGGACTCACTGCACTGCATCCCCAATGGTGCCAGAGCACTCTCTGGACTCACTGCACTGCATCCCCAGTGGAGCCAGTGCGATCTCTGGACTCACTGCACTGCATCCCCAGTGGTGCCAGTGCACTCTGTGGACTCACTGCAGTGCATCCCCAGTGTAGCCCGTGCACTCTGTGGACTCACTGCAGTGCATCCCCAGTGGTGCCAGTGCACTCTCTGGACTCACTGAAGGGCATCCCCAGTGGTGCCAGTACACTCACTGGACTGACTGCACTGCATCCCCAGTGGTGCTAGTGCACTCTCTGGACTCACTGCACTGCATCTCCAGTGGTGCCAGTGCACTCTCTGGACTCACTGCGCTGCATCCCCAGTGGTGCCAGTGTACTCTGTGGACTCACTGCTGTGCATCCCCATTGGTGCCAGTGCACTCTCTGGACTCACTGCACTGCATCCCCAGTGGTGCCAGTGCACTCTCTGGACTCACTGCACTGCATCCCCAGTGGTGCAAGTGCACTCTCTGGACTCACTGCAGTGCATCCCAAGTGGTGCCAATGCACTCTCTGGACTCACTGCAGTGCATCCAAAGTGGTGCCAGTGCACTCACTGGACTCACTGCACTGCATCCCCAGTGGTGCCAGTGAACTCTCTGGACTTGCTGCACTGCATCCCCAGTGGTGCCAGTGCACTCTCTGGACTCACTGATGTGCATGCCCAGTGGTGCCAGTGCACTCTCTGGAGTAACTGCAGTGCATCCCCAGCGGTGCCAAAGCACTCTCTGGATTCCCGGCACCGCATCCCCAGTGGTGCCAGTGCACTCTCTGGGCTCACTGCAGTGCATCCCCAGTGGTGCCAGTGCACTCTCTGGAGTCACTGCACTGCATCCCCAGTGGTGCCAATGCACTCTCTGGACCTCCGGCACCGCATCCCCAGTGGAGCCAGTGCACTCTCTGGACTCGCGGCACTGCATCCCCAGTGGTTCCAGTGCACTCACTGGGCTCACTGTACTGCATCATCGGTGGTGCCAGTGCACTCTCTGGACTCACTGCAGTGCATCCCCAGTGTAGCCAGTGCACTCTCTAGAGTCACTGCGCTGCATCCCCAGTTGTGCCAGTGCACTCTCTGGACTCACTGCAGTGCATCCCCAGTGGTGCCAGTGCACTCTCTGGAGTGACTGCAGTGCATCCCCAGTGGTGCCAGTGCACTCTCTGGACTCGCGTTACTGCATCCCCAGTGGTGCCAGTGCACTCTCTGGACTCGCGTCACTGCATCCCCAGTGGTGCCAGTGCACTCTCTGGACTCACTGAAGTGCATCCCCAGTGGTGCCAGTGCACTCTCTGGACTCACTGCACTGCATCCCCATTGGTGCCAGTGCACTCTCTGGACTCACTGCAGTGCATCCCCAGTGGTGCTAGTGCACTCTGGACTCACTGCAGTGCATCCCCAGTGGTGCCAGTGCACTCTCTGGACTCACTGCAGTGCATTCCCGGTGGTGCCAGTGCACTCTCTGGACTCACTGCACTGCATCCCCAGTGGTGCCAGTGCACTCTCTGGACTCACTGCAGTGCATTCCCGGTGGTGCCAGTGCACTCTCTGGACTCACTGCAGTGCATCCCCAGTGGTGCTAGTGCACTCTGGACTCACTGAAGTGCATTCTCAGTGGTGCCAGTGCACTCTCTGGACTCACTGTACTGCATCCCCAGTGGTGCCAGTGCACTCTCTGGACTCACCGCACTGCTCCCTGAGTGGTGCCAGTGCACTCTCTGGACTCACTGCACCGCATCCCCAGTGGTGCCAGTGCACTCTCTAGAGTCACTGCGCTGCATCCCCAGTGGTGCCAGTGCACTCTCTGGACTCACTGTACTGCATCCCCAGTGGTGCCAAAGCACTCTCTGGACTCCCGCCACCGCATCCCCAGTGGTTCCAGTGCACTCTCTGGACTCACTGCACTGCATCCCCAGTGGTGCCAGTGCACTCTCTGGACTCACTGCACTGCATCCCCAGTGGTGCCAGTGCACTCTCTGGAGTGACTGCAGTGCATCCCCAGTGGTGCCAGTGCACTCTCTGGACTCACTGCACTGCATCCCCAGTGCTGCCAGTGCACTCTCTGGACTCACTGAACTGCACCCCAATGCTGCCAGTGCACTCTCTGGCCTCACTGCACTGCATCCCCCGTGGTGCAAGTGCACTCTCTGGACTCACTGGAGTGCATCCCCATTGGTGCCAGTGCACTCTCTGGACTCACTGCACTGCATCCCCAGTGCTGCCAGTGCACTTTCTGGACTCACTGCACTGCATCCCCAGTGGTGCCAGTGCACTCTCTGGGCTCACTGCAGTGCATCCCCAGTGGTACCAGTGCACTCTCTTGACTCACTGCACTGCATCCCCAGTGGTGCCAGTGCACTCACTGGATTCACTGCACTGCATCCCCAGTGGTGCTAGTGCACTCTCTGGACTCACTGCAGTGCATCCCCAGTGGTACCAGTGCACTCTCTGGACTCACTGAAGTGCATTCTCAGTGGTGCCAGTGCACTCTCTGGACTCACTGCAGTGCATCCCCAGTGGTGCCAGTGCGCTCTCTGGACTCACTGCAGTGCATCCCCAGTGGTGCCAGTGCGCTCTCTGGACTCACTGCACTGCATCCCCAGTGCTGCCAGTGCACTCTCTGGACTCACTGCACTGCATCCCCAGTGGTGCCAGTGCACTCTCTGGACTCACTGCACTGCATCCCCAGTGGTACCAGTGCACTCTGTGGACTCACGGCAGTGCATCCCCAGTGGTGCCAGTGCACTCTCTGGACTCACTGCACTGCATCCCCAGTGGTGCCAATGCACTCTCTGGACTCACTGCACTGCATCCCCAGTGGTGCCAGTGCACTCTCTGCACTCACTGCACTGCATCCCCAGGGGTGCCAGTGCACTCTCTGGAGTCACTGCACTGCATCCCCAGTGGTGCCAGTGCACTCTCTCGATTCACTGCACTACATCCCCAGTGGTGCCAGTGCACTCACTGGACTCACTGTACTGCATCATCAGTGGTGCCAGTGCACTCTCTGGACTCACTGCAGTGCATCCCCAGTGGTGCCAGTGCACTCTCTGGACTCACTGCACTGCATCCCCAGTGGTGCCAGTGCACTCACTGGACTCACTATACTGCATCACCAGTGGTGCCAGTGCACTCTCTGGACTCACTGCACTGCATCCCCAGTGTTGCCAGTGCATTCACTGGACTCACTGTACTGCATCTCCAGTGGTGCCAGTGCACTCTCTGGGCTCACTGCAGTGCATCCCCAGTGGTGCCAGTGCACTCTCTGGACTCACTGCAGTGCATCCCCAGTGGTGCCAGTGCACTCTCTGGACTCACTGCACTGCATCCCCAGTGGTGCCAGTGCACTCTCTGGACTCACTGCAGTGCATCCACAGTGGTGCCAGTGCACTCACTGGACTCACTATACTGCATCACCAGTGGTGCCAGTGCACTCTCTGGACTCACTGCACTGCATCCCCAGTGTTGCCAGTGCATTCACTGGACTCACTGTACTGCATCTCCAGTGGTGCCAGTGCACTCTCTGGGCTCACTGCAGTGCATCCCCAGTGGTGCCAGTGCACTCTCTGGACTCACTGCAGTGCATCCCCAGTGGTGCCAGTGCACTCTCTGGACTCACTGCACTGCATCCCCAGTGGTGCCAGTGCACTCTCTGGACTCACTGCAGTGCATCCACAGTGGTGCCAGTGCACTCACTGGACTCACTGCAGTGCATTCCCTCTGGTGCCAGTGCACTCTCTGGACTCACTGCACTGCATCCCCAGTGGTGCCAGTGCACTCTCTGGACTCACTGCACTGCATCCCCAGTGGTGCCAGTGCATTTTCTGGACTCACTGCAGTGCATCACCAGTGGTGCCAGTGCAGTCTCTGGACTCACTGAGGTGCATCCCCAGTGGTGCCAGTGCAATCTCTGGACTCACTGCAGTGCATCCCCATTGGTGCCAGTGCACACTCTGGACTCACTGCACTGCATCCCCAGTGGTGCCAGTGCACTCTCTGGAGTCACTGCACTGAATCCCCAGTGTTCACAGTGCACTCTGTGGACTCACGGCAGTGCATCCCCAGTGGTGCCAGTGCACTCTCTGGACTCACTGCACTGCATCCCCAGTGGTACCAGTGCACTCTGTGGACTCACGGCAGTGCATCCCCAGTGGTGCCAGTGCACTCTCTGGACTCACTGCACTGCATCCCCAGTGGTGCCAATGCACTCTCTGGACTCACTGCACTGCATCCCCAGTGGTGCCAGTGCACTCTCTGCACTCACGGCACTGCATCCCCAGTGGTGCCAGTGCACTCTCTGGAGTCACTGCACTGCATCCCCAGTGGTGCCAGTGCACTCTCTCGATTCACTGCACTACATCCCCAGTGGTGCCAGTGCACTCACTGGACTCACTGTACTGCATCATCAGTGGTGCCAGTGCACTCTCTGGACTCACTGCAGTGCATCCCCAGTGGTGCCAGTGCACTCTCTGGACTCACTGCACTGCATCCCCAGTGGTGCCAGTGCACTCACTGGACTCACTATACTGCATCACCAGTGGTGCCAGTGCACTCTCTGGACTCACTGCACTGCTTCCCCAGTGTTGCCAGTGCATTCACTGGACTCACTGTACTGCATCTCCAGTGGTGCCAGTGCACTCTCTGGGCTCACTGCAGTGCATCCCCAGTGGTGCCAGTGCACTCTCTGGACTCACTGCAGTGCATCCCCACTGGTGCCAGTGCACTCACTGGATTCACTGCACTACATTCCCAGTGGTGCTAGTGCACTCTCTGGACTCACTGCAGTGCATCCCCAGTGGTGCCAGTGCTCTCTTTGGACTCACTGAAGTGCATTCTCAGTGGTGCCAGTGCACTCTCTGGACTCACTGCACTGCATCCCCAGTGGTGCCAGTGCGCTCTCTGGACTCACTGAAGTGCATTCTCAGTGGTGCCAGTGCACTCTCTGGACTCACTGCAGTGCATCCCCAGTGGTGCCAGTACACTCTCTGGACTCACTGCACTGCATCCCCAGTGGTGCTAGTGCACTCTGTGGACTCACTGCAGTGCATCCCCAGTGGTGCCAGTGCACTCTCTGGACTCACTGAATGGCATTCTCAGTGGTGCCAGTGCACTCTCTGGACTCACTGCAGTGCATCACCGGTGGTGCCAGTGCACTCTCTGGACTCACCGCACTGCATCCCCAGTGGTGCCAGAGCACTCTCTGGACTCACTGCACTGCATCCCCAGTGGTGCCAGTGCACTCTCTGGACTCACTGCAGTGCATCACCAGTGGTGCCAGTGCACTCTCTGGACTCACTGCAGTGCATCCCCAGTGGTGCCAGAGCACTCTCTGGACTCACTGCACTCCATCACCAGTGCTGCCTGTGCACTCTCTGGACTCACTGCACTGCATCCCCAGTGGTGCCAGTGCACTCTGTGGACTCACTGCAGTGCACCCCCAGTGGAGCCCGTGCACTCTCTGGACTCACTGAAGTGCATCCCCAGTGGTGCCAGTGCACTCTCTGGACTCACTGCAGTGCACCCCCAGTGGTGCCAGTGCACTCTCTGGACTCACTGAAGTGCATTCTCAGTGGTGCCAGTGCACTCTCTGGACTCACTGCAGTGCATCCCCAGTGGTGCCAGTACACTCACTGGACTGACTGCATTGCATCCCCAGTGGTGCTAGTGCACTCTCTGGACTCACTGCACTGCATCGCCAGTGGTGCCAGAGCACTCTCTGGACTCACTGCAGTGCATCCCCAGTGGTGCCAGTGCACTCTCTGGACTCACTGTACTGCATCCCCAGTGGTGCCAGTGCACTCTGTGGACTCACTGCTGTGCATCCCCATTGGTGCCAGTGCACTCTCTGGACTCACTGCACTGCATCCCCAGTGGTGCCAGTGCACTCTCTGGACTCACTGCACTGCATCCCCAGTGGTGCAAGTGCACTCTCTGGACTCACTGCAGTGCATCCCCAGTGGTGCCAGTGCACTCTCTGGACTCACTGCAGTGCATCCCCAGTGGTGCCAGTACACTCACTGGACTCACTGCACTGCATCACCAGTGGTGCCAGTGCAGTCTCTGCACTCACTGAAGTGCATCACCAGTGGTGCCAGTGCACTCTCTGGACTCACTGCAGTGCATCCCCAGTGGTGCCAGTGCACTCTCTGGACTCACTGCAGTGCATCCCCAGTGGTGCCAGTGCACTCTCTGGACTCACTGCACTGCATCCCCAGTGGTGCCAGTGCACTCTCTGGACTCACTGCACTGCATCGCCAATGGTGCCAGTGCACTCTCTGGACTCACTGCACTGCATCCCCAGTGGTGCCCGTGCACTCTGTGGACTCACTGAAGTGCATCCCCATTGGTGCCAGTGCACTCTCTGGACTCACTGCACTGCATCCCCAGTGGTGCCAGTGCACTCTCTGGACTCACTGCACTGCATCCCCAGTGGTGCAAGTGCACTCTCTGGACTCACTGCAGTGCATCCCAAGGGGTGCCAATGCACTCTCTGGACTCACTGCAGTGCATCCCCAGTGGTGCCAGTACACTCACTGGACTCACTGCACTGCATCCCCAGTGGTGCCAGTGCAGTCTCTGCACTCACTGAAGTGCATCTCCAGTGGTGCCAGTGAACTCTCTGGACTCACTGCAGTGCATCCCCAGTGGTGCCAGTGCACTCTCTGGACTCACTGCACTGCATCCCCAGTGCTGCCAGTGCACTCTCTGGACTCACTGCACTGCATCTCCAATGGTGCCAGTGCACTCTCTGGACTCACTGCACTGCATCCCCTGTGGTGCCAATGCACTCTCTGGACTCACTGCACTGCATCCCCAGTGGTGCCAGTGCACTCTCTGGACTCACTGGAGTGCATCACCTCTGGTGCCAGTGCACTCTCTGGACTCACTGCACTGCATCCCCAGTGGTGCCAGTGCACTCTGTGGACTCACTGCTGTGCATCCCCATTGGTGCCAGTGCACTCTCTGGACTCACTGCACCGCATCCCCAGTGGTGTCAGTGCACTCTCTGGACTCACTGCACTGCATCCCCAGTGGTGCAAGTGCACTCTCTGGACTCACTGCAGTGCATGCCAAGTGGTGCCAATGCAGTCTCTGGACTCACTGCAGTGCATCCCCAGTGGTGCCAGTACACTCACTGGACCCACTGCACTGCATCCCCAGTGGTGCCAGTGCAGTCTCTGCACTCACTGAAGTGCATCTCCAGTGGTGCCAGTGAACTCTCTGGACTCACTGCAGTGCATTCCCAGTGGTGCCAGTGCACTCTCTGGACTCACTGCACTGCATCCCCAGTGGTGCCAGTGCACTCTCTGGACTCACTGCACTGCATCCCCAGTGGTGCCAGTGCACTCTCTGGACTCACTGCACTGCATCCCCAGTGGTGCCAGTGCACTCTCTGGACTCACTGCACTGCATCCCCAGTGGTGCCAATGCACTCTCTGTACTCACTGCTGTGCATCCCCAGTGGTGCCAGTGCACTCTCTGGACTCACTGTACTGCATCCCCAGTGGTGCCAGTGCACTCTCTGGACTCACTGCACTGCATCCCCAGTGGTGCCAGTGCGATCTCTGGACTCACTGCACTGCATCCCCATTGGTGCCAGTGCACTCTCTGGACTCACTGCACTGCATCCCCAGTGGTGCCAGTGCACTCTCTGGACTTGCTGCACTGCATCCCCAGTGGTGCCAGTGCACTCTCTGGACTCACCGCACCGCATCCCCAGTGGTGCCAGTGCACTCTCTGGAGTAACTGCAGTGCATCACCAGTGGTGCCACTGTACTCTCTGGACTCACTGCACTGCATCCCCAGTGGTGCCAGAGCACTCTCTGGACTCACTGCACTGCATCCCCAGTGGTGCCAGTGCACTCTCTGGACTCACTGCACTGCATCCCCAATGGTGCCAGAGCACTCTCTGGACTCACTGCACTGCATCCCCAGTGGAGCCAGTGCGATCTCTGGACTCACTGCACTGCATCCCCAGTGGTGCCAGTGCACTCTGTGGACTCACTGCAGTGCATCCCCAGTGTAGCCCGTGCACTCTGTGGACTCACTGCAGTGCATCCCCAGTGGTGCCAGTGCACTCTCTGGACTCACTGAAGGGCATCCCCAGTGGTGCCAGTACACTCACTGGACTGACTGCACTGCATCCCCAGTGGTGCTAGTGCACTCTCTGGACTCACTGCACTGCATCTCCAGTGGTGCCAGTGCACTCTCTGGACTCACTGCGCTGCATCCCCAGTGGTGCCAGTGTACTCTGTGGACTCACTGCTGTGCATCCCCATTGGTGCCAGTGCACTCTCTGGACTCACTGCACTGCATCCCCAGTGGTGCCAGTGCACTCTCTGGACTCACTGCACTGCATCCCCAGTGGTGCCAGTGCACTCTCTGGACTCACTGCACTGCATCCCCAGTGGTGCCAGTGCACTCTCTGGACTCACTGCACTGCATCCCCAGTGGTGCCAGTGCACTCTCTGGACTCACTGCACTGCATCCCCAGTGGTGCCAATGCACTCTCTGTACTCACTGCTGTGCATCCCCAGTGGTGCCAGTGCACTCTCTGGACTCACTGTACTGCATCCCCAGTGGTGCCAGTGCACTCTCTGGACTCACTGCACTGCATCCCCATTGGTGCCAGTGCACTCTCTGGACTCACTGCACTGCATCCCCAGTGGTGCCAGTGCACTCTCTGGACATGCTGCACTGCATCCCCAGTGGTGCCAGTGCACTCTCTGGAGTCACTGCACTGCATCCCCAGTGGTGCCAGTGCACTCTCTGGACTCACTGCACTGCATCCCCAGTGGAGCCCGTGCACTCTCTGGACTCACTGCACTGCATCCCCAGTGGTGCCAGTGCACTCTCTGGACTCACTGAAGTGCATCCCCAGTGGTGCCAGTACACTCTCTGGACTCACTGCACTGCATCCCCAGTGGTGCCAGTGCGATCTCTGGACTCACTGCACTGCATCCCCATTGGTGCCAGTGCACTCTCTGGACTCACTGCACTGCATCCCCAGTGGTGCCAGTGCACTCTCTGGACTTGCTGCACTGCATCCCCAGTGGTGCCAGTGCACTCTCTGGACTCACCGCACCGCATCCCCAGTGGTGCCAGTGCACTCTCTGGAGTAACTGCAGTGCATCACCAGTGGTGCCACTGTACTCTCTGGACTCACTGCACTGCATCCCCAGTGGTGCCAGAGCACTCTCTGGACTCACTGCACTGCATCCCCAGTGGTGCCAGTGCACTCTCTGGACTCACTGCACTGCATCCCCAATGGTGCCAGAGCACTCTCTGGACTCACTGCACTGCATCCCCAGTGGAGCCAGTGCGATCTCTGGACTCACTGCACTGCATCCCCAGTGGTGCCAGTGCACTCTGTGGACTCACTGCAGTGCATCCCCAGTGTAGCCCGTGCACTCTGTGGACTCACTGCAGTGCATCCCCAGTGGTGCCAGTGCACTCTCTGGACTCACTGAAGGGCATCCCCAGTGGTGCCAGTACACTCACTGGACTGACTGCACTGCATCCCCAGTGGTGCTAGTGCACTCTCTGGACTCACTGCACTGCATCTCCAGTGGTGCCAGTGCACTCTCTGGACTCACTGCGCTGCATCCCCAGTGGTGCCAGTGTACTCTGTGGACTCACTGCTGTGCATCCCCATTGGTGCCAGTGCACTCTCTGGACTCACTGCACTGCATCCCCAGTGGTGCCAGTGCACTCTCTGGACTCACTGCACTGCATCCCCAGTGGTGCAAGTGCACTCTCTGGACTCACTGCAGTGCATCCCAAGTGGTGCCAATGCACTCTCTGGACTCACTGCAGTGCATCCAAAGTGGTGCCAGTGCACTCACTGGACTCACTGCACTGCATCCCCAGTGGTGCCAGTGAACTCTCTGGACTTGCTGCACTGCATCCCCAGTGGTGCCAGTGCACTCTCTGGACTCACTGATGTGCATGCCCAGTGGTGCCAGTGCACTCTCTGGAGTAACTGCAGTGCATCCCCAGCGGTGCCAAAGCACTCTCTGGATTCCCGGCACCGCATCCCCAGTGGTGCCAGTGCACTCTCTGGGCTCACTGCAGTGCATCCCCAGTGGTGCCAGTGCACTCTCTGGAGTCACTGCACTGCATCCCCAGTGGTGCCAATGCACTCTCTGGACCTCCGGCACCGCATCCCCAGTGGAGCCAGTGCACTCTCTGGACTCGCGGCACTGCATCCCCAGTGGTTCCAGTGCACTCACTGGGCTCACTGTACTGCATCATCGGTGGTGCCAGTGCACTCTCTGGACTCACTGCAGTGCATCCCCAGTGTAGCCAGTGCACTCTCTAGAGTCACTGCGCTGCATCCCCAGTTGTGCCAGTGCACTCTCTGGACTCACTGCAGTGCATCCCCAGTGGTGCCAGTGCACTCTCTGGAGTGACTGCAGTGCATCCCCAGTGGTGCCAGTGCACTCTCTGGACTCGCGTTACTGCATCCCCAGTGGTGCCAGTGCACTCTCTGGACTCGCGTCACTGCATCCCCAGTGGTGCCAGTGCACTCTCTGGACTCACTGAAGTGCATCCCCAGTGGTGCCAGTGCACTCTCTGGACTCACTGCACTGCATCCCCATTGGTGCCAGTGCACTCTCTGGACTCACTGCAGTGCATCCCCAGTGGTGCTAGTGCACTCTGGACTCACTGCAGTGCATCCCCAGTGGTGCCAGTGCACTCTCTGGACTCACTGCAGTGCATTCCCGGTGGTGCCAGTGCACTCTCTGGACTCACTGCACTGCATCCCCAGTGGTGCCAGTGCACTCTCTGGACTCACTGCAGTGCATTCCCGGTGGTGCCAGTGCACTCTCTGGACTCACTGCAGTGCATCCCCAGTGGTGCTAGTGCACTCTGGACTCACTGAAGTGCATTCTCAGTGGTGCCAGTGCACTCTCTGGACTCACTGTACTGCATCCCCAGTGGTGCCAGTGCACTCTCTGGACTCACCGCACTGCTCCCTGAGTGGTGCCAGTGCACTCTCTGGACTCACTGCACCGCATCCCCAGTGGTGCCAGTGCACTCTCTAGAGTCACTGCGCTGCATCCCCAGTGGTGCCAGTGCACTCTCTGGACTCACTGTACTGCATCCCCAGTGGTGCCAAAGCACTCTCTGGACTCCCGCCACCGCATCCCCAGTGGTTCCAGTGCACTCTCTGGACTCACTGCACTGCATCCCCAGTGGTGCCAGTGCACTCTCTGGACTCACTGCACTGCATCCCCAGTGGTGCCAGTGCACTCTCTGGAGTGACTGCAGTGCATCCCCAGTGGTGCCAGTGCACTCTCTGGACTCACTGCACTGCATCCCCAGTGCTGCCAGTGCACTCTCTGGACTCACTGAACTGCACCCCAATGCTGCCAGTGCACTCTCTGGCCTCACTGCACTGCATCCCCCGTGGTGCAAGTGCACTCTCTGGACTCACTGGAGTGCATCCCCATTGGTGCCAGTGCACTCTCTGGACTCACTGCACTGCATCCCCAGTGCTGCCAGTGCACTTTCTGGACTCACTGCACTGCATCCCCAGTGGTGCCAGTGCACTCTCTGGGCTCACTGCAGTGCATCCCCAGTGGTACCAGTGCACTCTCTTGACTCACTGCACTGCATCCCCAGTGGTGCCAGTGCACTCACTGGATTCACTGCACTGCATCCCCAGTGGTGCTAGTGCACTCTCTGGACTCACTGCAGTGCATCCCCAGTGGTACCAGTGCACTCTCTGGACTCACTGAAGTGCATTCTCAGTGGTGCCAGTGCACTCTCTGGACTCACTGCAGTGCATCCCCAGTGGTGCCAGTGCGCTCTCTGGACTCACTGCAGTGCATCCCCAGTGGTGCCAGTGCGCTCTCTGGACTCACTGCACTGCATCCCCAGTGCTGCCAGTGCACTCTCTGGACTCACTGCACTGCATCCCCAGTGGTGCCAGTGCACTCTCTGGACTCACTGCACTGCATCCCCAGTGGTACCAGTGCACTCTGTGGACTCACGGCAGTGCATCCCCAGTGGTGCCAGTGCACTCTCTGGACTCACTGCACTGCATCCCCAGTGGTGCCAATGCACTCTCTGGACTCACTGCACTGCATCCCCAGTGGTGCCAGTGCACTCTCTGCACTCACTGCACTGCATCCCCAGGGGTGCCAGTGCACTCTCTGGAGTCACTGCACTGCATCCCCAGTGGTGCCAGTGCACTCTCTCGATTCACTGCACTACATCCCCAGTGGTGCCAGTGCACTCACTGGACTCACTGTACTGCATCATCAGTGGTGCCAGTGCACTCTCTGGACTCACTGCAGTGCATCCCCAGTGGTGCCAGTGCACTCTCTGGACTCACTGCACTGCATCCCCAGTGGTGCCAGTGCACTCACTGGACTCACTATACTGCATCACCAGTGGTGCCAGTGCACTCTCTGGACTCACTGCACTGCATCCCCAGTGTTGCCAGTGCATTCACTGGACTCACTGTACTGCATCTCCAGTGGTGCCAGTGCACTCTCTGGGCTCACTGCAGTGCATCCCCAGTGGTGCCAGTGCACTCTCTGGACTCACTGCAGTGCATCCCCAGTGGTGCCAGTGCACTCTCTGGACTCACTGCACTGCATCCCCAGTGGTGCCAGTGCACTCTCTGGACTCACTGCAGTGCATCCACAGTGGTGCCAGTGCACTCACTGGACTCACTATACTGCATCACCAGTGGTGCCAGTGCACTCTCTGGACTCACTGCACTGCATCCCCAGTGTTGCCAGTGCATTCACTGGACTCACTGTACTGCATCTCCAGTGGTGCCAGTGCACTCTCTGGGCTCACTGCAGTGCATCCCCAGTGGTGCCAGTGCACTCTCTGGACTCACTGCAGTGCATCCCCAGTGGTGCCAGTGCACTCTCTGGACTCACTGCACTGCATCCCCAGTGGTGCCAGTGCACTCTCTGGACTCACTGCAGTGCATCCACAGTGGTGCCAGTGCACTCACTGGACTCACTGCAGTGCATTCCCTCTGGTGCCAGTGCACTCTCTGGACTCACTGCACTGCATCCCCAGTGGTGCCAGTGCACTCTCTGGACTCACTGCACTGCATCCCCAGTGGTGCCAGTGCATTTTCTGGACTCACTGCAGTGCATCACCAGTGGTGCCAGTGCAGTCTCTGGACTCACTGAGGTGCATCCCCAGTGGTGCCAGTGCAATCTCTGGACTCACTGCAGTGCATCCCCATTGGTGCCAGTGCACACTCTGGACTCACTGCACTGCATCCCCAGTGGTGCCAGTGCACTCTCTGGAGTCACTGCACTGAATCCCCAGTGTTCACAGTGCACTCTGTGGACTCACGGCAGTGCATCCCCAGTGGTGCCAGTGCACTCTCTGGACTCACTGCACTGCATCCCCAGTGGTGCCAATGCACTCTCTGGACTCACTGCACTGCATCCCCAGTGGTGCCAGTGCACTCTCTGCACTCACTGCACTGCATCCCCAGGGGTGCCAGTGCACTCTCTGGAGTCACTGCACTGCATCCCCAGTGGTGCCAGTGCACTCTCTCGATTCACTGCACTACATCCCCAGTGGTGCCAGTGCACTCACTGGACTCACTGTACTGCATCATCAGTGGTGCCAGTGCACTCTCTGGACTCACTGCAGTGCATCCCCAGTGGTGCCAGTGCACTCTCTGGACTCACTGCACTGCATCCCCAGTGGTGCCAGTGCACTCACTGGACTCACTATACTGCATCACCAGTGGTGCCAGTGCACTCTCTGGACTCACTGCACTGCATCCCCAGTGTTGCCAGTGCATTCACTGGACTCACTGTACTGCATCTCCAGTGGTGCCAGTGCACTCTCTGGGCTCACTGCAGTGCATCCCCAGTGGTGCCAGTGCACTCTCTGGACTCACTGCAGTGCATCCCCAGTGGTGCCAGTGCACTCTCTGGACTCACTGCACTGCATCCCCAGTGGTGCCAGTGCACTCTCTGGACTCACTGCAGTGCATCCACAGTGGTGCCAGTGCACTCACTGGACTCACTATACTGCATCACCAGTGGTGCCAGTGCACTCTCTGGACTCACTGCACTGCATCCCCAGTGTTGCCAGTGCATTCACTGGACTCACTGTACTGCATCTCCAGTGGTGCCAGTGCACTCTCTGGGCTCACTGCAGTGCATCCCCAGTGGTGCCAGTGCACTCTCTGGACTCACTGCAGTGCATCCCCAGTGGTGCCAGTGCACTCTCTGGACTCACTGCACTGCATCCCCAGTGGTGCCAGTGCACTCTCTGGACTCACTGCAGTGCATCCACAGTGGTGCCAGTGCACTCACTGGACTCACTGCAGTGCATTCCCTCTGGTGCCAGTGCACTCTCTGGACTCACTGCACTGCATCCCCAGTGGTGCCAGTGCACTCTCTGGACTCACTGCACTGCATCCCCAGTGGTGCCAGTGCATTTTCTGGACTCACTGCAGTGCATCACCAGTGGTGCCAGTGCAGTCTCTGGACTCACTGAGGTGCATCCCCAGTGGTGCCAGTGCAATCTCTGGACTCACTGCAGTGCATCCCCATTGGTGCCAGTGCACACTCTGGACTCACTGCACTGCATCCCCAGTGGTGCCAGTGCACTCTCTGGAGTCACTGCACTGAATCCCCAGTGTTCACAGTGCACTCTCTGCACTCACTACACTGCATCCCCAGTGGTGCCAGTGCACTCTCTGGACTCACTGCACTGCATCCCCAGAATTGCCAGTGCACTCTGTGGACTCACTGCACTGCATCCCCAGTGGTGTCAGTGCACTCTCTGGACTCACTGCACTGCATCCCCAGTGGTGCCAGTCCACTCTGTGGACTCACTGCACTGCATCCCCAGTGGTGTCAGTGCACTCTCTGGACTCACTGCACTGCATCCCCAGTGGAGCCCGTGCACTCTCTGGACTCACTGAAGTGCATCCCCAGTGGTGCCAGTGCACTCTCTGGACTCACTGCAGTGCATCCCCGTTGGTGCCAGTGCACTCTCTGGACTCACTGCAGTGCATCCCCAGTGGTGCCAGTGCACTCTCTGGACTCACTGTACTGCATCCCCAGTGTTGCCAGTGCACTCTCTGGAGTAACTGCAGTGCATCCCCAGTGGTGCCAAAGCACTCTCTGGACTCCCGGCACCGCATCCCCAGTGGTGCCAGTGCACTCTCTGGGCTCACTGCAGTGCATCCCCAGTGGTGCCAGTGCACTCTCTGGACTCACTGCAGTGCATCCCCACTGCTGCCAGTGCACTCTCTCGACTCACAGCAGTGCATCCCCAGTGGTGCCAACGCACTCTCTGGACTCACTGCACTGCATCCCCAGTGGTGCCAGTGCACTCTCTGGACTCACTGCAGTGCATCCCCAGTGGTGCCAGTGCACTCTCTGGACTCACTGCAGTGCATCCCCACTGCTGCCAGTGCACTCTCTCGACTCACAGCAGTGCATCCCCAGTGGTGCCAACGCACTCTCTGGACTCACTGCACTGCATCCCCAGTGGTGCCAATGCACTCTCTGGACTCACTGCACTGCATCCCCAGTGGTGCCAGTGCACTCTCTGGACTCACTGCACTGCATCCCAAGTGGTGCCAGTGCACTCTCTGGACTCACTGCACTGCATCCCCAGTGGTGCCAGTGCACTCTCTCGAGTCACTGCACTACATCCCCAGTGGTGCCAGTGCGCTCACTGGACTCACTGTACTGCATCATCAGTGGTGCCAGTGCACTCTCTGGAGTAACTGCAGTGCATCCCCAGTGGTGCCAAAGCACTCTCTGGACTCCCGGCACCGCATCCCCAGTGGTGCCAGTGCACTCTCTGGGCTCACTGCAGTCCATCCCCAGTGGTGCCAGTGTACTCACTGGACTCACTGCACTGCATTCCCCAGTGGTGCTAGTGCACTCTCTGGACTCACTGCAGTGCATCCCCAGTGGTGCCAGTGCACTCTCTTGACTCACTGCACTGCATCCCCAGTGGTGCCAGTGTACTCACTGGACTCACTGCACTGCATTCCCCAGTGGTGCTAGTGCACTCTCTGGACTCACTGCAGTGCATCCCCAGTGGTGCCAGTGCACTCTCTGGACTCACTGAAGTGCATTCTCAGTGGTTCCAGTGCACTCTGTGGACTCACTGCAGTGCATCCCCAGTGGTGCCAGTGCGCTCTCTGGACTCACTGCAGTGCATCCCCAGTGGTGCCAGTGCACTCTCTGGACTCACTGCACTGCATCCCCAGTGGTGCCAGTGCACTCTCTGGACTCACTGCACTGCATCCCCAGTGGTGCCAGTGCACTCTCTGGACTCACTGCAATGCATCCCCAGTGGTGCCAGTGCACTCTCTGGACTCACTGCACTGCATCCCCAGTGGTGCCACTGCACTCTCTGGACTCACTGCAGTGCATCCCCAGTGGTGCCAGTGCACTCTCTGGACTCACTGCAGTGCATCCCCACTGCTGCCTGTGCACTCTCTCGACTCACAGCAGTGCATCCCCAGTGGTGCCAACGCACTCTCTGGACTCACTGCACTGCATCCCCAGTGGTGCCAATGCACTCTCTGGACTCACTGCACTGCATCCCCAGTGGTGCCAGTGCACTCTCTGGACTCACTGCACTGCATCCCAAGTGGTGCCAGTGCACTCTCTGGACTCACTGCACTGCATCCCCAGTGGTGCCAGTGCACTCTCTCGAGTCACTGCACTACATCCCCAGTGGTGCCAGTGCGCTCACTGGACTCACTGTACTGCATCATCAGTGGTGCCAGTGCACTCTCTGGAGTGACTGCAGTGCATCCCCAGTGGTGCCAGTGCACTCTCTGGACTCACTGCACTGCATCCCCAGTGGTGCCAACGCACTCTCTGGACTCACTGCACTGCATCCCCAGTGGTGCCAGTGCACTCACTGGACTCCCTGCACTGCATCCCAAGTGGTACCAGTGCACTCTCTGGACTCACTGCACTGCATCCCCAGTGGTGCCAGTGCACTCTCTCGAGTCACTGCACTACATCCCCAGTGGTGCCAGTGCACTCACTGGACTCACTGTACTGCATTCCCAGTGGTGCTAGTGCACTCTCTGGACTCACTGCAGTGCATTCCCAGTGGTGCCAGTGCACTCTTTGGACTCACTGAAGTGCATTCTCAGTGGTGCCAGTGCACTCTCTGGACTCACTTCACTGCATTCTCAGTGGTGCCAGTGCACTCTCTGGACTCACTGCAGTGCATCCCCAGTGGTGCCAGTACACTCACTGGACTCACTGCACTGCATCCCCAGTGGTGCCAGTGCACTCTCTGGACTCACTGCACTGCATCCCCAGTGGTGCCACTGCACTCTCTGGACTCACTGCACTGCATCCCCAGTGCTGCCTGTGCACTCTCTGGACTCACTGCACTGCATCCCCAGTGGTGCCAGTGCACTCTCTGGACTCACTGCACTGCATCCCCAGTTGTGCCAGTGCACTCTCTGCACTCACTGCACTGCATACCCAGTGGTGCCAGTGCACTCACTGGACTCACTGCAGTGCATTCCCTCTGGTGCCAGTGCACTCTCTGGACTCACTGCAGTGCATCCCCAGTGGTGCCAGTGCACTCTCTGGACTCACTGCACTGCATCCCCAGTGGTGCCAGTGCACTCTCTGGACTCACTGCAGTGCATCACCTGTGGTGCCAGTGCACTCTCTGGACTCACTGAAGTGCATCCCCAGTGGTGCCAGTGCAATCTCTGGACTCACTGCACTGCATTCCCAGTCGTGCCAGTGCACACTCTGGACTCACTGCACTGCATCCCCAGTGGTGCCAGTGCACTCTCTGGACTCACTGCACTGCAACCCCAGTGTTGCCAGTGCACTCTCTGGACTCACTGCACTGCATCCCCAGTGTTGCCAGTGCACTCTCTGGACTCACTTCAGTGCATCCCCAGTGGTGCCAGAGCACTCTCTGGACTCACTGCACTGCATCCCCAGTGGTGCCAGTGCACTCTCTGGACTCACTGCAGTGCATCCCCAGTGGTGCCAGTGCACTCTCTGGACTCACTGCACTGCATCCCCAGTGGTGCCAGTGCACTCTCTGGACTCACCGGGGTGCATCCCCAGTGGTGCCAGTGAACTCTCTGGACTCACTGCACTGCATCCCCAGGGGTGCCACTGCACTCTCTGGACTCACTGCACTGCATGTCCAGTGGTGCCAGTGCACTCTCTGCACTCACTGCACTGCATCCCCAGTGGTGCCAGTGCACTCTCTGCACTCACTGCACTGCATCCCCAGTGGTGCCAGTGCACTCACTGGACTCACTGCAGTGCATTCCCTCTGGTGCCAGTGCACTCTCTGGACTCACTGCACTGCATCCCCAGTGGTGCCAGAGCACTCTCTGGACTCACTGCACTGCATCCCCAGTGCTGCCAGTGCACTCTCTGGACTCACTGCACTGCATCCCCAGTGGTGCCAGTGCACTCTCTGGACTCACTGCACTGCATCCCCAGTGGTACCAGTGCACTCTGTGGACTCACGGCAGTGCATCCCCAGTGGTGCCAGTGCACTCTCTGGACTCACTGCACTGCATCCCCAGTGGTGCCAATGCACTCTCTGGACTCACTGCACTGCATCCCCAGTGGTGCCAGTGCACTCTCTGCACTCACTGCACTGCATCCCCAGGGGTGCCAGTGCACTCTCTGGAGTCACTGCACTGCATCCCCAGTGGTGCCAGTGCACTCTCTCGATTCACTGCACTACATCCCCAGTGGTGCCAGTGCACTCACTGGACTCACTGTACTGCATCATCAGTGGTGCCAGTGCACTCTCTGGACTCACTGCAGTGCATCCCCAGTGGTGCCAGTGCACTCTCTGGACTCACTGCACTGCATCCCCAGTGGTGCCAGTGCACTCACTGGACTCACTATACTGCATCACCAGTGGTGCCAGTGCACTCTCTGGACTCACTGCACTGCATCCCCAGTGTTGCCAGTGCATTCACTGGACTCACTGTACTGCATCTCCAGTGGTGCCAGTGCACTCTCTGGGCTCACTGCAGTGCATCCCCAGTGGTGCCAGTGCACTCTCTGGACTCACTGCAGTGCATCCCCAGTGGTGCCAGTGCACTCTCTGGACTCACTGCACTGCATCCCCAGTGGTGCCAGTGCACTCTCTGGACTCACTGCAGTGCATCCACAGTGGTGCCAGTGCACTCACTGGACTCACTATACTGCATCACCAGTGGTGCCAGTGCACTCTCTGGACTCACTGCACTGCATCCCCAGTGTTGCCAGTGCATTCACTGGACTCACTGTACTGCATCTCCAGTGGTGCCAGTGCACTCTCTGGGCTCACTGCAGTGCATCCCCAGTGGTGCCAGTGCACTCTCTGGACTCACTGCAGTGCATCCCCAGTGGTGCCAGTGCACTCTCTGGACTCACTGCACTGCATCCCCAGTGGTGCCAGTGCACTCTCTGGACTCACTGCAGTGCATCCACAGTGGTGCCAGTGCACTCACTGGACTCACTGCAGTGCATTCCCTCTGGTGCCAGTGCACTCTCTGGACTCACTGCACTGCATCCCCAGTGGTGCCAGTGCACTCTCTGGACTCACTGCACTGCATCCCCAGTGGTGCCAGTGCATTTTCTGGACTCACTGCAGTGCATCACCAGTGGTGCCAGTGCAGTCTCTGGACTCACTGAGGTGCATCCCCAGTGGTGCCAGTGCAATCTCTGGACTCACTGCAGTGCATCCCCATTGGTGCCAGTGCACACTCTGGACTCACTGCACTGCATCCCCAGTGGTGCCAGTGCACTCTCTGGAGTCACTGCACTGAATCCCCAGTGTTCACAGTGCACTCTGTGGACTCACGGCAGTGCATCCCCAGTGGTGCCAGTGCACTCTCTGGACTCACTGCACTGCATCCCCAGTGGTGCCAATGCACTCTCTGGACTCACTGCACTGCATCCCCAGTGGTGCCAGTGCACTCTCTGCACTCACTGCACTGCATCCCCAGGGGTGCCAGTGCACTCTCTGGAGTCACTGCACTGCATCCCCAGTGGTGCCAGTGCACTCTCTCGATTCCCTGCACTACATCCCCAGTGGTGCCAGTGCACTCACTGGACTCACTGTACTGCATCATCAGTGGTGCCAGTGCACTCTCTGGACTCACTGCAGTGCATCCCCAGTGGTGCCAGTGCACTCTCTGGACTCACTGCACTGCATCCCCAGTGGTGCCAGTGCACTCACTGGACTCACTATACTGCATCACCAGTGGTGCCAGTGCACTCTCTGGACTCACTGCACTGCATCCCCAGTGTTGCCAGTGCATTCACTGGACTCACTGTACTGCATCTCCAGTGGTGCCAGTGCACTCTCTGGGCTCACTGCAGTGCATCCCCAGTGGTGCCAGTGCACTCTCTGGACTCACTGCAGTGCATCCCCAGTGGTGCCAGTGCACTCTCTGGACTCACTGCACTGCATCCCCAGTGGTGCCAGTGCACTCTCTGGACTCACTGCAGTGCATCCACAGTGGTGCCAGTGCACTCACTGGACTCACTATACTGCATCACCAGTGGTGCCAGTGCACTCTCTGGACTCACTGCACTGCATCCCCAGTGTTGCCAGTGCATTCACTGGACTCACTGTACTGCATCTCCAGTGGTGCCAGTGCACTCTCTGGGCTCACTGCAGTGCATCCCCAGTGGTGCCAGTGCACTCTCTGGACTCACTGCAGTGCATCCCCAGTGGTGCCAGTGCACTCTCTGGACTCACTGCACTGCATCCCCAGTGGTGCCAGTGCACTCTCTGGACTCACTGCAGTGCATCCACAGTGGTGCCAGTGCACTCACTGGACTCACTGCAGTGCATTCCCTCTGGTGCCAGTGCACTCTCTGGACTCACTGCACTGCATCCCCAGTGGTGCCAGTGCACTCTCTGGACTCACTGCACTGCATCCCCAGTGGTGCCAGTGCATTTTCTGGACTCACTGCAGTGCATCACCAGTGGTGCCAGTGCAGTCTCTGGACTCACTGAGGTGCATCCCCAGTGGTGCCAGTGCAATCTCTGGACTCACTGCAGTGCATCCCCATTGGTGCCAGTGCACACTCTGGACTCACTGCACTGCATCCCCAGTGGTGCCAGTGCACTCTCTGGAGTCACTGCACTGAATCCCCAGTGTTCACAGTGCACTCTCTGCACTCACTACACTGCATCCCCAGTGGTGCCAGTGCACTCTCTGGACTCACTGCACTGCATCCCCAGAATTGCCAGTGCACTCTGTGGACTCACTGCACTGCATCCCCAGTGGTGTCAGTGCACTCTCTGGACTCACTGCACTGCATCCCCAGTGGTGCCAGTCCACTCTGTGGACTCACTGCACTGCATCCCCAGTGGTGTCAGTGCACTCTCTGGACTCACTGCACTGCATCCCCAGTGGAGCCCGTGCACTCTCTGGACTCACTGAAGTGCATCCCCAGTGGTGCCAGTGCACTCTCTGGACTCACTGCAGTGCATCCCCGTTGGTGCCAGTGCACTCTCTGGACTCACTGCAGTGCATCCCCAGTGGTGCCAGTGCACTCTCTGGACTCACTGTACTGCATCCCCAGTGTTGCCAGTGCACTCTCTGGAGTAACTGCAGTGCATCCCCAGTGGTGCCAAAGCACTCTCTGGACTCCCGGCACCGCATCCCCAGTGGTGCCAGTGCACTCTCTGGGCTCACTGCAGTGCATCCCCAGTGGTGCCAGTGCACTCTCTGGACTCACTGCAGTGCATCCCCACTGCTGCCAGTGCACTCTCTCGACTCACAGCAGTGCATCCCCAGTGGTGCCAACGCACTCTCTGGACTCACTGCACTGCATCCCCAGTGGTGCCAGTGCACTCTCTGGACTCACTGCAGTGCATCCCCAGTGGTGCCAGTGCACTCTCTGGACTCACTGCAGTGCATCCCCACTGCTGCCAGTGCACTCTCTCGACTCACAGCAGTGCATCCCCAGTGGTGCCAACGCACTCTCTGGACTCACTGCACTGCATCCCCAGTGGTGCCAATGCACTCTCTGGACTCACTGCACTGCATCCCCAGTGGTGCCAGTGCACTCTCTGGACTCACTGCACTGCATCCCAAGTGGTGCCAGTGCACTCTCTGGACTCACTGCACTGCATCCCCAGTGGTGCCAGTGCACTCTCTCGAGTCACTGCACTACATCCCCAGTGGTGCCAGTGCGCTCACTGGACTCACTGTACTGCATCATCAGTGGTGCCAGTGCACTCTCTGGAGTAACTGCAGTGCATCCCCAGTGGTGCCAAAGCACTCTCTGGACTCCCGGCACCGCATCCCCAGTGGTGCCAGTGCACTCTCTGGGCTCACTGCAGTCCATCCCCAGTGGTGCCAGTGTACTCACTGGACTCACTGCACTGCATTCCCCAGTGGTGCTAGTGCACTCTCTGGACTCACTGCAGTGCATCCCCAGTGGTGCCAGTGCACTCTCTTGACTCACTGCACTGCATCCCCAGTGGTGCCAGTGTACTCACTGGACTCACTGCACTGCATTCCCCAGTGGTGCTAGTGCACTCTCTGGACTCACTGCAGTGCATCCCCAGTGGTGCCAGTGCACTCTCTGGACTCACTGAAGTGCATTCTCAGTGGTTCCAGTGCACTCTGTGGACTCACTGCAGTGCATCCCCAGTGGTGCCAGTGCGCTCTCTGGACTCACTGCAGTGCATCCCCAGTGGTGCCAGTGCACTCTCTGGACTCACTGCACTGCATCCCCAGTGGTGCCAGTGCACTCTCTGGACTCACTGCACTGCATCCCCAGTGGTGCCAGTGCACTCTCTGGACTCACTGCAATGCATCCCCAGTGGTGCCAGTGCACTCTCTGGACTCACTGCACTGCATCCCCAGTGGTGCCACTGCACTCTCTGGACTCACTGCAGTGCATCCCCAGTGGTGCCAGTGCACTCTCTGGACTCACTGCAGTGCATCCCCACTGCTGCCTGTGCACTCTCTCGACTCACAGCAGTGCATCCCCAGTGGTGCCAACGCACTCTCTGGACTCACTGCACTGCATCCCCAGTGGTGCCAATGCACTCTCTGGACTCACTGCACTGCATCCCCAGTGGTGCCAGTGCACTCTCTGGACTCACTGCACTGCATCCCAAGTGGTGCCAGTGCACTCTCTGGACTCACTGCACTGCATCCCCAGTGGTGCCAGTGCACTCTCTCGAGTCACTGCACTACATCCCCAGTGGTGCCAGTGCGCTCACTGGACTCACTGTACTGCATCATCAGTGGTGCCAGTGCACTCTCTGGAGTGACTGCAGTGCATCCCCAGTGGTGCCAGTGCACTCTCTGGACTCACTGCACTGCATCCCCAGTGGTGCCAACGCACTCTCTGGACTCACTGCACTGCATCCCCAGTGGTGCCAGTGCACTCACTGGACTCCCTGCACTGCATCCCAAGTGGTACCAGTGCACTCTCTGGACTCACTGCACTGCATCCCCAGTGGTGCCAGTGCACTCTCTCGAGTCACTGCACTACATCCCCAGTGGTGCCAGTGCACTCACTGGACTCACTGTACTGCATTCCCAGTGGTGCTAGTGCACTCTCTGGACTCACTGCAGTGCATTCCCAGTGGTGCCAGTGCACTCTTTGGACTCACTGAAGTGCATTCTCAGTGGTGCCAGTGCACTCTCTGGACTCACTTCACTGCATTCTCAGTGGTGCCAGTGCACTCTCTGGACTCACTGCAGTGCATCCCCAGTGGTGCCAGTACACTCACTGGACTCACTGCACTGCATCCCCAGTGGTGCCAGTGCACTCTCTGGACTCACTGCACTGCATCCCCAGTGGTGCCACTGCACTCTCTGGACTCACTGCACTGCATCCCCAGTGCTGCCTGTGCACTCTCTGGACTCACTGCACTGCATCCCCAGTGGTGCCAGTGCACTCTCTGGACTCACTGCACTGCATCCCCAGTTGTGCCAGTGCACTCTCTGCACTCACTGCACTGCATACCCAGTGGTGCCAGTGCACTCACTGGACTCACTGCAGTGCATTCCCTCTGGTGCCAGTGCACTCTCTGGACTCACTGCAGTGCATCCCCAGTGGTGCCAGTGCACTCTCTGGACTCACTGCACTGCATCCCCAGTGGTGCCAGTGCACTCTCTGGACTCACTGCAGTGCATCACCTGTGGTGCCAGTGCACTCTCTGGACTCACTGAAGTGCATCCCCAGTGGTGCCAGTGCAATCTCTGGACTCACTGCACTGCATTCCCAGTCGTGCCAGTGCACACTCTGGACTCACTGCACTGCATCCCCAGTGGTGCCAGTGCACTCTCTGGACTCACTGCACTGCAACCCCAGTGTTGCCAGTGCACTCTCTGGACTCACTGCACTGCATCCCCAGTGTTGCCAGTGCACTCTCTGGACTCACTTCAGTGCATCCCCAGTGGTGCCAGAGCACTCTCTGGACTCACTGCACTGCATCCCCAGTGGTGCCAGTGCACTCTCTGGACTCACTGCAGTGCATCCCCAGTGGTGCCAGTGCACTCTCTGGACTCACTGCACTGCATCCCCAGTGGTGCCAGTGCACTCTCTGGACTCACCGGGGTGCATCCCCAGTGGTGCCAGTGAACTCTCTGGACTCACTGCACTGCATCCCCAGGGGTGCCACTGCACTCTCTGGACTCACTGCACTGCATGTCCAGTGGTGCCAGTGCACTCTCTGCACTCACTGCACTGCATCCCCAGTGGTGCCAGTGCACTCTCTGCACTCACTGCACTGCATCCCCAGTGGTGCCAGTGCACTCACTGGACTCACTGCAGTGCATTCCCTCTGGTGCCAGTGCACTCTCTGGACTCACTGCACTGCATCCCCAGTGGTGCCAGAGCACTCTCTGGACTCACTGCACTGCATCCCCAGTGGTGCCAGTGCACTCTCTGGACTCACTGCACTGCATCCCCAGTGGTGCCAGTGCACTCTCTGGACTCACTGCACTGCATCCCCACTGGTGCCAGTGCACTCTCTGGACTCCCGGCACCGCATCCCCAGTGGTGCCAGTGCACTCTCTGGGCTCACTGCAGTGCATCCCCAGTGGTGCCAGTGCACTCTCTTGACTCACTGCACTGCATCCCCAGTGGTGCCAGTGCACTCACTGGATTCACTGCACTGCATCCCCAAGTGGTGCTAGTGCACTCTCTGGACTCACTGCAGTGCATCCCCAGTGGTACCAGTGCACTCTCTGGACTCACTGAAGTGCATTCTCAGTGGTGCCAGTGCACTCTCTGGACTCACTGCAGTGCATCCCCAGTGGTGCCAGTGCGCTCTCTGGACTCACTGCAGTGCATCCCCAGTGGTGCCAGTGCACTCTCTGGACTCACTGCACTGCATCCCCAGTGCTGCCAGTGCACTCTCTGGACTCACTGCACTGCATCCCCAGTGGTGCCAGTGCACTCTCTGCACTCACTGCACTGCATCCCCAGTGGTGCCAGTGCACTCTCTGGACTCACTGCAGTGCATCCCCAGTGGTACCAGTGCACTCTGTGGACTCACTGCAGTGCATCCCCAGTGGTGCCAGTGCACTCTCTGGACTCACTGCACTGCATCCCCAGTGGTGCCAGTGCACTCTCTGGAGTCACTGCACTGCATCCCCAGTGGTGCCAGTGCACTCTCTCGAGTCACTGCACTACATCCCCAGTGGTGCCAGTGCACTCACTGGACTCACTGTACTGCATCATCAGTGGTGCCAGTGCACTCTCTGGACTCACTGCAGTGCATCCCCACTGGTGCCAGTGCACTCTCTGGACTCACTGCACTGCATCCCCAGTGGTGCCAGTGCACTCACTGGACTCACTATACTGCATCACCAGTGGTGCCAGTGCACTCACTGGATTCACTGCACTACATACCCAGTGGTGCTAGTGCACTCTCTGGACTCACTGCAGTGCATCCCCAGTGGTGCCAGTGCACTCTTTGGACTCACTGAAGTGCATTCTCAGTGGTGCCAGTGCACTCTCTGGACTCAGTGCACTGCATCCCCAGTGGTGCCAGTGCGCTCTCTGGACTCACTGAAGTGCATTCTCAGTGGTGCCAGTGCACTCTCTGGACTCACTGCAGTGCATCCCCAGTGGTGCCAGTACACTCTCTGGACTCACTGCACTGCATCCCCAGTGGTGCTAGTGCACTCTGTGGACTCACTGCAGTGCATCCCCAGTGGTGCCAGTGCACTCTCTGGACTCACTGAACGGCATTCTCAGTGGTGCCAGTGCACTCTCTGGACTCACTGCAGTGCATCACCAGTGGTGCCAGTGCACTCTCTGGACTCACCGCACCGCATCCCCAGTGGTGCCAGTGCACTCTCTGGAGTAACTGCACTGCATCCCCAGTGGTGCCAGTGCACTCTCTGGACTCACTGCAGTGCATCCCCAGTGGTGCCACTGCACTCTCTGGACTCACTGCAGTGCATCCCCAGTGGTGCCAGTGCACTCTCTGGACTCACTGCAGTGCATCCCCAGTGGTGCCAGTGCACTCTCTGGACTCACAGCAGTGCATCCCCAGTGGTGCCAGTGCACTCTCTGGACTCACTGCACTGCATCCCCAGTGGTGCCAATGCACTCTCTGGACTCACTGCACTGCATCCCCAGTGGTGCCAGTGCACTCTCTGGACTCACTGCACTGCATCCCAAGTGGTGCCAGTGCACTCTCTGGACTCACTGGGGTGCATCCCCAGTGGTGCCAGTGCACTCTCTCGAGTCACTGCACTACATCCCCATTGGTGCCAGTGCGCTCACTGGACTCACTGTACTGCATCATCAGTGGTGCCAGTGCACTCTCTGGAGTGACTGCAGTGCATCCCCAGTGGTGCCAGTGCACTCTCTGGACTCACTGCACTGCATCCCCAGTGGTGCTAGTGCACTCTCTGCACTCACTGCACTGCATCCCCAGTGGTGCCAGTGCACTCACTGGACTCACTGCACTGCATCCCAAGTGGTACCAGTGCACTCTCTGGACTCACTGCACTGCATCCCCAGTGGTGCCAGTGCACTCTCTCGAGTCACTGCACTACATCCCCAGTGGTGCCAGTGCACTCTCTGGACTCACTGTACTGCATTCCCAGTGGTGCTAGTGCACTCTCTGGACTCACTGCAGTGCATCCCCAGTGGTGCCAGTGCACTCTTTGGACTCACTGAAGTGCATTCTCAGTGGTGCCAGTGCACTCTCTGGACTCACTGCACTGCATTCTCAGTGGTGCCAGTGCACTCTCTGGACTCACTGCAGTGCATCCCCAGTGGTGCCAGTACACTCACAGGACTCACTGCACTGCATCCCCAGTGGTGCCAGTGCACTCTCTGGACTCACTGCACTGCATCCCCAGTGGTGCCAGTGCACTCTCTGGACTCACTGCACTGCATCCCCAGTGCTGCCTGTGTACTCTCTGGACTCACTGCACTGCATCCCCAGTGGTGTCACTGCACTCTCTGGACTCACTGCACTGCATCCCCAGTTGTGCCAGTGCACTCTCTGCACTCACTGCACTGCATACCCAGTGGTGCCAGTGCACTCTCTGGACTCACTGCAGTGCATTCCCTCTGGTGCCAGTGCACTCTCTGGACTCACTGCAGTGCATCCCCAGTGGTGCCAGTGCACTCTCTGGACTCACTGCACTGCATCCCCAGTGGTGCCAGTGCACTCTCTGGACTCACTGCAGTGCATCACCTGTGGTGCCAGTGCACTCTCTGGACTCACTGCACTGCATCCCCAGTGGTGCCAGTGCAATCTCTGGACTCACTGCACTGCATTCCCAGTCGTGCCAGTGCACACTCTGGACTCACTGCACTGCATCCCCAGTGGTGCCAGTGCACTCTCTGGACTCACTGCACTGCAACCCCAGTGTTGCCAGTGCACTCTCTGGACTCACTGCACTGCATCCCCAGTGGTGCCAGTGCACTCTCTGGACTCACTTCAGGGCATCCCCAGTGGTGCCAGAGCACTCTCTGGACTCACTGCACTGCATCCCCAGTGGTGCCAGTGCACTCTCTGGACTCACTGCACTGCATCCCCAGTATTGCCAGTGCACTCTCTGGACTCACTGCACTGCATCCCCAGTGCTGCCAGTGCACTCTCTGGACTCACTGCACTGCATCCCCAGTGGTGCCAGTGCACTCACTGGATTCACTGCACTACATACCCAGTGGTGCTAGTGCACTCTCTGGACTCACTGCAGTGCATCCCCAGTGGTGCCAGTGCACTCTTTGGACTCACTGAAGTGCATTCTCAGTGGTGCCAGTGCACTCTCTGGACTCAGTGCACTGCATCCCCAGTGGTGCCAGTGCGCTCTCTGGACTCACTGAAGTGCATTCTCAGTGGTGCCAGTGCACTCTCTGGACTCACTGCAGTGCATCCCCAGTGGTGCCAGTACACTCTCTGGACTCACTGCACTGCATCCCCAGTGGTGCTAGTGCACTCTGTGGACTCACTGCAGTGCATCCCCAGTGGTGCCAGTGCACTCTCTGGACTCACTGAACGGCATTCTCAGTGGTGCCAGTGCACTCTCTGGACTCACTGCAGTGCATCACCAGTGGTGCCAGTGCACTCTCTGGACTCACCGCACCGCATCCCCAGTGGTGCCAGTGCACTCTCTGGAGTAACTGCACTGCATCCCCAGTGGTGCCAGTGCACTCTCTGGACTCACTGCACTGCATCCCCAGTGGTGCCACTGCACTCTCTGGACTCACTGCAGTGCATCCCCAGTGGTGCCAGTGCACTCTCTGGACTCACTGCAGTGCATCCCCAGTGGTGCCAGTGCACTCTCTGGACTCACAGCAGTGCATCCCCAGTGGTGCCAGTGCACTCTCTGGACTCACTGCACTGCATCCCCAGTGGTGCCAATGCACTCTCTGGACTCACTGCACTGCATCCCCAGTGGTGCCAGTGCACTCTCTGGACTCACTGCACTGCATCCCAAGTGGTGCCAGTGCACTCTCTGGACTCACTGGGGTGCATCCCCAGTGGTGCCAGTGCACTCTCTCGAGTCACTGCACTACATCCCCATTGGTGCCAGTGCGCTCACTGGACTCACTGTACTGCATCATCAGTGGTGCCAGTGCACTCTCTGGAGTGACTGCAGTGCATCCCCAGTGGTGCCAGTGCACTCTCTGGACTCACTGCACTGCATCCCCAGTGGTGCTAGTGCACTCTCTGCACTCACTGCACTGCATCCCCAGTGGTGCCAGTGCACTCACTGGACTCACTGCACTGCATCCCAAGTGGTACCAGTGCACTCTCTGGACTCACTGCACTGCATCCCCAGTGGTGCCAGTGCACTCTCTCGAGTCACTGCACTACATCCCCAGTGGTGCCAGTGCACTCTCTGGACTCACTGTACTGCATTCCCAGTGGTGCTAGTGCACTCTCTGGACTCACTGCAGTGCATCCCCAGTGGTGCCAGTGCACTCTTTGGACTCACTGAAGTGCATTCTCAGTGGTGCCAGTGCACTCTCTGGACTCACTGCACTGCATTCTCAGTGGTGCCAGTGCACTCTCTGGACTCACTGCAGTGCATCCCCAGTGGTGCCAGTACACTCACAGGACTCACTGCACTGCATCCCCAGTGGTGCCAGTGCACTCTCTGGACTCACTGCACTGCATCCCCAGTGGTGCCAGTGCACTCTCTGGACTCACTGCACTGCATCCCCAGTGCTGCCTGTGTACTCTCTGGACTCACTGCACTGCATCCCCAGTGGTGTCACTGCACTCTCTGGACTCACTGCACTGCATCCCCAGTTGTGCCAGTGCACTCTCTGCACTCACTGCACTGCATACCCAGTGGTGCCAGTGCACTCTCTGGACTCACTGCAGTGCATTCCCTCTGGTGCCAGTGCACTCTCTGGACTCACTGCAGTGCATCCCCAGTGGTGCCAGTGCACTCTCTGGACTCACTGCACTGCATCCCCAGTGGTGCCAGTGCACTCTCTGGACTCACTGCAGTGCATCACCTGTGGTGCCAGTGCACTCTCTGGACTCACTGCACTGCATCCCCAGTGGTGCCAGTGCAATCTCTGGACTCACTGCACTGCATTCCCAGTCGTGCCAGTGCACACTCTGGACTCACTGCACTGCATCCCCAGTGGTGCCAGTGCACTCTCTGGACTCACTGCACTGCAACCCCAGTGTTGCCAGTGCACTCTCTGGACTCACTGCACTGCATCCCCAGTGGTGCCAGTGCACTCTCTGGACTCACTTCAGTGCATCCCCAGTGGTGCCAGAGCACTCTCTGGACTCACTGCACTGCATCCCCAGTGGTGCCAGTGCACTCTCTGGACTCACTGCACTGCATCCCCAGTATTGCCAGTGCACTCTCTGGACTCACTGCACTGCATCCCCAGTGCTGCCAGTGCACTCTCTGGACTCACTGCACTGCATCCCCAGTGGTGCCAGTGCACTCTCTGGACTCACTGCAGTGCATTCCCTCTGGTACCAGTGCACTCTCTGGACTCACTGCACTGCATCCCCAGTGGTGCCAGTGCACTCTCTGGACTCACTGCAGTGCATCCCCAGTGGTGCCAGTGCACTCTCTGGACTCACTGCAGTGCATCACCAGTGGTGCCAGTGCACTCTCTGGACTCACTGAAGTGCATCCCCAGTGGTGCCAGTGCACTCTCTGGACTCACTGCAGTGCATCCCCAGTGGTGCCAGTGCACTCTCTGGACTCACTGCACTGCATCCCCAGTGGTGCCAGAGCACTCTCTGGACTCACTGCACTGCATCCTCTGTGCTGCCAGTGCACTCTCTGGACTCACTGCACTGCATCCCCAGTGGTGCCAGTGCACTCTCTGGACTCACTGCAGTGCATCCCCAGTGGAGTGCGTGCACTCTCTGGACTCATTGAAGTGCATCCCCAGTGGTGCCAGTGCACTCTCTGGACTCACTGCACTGCATCCCCAGTGGTGCTAGTGCACTCTCTGGACTCACTGCACTGCATCCCCAGTGGTGCCAGTGCACTCTCTGGACTCACTGAAGGGCATTCTCAGTGGTGCCAGTGCACTCTCTGGACTCACTGCAGTGCATCCCCAGTGGCGCCAGTACACTCACTGGACTGACTGCACTGCATCCCCAGTGGTGCCAGTGCACTCTCTGGACTCACCGCACCGCATCCCCAGTGGTGCCAGTGCACTCTCTGGAGTAACTGCAGTGCATCCCCAGTGGTGCCAGTGCACTCTCTGGACTCACTGCACTGCATCCCCAGTGGTGCCAGAGCACTCTCTGGACTCACTGCAGTGCATCCCCAGTGGTGCCAGTGCACTCTCTCGACTCACTGCACTGCATCCCCAGTGGTGCCAGTGCACTCTCTGGACTCACTGCACTGCATCCCCAGTGGTGCCAGTGCACTCTCTGGACTCCCGGCACCGCATCCCCAGTGGTGCCAGTGCACTCTCTGGGCTCACTGCAGTGCATCCCCAGTGGTGCCAGTGCACTCTCTTGACTCACTGCACTGCATCCCCAGTGGTGCCAGTGCACTCACTGGATTCACTGCACTGCATCCCCAGTGGTGCTAGTGCACTCTCTGGATTCACTGCAGTGCATCCCCAGTGGTACCAGTGCACTCTCTGGACTCACTGAAGTGCATTCTCAGTGGTGCCAGTGCACTCTCTGGACTCACTGCACTGCATCCCCAGTGGTGCCAATGCACTCTCTGGACTCACTGCACTGCATCCCCAGTGGTGCCAGTACACTCTCTGCACTCACTGCACTGCATCCCCAGTGGTGCCAGTGCACTCTCTGGAGTCACTGCACTGCATCCCCAGTGGTGCCAGTGCACTCTCTCGATTCACTGCACTACATCCCCAGTGGTGCCAGTGCTCTCACTGGACTCACTGTACTGCATCATCAATGGTGCCAGTGCACTCTCTGGACTCACTGCAGTGCATCCCCAGTGGTGCCAGTGCACTCTCTGGACTCACTGCACTGCATCCCCAGTGGTGCCAGTGCACTCACTGGACTCACTATACTGCATCACCAGTGGTGCCAGTGCACTCTCTGGACTCACTGCACTGCATCCCCAGTGTTGCCAGTGCATTCACTGGACTCACTGTACTGCATCTCCAGTGGTGCCAGTGCACTCTCTGGGCTCACTGCAGTGCATCCCCAGTGGTGCCAGTGCACTCTCTGGACTCACTGCACTGCATCCCCAGTGGTGCCAGTGCACTCTCTGGACTCACTGCAGTGCATCCCCAGTGGTGCCAGTGCACTCACTGGACTCACTGCAGTGCATTCCCTCTGGTGCCAGTGCACTCTCTGGACTCACTGCACTGCATCCCCAGTGGTGCCAGTGCACTCTCTGGACTCACTGCACTGCATCCCCAGTGGTGCCAGTGCATTTTCTGGACTCACTGCAGTGCATCACCAGTGGTGCCAGTGCACTCTCTGGACTCACTGAGGTGCATCCCCAGTGGTGCCAGTGCAATCTCTGGACTCACTGCAGTGCATCCCCATTGGTGCCAGTGCACACTCTGGACTCACTGCACTGCATCCCCAGTGGTGCCAGTGCACTCTCTGGAGTCACTGCACTGAATCCCCAGTGTTCACAGTGCACTCTCTGCACTTACTACACTGCATCCCCAGTGGTGCCAGTGCACTCTCTGGACTCACTGCACTGCATCCCCAGTGGTGCCAGTGCACTCTGTGGACTCACTGCACTGCATCCCCAGTGGTGTCAGTGCACTCTCTGGACTCACTGCACTGCATCCCCAGTGGTGCCAGTGCACTCTGTGGACTCACTGCACTGCATCCCCAGTGGTGTCAGTGCACTCTCTGGACTCACTGCACTGCATCCCCAGTGGAGCCCGTGCACTCTCTGGACTCACTGAAGTGCATCCCCAGTGGTGCCAGTGCACTCTCTGGACTCACTGCAGTGCATCCCCGTTGGTGCCAGTGCACTCTCTGGACTCACTGCACTGCATCCCCAGTGGTGCCAGTGCACTCTCTGGACTCACTGTACTGCATCCCCAGTGTTGCCAGTGCACTCTCTGGAGTAACTGCAGTGCATCCCCAGTGGTGCCAAAGCACTCTCTGGACTCCCGGCACCGCATCCCCAGTGGTGCCAGTGCACTCTCTGGGCTCACTGCAGTGCATCCCCAGTGGTGCCAGTGTACTCACTGGACTCACTGCACTGCATTCCCCAGTGGTGCTAGTGCACTCTCTGGACTCACTGCAGTGCATCCCCAGTGGTGCCAGTGCACTCTCTTGACTCACTGCACTGCATCCCCAGTGGTGCCAGTGTACTCACTGGACTCACTGCACTGCATTCCCCAGTGGTGCTAGTGCACTCTCTGGACTCACTGCAGTGCATCCCCAGTGGTGCCAGTGCACTCTCTGGACTCACTGAAGTGCATTCTCAGTGGTTCCAGTGCACTCTGTGGACTCACTGCAGTGCATCCCCAGTGGTGCCAGTGCGCTCTCTGGACTCACTGCAGTGCATCCCCAGTGGTGCCAGTGCACTCTCTGGACTCACTGCACTGCATCCCCAGTGCTGCCAGTGCACTCTCTGGACTCACTGCACTGCATCCCCAGTGGTGCCAGTGCACTCTCTGGACTCACTGCAATGCATCCCCAGTGGTGCCAGTGCACTCTCTGGACTCACTGCACTGCATCCCCAGTGGTGCCAATGCACTCTCTGGACTCACTGCACTGCATCCCCAGTGGTGCCAGTGCACTCTCTGGACTCACTGCACTGCATCCCAAGTGGTGCCAGTGCACTCTCTGGACTCACTGCACTGCATCCCCAGTGGTGCCAGTGCACTCTCTCGAGTCACTGCACTACATCCCCAGTGGTGCCAGTGCGCTCACTGGACTCACTGTACTGCATCATCAGTGGTGCCAGTGCACTCTCTGGAGTGACTGCAGTGCATCCCCAGTGGTGCCAGTGCACTCTCTGGACTCACTGCACTGCATCCCCAGTGGTGCCAACGCACTCTCTGGACTCACTGCACTGCATCCCCAGTGGTGCCAGTGCACTCACTGGACTCACTGCACTGCATCCCAAGTGGTACCAGTGCACTCTCTGGACTCACTGCACTGCATCCCCAGTGGTGCCAGTGCACTCTCTCGAGTCACTGCACTACATCCCCAGTGGTGCCAGTGCACTCACTGGACTCACTGTACTGCATTCCCAGTGGTGCTAGTGCACTCTCTGGACTCACTGCAGTGCATTCCCAGTGGTGCCAGTGCACTCTTTGGACTCACTGAAGTGCATTCTCAGTGGTGCCAGTGCACTCTCTGGACTCACTTCACTGCATTCTCAGTGGTGCCAGTGCACTCTCTGGACTCACTGCAGTGCATCCCCAGTGGTGCCAGTACACTCACTGGACTCACTGCACTGCATCCCCAGTGGTGCCAGTGCACTCTCTGGACTCACTGCACTGCATCCCCAGTGGTGCCACTGCACTCTCTGGACTCACTGCACTGCATCCCCAGTGCTGCCTGTGCACTCTCTGGACTCACTGCACTGCATCCCCAGTGGTGCCAGTGCACTCTCTGGACTCACTGCACTGCATCCCCAGTTGTGCCAGTGCACTCACTGCACTGCATACCCAGTGGTGCCAGTGCACTCACTGGACTCACTGCAGTGCATTCCCTCTGGTGCCAGTGCACTCTCTGGACTCACTGCAGTGCATCCCCAGTGGTGCCAGTGCACTCTCTGGACTCACTGCACTGCATCCCCAGTGGTGCCAGTGCACTCTCTGGACTCACTGCAGTGCATCACCTGTGGTGCCAGTGCACTCTCTGGACTCACTGAAGTGCATCCCCAGTGGTGCCAGTGCAATCTCTGGACTCACTGCACTGCATTCCCAGTCGTGCCAGTGCACACTCTGGACTCACTGCACTGCATCCCCAGTGGTGCCAGTGCACTCTCTGGACTCACTGCACTGCAACCCCAGTGTTGCCAGTGCACTCTCTGGACTCACTGCACTGCATCCCCAGTGGTGCCAGTGCACTCTCTGGACTCACTTCAGTGCATCCCCAGTGGTGCCAGAGCACTCTCTGGACTCACTGCACTGCATCCCCAGTGGTGCCAGTGCACTCTCTGGACTCACTGCAGTGCATCCCCAGTGGTGCCAGTGCACTCTCTGGACTCACTGCACTGCATCCCCAGTATTGCCAGTGCACTCTCTGGACTCACTGCACTGCATCCCCAGTGGTGCCAGTGCACTCTCTGGACTCACTGCACTGCATCCCCAGTGGTGCCACTGCACTCTCTGGACTCACTGCACTGCATGTCCAGTGGTGCCAGTGCACTCTCTGCACTCACTGCACTGCATCCCCAGTGGTGCCAGTGCACTCTCTGCAGTCACTGCACTGCATCCCCAGTGGTGCCAGTGCACTCACTGGACTCACTGCAGTGCATTCCCTCTGTTGCCAGTGCACTCTCTGGACTCACTGCACTGCATCCCCAGTGGTGCCAGAGCACTCTCTGGACTCACTGCAGTGCATCCCCAGTGGTGCCAGTGCACTCTCTGCACTCACTGCACTGCATCCCCAGTGGTGCCAGTGCACTCTCTGGACTCACTGCACTGCATCCCCAGTGGTGCCAGTGCACTCTCTGGACTCCCGGCACCGCATCCCCAGTGGTGCCAGTGCACTCTCTGGGCTCACTGCAGTGCATCCCCAGTGGTGCCAGTGCACTCTCTTGACTCACTGCACTGCATCCCCAGTGGTGCCAGTGCACTCACTGGATTCACTGCACTGCATCCCCAGTGGTGCTAGTGCACTCTCTGGACTCACTGCAGTGCATCCCCAGTGGTACCAGTGCACTCTCTGGACTCACTGAAGTGCATTCTCAGTGGTGCCAGTGCACTCTCTGGAGTCACTGCACTGCATCCCCAGTGGTGCCAATGCACTCTCTGGACTCACTGCACTGCATCCCCAGTGGTGCCAGTGCACTCTCTGCACTCACTGCACTGCATCCCCAGTGGTGCCAGTGCACTCTCTGGAGTCACTGCACTGCATCCCCAGTGGTGCCAATGCACTCTCTCGATTCACTGCACTACATCCCCAGTGGTGCCAGTGCTCTCACTGGACTCACTGTACTGCATCATCAATGGTGCCAGTGCACTCTCTGGACTCACTGCAGTGCATCCCCAGTGGTGCCAGTGCACTCTCTGGACTCACTGCACTGCATCCCCAGTGGTGCCAGTGCACTCACTGGACTCACTATACTGCATCACCAGTGGTGCCAGTGCACTCTCTGGACTCACTGCACTGCATCCCCAGTGGTGCCAGTGCGCTCACTGGACTCACTATACTGCATCACCAGTGGTGCCAGTGCACTCTCTGGACTCACTGCACTGCATCCCCAGTGTTGCCAGTGCATTCACTGGACTCACTGTACTGCATCCCCAGTGGTGCCAGTGCACTCTCTGGACTCACTGCAGTGCATCCCCACTGGTGCCAGTGCACTCACTGGATTCACTGCACTACATACCCAGTGGTGCTAGTGCACTCTCTGGACTCACTGCAGTGCATCCCCAGTGGTGCCAGTGCACTCTTTGGACTCACTGAAGTGCATTCTCAGTGGTGCCAGTGCACTCTCTGGACTCACTGCACTGCATCCCCAGTGGTGCCAGTGCGCTCTCTGGACTCACTGAAGTGCATTCTCAGTGGTGCCAGTGCACTCTCTGGACTCACTGCAGTGCATCCCCAGTGGTGCCAGTACACTCTCTGGACTCACTGCACTGCATCCCCAGTGGTGCTAGTGCACTCTGTGGACTCACTGCAGTGCATCCCCAGTGGTGCCAGTGCACTCTCTGGACTCACTGAACGGCATTCTCAGTGGTGCCAGTGCACTCTCTGGACTCACTGCAGTGCATCACCAGTGGTGCCAGTGCACTCTCTGGACTCACCGCACCGCATCCCCAGTGGTGCCAGTGCACTCTCTGGAGTAACTGCACTGCATCCCCAGTGGTGCCAGTGCACTCTCTGGACTCACTGCACTGCATCCCCAGTGGTGCCACTGCACTCTCTGGACTCACTGCAGTGCATCCCCAGTGGTGCCAGTGCACTCTCTGGACTCACTGCAGTGCATCCCCACTGCTGCCAGTGCACTCTCTGGAGTAACTGCAGTGCATCACCAGTGGTGCCAGTGCACTCTCTGGACTCACTGCACTGCATCCCCAGTGGTGCCAATGCACTCTCTGGACTCACTGCACTGCATCCCCAGTGGTGCCAGTGCACTCTCTGGACTCACTGCACTGCATCCCAAGTGGTGCCAGTGCACTCTCTGGACTCACTGCACTGCATCCCCAGTGGTGCCAGTGCACTCTCTCGAGTCACTGCACTACATCCCCAGTGGTGCCAGTGCGCTCACTGGACTCACTGTACTGCATCATCAGTGGTGCCAGTGCACTCTCTGGAGTGACTGCAGTGCATCCCCAGTGGTGCCAGTGCACTCTCTGGACTCACTGCACTGCATCCCCAGTGGTGCCAATACACTCTCTGCACTCACTGCACTGCATCCCCAGTGGTGCCAGTGCACTCACTGGACTCACTGCACTGCATCCCAAGTGGTACCAGTGCACTCTCTGGACTCACTGCACTGCATCCCCAGTGGTGCCAGTGCACTCTCTCGAGTCACTGCACTACATCCCCAGTGGTGCCAGTGCACTCACTGGACTCACTGTACTGCATTCCCAGTGGTGCTAGTGCACTCTCTGGACTCACTGCAGTGCATCCCCAGTGGTGCCAGTGCACTCTTTGGACTCACTGAAGTGCATTCTCAGTGGTGCCAGTGCACTCTCTGGACTCACTGCACTGCATTCTCAGTGGTGCCAGTGCACTCTCTGGACTCACTGCAGTGCATCCCCAGTGGTGCCAGTACACTCACTGGACTCACTACACTGCATCCCCAGTGGTGCCAGTGCACTCTCTGGACTCACTGCACTGCATCCCCAGTGGTGCCAGTGCACTCTCTGGACTCACTGCACTGCATCCCCAGTGCTGCCTGTGCACTCTCTGGACTCACTGCACTGCATCCCCAGTGGTGTCACTGCACTCTCTGGACTCACTGCACTGCATCCCCAGTTGTGCCAGTGCATTCTCTGCACTCACTGCACTGCATACCCAGTGGTGCCAGTGCACTCTCTGGACTCACTGCAGTGCATTCCCTCTGGTGCCAGTGCACTCTCTGGACTCACTGCAGTGCATCCCCAGTGGTGCCAGTGCACTCTCTGGACTCACTGCAGTGCATCCCCAGTGGTGCCAGTACACTCACTGGACTGACTGCACTGCATCCCCAGTGGTGCCAGTGCACTCTCTGGACTCACCGCACCGCATCCCCAGTGGTGCCAGTGCACTCTCTGGAGTAACTGCAGTGCATCACCAGTGGTGCCAGTGCACTCTCTGGACTCACTGCACTGCATCCTCAGTGGTGCCAGTGCACTCTCTGGACTCACTGCACTGCATCCCCAGTGGTGCCAGAGCACTCTCTGGACTCACTGCAGTGCATCCCCACTGGTGCCAGTGCACTCTCTGGACTCACTGCACTGCATCCCCAGTGGTGCCAGTGCACTCTCTTGACTCACTGCACTGCATCCCCAGTGGTGCCAGTGCACTCACTGGATTCACTGCACTGCATCCCCAGTGGTGCTAGTGCACTCTCTGGACTCACTGCAGTGCATCCCCAGTGGTACCAGTGCACTCTCTGGACTCACTGAAGTGCATTCTCAGTGGTGCCAGTGCACTCTCTGGACTCACTGCAGTGCATCCCCAGTGGTGCCAGTGCGCTCTCTGGACTCACTGCAGTGCATCCCCAGTGGTGCCAGTGCACTCTCTGGACTCACTGCACTGCATCCCCAGTGCTGCCAGTGCACTCTCTGGACTCACTGCACTGCATCCCCAGTGGTGCCAGTGCACTCTCTGGACTCACTGCACTGCATCCCCAGTGGTACCAGTGCACTCTGTGGACTCACGGCAGTGCATCCCCAGTGGTGCCAGTGCACTCTCTGGACTCACTGCACTGCATCCCCAGTGGTGCCAATGCACTCTCTGGACTCACTGCACTGCATCCCCAGTGGTGCCAGTGCACTCTCTGCACTCACTGCACTGCATCCCCAGTGGTGCCAGTGCACTCTCTGGAGTCACTGCACTGCATCCCCAGTGGTGCCAGTGCACTCTCTCGATTCACTGCACTACATCCCCAGTGGTGCCAGTGCACTCACTGGACTCACTGTACTGCATCATCAGTGGTGCCAGTGCACTCTCTGGACTCACTGCAGTGCATCCCCAGTGGTGCCATTGTACTCTCTGGACTCACTGCAGTGCATCCCCAGTGGTGCCAGTGCACTCACTGGACTCACTATACTGCATCACCAGTGGTGCCAGTGCACTCTCTGGACTCACTGCACTGCATCCCCAGTGTTGCCAGTGCATTCACTGGACTCACTGTACTGCATCTCCAGTGGTGCCAGTGCACTCTCTGGACTCACTGCAGTGCATCCCCACTGGTGCCAGTGCACTCACTGGATTCACTGCACTACATACCCAGTGGTGCTAGTGCACTCTCTGGACTCACTGCAGTGCATCCCCAGTGGTGCCAGTGCACTCTTTGGACTCACTGAAGTGCATTCTCAGTGGTGCCAGTGCACTCTCTGGACTCACTGCACTGCATCCCCAGTGGTGCCAGTGCGCTCTCTGGACTCACTGAAGTGCATTCTCAGTGGTGCCAGTGCACTCTCTGGACTCACTGCAGTGCATCCCCAGTGGTGCCAGTACACTCTCTGGACTCACTGCACTGCATCCCCAGTGGTGCTAGTGCACTCTGTGGACTCACTGCAGTGCATCCCCAGTGGTGCCAGTGCACTCTCTGGACTCACTGAAGGGCATTCTCAGTGGTGCCAGTGCACTCTCTGGACTCACTGCAGTGCATCACCAGTGGTGCCAGTGCACTCTCTGGACTCACCGCACCGCATCCCCAGTGGTGCCAGTGCACTCTCTGGAGTAACTGCACTGCATCCCCAGTGGTGCCAGTGCACTCTCTGGACTCACTGCACTGCATCCCCAGTGCTGCCAGTGCACTCTCTGGACTCACTGCACTGCATCCCCAGTGGTGCCAGTGCACTCTCTGGACTCACTGCACTGCATCCCCAGTGGTGCCAATGCACTCTCTGGACTCACTGCACTGCATCCCCAGGGGTGCCAGTGCACTCTCTGGACTCACTGCACTGCATCCCAAGTGGTGCCAGTGCACTCTCTGGAATCACTGCACTGCATCCCCAGTGGTGCCAGTGCACTCTCTCGAGTCACTGCACTACATCCCCAGTGGTGCCAGTGCGCTTACTGGACTCACTGTACTGCATCATCAGTGGTGCCAGTGCACTCTCTGGAGTGACTGCAGTGCATCCCCAGTGGTGCCAGTGCACTCTCTGGACTCACTGCACTGCATCCCCAGTGGTGCCAATACACTCTCTGCACTCACTGCACTTCATCCCCAGTGGTGCCAGTGCACTCACTGGACTCACTGAACTGCATCCCAAGTGGTACCAGTGCACTCTCTGGACTCACTGCACTGCATCCCCAGTGGTGCCAGTGCACTCTCTCGAGTCACTGCACTACATCCCCAGTGGTGCCAGTGCACTCACTGGACTCACTGTACTGCATTCCCAGTGGTGCTAGTGCACTCTCTGGACTCACTGCAGTGCATCCCCAGTGGTGCCAGTGCACTCTTTGGACTCACTGAAGTGCATTCTCAGTGGTGCCAGTGCACTCTCTGGACTCACTGCACTGCATTCTCAGTGGTGCCAGTGCACTCTCTGGACTCACTGCAGTGCATCCCCAGTGGTGCCAGTACACTCTCTGGACTCACTGCACTGCATCCCCAGTGGTGCCAGTGCACTCTCTGGACTCACTGCACTGCATCCCCAGTGGTGCCAGTGCACTCTCTGGACTCATGCACTGCATCCCCAGTGCTGCCTGTGCACTCTCTGGACTCACTGCACTGCATCCCCAGTGGTGTCACTGCACTCTCTGGACTCACTGCACTGCATCCCCAGTTGTGCCAGTGCACTCTCTGCACTCACTGCACTGCATACCCAGTGGTGCCAGTGCACTCTCTCGATTCACTGCACTACATCCCCAGTGGTGCCAGTGCACTCACTGGACTCACTGTACTGCATCATCAGTGGTGCCAGTGCACTCTCTGGACTCACTGCAGTGCATCCCCAGTGGTGCCAGTGCACTCTCTGGACTCACTGCAGTGCATCCCCAGTGGTGCCAGTGCGCTCTCTGGACTCACTGCAGTGCATCCCCAGTGGTGCCAGTGCACTCTCTGGACTCACTGCACTGCATCCCCAGTGCTGCCAGTGCACTCTCTGGACTCACTGCACTGCATCCCCAGTGGTGCCAGTGCACTCTCTGGACTCACTGCACTGCATCCCCAGTGGTACCAGTGCACTCTGTGGACTCACGGCAGTGCATCCCCAGTGGTGCCAGTGCACTCTCTGGACTCACTGCACTGCATCCCCAGTGGTGCCAATGCACTCTCTGGACTCACTGCACTGCATCCCCAGTGGTGCCAGTGCACTCTCTGCACTCACTGCACTGCATCCCCAGTGGTGCCAGTGCACTCTCTGGAGTCACTGCACTGCATCCCCAGTGGTGCCAGTGCACTCTCTCGATTCACTGCACTACATCCCCAGTGGTGCCAGTGCACTCACTGGACTCACTGTACTGCATCATCAGTGGTGCCAGTGCACTCTCTGGACTCACTGCAGTGCATCCCCAGTGGTGCCAGTGCACTCTCTGGACTCACTGCAGTGCATCCCCAGTGGTGCCAGTGCACTCACTGGACTCACTATACTGCATCACCAGTGGTGCCAGTGCACTCTCTGGACTCACTGCACTGCATCCCCAGTGTTGCCAGTGCATTCACTGGACTCACTGTACTGCATCTCCAGTGGTGCCAGTGCACTCTCTGGGCTCACTGCAGTGCATCCCCACTGGTGCCAGTGCACTCACTGGATTCACTGCACTACATACCCAGTGGTGCTAGTGCACTCTCTGGACTCACTGCAGTGCATCCCCAGTGGTGCCAGTGCACTCTTTGGACTCACTGAAGTGCATTCTCAGTGGTGCCAGTGCACTCTCTGGACTCACTGCACTGCATCCCCAGTGGTGCCAGTGCGCTCTCTGGACTCACTGAAGTGCATTCTCAGTGGTGCCAGTGCACTCTCTGGACTCACTGCAGTGCATCCCCAGTGGTGCCAGTACACTCTCTGGACTCACTGCACTGCATCCCCAGTGGTGCTAGTGCACTCTGTGGACTCACTGCAGTGCATACCCAGTGGTGCCAGTGCACTCTCTGGACTCACTGAAGGGCATTCTCAGTGGTGCCAGTGCACTCTCTGGACTCACTGCAGTGCATCACCAGTGGTGCCAGTGCACTCTCTGGACTCACCGCACCGCATCCCCAGTGGTGCCAGTGCACTCTCTGGAGTAACTGCACTGCATCCCCAGTGGTGCCAGTGCACTCTCTGGACTCACTGCACTGCATCCCCAGTGGTGCCACTGCACTCTCTGGACTCACTGCAGTGCATCCCCAGTGGTGCCAGTGCACTCTCTGGACTCACTGCACTGCATCCCCAATGGTGCCAATGCACTCTCTGGACTCACTGCACTGCATCCCCAGTGGTGCCAGTGCACTCTCTGGACTCACTGCACTGCATCCCAAGTGGTGCCAGTGCACTCTCTGGACTCACTGCACTGCATCCCCAGTGGTGCCAGTGCACTCTCTCGAGTCACTGCACTACATCCCCAGTGGTGCCAGTGCGCTCACTGGACTCACTGTACTGCATCATCAGTGGTGCCAGTGCACTCTCTGGAGTGACTGCAGTGCATCCCCAGTGGTGCCAGTGCACTCTCTGGACTCACTGCACTGCATCCCCAGTGGTGCCAATACACTCTCTGCACTCACTGAACTTCATCCCCAGTGGTGCAAGTGCACTCTCTGGACTCACTGAACTGCATCCCAAGTGGTACCAGTGCACTCTCTGGACTCACTGCACTGCATCCCCAGTGGTGCCAGTGCACTCTCTCGAGTCACTGCACTACATCCCCAGTGGTGCCAGTGCACTCACTGGACTCACTGTACTCATTCCCAGTGGTGCTAGTGCACTCTCTGGACTCACTGCAGTGCATCCCCAGTGGTGCCAGTGCACTCTTTGGACTCACTGAAGTGCATTCTCAGTGGTGCCAGTGCACTCTCTGGACTCACTGCACTGCATTCTCAGTGGTGCCAGTGCACTCTCTGGACTCACTGCAGTGCATCCCCAGTGGTGCCAGTGCACTCTCTGGACTCACTGCAGTGCATCCCCACTGGTGCCAGTGCACTCACTGGATTCACTGCACTACATACCCAGTGGTGCTAGTGCACTCTCTGGACTCACTGCAGTGCATCCCCAGTGGTGCCAGTGCACTCTTTGGACTCACTGAAGTGCATTCTCAGTGGTGCCAGTGCACTCTCTGGACTCACTGCACTGCATCCCCAGTGGTGCCAGTGCGCTCTCTGGACTCACTGAAGTGCATTCTCAGTGGTGCCAGTGCACTCTCTGGACTCACTGCAGTGCATCCCCAGTGGTGCCAGTACACTCTCTGGACTCACTGCACTGCATCCCCAGTGGTGCTAGTGCACTCTCTGGACTCACTGCAGTGCATACCCAGTGGTGCCAGTGCACTCTCTGGACTCACTGAAGGGCATTCTCAGTGGTGCCAGTGCACTCTCTGGACTCACTGCAGTGCATCACCAGTGGTGCCAGTGCACTCTCTGGACTCACCGCACCGCATCCCCAGTGGTGCCAGTGCACTCTCTGGAGTAACTGCACTGCATCCCCAGTGGTGCCAGTGCACTCTCTGGACTCACTGCACTGCATCCCCAGTGGTGCCACTGCACTCTCTGGACTCACTGCAGTGCATCCCCAGTGGTGCCAGTGCACTCTCTGGACTCACTGCACTGCATCCCCAATGGTGCCAATGCACTCTCTGGACTCACTGCACTGCATCCCCAGTGGTGCCAGTGCACTCTCTGGACTCACTGCACTGCATCCCAAGTGGTGCCAGTGCACTCTCTGGACTCACTGCACTGCATCCCCAGTGGTGCCAGTGCACTCTCTCGAGTCACTGCACTACATCCCCAGTGGTGCCAGTGCGCTCACTGGACTCACTGTACTGCATCATCAGTGGTGCCAGTGCACTCTCTGGAGTGACTGCAGTGCATCCCCAGTGGTGCCAGTGCACTCTCTGGACTCACTGCACTGCATCCCCAGTGGTGCCAATACACTCTCTGCACTCACTGAACTTCATCCCCAGTGGTGCCAGTGCACTCTCTGGACTCACTGAACTGCATCCCAAGTGGTACCAGTGCACTCTCTGGACTCACTGCACTGCATCCCCAGTGGTGCCAGTGCACTCTCTCGAGTCACTGCACTACATCCCCAGTGGTGCCAGTGCACTCACTGGACTCACTGTACTGCATTCCCAGTGGTGCTAGTGCACTCTCTGGACTCACTGCAGTGCATCCCCAGTGGTGCCAGTGCACTCTTTGGACTCACTGAAGTGCATTCTCAGTGGTGCCAGTGCACTCTCTGGACTCACTGCACTGCATTCTCAGTGGTGCCAGTGCACTCTCTGGACTCACTGCAGTGCATCCCCAGTGGTGCCAGTGCACTCTCTGGACTCACTGCACTGCATCCCCAGTGGTGCCAGTGCACTCTCTGGACTCACTGCACTGCATCCCCAGTGCTGCCTGTGCACTCTCTGGACTCACTGCACTGCATCCCCAGTGGTGTCACTGCACTCTCTGGACTCACTGCACTGCATCCCCAGTTGTGCCAGTGCACTCTCTGCACTCACTGCACTGCATACCCAGTGGTGCCAGTGCACTCTCTGGACTCACTGCACTGCATTCCCTCTGGTGCCAGTGCACTCTCTGGACTCACTGCAGTGCATCCCCAGTGGTGCCAGTGCACTCTCTGGACTCACTGCAGTGCATCCCCAGTGGTGCCAGTAAACTCACTGGACTGACTGCACTGCATCCCCAGTGGTGCCAGTGCACTCTCTGGACTCACCGCACCGCATCCCCAGTGGTGCCAGTGCACTCTCTGGAGTAACTGCAGTGCATCACCAGTGGTGCCAGTGCACTCTCTGGACTCACTGCACTGCATCCCCAGTGGTGCCAGTGCACTCTCTGGACTCACTGCACTGCATCCCCAGTGGTGCCAGAGCACTCTCTGGACTCACTGCAGTGCATCCCCAGTGGTGCCAGTGCACTCTCTGGACTCACTGCACTGCATCCCCAGTGGTGCCAGTGCACTCTCTGGACTCACTGCACTGCATCCCCAGTGGTGCCAGTGCACTCTCTGGACTCCCGGCACCGCATCCCCAGTGGTGCCAGTGCACTCTCTGGGCTCACTGCAGTGCATCCCCAGTGGTGCCAGTGCACTCTCTTGACTCACTGCACTGCATCCCCAGTGGTGCCAGTGCACTCACTGGATTCACTGCACTGCATCCCCAGTGGTGCTAGTGCACTCTCTGGACTCACTGCAGTGCATCCCCAGTGGTACCAGTGCACTCTCTGGACTCACTGAAGTGCATTCTCAGTGGTGCCAGTGCACTCTCTGGACTCACTGCACTGCATCCCCAGTGGTGCCAGTGCGCTCTCTGGACTCACTGCAGTGCATCCCCAGTGGTGCCAGTGCACTCTCTGGACTCACTGCACTGCATCCCCAGTGCTGCCAGTGCACTCTCTGGACTCACTGCACTGCATCCCCAGTGGTGCCAGTGCACTCTCTGGACTCACTGCACTGCATCCCCAGTGGTACCAGTGCACTCTGTGGACTCACGGCAGTGCATCCCCAGTGGTGCCAGTGCACTCTCTGGACTCACTGCACTGCATCCCCAGTGGTGCCAATGCACTCTCTGGACTCACTGCACTGCATCCCCAGTGGTGCCAGTGCACTCTCTGCACTCACGGCACTGCATCCCCAGTGGGGCCAGTGCACTCTCTGGAGTCACTGCACTGCATCCCCAGTGGTGCCAGTGCACTCTCTCGATTCACTGCACTACATCCCCAGTGGTGCCAGTGCACTCACTGGACTCACTGTACTGCATCATGAGTGGTGCCAGTGCACTCTCTGGACTCACCGGGGTGCATCCCCAGTGGTGCCAGTGCACTCTCTGGACTCACTGAAGTGCATTCTCAGTGGTGCCAGTGCACTCTCTGGACTCACTGCAGTGCATCCCCAGTGGTGCCAGTACACTCACTGGACTGACTGCATTGCATCCCCAGTGGTGCTAGTGCACTCTCTGGACTCACTGCACTGCATCCCCAGTGGTGCCAGTGCACTCTCTGGACTCACTGCAGTGCATCCCCAGTGGTGCCAGTAAACTCACTGGACTGACTGCACTGCATCCCCAGTGGTGCCAGTGCACTCTCTGGACTCACCGCACCGCATCCCCAGTGGTGCCAGTGCACTCTCTGGAGTAACTGCAGTGCATCACCAGTGGTGCCAGTGCACTCTCTGGACTCACTGCACTGCATCCCCAGTGGTGCCAGTGCACTCTCTGGACTCACTGCACTGCATCCCCAGTGGTGCCAGAGCACTCTCTGGACTCACTGCAGTGCATCCCCAGTGGTGCCAGTGCACTCTCTGGACTCACTGCACTGCATCCCCAGTGGTGCCAGTGCACTCTCTGGACTCACTGCACTGCATCCCCAGTGGTGCCAGTGCACTCTCTGGACTCCCGGCACCGCATCCCCAGTGGTGCCAGTGCACTCTCTGGGCTCACTGCAGTGCATCCCCAGTGGTGCCAGTGCACTCTCTTGACTCACTGCACTGCATCCCCAGTGGTGCCAGTGCACTCACTGGATTCACTGCACTGCATCCCCAGTGGTGCTAGTGCACTCTCTGGACTCACTGCAGTGCATCCCCAGTGGTACCAGTGCACTCTCTGGACTCACTGAAGTGCATTCTCAGTGGTGCCAGTGCACTCTCTGGACTCACTGCAGTGCATCCCCAGTGGTGCCAGTGCGCTCTCTGGACTCACTGCAGTGCATCCCCAGTGGTGCCAGTGCACTCTCTGGACTCACTGCACTGCATCCCCAGTGCTGCCAGTGCACTCTCTGGACTCACTGCACTGCATCCCCAGTGGTGCCAGTGCACTCTCTGGACTCACTGCACTGCATCCCCAGTGGTACCAGTGCACTCTGTGGACTCACGGCAGTGCATCCCCAGTGGTGCCAGTGCACTCTCTGGACTCACTGCACTGCATCCCCAGTGGTGCCAATGCACTCTCTGGACTCACTGCACTGCATCCCCAGTGGTGCCAGTGCACTCTCTGCACTCACGGCACTGCATCCCCAGTGGTGCCAGTGCACTCTCTGGAGTCACTGCACTGCATCCCCAGTGGTGCCAGTGCACTCTCTCGATTCACTGCACTACATCCCCAGTGGTGCCAGTGCACTCACTGGACTCACTGTACTGCATCATCAGTGGTGCCAGTGCACTCTCTGGACTCACCGGGGTGCATCCCCAGTGGTGCCAGTGCACTCTCTGGACTCACTGAAGTGCATTCTCAGTGGTGCCAGTGCACTCTCTGGACTCACTGCAGTGCATCCCCAGTGGTGCCAGTACACTCACTGGACTGACTGCATTGCATCCCCAGTGGTGCTAGTGCACTCTCTGGACTCACTGCACTGCATCGCCAGTGGTGCCAGAGCACTCTCTGGACTCACTGCAGTGCATCCCCAGTGGTGCCAGTGCACTCTCTGGACTCACTGTACTGCATCCCCAGTGGTGCCAGTGCACTCTGTGGACTCACTGCTGTGCATCCCCATTGGTGCCAGTGCACTCTCTGGACTCACTGCACTGCATCCCCAGTGGTGCCAGTGCACTCTCTGGACTCACTGCACTGCATCCCCAGTGGTGCAAGTGCACTCTCTGGACTCACTGCAGTGCATCCCCAGTGGTGCCAGTGCACTCTCTGGACTCACTGCAGTGCATCCCCAGTGGTGCCAGTACACTCACTGGACTCACTGCACTGCATCACCAGTGGTGCCAGTGCAGTCTCTGCACTCACTGAAGTGCATCCCCAGTGGTGCCAGTGCACTCTCTGGACTCACTGCAGTGCATCCCCAGTGGTGCCAGTGCACTCTCTGGACTCACTGCAGTGCATCCCCAGTGGTGCCAGTGCACTCTCTGGACTCACTGCACTGCATCCCCAGTGGTGCCAGTGCACTCTCTGGACTCACTGCACTGCATCGCCAATGGTGCCAGTGCACTCTCTGGACTCACTGCACTGCATCCCCAGTGGTGCCAGTGCACTCTGTGGACTCACTGAAGTGCATCCCCATTGGTGCCAGTGCACTCTCTGGACTCACTGCACTGCATCCCCAGTGGTGCCAGTGCACTCTCTGGACTCACTGCACTGCATCCCCAGTGGTGCAAGTGCACTCTCTGGACTCACTGCAGTGCATCCCAAGTGGTGCCAATGCACTCTCTGGACTCACTGCAGTGCATCCCCAGTGGTGCCAGTGCACTCTCTGGACTCACTGCACTGCATCCCCAGTGGTGCCAGTGCAGTCTCTGCACTCACTGAAGTGCATCTCCAGTGGTGCCAGTGAACTCTCTGGACTCACTGCAGTGCATCCCCAGTGGTGCCAGTGCACTCTCTGGATTCACTGCACTGCATCCCCAGTGGTGCCAGTGCACTCTCTGGACTCACTGCACTGCATCTCCAATGGTGCCAGTGCACTCTCTGGACTCACTGCACTGCATCCCCAGTGGTGCCAATGCACTCTCTGGACTCACTGCACTGCATCCCCAGTGGTGCCAGTGCACTCTCTGGACTCACTGTACTGCATCCCCAGTGGTGCCAGTGCACTCTCTGGACTCACTGCACTGCATCCCCAGTGGTGCCAGTGCACTCTGTGGACTCACTGCTGTGCATCCCCATTGGTGCCAGTGCACTCTCTGGACTCACTGCACCGCATCCCCAGTGGTGTCAGTGCACTCTCTGGACTCACTGCACTGCATCCCCAGTGGTGCAAGTGCACTCTCTGGACTCACTGCAGTGCATGCCAAGTGGTGCCAATGCAGTCTCTGGACTCACTGCAGTGCATCCCCAGTGGTGCCAGTACACTCACTGGACCCACTGCACTGCATCCCCAGTGGTGCCAGTGCAGTCTCTGCACTCACTGAAGTGCATCTCCAGTGGTGCCAGTGAACTCTCTGGACTCACTGCAGTGCATCCCCAGTGGTGCCAGTGCACTCTCTGGACTCACTGCACTGCATCCCCAGTGGTGTCAGTGCACTCTCTGGACTCACTGCACTGCATCCCCAGTGGTGCCAGTGCACTCTCTGGACTCCCTGCAGTGCATCCCCGTTGGTGCCAGTGCACTCTCTGGACTCACTGCACTGCATCCCCAGTGGTGCCAATGCACTCTCTGTACTCACTGCTGTGCATCCCCAGTGGTTCCAGTGCACTCTCTGGACTCACTGTACTGCATCCCCAGTGGTGCCAGTGCACTCTCTGGACTCACTGCACTGCATCCCCATTGGTGCCAGTGCACTCTCTGGACTCACTGCACTGCATCCCCAGTGGTGCCAGTGCACTCTCTGGACATGCTGCACTGCATCCCCAGTGGTGCCAGTGCACTCTCTGGAGTCACTGCACTGCATCCCCAGTGGTGCCAGTGCACTCTCTGGACTCACTGCACTGCATCCCCAGTGGAGCCCGTGCACTCTCTGGACTCACTGCACTGCATCCCCAGTGGTGCCAGTGCACTCTCTGGACTCACTGAAGTGCATCCCCAGTGGTGCCAGTACACTCTCTGGACTCACTGCACTGCATCCCCAGTGGTGCCAGTGCGATCTCTGAACTCACTGCACTGCATCCCCAGTGGTGCCAGTGCACTCTCTGGACTCACTGCACTGCATCCCCAGTGGTGCCAGTGCACTCTCTGGACTTGCTGCACTGCATCCCCAGTGGTGCCAGTGCACTCTCTGGACTCACCGCACCGCATCCCCAGTGGTGCCAGTGCACTCTCTGGAGTAACTGCAGTGCATCACCAGTGGTGCCACTGTACTCTCTGGACTCACTGCACTGCATCCCCAGTGTTGCCAGAGCACTCTCTGGACTCACTGCACTGCATCCCCAGTGGTGCCAGTGCACTCTCTGGACTCACTGCACTGCATCCCCAATGGTGCCAGAGCACTCTCTGGACTCACTGCACTGCATCCCCAGTGGAGCCAGTGCGATCTCTGGACTCACTGCACTGCATCCCCAGTGGTGCCAGTGCACTCTGTGGACTCACTGCAGTGCATCCCCAGTGGAGCCCGTGCACTCTGTGGACTCACTGCAGTGCATCCCCAGTGGTGCCAGTGCACTCTCTGGACTCACTGAAGGGCATCCCCAGTGGTGCCAGTACACTCACTGGACTGACTGCACTGCATCCCCAGTGGTGCTAGTGCACTCTCTGGACTCACTGCACTGCATCTCCAGTGGTGCCAGTGCACTCTCTGGACTCACTGCGCTGCATCCCCAGTGGTGCCAGTGTACTCTGTGGACTCACTGCTGTGCATCCCCATTGGTGCCAGTGCACTCTCTGGACTCACTGCACTGCATCCCCAGTGGTGCCAGTGCACTCTCTGGACTCACTGCACTGCATCCCCAGTGGTGCAAGTGCACTCTCTGGACTCACTGCAGTGCATCCCAAGTGGTGCCAATGCACTCTCTGGACTCACTGCAGTGCATCCAAAGTGGTGCCAGTGCACTCACTGGACTCACTGCACTGCATCCCCAGTGGTGCCAGTGAACTCTCTGGACTTGCTGCACTGCATCCCCAGTGGTGCCAGTGCACTCTCTGGACTCACTGATGTGCATCCCCAGTGGTGCCAGTGCACTCTCTGGAGTAACTGCAGTGCATCCCCAGCGGTGCCAAAGCACTCTCTGGACTCCCGGCACCGCATCCCCAGTGGTGCCAGTGCACTCTCTGGGCTCACTGCAGTGCATCCCCAGTGGTGCCAGTGCACTCTCTGGAGTCACTGCACTGCATCCCCAGTGGTGCCAATGCACTCTCTGGACCTCCGGCACCGCATCCCCAGTGGAGCCAGTGCACTCTCTGGACTCGCGGCACTGCATCCCCAGTGGTTCCAGTGCACTCACTGGACTCACTGTACTGCATCATCAGTGGTGCCAGTGCACTCTCTGGACTCACTGCAGTGCATCCCCAGTGGTGCCAGTGCACTCTCTGGACTCACTGCACTGCATCCCCAGTGGTGCCAGTGCTATCCCTGGACTCACTGTAGTGCATCCCCAGTGGTGCCAGTGCACTCTCTGGACTCACTGCAGTGCATCCCCAGTGGTGCCAGTGCACTCTCTGGACTCACTGCACTGAAGCCCCAGTGGTGCCAGTGCACTCTCTGGACTCACTGCACTGCATCCCCAGTGCTGCCAGTGCACTCTCTGGACTCACTGCAGGGCATACCCAGTGGAGCCAGTGTACTCTCAGGACTCACTGCAGTGCATCCCCAGTGGTGCCAGTGCACTCTCTGGACTCACTGCACTGCATCCCCAGTGGTGCCAGTGCACTCTCTGGCGTCACTGCACTGCATCCCCCGTGGTGCAAGTGCACTCTCTGGACTCACTGGAGTGCATCACCTGTGGTGCCAGTGCACTCTCTGGACTCACTGCACTGCATCCCCAGTGCTGCCAGTGCACTCTCTGGACTCACTGCACTGCATCACCTGTGGTGCCAGTGCACTCTCTGGACTCACTGCAGTGCATCCCCAGTGGTGCCAGTGCACTCTCTAGAGTCACTGCGCTGCATCCCCAGTTGTGCCAGTGCACTCTCTGGAGTCACTGCACTGCATCCCCAGTGGTGCCAGTGCACTCTCTGGACTCACTGCACTGCATCCCCAGTGGTGCCAGTGCACTCTCTGGACTCGCGTCACTGCATCCCCAGTGGTGCTAGTGCACTCTCTGGACTCGCGTCACTGCATCCCCAGTGGTGCCAGTGCACTCTCTGGACTCACTGAAGTGCATCCCCAGTGGTGCCAGTGCACTCTCTGGACTCACTGCACTGCATCCCCATTGGTGCCAGTGCACTCTCTGGACTCACTGCAGTGCATCCCCAGTGGTGCTAGTGCACTCTGGACTCACTGCAGTGCATCCCCAGTGGTGCCGATGCACTCTCTGGACTCACTGCAGTGCATTCCCGGTGGTGCCAGTGCACTCTCTGGACTCACTGCACTGCATCCCCAGTGGTGCCAGTGCACTCTCTGGACTCACTGCAGTGCATTCCCGGTGGTGCCAGTGCACTCTCTGGACTCACTGCAGTGCATCCCCAGTGGTGCTAGTGCACTCTGGACTCACTGCAGTGCATCCCCAGTGGTGCCAGTGCACTCTCTGGACTCACTGAAGTGCATTCTCAGTGGTGCCAGTGCACTCTCTATATTCACTGTACTGCATCCCCAGTGGTGCCAGTGCACTCTCTGGACTCACCGCACTGCTCCCTGAGTGGTGCCAGTGCACTCTCTGGACTCACTGCACCGCATCCCCAGTGGTGCCAGTGCACTCTCTAGAGTCACTGCGCTGCATCCCCACTGGTGCCAGTGCACTCTCTGGACTCACTGTACTGCATCCCCAGTGGTGCCAAAGCACTCTCTGGACTCCCGCCACCGCATCACCAGTGGTTCCAGTGCACTCTCTGGACTCACTGCACTGCATCCCCAGTGGTGCCAGTGCACTCTCTGGACTCACTGCACCGCATCCCCAGTGGTGCCAGTGCACTCTCTGGAGTGACTGCAGTGCATCCCCAGTGGTGCCAGTGCACTCTCTGGACTCACTGCACTGCATCCCCACTGGTGCCAGTGCACTCTCTGGACTCACTGAACTGCACCCCAATGCTGCCAGTGCACTCTCTGGCCTCACTGCACTGCATCCCCCGTGGTGCAAGTGCACTCTCTGGACTCACTGGAGTGCATCACCTGTGGTGCCAGTGCACTCTCTGGACTCACTGCACCGAATCCGCAGTGGTGCCAGTGAACTCTCTAGAGTCACTGCGCTGCATCCCCAGTTGTGCCAGTGCACTCTCTGGACTCACTGCAGGGCATCCCCAGTGGTGCCAGTGCACTCTCTGGAGTGACTGCAGTGCATCCCCAGTGGTGCCAGTGCACTCTCTGGACTCGCGTCACTGGATCCCCAGTGGTGCCAGTGCACTCTCTGGACTCACTGCACTGCATCCCCAGTGGTGCCAGTGCACTCTCTGGACTCACTGAAGTGCATCCCCAGTGGAGCCAGTGCACTCTCTGGACTCACTGCAGTGCATTCCCGGTGGTGCCAGTGCACTCTCTGGACTCACTGCAGTGCATCCCAGGTGGTGCCAGAGCACTCTCTGGACTCACTGCACTGCATCCCCAGTGGTGCCAGTGCTATCCCTGGACTCACTGTAGTGCATTCCCGGTGGTGCCAGTGCACTCTCTGGACTCACTGCACTGCATCCCCAGTGGTGCCAGTGCACTCTCTGGACTCACTGTACTGCATCACCAGTGGTGCCAGTGCACTCTCTGGACTCACCGCACTGCACCCTGAGTGGTGCCAGTGCACTCTCTGGACTCACTGCACCGCATCCCCAGTGGTGCCAGTGCACTCTCTAGAGTCACTGCGCTGCATCCCCAGTGGTGCCAGTGCACTCTCTGGACTCACTGTACTGCATCCCCAGTGGTGCCAGTGCACTCTCTGGACTCCCGCCACCGCATCCCCAGTGGTTCCAGTGCACTCTCTGGACTCACTGCACTGCATCCCCAGTGGTGCCAGTGCACTCTCTGGAGTGACTGCAGTGCATCCCCAGTGGTGCCAGTGCACTCTCTGGACTCGCGTCAATGCATCCCCAGTGGTGCTAATGCACTCTCTGGACTCACTGCACTGCATCCCGTGTGGTGCCAGTGCACTCTCTGGACTCACTGCAGTGCATCCCCAGTAGAGCCAGTGCACTCTCTGGACTCACTGCAGTGCATCCCTAGTGGTGCCAGTGCACTCTCTGGACTCACTGCACTGCATCCCCAGTGCTGCCAGTGCTCTCTCTGGACTCACTGCACTGCATCCACAGTGGTGCCAGTGCACTCTCTGGACTCACTGCAGTGCATCACCAGTGGTGCCAGTGCACTCTCTGGACACACTGAAGTGCATTCTCAGTGGTGCCAGTGCACTCTCTGGACTCACTGCGCTGCATCCCCAGTGGTGCCAGTACACTCACTGGACTCACTGCACTGCATCCCCAGTGGTGCCAGTGCAGTCTCTGCACTCACTGAAGTGCATCTCCAGTGGTGCCAGTGAACTCTCTGGACTCACTGCACTGCATCCCCAGTGGTGCCAGTGCACTCTCTGGACTCACTGCACTGCATCCCTAGTGGTGCCAGGGCACTCTCTGCAGACACTGCAGTGCATCCCCAAAGGTGACAGTGCACTCTCTGGACTCACTGCACTGCATCCCCAGTGGTGCCAGTGCACTCTCTAGACTCACTGCACTACTCCAGCCGCGGCAGTCGCTCCAGCCGCGGTAGCCCTCCAGCCTCGGCAGCCGCGGCAGCCGCGGCAGCCGCTCCAGCCGCGGCAGCCGCTCCGTCCGCGGCATACGCGGCAGGCGCTCCAACCGCGGCAACCGCTCCAGCCGTGGCAGCCGCTCCACTCGGTAGCGGCTGGAGCGGCTGCCGCGGCTAGAGCGGCTGGAGCGGCTGCCGCGGCTGGAGCTCCTGCCGCGTTTGGACCGGTTACCGCGGCTGGAGCGGCTGGAGCGGCTGCCGCGGCTGGAGCGGCTGCCGAAGCTGGAGCGGTTGACGCGGCTGGAGCGGAAACCGAGGCTGGAGCGCCACTCTCTGGCCTCACTGCACTGCATCACCAGTGGTGCCAGTGCACTCTCTGGACTCACTGCACTGCATCCCCAGTGGTGCCAGTGCACTCTCTGGACTCACTGCACCGCATCCCCAGTGGTGCCAGTGCACTCTCTGGAGTGACTGCAGTGCATCCCCAGTGGTGCAAGTGCACTCTCTGGACTCACTGCACTGCATCCCCAGTGCTGCCAGTGCACTCTCTGGACTCACTGAACTGCACCCCAATGCTGCCAGTGCACTCTCTGGCCTCACTGCACTGCATCCCCCGTGGTGCAAGTGCACTCTCTGGACTCACTGGAAAGCATCACCTGTGGTGCCAGTGCACTCTCTGGACTCACTGCACCGAATCCGCAGTGGTGCCAGTGAACTCTCTAGAGTCACTGCGCTGCATCCCCAGTTGTGCCAGTGCACTCTCTGGACTCACTGCAGGGCAGCCCCAGTGGTGCCAGTGCACTCTCTGGAGTGACTGCAGTGCATCCCCAGTGGTGCCAGTGCACTCTCTGGACTCGCGTCACTGGATCCCCAGTGGTGCCAGTGCACTCTCTGGACTCACTGCACTGCATCCCCTGTGGTGCCAGTGCACTCTCTGGACTCACTGAAGTGCATCCCCAGTGGAGCCAGTGCACTCTCTGGACTCACTGCAGTGCATTCCCGGTGGTGCCAGTGCACTCTCTGGACTCACTGCAGTGCATCCCAGGTGGTGCCAGAGCACTCTCTGGACTCACTGCACTGCATCCCCAGTGGTGCCAGTGCTATCCCTGGACTCACTGTAGTGCATCCCCAGTGGTGCCAGTGCTCTCTCTGGACTCACTGCACTGCATCCCCAGTGGTGCCAGTGCACTCTCTGGACTCACTGTACTGCATCACCAGTGGTGCCAGTGCACTCTCTGGACTCACCGCACTGCACCCTGAGTGGTGCCAGTGCACTCTCTGGACTCACTGCACCGCATCCCCAGTGGTGCCAGTGCACTCTCTAGAGTCACTGCGCTGCATCCCCAGTGGTGCCAGTGCACTCTCTGGACTCACTGTACTGCATCCCCAGTGGTGCCAAAGCACTCTCTGGACTCCCGCCACCGCATCCCCAGTGGTTCCAGTGCACTCTCTGGACTCACTGCACTGCATCCCCAGTGGAGCCAGTGCACTCTCTGGAGTGACTGCAGTGCATCCCCAGTGGTGCCAGTGCACTCTCTGGACTCGCGTCAATGCATCCCCAGTGGTGCTAATGCACTCTCTGGACTCACTGCACTGCATCCCCAGTGGTGCCAGTGCACTCTCTGGACTCACTGCAGTGCATCCCCAGTAGAGCCAGTGCACTCTCTGGACTCACTGCAGTGCATCCCTAGTGGTGCCAGTGCACTCTCTGGACTCACTGCACTGCATCCCCAGTGGTGCCAGTGCTATCCCTGGACTCACTGTAGTGCATCCACAGTGGTGCCAGTGCACTCTCTGGACTCACTGCAGTGCATCACCAGTGGTGCCAGTGCACTCTCTGGACACACTGAAGTGCATTCTCAGTGGTGCCAGTGCACTCTCTGGACTCACTGCGCTGCATCCCCTGTGCTGCCAGTACACTCACTGGACTCACTGCACTGCATCCCCAGTGGTGCCAGTGCAGTCTCTGCACTCACTGAAGTGCATCTCCAGTGGTGCCAGTGAACTCTCTGGACTCACTGCACTGCATCCCCAGTGGTGCCAGTGCACTCTCTGGACTCACTGCACTGCATCCCTAGTGATGCCAGGGCACTCTCTGCAGACACTGCAGTGCATCCCCAAAGGTGACAGTGCACTCTCTGGACTCACTGCACTGCATCCCCAGTGGTGCCAGTGCACTCTCTAGACTCACTGCACTACTCCAGCCGCGGCAGTCGCTCCAGCCGCGGTAGCCCTCCAGCCTCGGCAGCCGCGGCAGCCGCGGCAGCCGCTCCAGCCGCGGCAGCCGCTCCGTCCGCGGCATACGCGGCAGGCGCTCCAACCGCGGCAACCGCTCCAGCCGTGGCAGCCGCTCCACTCGGTAGCGGCTGGAGCGGCTGCCGCGGCTAGAGCGGCTGGAGCGGCTGCCGCGGCTGGAGCTCCTGCCGCGTTTGGACCGGTTACCGCGGCTGGAGCGGCTGGAGCGGCTGCCGCGGCTGGAGCGGCTGCCGAAGCTGGAGCGGTTGACGCGGCTGGAGCGGAAACCGAGGCTGGAGCGCCACTCTCTGGCCTCACTGCACTGCATCACCAGTGGTGCCAGTGCACTCTCTGGACTCACTGCACTGCATCACCAGTGGTGCCAGTGCACTCACTGGACTCACTGCAGTGCATCCCCAGTGGTGCCAGTGCACTCTCTGGACACACTGAAGTGCATTTTCAGGGGTGCCAGTGCACTCTCTGGACTCACTGCACTGCATCCCCAGTGGTGCCAGTGCACTCTCTGGACTCACTGCACTGAAGCCCCAGTGGTGCCAGTGCACTCTGTGGACTCACTGCAGTGCATCCCCAGTGGTGCCAGTGCGCTCTCTGGACTCACTGTAGTGCATCCCCCGTGGTGCAAGTGCACTCTCTGGACTCACTGGAGTGCATCACCTGTGGTGCCAGTGCACTCTCTGGACTCACTGCACTGCATCCCCAGTGCTGCCAGTGCACTCTCTGGACTCACTGCACTGCATCCCCAGTGGTGCCAGTGCACTCTCTGGACTCACTGCAGGGCATCCCCAGTGGTGCCAGTGCGCTCTCTGGACTCACTGCAGGGCATCCCCAGTGGTGCCAGTGCACTCTCTAGACTCACTGCAGGGCATCCCCAGTCCTGCCAGTGCACTCTCTGGACTCACTGCAGGGCATCCCCAGTGGTGCCAGTGCACTCTCTGGACTCACTGCACTGCATCCCCAGTGGTGCCAATGCACTCTCTGGACTCACTGCACTGCATCCCCATTGGTGCCAATGCACTCTCTGGACTCACTGAAGTGCATTCTCAGTGGAGCCAGTGCACTCTCTGGACTCACTGCATTGCATCCCCAGTGGTGCCAGTGCACTCTCTGGACTCACTGCACTGCATCCCCAGTGGTGCCAGTGCTATCCCTGGACTCACTGTAGTGCATCCCCAGTGGTGCCAGTGCACTCTCTGGACTCACTGCAGTGCATCCCCAGTGGTGCCAGGGCACTCTCTGGACTCACTGAAGTGCATTCTCAGTGGTGCCAGTGCACTCTCTGGACTCACTGCAGTGCATCCCCAGTGGTGCCAGTGCACTCACTGGACTCACTGCACTGCATCCCCAGTGGTGCCCGTGCACTCTCTGGGCTCACTGCAGGGCATCCCCAGTGGTGCCAGTGCACTCTCTGGACTCACTGCACTGCATCCCCAGTGGTGCCAGTGCTATCCCTGGACTCACTGTAGTGCATCCCCAGTGGTGCCAGTGCACTCTCTGGACTCACTGCAGGGCATCCCCAGTGGTGCCAGTGCACTCTCTGGACTCACTGCACTGCATCCCCAGTGGTGCCAGTGCACTCTCTGGACTCACTGATGTGCATCCCCAGTAGTGCCATTGCACTCTCTGCACTCACTTCACTGCATCGCCAGTGGTGCCAGTGCACTCTCTGGACTCACTGCACTGCATCCCTAGTGGTGCCAGGGCACTCTCTGCAGACACTGCAGTGCATCCCCAAAGGTGACAGTGCACTCTCTGGACTCACTGCACTGCATCCCCAGTGGTGCCAGTGCACTCTCTTGACTCACTGCACTACTCCAGCCGCGGCAGTCGCTCCAGCCGCGGTAGCCCTCCAGCCTCGGCAGCCGCGGCAGCCGCGGCAGCCGCTCCAGCCGCGGCAGCCGCTCCGTCCGCGGCATACGCGGCAGGCGCTCCAACCGCGGCAACCGCTCCAGCCGTGGCAGCCGCTCCACTCGGTAGCGGCTGGAGCGGCTGCCGCGGCTAGAGCGGCTGGAGCGGCTGCCGCGGCTGGAGCTCCTGCCGCGTTTGGACCGGTTACCGCGGCTGGAGCGGCTGGAGCGGCTGCCGCGGCTGGAGCGGCTGCCGAAGCTGGAGCGGTTGACGCGGCTGGAGCGGAAACCGAGGCTGGAGCGCCACTCTCTGGCCTCACTGCACTGCATCACCAGTGGTGCCAGTGCACTCTCTGGACTCACTGCACTGCATCACCAGTGGTGCCAGTGCACTCACTGGACTCACTGCAGTGCATCCCCAGTGGTGCCAGTGCACTCTCTGGACACACTGAAGTGCATTTTCAGGGGTGCCAGTGCACTCTCTGGACTCACTGCACTGCATCCCCAGTGGTGCCAGTGCACTCTCTGGACTCACTGCACTGAAGCCCCAGTGGTGCCAGTGCACTCTGTGGACTCACTGCAGTGCATCCCCAGTGGTGCCAGTGCGCTCTCTGGACTCACTGTAGTGCATCCCCCGTGGTGCAAGTGCAGTCTCTGGACTCACTGGAGTGCATCACCTGTGGTGCCAGTGCACTCTCTGGACTCACTGCACTGCATCCCCAGTGCTGCCAGTGCACTCTCTGGACTCACTGCACTGCATCCCCAGTGGTGCCAGTGCACTCTCTGGACTCACTGCAGGGCATCCCCAGTGGTGCCAGTGCGCTCTCTGGACTCACTGCAGGGCATCCCCAGTGGTGCCAGTGCACTCTCTAGACTCACTGCAGGGCATCCCCAGTCCTGCCAGTGCACTCTCTGGACTCACTGCAGGGCATCCCCAGTGGTGCCAGTGCACTCTCTGGACTCACTGCACTGCATCCCCAGTGGTGCCAATGCACTCTCTGGACTCACTGCACTGCATCCCCATTGGTGCCAATGCACTCTCTGGACTCACTGAAGTGCATTCTCAGTGGAGCCAGTGCACTCTCTGGACTCACTGCATTGCATCCCCAGTGGTGCCAGTGCACTCTCTGGACTCACTGCACTGCATCCCCAGTGGTGCCAGTGCTATCCCTGGACTCACTGTAGTGCATCCCCAGTGGTGCCAGTGCACTCTCTGGACTCACTGCACTGCATCCCCAGTGGTGCCAGTGCTATCCCTGGACTCACTGTAGTGCATCCCCAGTGGTGCCAGTGCACTCTCTGGACTCACTGCAGGGCATCCCCAGTGGTGCCAGTGCACTCTCTGGACTCACTGCACTGCATCCCCAGTGGTGCCAGTGCACTCTCTGGACTCACTGATGTGCATCCCCAGTAGTGCCATTGCACTCTCTGCACTCACTTCACTGCATCGCCAGTGGTGCCAGTGCACTCTCTGGACTCACTGCACTGCATCCCTAGTGGTGCCAGGGCACTCTCTGCAGACACTGCAGTGCATCCCCAAAGGTGACAGTGCACTCTCTGGACTCACTGCACTGTATCCCCAGTGGTGCCAGTGCACTCTCTTGACTCACTGCACTACTCCAGCCGCGGCAGTCGCTCCAGCCGCGGTAGCCCTCCAGCCTCGGCAGCCGCGGCAGCCGCGGCAGCCGCTCCAGCCGCGGCAGCCGCTCCGTCCGCGGCATACGCGGCAGGCGCTCCAACCGCGGCAACCGCTCCAGCCGTGGCAGCCGCTCCACTCGGTAGCGGCTGGAGCGGCTGCCGCGGCTAGAGCGGCTGGAGCGGCTGCCGCGGCTGGAGCTCCTGCCGCGTTTGGACCGGTTACCGCGGCTGGAGCGGCTGGAGCGGCTGCCGCGGCTGGAGCGGCTGCCGAAGCTGGAGCGGTTGACGCGGCTGGAGCGGAAACCGAGGCTGGAGCGCCACTCTCTGGCCTCACTGCACTGCATCACCAGTGGTGCCAGTGCACTCTCTGGACTCACTGCACTGCATCACCAGTGGTGCCAGTGCACTCACTGGACTCACTGCAGTGCATCCCCAGTGGTGCCAGTGCACTCTCTGGACACACTGAAGTGCATTTTCAGGGGTGCCAGTGCACTCTCTGGACTCACTGCACTGCATCCCCAGTGGTGCCAGTGCACTCTCTGGACTCACTGCACTGAAGCCCCAGTGGTGCCAGTGCACTCTGTGGACTCACTGCAGTGCATCCCCAGTGGTGCCAGTGCGCTCTCTGGACTCACTGTAGTGCATCCCCCGTGGTGCAAGTGCAGTCTCTGGACTCACTGGAGTGCATCACCTGTGGTGCCAGTGCACTCTCTGGACTCACTGCACTGCATCCCCAGTGCTGCCAGTGCACTCTCTGGACTCACTGCACTGCATCCCCAGTGGTGCCAGTGCACTCTCTGGACTCACTGCAGGGCATCCCCAGTGGTGCCAGTGCGCTCTCTGGACTCACTGCAGGGCATCCCCAGTGGTGCCAGTGCACTCTCTAGACTCACTGCAGGGCATCCCCAGTCCTGCCAGTGCACTCTCTGGACTCACTGCAGGGCATCCCCAGTGGTGCCAGTGCACTCTCTGGACTCACTGCACTGCATCCCCAGTGGTGCCAATGCACTCTCTGGACTCACTGCACTGCATCCCCATTGGTGCCAATGCACTCTCTGGACTCACTGAAGTGCATTCTCAGTGGAGCCAGTGCACTCTCTGGACTCACTGCATTGCATCCCCAGTGGTGCCAGTGCACTCTCTGGACTCACTGCACTGCATCCCCAGTGGTGCCAGTGCTATCCCTGGACTCACTGTAGTGCATCCCCAGTGGTGCCAGTGCACTCTCTGGACTCACTGCAGTGCATCCCCAGTGGTGCCAGGGCACTCTCTGGACTCACTGAAGTGCATTCTCAGTGGTGCCAGTGCACTCTCTGGACTCACTGCAGTGCATCCCCAGTGGTGCCAGTGCACTCACTGGACTCACTGCACTGCATCCCCAGTGGTGCCCGTGCACTCTCTGGGCTCACTGCAGGGCATCCCCAGTGGTGCCAGTGCACTCTCTGGACTCACTGCACTGCATCCCCAGTGGTGCCAGTGCTATCCCTGGACTCACTGTAGTGCATCCCCAGTGGTGCCAGTGCACTCTCTGGACTCACTGCAGGGCATCCCCAGTGGTGCCAGTGCACTCTCTGGACTCACTGCACTGCATCCCCAGTGGTGCCAGTGCACTCTCTGGACTCACTGATGTGCATCCCCAGTAGTGCCATTGCACTCTCTGCACTCACTTCACTGCATCGCCAGTGGTGCCAGTGCACTCTCTGGACTCACTGCACTGCATTCCCAGTGGTGACAGTGAAGTCTTTGGACCCACTGCACTCCATCCCCACTGGTGCCTTTGCACTCCCTGGACTCACTGCACTGCTCCAGCCGCGGCAGCCGCTCCTGCCGCGGTAGCCCTCCAGCCGTGGCAGCCGCTCCACTCGGTAGCGGCTGGAGCGGCTGCCGCGGCTGGAGCGGCTGGAGCGGCTGCCGCGGCTGGAGCGGCTGCCGCGGTTGGAGCGGCTGCCGCGGCTGGAGCGGCTGGAGCGGATGCCGCGGCTGGAGCGGCTGGAGCGGCTGCCGCGGCTGGAGCGGCTGGCGCGGCTGGAGGAACTACCGCGGCTGGAGCGGTTAACGCGGCTGGAGCGGCTGCCGCGGCTGGAGCGGCTGGAGCGGATGCCGCGGCTGGAGCGGCTGGAGCGGCTGCCGCGGCTCGAGCGGCTGGCGCGCCTGGAGGAGCTACCGCGGCTGGAGCGGTTAACGCGGCTGGAGCGGATGCCGAGGCTGGAGCGGATGCCGCGGCTGGTGCAGCTGGACAGGCTGCCGCGGCTGGAGCAGTGCAGTGAGTCCAGAGAGTGCACTGGCACCTTGGGGATGCAGTGCAGTGAGTAAAGAGAGTGCACTGGGACCATTGGGGATGCAGTGCAGTGAGTCCAGAGAGTGTACTGGCACCAGTGGGGATGCACTGCACTGAGTCCAGAGAGTGCACTGGCACCACTGGGGATGCACTTCAGTGAGTCCAGAGAGTGCACTGGCACCACTGGGGATGCAATGCAGTGAGTCCAGAGAGTGCACTGGCACCACTGGGCATGCAGTGCTGTGAGTCCAGAGAGTGCCCCGGCAACACTGGGAATGCACTACAGTGATTGCAGAGACTGCACTGACACCACTGCGGATGCAGTGCCGCGAGTCCAGAAGGTGCACTGGCACCACTGGGGATGCGGTGCCGGGAGTCCAGAGAGTGCTTTGGCACCCTTGGGGATGCACTGCAGTGAGTCCAGAGAGTGCACTGGCACTACTGGGGATGAACTGCAGTTAGTCCAGAGAGTGCACTGGCACCACTGGGGATGCAGTGCCGTGAGTCCAGAGAATGCACTGGCACCACTGGGGATACGGTGCCGGGAGTCCAGAGAGTGCACTGGCACCACTGGGGATGCGGTGCCGTGAGTCCAGAGAATGCACTGGCACCACTGGGGATACGGTGCCGGGAGTCCAGAGAGTGCACTGGCACCACTGGGGATGCACTGCAGTGAGTCCAGAGTGCACTAGCACCACTGGGGATGCAGAGCAGTGAGTCCAGAGAGTGCACTGGCACCACTGAGAATGCATTTCAGTGAGTCCAGAGAGTGCCGCTCCAGCCTCGGCATCGGCTCCAGCCGAGTCAACCCCGCGGTAGCCCCTCCAGCCGCGGCAGACGCTCCAGCCGCGGCAGCCGCTCCAGCCGCTCTAGCCGCGGCAGCCGCTCCAGCCCCTCCAGCCGCGCCAGCCTCTCCATCCGCGGCAGCCGCTCCAGCCGCGGCAGCCGCTCCAGCCGCTCCAGCCGCGGCAGCCGCTCCAGCCGCTACCGAGTGGAGCGGCTGCCACGGCTGGAGGGCTACCGCGGCTGGAGCGGCTGCCGCGGGTGTAGCAGTGCAGTGAGTCCAGGGAGTGCACTGGCACCACTGGGGATGCAGCGCAGTGACTCCAGAGAGTGCACTGACACCACTGGGGATGCACTTCAGTGAGTCCAGAGAGTGCACTGGCTCAACTGAGAATGCACTTCAGTGAGTCCAGAGAGTGCAGTGGCACCACTGGGGATGCAGTGCAGTGAGTCAAGAGAGTGCACTGGCACAACTGGTGATGCCCTGCAGTGAGTCCAGAGAGCGCACTGGCACCACTGGGGATGCAGTGCAGTGAGTCCAGAGAGTGCACTGGCACCACTGGGGATGCACTGCAGTGTGTCCAGAGAGTGCACTGGCACCAATGGGGATGCAGTGCAGTGAGTCCAGAGAGTGCACTGGCACCACTGGGGATGCAGTGCAGTGAGTCCAGAGAGTGCACTGGCTCCACTGGGAATGCACTTCAGTGAGTCCAGGGAGTGCACTGGCACCACTGGGGATGCAGTGCAGTGAGTCTAGAGAGTGCACTGGCAGGACTGGGGATGCAGTGCAGTGAGTCCAGAGAGTGCACTGGCACCACTGGGGATACGGTGCCGGGAGTCCAGAGAGTGCACTGACACCACTGGGGATGCGGTGCCTGGAGTCCAGAGAGTGCTTTGGCACCACTGGGGATGCAGTGCAGTGAGTCCACAGAGTGCACTGACACCAGTAGGAATGCGGAGCAGTGAGTCCAGAGAGTGCAATGGCACCACTGGGGATGCACTGCAGTGAGTCCAGAGTGCACTAGCACCACTGGGGATGCAGGGCAGTGAGTCCAGAGAGTGCACTGGCACCACTGAGAATGCATTTCAGTGAGTCCAGAGAGTGCCGCTCCAGCCTCGGCATCGGCTCCAGCCGAGTCAACCCCGCGGTAGCCCCTCCAGCCGCGGCATACGCTCCAGCCGCGGCAGCCGCTCCAGCCGCTCCAGCCGCGGCAGCCGCTCCAGCCCCTCCAGCCGCGCCAGCCTCTCCATCCGCGGCAGCCGCTCCAGCCGCGGCAGCCGCTCCAGCCGCTCCAGCCGCGGCAGCCGCTCCAGCCGCTACCGAGTGGAGCGGCTGCCACGGCTGGAGGGCTACCGCGGATGGAGCGGCTGCCGCGGCTGTAGCAGTGCAGTGAGTCCAGGGAGTGCACTGGCACCACTGGGGATGCAGCGCAGTGACTCCAGAGAGTGCACTGACACCACTGGGGATGCACTTCAGTCAGTCCAGTGAGTGTACTGGCACCACTGGGGATGCACTGCAGTGAGTCCAGAGAGTGCACTGGCTCAACTGAGAATGCACTTCAGTGAGTCCAGAGAGTGCACTGGCACCACTGGGGATGCAGTGCAGTGAGTCAAGAGAGTGCACTGGCACAACTGGTGATGCCCTGCAGTGAGTCCAGAGAGTGCACTGGCACTACTGGGGATGAACTGCAGTTAGTCCAGAGAGTGCACTGGCACCACTGGGGATGCAGTGCCGTGAGTCCAGAGAATGCACTGGCACCACTGGGGATACGGTGCCGGGAGTCCAGAGAGTGCACTGACACCACTGGGGATGCGGTGCCTGGAGTCCACAGAGTGCACTGACACCAGTAGGAATGTGGTGCAGTGAGTCCAGAGAGTGCACTGGCACCACTGGGGATGCACTGCAGTGAGTCCAGAGTGCACTAGCACCACTGGGGATGCAGAGCAGTGAGTCCAGAGAGTGCACTGGCACCACTGAGAATGCATTTCAGTGAGTCCAGAGAGTGCCGCTCCAGCCTCGGCATCGGCTCCAGCCGAGTCAACCCCGCGGTAGCCCCTCCAGCCGCGGCAGACGCTCCAGCCGCGGCAGCCGCTCCAGCCGCTCTAGCCGCGGCAGCCGCTCCAGCCCCTCCAGCCGCGCCAGCCTCTCCATCCGCGGCAGCCGCTCCAGCCGCGGCAGCCGCTCCAGCCGCTCCAGCCGCGGCAGCCGCTCCAGCCGCTACCGAGTGGAGCGGCTGCCACGGCTGGAGGGCTACCGCGGCTGGAGCGGCTGCCGCGGGTGTAGCAGTGCAGTGAGTCCAGGGAGTGCACTGGCACCACTGGGGATGCAGCGCAGTGACTCCAGAGAGTGCACTGACACCACTGGGGATGCACTTCAGTGAGTCCAGAGAGTGCACTGGCTCAACTGAGAATGCACTTCAGTGAGTCCAGAGAGTGCAGTGGCACCACTGGGGATGCAGTGCAGTGAGTCAAGAGAGTGCACTGGCACAACTGGTGATGCCCTGCAGTGAGTCCAGAGAGCGCACTGGCACCACTGGGGATGCAGTGCAGTGAGTCCAGAGAGTGCACTGGCACCACTGGGGATGCACTGCAGTGTGTCCAGAGAGTGCACTGGCACCACTGGGGATGCAGTGCAGTGAGTCCAGAGAGTGCACTGGCACCACTGGGGATGCAGTGCAGTGAGTCCAGAGAGTGCACTGGCTCCACTGGGAATGCACTTCAGTGAGTCCAGGGAGTGCACTGGCACCACTGGGGATGCAGTGCAGTGAGTCTAGAGAGTGCACTGGCAGGACTGGGGATGCAGTGCAGTGAGTCCAGAGAGTGCACTGGCACCACTGGGGATGCAGTGCAGTGAGTCCAGAGAGCGCACTGGCACCACTGGGGATGCAGTGCAGTGAGTCCAGAGAGTGCACTGGCAGCACTGGGGATGCAGTGCAGTGAGTCCAGAGAGTGCACTGGCACCACAGGTGATGCACTTCAGTGTGTCCAGAGAGTACACTGGCACCACTGGGGATGCACTGCAGTGAGTCCATGGAGTGCACTAGCGCCACTGGGGATGCAGTGCAGTGAGTCCAGAGAGTGCACTGGCACCACTGGTGATGCAGTGCAGTGAGTCCAGAGAGTGCACTGGCTCCACTGGGAATGCACTTCAGTGAGTCCAGAGAGTGCACTAGCGCCACTGGGGATGCAGTGCAGTGAGTCCAGAGAGTGCACTGGCACCACTGGTGATGCAGTGCAGTGAGTCCAGTGAGTGCACTGGCACCACTGGTGATGCAGTGCAGTGAGTCCAGAGAGTGGCGCTGGAGCCTCGGTTTCCGCTCCAGCCGCGTCAACCGCTCCAGCCGCGGTAGCCCCTCCAGCCGCGGCAGACGCTCTAGACGCTTCAACCGCGTCAGCCGCTCCAGCTGCGGCAGCCGCTCCAGCCGCTCCAGCCGCGGTAACCGCTCCAAACGCGGCAGGAGCTCCAGCCGCGGCAGCCGCTCCAGGCGCTCTAGCCGCGGCAGCCGCTCCAGCCGCTACCGAGTGGAGCGGCTGCCACGGCTGGAGCGGTTGCCGCGGTTGGAGCGCCTGCCGCGTTTGTAGCGGCTGCCGCGGCTTCCGCGGCTGGTGCGGCTGCCACGGTTGGAGAGTCTGCCGCGTATGCCGCGGACGGAGCGGCTGCCGCGGCTGGAGCAGCTGCCGCGGCTGCCGCGGCTGCCGAGGCTGGAGGGCTACCGCGGCTGGAGAGACTGCCGCGGCTGGAGTAGTGCAGTGAGTCCAGAGAGTGCACTGGCACCACTGGGGATGCAGTGCAGTGAGTCCAGAGAGTGCACTGCCACCTTTGGGGATGCACTGCAGTGTCTGCAGAGAGTGCCCTGGCACCACTAGGGATGCAGTGCAGTGAGTCCAGAGAGTGCACTGGCACCACAGGGGATGCCCTGCAGTGAGTCCAGAGAGCGCACTGGCACCACTGGGGATGCAGTGCAGTGAGTCCAGAGAGTGCACTGCCAGCACTGGGGATGCAGTGCAGTGAGTCCAGAGAGTGCACTGGCACCACAGGTGATGCACTTCAGTGTGTCCAGAGAGTACATTGGCACCACTGGGGATGCACTGCAGTGAGTCCAGAGAGTGCACTGGCACCACTGGGGATGCAATGCAGTGAGTCCAGAGAGTGCACTGGCACCACTGAGCATGCAGTGCTGTGAGTCCAGAGAGTGCCCCGGCAACACTGGGAATGCACTACAGTGATTGCAGAGACTGCACTGACACCACTGCGGATGCAGTCCCGCGAGTCCAGAAGGTGCACTGGCACCACTGGGGATGCGGTGCCGGGAGTCCAGAGAGTGCTTTGGCACCCTTGGGGATGCACTGCAGTGACTCCAGAGAGTGCACTGGCACTACTGGGGATGAACTGCAGTTAGTCCAGAGAGTGCACTGGCACCACTGGGGATGCAATGCCGTGAGTCCAGAGAATGCACTGGCACCACTGGGGATACGGTGCCGGGAGTCCAGAGAGTGCACTGACACCACTGGGGATGCGGTGCCTGGAGTCCAGAGAGTGCTTTGGCACCACTGGGGATGCAGTGCAGTGAGTCCACAGAGTGCACTGACACCAGTAGGAATGCGGAGCAGTGAGTCCAGAGAGTGCAATGGCACCACTGGGGATGCACTGCAGTGAGTCCAGAGTGCACTAGCACCACTGGGGATGCAGGGCAGTGAGTCCAGAGAGTGCACTGGCACCACTGAGAATGCATTTCAGTGAGTCCAGAGAGTGCCGCTCCAGCCTCGGCATCGGCTCCAGCCGAGTCAACCCCGCGGTAGCCCCTCCAGCCGCGGCATACGCTCCAGCCGCGGCAGCCGCTCCAGCCGCTCCAGCCGCGGCAGCCGCTCCAGCCCCTCCAGCCGCGCCAGCCTCTCCATCCGCGGCAGCCGCTCCAGCCGCGGCAGCCGCTCCAGCCGCTCCAGCCGCGGCAGCCGCTCCAGCCGCTACCGAGTGGAGCGGCTGCCACGGCTGGAGGGCTACCGCGGATGGAGCGGCTGCCGCGGCTGTAGCAGTGCAGTGAGTCCAGGGAGTGCACTGGCACCACTGGGGATGCAGCGCAGTGACTCCAGAGAGTGCACTGACACCACTGGGGATGCACTTCAGTCAGTCCAGTGAGTGTACTGGCACCACTGGGGATGCACTGCAGTGAGTCCAGAGAGTGCACTGGCTCAACTGAGAATGCACTTCAGTGAGTCCAGAGAGTGCACTGGCACCACTGGGGATGCAGTGCAGTGAGTCAAGAGAGTGCACTGGCACAACTGGTGATGCCCTGCAGTGAGTCCAGAGAGCGCACTGGCACCACTGGGGATGCAGTGCAGTGAGTCCAGAGAGTGCACTGGCACCACTGGGGATGCACTGCAGTGTGTCCAGAGAGTGCACTGGCACCACTGGGGATGCAGTGCAGTGAGTCCAGAGAGTGCACTGGCACCACTGGGGATGCAGTGCAGTGAGTCCAGAGAGTGCACTGGCTCCACTGGGAATGCACTTCAGTGAGTCCAGGGAGTGCACTGGCACCACTGGGGATGCAGTGCAGTGAGTCTAGAGAGTGCACTGGCAGGACTGGGGATGCAGTGCAGTGAGTCCAGAGAGTGCACTGGCACCACTGGGGATGCCCTGCAGTGAGTCCAGAGAGCGCACTGGCACCACTGGGGATGCAGTGCAGTGAGTCCAGAGAGTGCACTGGCAGCACTGGTGATGCAGTGCAGTGAGTCCAGAGAGTGGCGCTCCAGCCTCGGTTTCCGCTCCAGCCGCGTCAACCGCTCCAGCCGCGGTAGCCCCTCCAGCCGCGGCAGCCGCTCCAGCCGCGGCAGCCGCACCAGCCGCTACCGAGTGGAGCGGCTGCCACGGCTGGAGCGGTTGCCGCGGTTGGAGCGCCTGCCGCGTTTGTAGCGGCTGCCGCGGCTTCCGCGGCTGGTGCGGCTGCCACGGTTGGAGAGTCTGCCGCGTATGATGCGGACGGAGCGGCTGCCGCGGCTGGAGCAGCTGCCGCGGCTGCCGCGGCTGCCGAGGCTGGAGGGCTACCGCGGCTGGAGCGACTGCCGCGGCTGGAGTAGTGCAGTGAGTCCAGAGAGTGCACTGGCACCACTGGGGATGCAGTGCAGTGAGTCCAGAGAGTGCACTGTCACCTTTGGGGATGCACTGCAGTGTCTGCAGAGAGTGCCCTGGCACCACTAGGGATGCAGTGCAGTGAGTCCAGAGAGTGCACTGGCACCACTGGGGATGCCCTGCAGTGAGTCCAGAGAGCGCACTGGCACCACTGGGGATGCAGTGCAGTGAGTCCAGAGATTGCACTGGCATCACTGGGGATGCAGTGCAGTGAGTCCAGAGAGTGCACTGGCACCACAGGTGATGCACTTCAGTGTGTCCAGAGAGTACACTGGCACCACTGGGGATGCACTGCAGTGAGTCCAGAGAGTGCACTAGCGCCACTGGGGATGCAGTGCAGTGAGTCCAGAGAGTGCACTGGCACCACTGGTGATGCAGTGCAGTGAGTCCAGTGAGTGCACTGGCACCACTGGTGATGCAGTGCAGTGAGTCCAGAGAGTGGCGCTCCAGCCTCGGTTTCCGCTCCAGCCGCGTCAACCGCTCCAGCCGCGGTAGCCCCTCCAGCAGCGGCAGACGCTCTAGACGCTTCAACCGCGTCAGCCTCTCCAGACGCGTTAGCCCCTCCAGCCGCGGCAGCCGCTCCAGCCGCGGCAGCAGCTCCAGCCGCTCCAGCCGCGGTAACCGCTCCAAACGCGGCAGGAGCTCCAGCCGCGGCAGCCGCTCCAGGCGCTCTAGCCGCGGCAGCCGCTCCAGCCGCTACCGAGTGGAGCGGCTTCCGCGGCTGGTGCGGCTGCCACGGTTGGAGAGTCTGCCGCGTATGCCGCGGACGGAGCGGCTGCCGCGGCTGGAGCAGCTTCCGCTGCTGCCGCGGCTGCCGAGGCTGGAGGGCTACCGCGGCTGGAGCGACTGCCGCGGCTGGAGTAGTGCAGTGAGTCCAGAGAGTGCACTGGCACCACTGGGGATGCAGTGCAGTGAGTCCAGAGAGTGCACTGTCACCTTTGGGGATGCACTGCAGTGTCTGCAGAGAGTGCCCTGGCACCACTAGGGATGCAGTGCTGTGAGTCCCGTGAGTGTACTGGCACCACTGGGGATGCAGCGCAGTGAGACCAGAGAGTGCAATGGCACCACTGAGAATGCACTTCAGTGTGTCCAGAGAGTGTACTGGCACCATTGGTGATGCACTGCAGTGAGTCCAGAGAGTGCACTGGCACCACTGTGGATGCAGTGCAGTGAGTCCAGAGAGAGCACTGGCAGCACAGGGGATGCAGTGCAGTGAGTCCAGAGAGTGCACTGGCACCACTGGGGATGCAGTGCAGTGAGTCCAGAGAGTGCACGGGCACCACTGGGGATGCAGTGCAGTGAGTCCAGAGTGCACTGGCACCACTGGGGATGCATTGACGCGAGTCCAGAGAGTGCACTGGCAACACTGGGGATGCACTGCAGTCACTCCAGAGAGTGCACTGGCACCACTGGGGATGCGGTGCAGTGAGTCCAGAGAGTGCAATGGCACCACTGGGGATGCAGTGCAGTGAGTCCAGAGAGTGCACTGGAACCACTGGGGATGCGGTGGCGGGAGTCCAGAGAGTGCTTTGGCACAACTGGGGATGCAGTACAGTGAGTCCAGAGAGTGCACTGGCACCACTGGGGATGCAGCGCAGTGACTCTAGAGAGTGCACTGGCACCACTGGGGATGCGGTGCAGTGAGTCCAGAGAGTGCACTGGCACCACTCAGGGTGCAGTGTGGTGAGTCCAGAGAGTGCACTGGCACCACTGGGGATGCAGTACAGTGAGTCCAGAGAGTGCACTGGCACCACCGGGGATGCAGTGCAGTGAGTCCAGAGAGTGCACTGGCACCACTGGGGATGCAGTACAGTGAGTCCAGAGTGCACTAGCACCACTGGGGATGCACTGCAGTGAGTCCAGAGAGTGCACTGGCACCAGCGAGAATGCACTGCAGTGAGTCCAGAGAGTGCACTGGCACCACTGGGGATTCAGTGCAGTGAGTCCAGAGAATGCACTGGCACCACTGGGGATGCAGTGACGCGAGTCCAGAGAGTGCACTGGCACCACTGGGGATGCAGTGACGCGAGTAGAGAGTGTGCACTGGCACCACTGGGGATGCACTGCAGTGAGTCCAGAGAGTGCACTGGCACCACTGGGGATGCACTGCAGTGAGTCCAGAGAGTGCACTGGCACCACTGGGGATGCACTGCAGTGAGTCCAGAGAGTGTACTGGCACCACTGGGGATGCACTGAAGTGAGTCCAGAGAGTGCACTTGCACCACGGGGGATGCAGTTCAGTGACGCCAGAGAGTGCACTGGCAGCATTGGGGTGCAGTGCAGTGAGTCCAGAGAGTGCACTGTCACCATTGGGGATGCAGCGCAGTGAGTCCAGAGAGTGCACTGGCCCCACTGGGGATGCCCTGCAGTGAGTCCAGAGAGTGCACTGGCACCACTGGGGATGCCCTGCAGTGAATCCAGTGAGTGCACTGGCACCACTGGGGATGCAGTGCAGTGAGTCCAGAGAGTGCACTGGCACTACTGGGGATGCAGTGCAGTGAGTCCAGAGAGTGCACTGGCACCACTGGGGATGCACTGCAGTGAGTCCAGAGAGTGCACTGTCACTACTGGGAATGCAGTGCAGTGACTCCTGAGAGTGCACTGGCACCACTGGGGATGCAGTGCAGTGAGTCCTGAGAGTGTACTGGCACCACTGGGGATGCACTGCAGTGAGTCCAGAGATTGCACTGGCACCAGTGGGGATGCAGTACAGTGAGTCCACACAGTGCACTAGCACGACTGGGGATGCAGTGCAGTGAGTCCAGAGAGTGCACTGGCACTACTGGGGATGCAGTACTGTGAGTCCAGAGAGTGCACTGGCACCACTGGTGATGCACTGCTGTGAGTCCAGAGAGTGCTCTTGCACCACAGGATATGCAGTGCAGTGACTCAAGAGAGTGCACTGGCAGCACTGGGGATGCAGTGCAGTGAGTCCATAGAGTGCACTGGCACCACTGGAGATGCAGTGCAGTGAGTCCAGAGAGTGCACTGGCACCACTGCGGATGCACTGCAGTGAGTCCAGAGAGTGCACTGGCTCCACTGTGGATGCACTGCAGTGAGTCCAGAGAGTGCACTGGCACCACTGGGGATGCACTGCAGTGAGTCCAGAGAGTGTACTGGCACCACTGGGGATGCACTGAAGTGAGTCCAGAGAGTGCACTGGCACCACTGAGAATGCACTTCAGTGAGTCCAGAGAGTGCACTGGCACCACTGAGAATGCACTGCAGTGAGTCCAGTGAGTGCACTGGCACCACTGGGGAAGCAGTGCAGTGAGTCCAGGGAGTGCAGAGGCACCACTGGTGATGCAGTTTAGTGAGTCCAGAGAGTGCACTGGCACCACTGGGGATACACTGCAGTGAGTCCAGTGAGTGTACTGGCACCACTGGGGATGCAGTGCAGTGAGTCCAGAGAGTGCACTGGCACCACTGAGAATGCACTTCAGTGAGTCCAGAGAGTGCACTGGCACCACTGGGGATGCAGTGCCGTGAGTCCAGAGAGTGCACTGGCACCACTGGGGATGCAGTGCTGTGACTCCAGAGAGTGCACTGGCACCACTGGGGATGCAGTGCAGTGAGTCCAGAGAGTGCACTGGCACCACTGGGGATGCACAGCAGTGAGTCCAGAGAGTGCACTGTCACCACTGGGGATGCACTGCAGTGAGTCCAGAGAGTGCACTGGCACCACTGGGGATGCAGTGCAGTGAGTCCACAGAGTGCACTGGCACCACTGGGGATGCAGTGCAGTGAGTCCAGAGAGTGCTCTGGCACCACTGGGGATGCAGTGCAGTGAGTCCAGAGAGTGCACTGGCACCACTGGGGATGCAGTGCAGTGAGTCCAGAGAGTGCACTGGCACCACTGGGGATGCAGTGCAGTGAGTCCAGAGAGTGCACTGGCACCACTGGGGATGCATTGCAGTGAGTCCAGAGAGTGCACTGGCACCACAGATGATGCAGTACAGTGAGTCCAGTGAGTGCACTGGCACCACTGGGGTTGTAGTGCAGTGACTCGAGAGAGTGCACTTGCACCACTGGGGATGCAGTGCAGTGACTCCAGAGAGTGCACTGGCACCACTGGGGATGCACTGCAGTGAGTCCAGAGAGTGCACTGGCACCACTGGGGATGCAGTGCAGTGAGTCCAGAGAGTGCACTGGCACCACTGGTGATGCACTGCAGTGAGTCCAGAGATTGAACTGGCACCACTGTGGATGCAGTGCAGTGAGTCCAGAGACTTCACTGGCACCACTGGGAATGCAGAGAAGTTAGTGCAGAGAGTGCACTGACACCACTGGGGATGCAGTGCAGTGAGTCCAGAGAGTGCACTGGCACCACTGGGGATGCAGTGCAGTGAGTCCAGAGAGTGCACTGGCACCACCTGTGATGCAGTGCAGTAAGTCCAGAGAGTGCACTGGCACCAATGGGGCTGCAGTGCAGTGAGTCCAAAGAGTGCACTGGCACCACTGGGAATGCACTGCAGTGAGTCCAGTGAGTGCACTGGCACCAATGGGGCTGCAGTGCAGTGAGTCCAGAGAGTGCTCTGGCACCACTGGGGATGCAGTGCAGTGAGTCCAGAGAGTGCACTGGCACCACTGGGGATGCAGTGCAGTGAGTCCAGAGAGTGCACTGGCACCACTGGGGATGCACTGCAGTGAGTCCTGAGAGTACACTGGCTCCACCGGGGATGCCCTGCAGTGAGTCCAGAGAGTGCACTGCCGATGCAGTGCAGTGAGTCCAGAGAGTGCACTGGCACCACTGGGGATGCAGCGCAGTGAGTCCAGAGAGTGCACTGGCCCCACTGGGGATGCCCTGCAGTGAGTCCAGAGAGTGCACTGGCACCACTGGGGATGCAGTGCAGTGAATCCAGTGAGTGCACTGGCACCACTGGGGATGCAGTGCAGTGAGTCCAGAGAGTGCACTGGCACTACTGGGGATGCAGTGCAGTGAGTCCAGAGAGTGCACTGGCACCTTTGGGGATGCACTGCAGTGAGTCCAGAGAGTGCACTGTCACTACTGGGAATGCAGTGCAGTGAGTCCAGAGAGTGCACTGGCACCACTGGGGATGCAGTGCAGTGAGTCCTGAGAGTGCACTGGCACCACTGGGGATGCACTGCAGTGAGTCCAGAGATTGCACTGGCACCACTGGGGATGCAGTACAGTGAGTCCACACAGTGCACTAGCACCACTGGGGATGCAGTGCAGTGAGTCCAGAGAGTGCACTGGCACTACTGGGGATGCAGTACTGTGAGTCCAGAGAGTGCACTGGCACCACTGGTGATGCACTGCTGTGAGTCCAGAGAGTGCTCTTGCACCACAGGATATGCAGTGCAGTGACTCAAGAGAGTGCACTGGCAGCACTGGGGATGCAGTGCAGTGAGTCCATAGAGTGCACTGGCACCACTGGAGATGCAGTGCAGTGAGTCCAGAGAGTGCACTGGCACCACTGCGGATGCACTGCAGTGAGTCCAGAGAGTGCACTGGCACCACTGGGGATGCACTGCAGTGAGTCCAGAGAGTGCACTGGCACCACTGGGGATGCACTGCAGTGAGTCCAGAGAGTGTACTGGCACCACTGGGGATGCACTGAAGTGAGTCCAGAGAGTGCACTGGCACCACTGAGAATGCACTTCAGTGAGTCCAGAGAGTGCACTGGCACCAGTGGGGATGCACTGCAGTGAGTCCAGTGAGTGCACTGGCACCACTGGGGAAGCAGTGCAGTGAGTCCAGAGAGTGCAGAGGCACCACTGGTGATGCAGTTTAGTGAGTCCAGAGAGTGCACTGGCACCACTGGGGATGCAGTGCAGTGAGTCCAGTGAGTGTACTGGCACCACTGGGGATGCAGTGCAGTGAGTCCAGAGAGTGCACTGGCACCACTGAGAATGCACTTCAGTGAGTCCAGAGAGTGCACTGGCACCACTGGGGATGCACTTCAGTGAGTCCAGAGAGTGCACTGGCACCACTGGGGATGCAGTGCTGTGACTCCAGAGAGTGCACTGGCACCACTGGGGATGCACTGCAGTGAGTCCAGAGAGTGCACTGGCACCACTGGGGATGCGGTGCCGGGAGTCCAGAGAGTGCTTTGGCACCAGTGGGGATGCACTGCAGTTACTCCAGAGACTGCACTGGCACCACTGGGGATGCAGTGCAGTGAGTCCAGAGAGTGCACTGGCACCACTGGGGATGCACTGCAGTGAGTCCAGAGAGTGCACTGTCACCACTGGGGATGCACTGCAGTGAGTCCAGAGAGTGCACTGTCACCACTGGGGATGCAGTGCAGTGAGTCCACAGAGTGCACTGGCACCACTGGGGATGCAGTGCAGTGAGTCCAGAGAGTGCACTGGCACCACTGGGGATGCACTGCAGTGAATCCAGTGAGTGCACTGGCACCACTGGGGATACAGTGCAGTGAGTCCAGAGAGTGCACTGGCACCACTGGGGATGCAGTGCAGTGAGTCCAGAGAGTGCACTGGCACCACTGGGGATGCATTGCAGTGAGTCCAGAGAGTGCACTGGCACCACAGATGATGCAGTACAGTGAGTCCAGTGAGTGCACTGGCACCACTGGGGTTGTAGTGCAGTGACTCGAGAGAGTGCACTTGCACCACTGGGGATGCAGTGCAGTGACTCCAGAGAGTGCACTGGCACCACTGGGGATGCACTGCAGTGAGTCCAGAGAGTGCACTGGCACCACTGGGGATGCAGTGCAGTGAGTCCAGAGAGTGCACTGGCACCACTGGTGATGCACTGCAGTGAGTCCAGAGATTGCAATGGCACCACTGTGGATGCAGTGCAGTGAGTCCAGAGACTTCACTGGCACCACTGGGAATGCAGAGAAGTTAGTGCAGAGAGTGCACTGGCACCACTGGGGATGCAGTGCAGTGAGTCCAGAGAGTGCACTGGCACCACTGGGGATGCAGTGCAGTGAGGCCAGAGAGTGCACTGGCACCACCTGTGATGCAGTGCAGTAAGTCCAGAGAGTGCACTGGCACCAATGGGGCTGCAGTGCAGTGAGTCCAAAGAGTGCACTGGCACCACTGGGAATGCACTGCAGTGAGTCCAGAGAGTGCACTGGCACCACTGGTGATGCAGTACAGTGAGTCCAGAGAGTGCACTGGCACCACTGGGGATGCACTGCAGTGAGTCCAGAGAGTGCACTGGCACCAATGGGGATGCATTACAGTGAGTCCAGAGATTGCATTGGCACCACTGGGGATGCAGTGCCGTGAGTCCAGAGAGTGCACTGGCACCACTGGGGATGCAGTGCATTGAGTCCAGAGAGTGCACTGGCATAACTGGGGATGCAGTGCAGTTAGTCCAGAGAGTGCACTGGCACCACTGGGGATGCACTGCAGTGAGTCCAGAGAGTACACTGGCACCAGTGGGGATGCAGTGCAGTGAGTCCAGAGAGTGCACTGGCACCACTGGGGATGCACTGCAGTGAGTCCAGAGAGTGCACTGGCACCACTGGGGATGTGTCCAGTGAGTCCAGTTAGTGCACTGGCACCACTGGGGATGCAGTGCAGTGAGTCCAGAGAGTGCACTGGCACCACTGGGGATGCAGTGCAGTGAGTCCAGAGAGTGCACTGGCACCACTGGGGATGCACTGCAGTGAGTCCTGAGAGTACACTGGCTCCACCGGGGATGCCCTGCAGTGAGTCCAGAGAGTGCACTGCCGATGCAGTGCAGTGAGTCCAGAGAGTGCACTGGCACCACTGGGGATGCAGCGCAGTGAGTCCAGAGAGTGCACTGGCCCCACTGGGGATGCCCTGCAGTGAGTCCAGAGAGTGCACTGGCACCACTGGGGATGCAGTGCAGTGAATCCAGTGAGTGCACTGGCACCACTGGGGATGCAGTGCAGTGAGTCCAGAGAGTGCACTGGCACTACTGGGGATGCAGTGCAGTGAGTCCAGAGAGTGCACTGGCACCACTGGGGATGCACTGCAGTGAGTCCAGAGAGTGCACTGTCACTACTGGGAATGCAGTGCAGTGAGTCCAGAGAGTGCACTGGCACCACTGGGGATGCAGTGCAGTGAGTCCTGAGAGTGCACTGGCACCACTGGGGATGCACTGCAGTGAGTCCAGAGATTGCACTGGCACCACTTTGGATGCAGTACAGTGAGTCCACACAGTGCACTAGCACCACTGGGGATGCAGTGCAGTGAGTCCAGAGAGTGCACTGGCACTACTGGGGATGCAGTACTGTGAGTCCAGAGAGTGCACTGGCACCACTGGTGATGCACTGCTGTGAGTCCAGAGAGTGCTCTTGCACCACAGGATATGCAGTGCAGTGACTCAAGAGAGTGCACTGGCAGCACTGGGGATGCAGTGCAGTGAGTCCATAGAGTGCACTGGCACCACTGGAGATGCAGTGCAGTGAGTCCAGAGAGTGCACTGGCACCACTGCGGATGCACTGCAGTGAGTCCAGAGAGTGCACTGGCTCCACTGTGGATGCACTGCAGTGAGTCCAGAGAGTGCACTGGCACCACTGGGGATGCACTGCAGTGAGTCCAGAGAGTGTACTGGCACCACTGGGGATGCACTGAAGTGAGTCCAGAGAGTGCACTGGCACCACTGAGAATGCACTTCAGTGAGTCCAGAGAGTGCACTGGCACCAGTGGGGATGCACTGCAGTGAGTCCAGTGAGTGCACTGGCACCACTGGGGAAGCAGTGCAGTGAGTCCAGAGAGTGCAGAGGCACCACTGGTGATGCAGTTTAGTGAGTCCAGAGAGTGCACTGGCACCACTGGGGATGCAGTGCAGTGAGTCCAGTGAGTGTACTGGCACCACTGGGGATGCAGTGCAGTGAGTCCAGAGAGTGCACTGGCACCACTGAGAATGCACTTCAGTGAGTCCAGAGAGTGCACTGGCACCACTGGGGATGCACTTCAGTGAGTCCAGAGAGTGCACTGGCACCACTGGGGATGCAGTGCAGTGAGTCCAGAGAGTGCACTGGAACCACTGGGGATGCGGTGGCGGGAGTCCAAAGAGTGCTTTGGCACCACTGGGGATGCAGTACAGTGAGTCCAGAGAGTGCACTGGCACCACTGGGGATGCAGCGCAGTGACTCTAGAGAGTGCACTGGCACCACTGGGGATGCGGTGCAGTGAGTCCAGAGAGTGCACTGGCACCACTCAGGTTGCAGTGCGGTGAGTCCAGAGAGTGCACTGGCACCACTGGGGATGCAGTACAGTGAGTCCAGAGAGTGCACTGGCACCACTGGGGATGCAGTGCAGTGAGTCCAGAGAGTGCACTGGCACCACTGGGGATGCACTGCAGTGAGTCCAGAGTGCACTAGCACCACTGGGGATGCACTGCAGTGAGTCCAGAGAGTGCACTGGCACCACCGGGAATGCACTGCAGTGAGTCCAGAGAGTGCACTGGCACCACTGGGGATGCAGTGCAGTGAGTCCAGAGAGTGCACTGGCACCACTGGGGATGCAGTGCAGTGAGTCCAGAGTGCACTAGCACCACTGGGGATGCACTGCAGTGAGTCCAGAGAGTGCACTGGCACCACCGGGAATGCACTGCAGTGAGTCCAGAGAGTGCACTGGCACCACTGGGGATGCACTTCAGTGAGTCCAGAGAGTGCACTGGCACCACTGGGGATGCAGTGACGCGAGTCCAGAGAGTGCACTGGCACCACTGGGGATGCAGTGCTGTGACTCCAGAGAGTGCACTGGCACCACTGGGGATGCAGTGCAGTGAGTCCAGAGAGTGCACTGGCACCACTGGGGATGCGGTGCCGGGAGTCCAGAGAGTGCTTTGGCACCAGTGGGGATGCACTGCAGTTACTCCAGAGACTGCACTGGCACCACTGGGGATGCAGTGCAGTGAGTCCAGAGAGTGCACTGGCACCACTGGGGATGCACTGCAGTGAGTCCAGAGAGTGCACTGTCACCACTGGGGATGCACTGCAGTGAGTCCAGAGAGTGCACTGTCACCACTGGGGATGCAGTGCAGTGAATCCAGTGAGTGCACTGGCACCACTGGGGATACAGTGCAGTGAGTCCAGAGAGTGCACTGGCACCACTGGGGATGCAGTGCAGTGAGTCCAGAGAGTGCACTGGCACCACTGGGGATGCATTGCAGTGAGTCCAGAGAGTGCACTGGCACCACAGATGATGCAGTACAGTGAGTCCAGTGAGTGCACTGGCACCACTGGGGTTGTAGTGCAGTGACTCGAGAGAGTGCACTTGCACCACTGGGGATGCAGTGCAGTGACTCCAGAGAGTGCACTGGCACCACTGGGGATGCACTGCAGTGAGTCCAGAGAGTGCACTGGCACCACTGGGGATGCAGTGCAGTGAGTCCAGAGAGTGCACTGGCACCACTGGTGATGCACTGCAGTGAGTCCAGAGATTGCACTGGCACCACTGTGGATGCAGTGCAGTGAGTCCAGAGACTTCACTGGCACCACTGGGAATGCAGAGAAGTTAGTGCAGAGAGTGCACTGGCACCACTGGGGATGCAGTGCAGTGAGTCCAGAGAGTGCACTGGCACCACTGGGGATGCAGTGCAGTGAGGCCAGAGAGTGCACTGGCACCACCTGTGATGCAGTGCAGTAAGTCCAGAGAGTGCACTGGCACCAATGGGGCTGCAGTGCAGTGAGTCCAAAGAGTGCACTGGCACCACTGGGAATGCACTGCAGTGAGTCCAGAGAGTGCACTGGCACCACTGGTGATGCAGTACAGTGAGTCCAGAGAGTGCACTGGCACCACTGGGGATGCACTGCAGTGAGTCCAGAGAGTGCACTGGCACCAATGGGGATGCATTACAGTGAGTCCAGAGATTGCACTGGCACCACTGGGGATGCAGTGCCGTGAGTCCAGAGAGTGCACTGGCACCACTGGGGATGCAGTGCATTGAGTCCAGAGAGTGCACTGGCACAACTGGGGATGCAGTGCAGTTAGTCCAGAGAGTGCACTGGCACCACTGGGGATGCACTGCAGTGAGTCCAGAGAGTACACTGGCACCAGTGGGGATGCAGTGCAGTGAGTCCAGAGAGTGCACTGGCACCACTGGGGATGCACTGCAGTGAGTCCAGAGAGTGCACTGGCACCACTGGGGATGTGTCCAGTGAGTCCAGTGAGTGCACTGGCACCACTGGGGATGCAGTGCAGTGAGTCCAGAGAGTGCACTGGCACCACTGGGGATGCAGTGCAGTGAGTCCAGAGAGTGCACTGGCACCACTGGGGATGCACTGCAGTGAGTCCTGAGAGTACACTGGCTCCACCGGGGATGCCCTGCAGTGAGTCCAGAGAGTGCACTGCCGATGCAGTGCAGTGAGTCCAGAGAGTGCACTGGCACCACTGGGGATGCAGCGCAGTGAGTCCAGAGAGTGCACTGGCCCCACTGGGGATGCCCTGCAGTGAGTCCAGAGAGTGCACTGGCACCACTGGGGATGCAGTGCAGTGAATCCAGTGAGTGCACTGGCACCACTGGGGATGCAGTGCAGTGAGTCCAGAGAGTGCACTGGCACTACTGGGGATGCAGTGCAGTGAGTCCAGAGAGTGCACTGGCACCACTGGGGATGCACTGCAGTGAGTCCAGAGAGTGTGCACTGTCACTACTGGGAATGCAGTGCAGTGAGTCCAGAGAGTGCACTGGCACCACTGGGGATGCAGTGCAGTGAGTCCTGAGAGTGCACTGGCACCACTGGGGATGCACTGCAGTGAGTCCAGAGATTGCACTGGCACCACTGGGGATGCAGTACAGTGAGTCCACACAGTGCACTAGCACCACTGGGGATGCAGTGCAGTGAGTCCAGAGAGTGCACTGGCACTACTGGGGATGCAGTACTGTGAGTCCAGAGAGTGCACTGGCACCACTGGTGATGCACTGCTGTGAGTCCAGAGAGTGCTCTTGCACCACAGGATATGCAGTGCAGTGACTCAAGAGAGTGCACTGGCAGCACTGGGGATGCAGTGCAGTGAGTCCATAGAGTGCACTGGCACCACTGGAGATGCAGTGCAGTGAGTCCAGAGAGTGCACTGGCACCACTGCGGATGCACTGCAGTGAGTCCAGAGAGTGCACTGGCTCCACTGTGGATGCACTGCAGTGAGTCCAGAGAGTGCACTGGCACCACTGGGGATGCACTGCAGTGAGTCCAGAGAGTGTACTGGCACCACTGGGGATGCACTGAAGTGAGTCCAGAGAGTGCACTGGCACCACTGAGAATGCACTTCAGTGAGTCCAGAGAGTGCACTGGCACCAGTGGGGATGCACTGCAGTGAGTCCAGTGAGTGCACTGGCACCACTGGGGAAGCAGTGCAGTGAGTCCAGAGAGTGCAGAGGCACCACTGGTGATGCAGTTTAGTGAGTCCAGAGAGTGCACTGGCACCACTGGGGATGCAGTGCAGTGAGTCCAGTGAGTGTACTGGCACCACTGGGGATGCAGTGCAGTGAGTCCAGAGAGTGCACTGGCACCACTGAGAATGCACTTCAGTGAGTCCAGAGAGTGCACTGGCACCACTGGGGATGCACTTCAGTGAGTCCAGAGAGTGCACTGGCACCACTGGGGATGCAGTGCAGTGAGTCCAGAGAGTGCACTGGAACCACTGGGGATGCGGTGGCGGGAGTCCAAAGAGTGCTTTGGCACCACTGGGGATGCAGTACAGTGAGTCCAGAGAGTGCACTGGCACCACTGGGGATGCAGCGCAGTGACTCTAGAGAGTGCACTGGCACCACTGGGGATGCGGTGCAGTGAGTCCAGAGAGTGCACTGGCACCACTCAGGTTGCAGTGCGGTGAGTCCAGAGAGTGCACTGGCACCACTGGGGATGCAGTACAGTGAGTCCAGAGAGTGCACTGGCACCACTGGGGATGCAGTGCAGTGAGTCCAGAGAGTGCACTGGCACCACTGGGGATGCACTGCAGTGAGTCCAGAGTGCACTAGCACCACTGGGGATGCACTGCAGTGAGTCCAGAGAGTGCACTGGCACCACCGGGAATGCACTGCAGTGAGTCCAGAGAGTGCACTGGCACCACTGGGGATGCAGTGCAGTGAGTCCAGAGAGTGCACTGGCACCACTGGGGATGCAGTGCAGTGAGTCCAGAGTGCACTAGCACCACTGGGGATGCACTGCAGTGAGTCCAGAGAGTGCACTGGCACCACCGGGAATGCACTGCAGTGAGTCCAGAGAGTGCACTGGCACCACTGGGGATTGTTGTGGTTTAACCCGGCTGGCAGCTAAACACCACACAGCCGTTCGCTCACCCTCCCCCCTCCCTCTCTGGTATGGGGGGAGAGAAACGGGAAAGTGAAGCCTGTGAGTTGAGATAAAGACGGTTTATTAAGACAGGAAAATAATAATAACAATAATAATAATAATAGTGATAATGGTAATAGTATTAACAATAATAATGTGTAAGAAAACAAGTGATGCACAATGCAATTGCTCACCACCCGCTGACCGATGCCCAGCCTATTCCCGAGCAGCCGGCCCCCCCACCCCGGCCAGCCACCCCTATATATTGTTTAGCATGACGTCAGATGGTATGGAATACCCCTTTGGCCAGTTTGGGTCAGCTGTCCTGGGTCTGTCCCCTCCCAGCTCCTGCTGCACCCCCAGCCTGCTCGCTGGCAGGACAGAGCAAGAAGCCGAAAAGTCCTTGGCCTGGTGTAAACACTGCTCTGCAACAATTAAAACATCAGCATGTTATCAGCGCTCTTCTCATCCTAATCCAAAACATAGCACCCTACCAGCTACTATGAGCTACTTAACTCTGTCCTAACTGGAACCAGGACAGGGATGCACTTCAGTGAGTCCAGAGAGTGCACTGGCACCACTGGGGATGCAGTGACGCGAGTCCAGAGAGTGCACTGGCACCACTGGGGATGCACTGCAGTCACTCCAGAGAGTGCACTGGCACCACTGGGGATGCAGTGCAGTGACGCCAGAGAGTGCACTGGCACCACTGGGGATGCAGTGCAGTGAGTCCAGAGAGTGCACTGGCACCACTGGGGATGCACTGCAGTGAGTCCTGAGAGTACACTGGCTCCACCGGGGATTCCCTGCAGTGAGTCCAGAGAGTGCACTGGCATCACTGGGGATGCAGTGCAGTGAGTCCAGAGAGTGCACTGGCACCACTGGGGATGCAGCGCAGTGAGTCCAGAGAGTGCACTGGCACCACTGGGGATGTCCTGCAGTGAGTCCAGAGAGTGCACTGGCACCACTGAGAATGCACTTCAGTGAGTCCAGAGAGTGCACTGGCTCCACTGGGGATGCACTGCAGTGAGTCCAGAGAGTGCACTGGCACCACAGAGAATGCACTTCAGTGAGTCCAGAGAGTGCATTGGCACCACTGGGGATGCAGACCAGTGAGTCCAGAGAGTGCTCTGGCACCATTGGAGATGCAGTGCAGTGAGTCCAGAGAGTGCACTGGCACCACTGATGATGCAGTACAGTGAGTCCAGTGAGTGCACTGGCACAACAGGGGATGTAGTGCAGTGACTCGAGAGAGTGCACTGGAACCACTGGGGATGCAGTGCCGCGAGTCCAGAGAGTGCACTGGCTCCACTGGGGATGCGGTGCCGGAGGTCCAGAGAGTGCATTGGCACCACTGGGGATGCAGTGCAGTGAGTCCAGAGAGTGCACTGGCACCACTGGGGATGCACTGCAGTGAGCCCAGAGAGTGCACTGGCACCACTGGGGATGCGGTGCCGGGAGTCCAGAGAGTGCACAGGCACCACTGGGGATGCAGTGTAGTGAGTCCAGAGAGTGCACTGGCACCACTGGGGTTGCACAGCAGTGAGTCCAGAGAGTGCATTGGCACCACTGGGGATGCAGAGCAGTGAGTCCAGAGAGTGCACTGGCACCATTGGAGATGCAGTGCAGTGAGTCCAGAGAGTGCACTGGCACCACTGGGGATGCAGTGCAGTGAGTCCAGAGAGTGCACTGGCACCATTGGAGATGCAGTGCAGTGAGTCCAGAGAGTGCACTGGCACCACTGGGGATGCAGTACAGTGAGTCCAGAGAGTGCACTGGCACCACTGGGGATGCACAGCAGTGAGTCCAGAGAGTGCATTGGCACCACTGGGGATGCAGTGCAGTGAGTCCAGAGAGTGCACTGGCACCATTGGAGATGCAGTGCAGTGAGTCCAGAGAGTGCACTGGCACCACTGTGGATGCAGTGCAGTGAGTCCAGAGAGTGCACTGGCACCACTGGGGATGCAGTGCAGTGAGTCCAGAGAGTGCACTGGCACCACTGGGGATGCCCTGCAGTGAGTCCAGAGAGTGCACTGGCAGCACTGGGGATGCAGTGCAGTGAGTCCAGAGAGTGCACTGGCTCCACTGGGGATGCACTGCAGTGAGTCCTGAGAGTACACTGGCACCACTGGGGATGCCCTGCCGTGAGTCCAGAGAGTGCACTGGCACCACAGAGAATGCACTTCAGTGAGTCCAGAGAGTGCACTGGCTCCACTGGGGATGCACTGCAGTGAGTCCAGAGAGTGCACTGGCTCCACTGGGGATGCAGTGCAGTGAGTCGAGAGAGTGCACTGGCACCACTGATGATGCAGTACAGTGAGTCCAGTGAGTGCAATGGCACAACAGGGGATGTAGTGCAGTGACTCGAGAGAGTGCACTGGAACCACTGGGGATGCAGTACCGCGAGTCCAGAGAGTGCACTGGCTCCACTGGGAATGCGGTGCCGGAGGTCCAGAGAGTGCTTTGGCACCACTGGGGATGCAGTGCAGTGACTCCAGAGAGTGCACTGGCACCACTGGGGATGCACTGCAGTGAGCCCAGAGAGTGCACTGGCACCACTGGGGATGCGGTGCCGGGAGTCCAGAGAGTGCTTTGGCACCGCTGGGGATGCACTGCAGTTACTCCAGAGAGTGCACAGGCACCACTGGGGATGCAGTGCAGTGAGTCCAGAGAGTGCACTGGCACCACTGGGGATGCACAGCAGTGAGTCCAGAGAGTGCATTGGCACCACTGGGGATGCAGAGCAGTGAGGCCAGAGAGTGCACTGGCACCACCTGTGATGCAGTGCAGTAAGTCCAGAGAGTGCACTGGCACCAATGGGGCTGCAGTGCAGTGAGTCCAAAGAGTGCACTGGCACCACTGGGAATGCACTGCAGTGAGTCCAGAGAGTGCACTGGCACCACTGGTGATGCAGTACAGTGAGTCCAGAGAGTGCACTGGCACCACTGGGGATGCAGTGCAGTGAGTCCAGAGAGTGCACTGGCACCAATGGGGATGCATTACAGTGAGTCCAGAGATTGCACTGGCACCACTGGGGATGCAGTGCCGTGAGTCCAGAGAGTGCACTGGCACCACTGGGGATGCAGTGCATTGAGTCCAGAGAGTGCACTGGCACCACTGGGGATGCAGTGCAGTTAGTCCAGAGAGTGCACTGGCACCACTGGGGATGCACTGCAGTGAGTCCAGAGAGTACACTGGCACCAGTGGGGATGCAGTGCAGTGAGTCCAGAGAGTGCACTGGCACCACTGGGGATGCACTGCAGTGAGTCCAGAGAGTGCACTGGCACCACTGGGGATGTGTCCAGTGAGTCCAGTGAGTGCACTGGCACCACTGGGGATGCAGTGCAGTGAGTCCAGAGAGTGCACTGGCACCACTGGGGATGCAGTGCAGTGAGTCCAGAGAGTGCACTGGCACCACTGGGGATGCACTGCAGTGAGTCCTGAGAGTACACTGGCTCCACCGGGGATGCCCTGCAGTGAGTCCAGAGAGTGCACTGCCGATGCAGTGCAGTGAGTCCAGAGAGTGCACTGGCACCACTGGGGATGCAGCGCAGTGAGTCCAGAGAGTGCACTGGCCCCACTGGGGATGCCCTGCAGTGAGTCCAGAGAGTGCACTGGCACCACTGGGGATGCAGTGCAGTGAATCCAGTGAGTGCACTGGCACCACTGGGGATGCAGTGCAGTGAGTCCAGAGAGTGCACTGGCACTACTGGGGATGCAGTGCAGTGAGTCCAGAGAGTGCACTGGCACCACTGGGGATGCACTGCAGTGAGTCCAGAGAGTGCACTGTCACTACTGGGAATGCAGTGCAGTGAGTCCAGAGAGTGCACTGGCACCACTGGGGATGCAGTGCAGTGAGTCCTGAGAGTGCACTGGCACCACTGGGGATGCACTGCAGTGAGTCCAGAGATTGCACTGGCACCACTGGGGATGCAGTACAGTGAGTCCACACAGTGCACTAGCACCACTGGGGATGCAGTGCAGTGAGTCCAGAGAGTGCACTGGCACTACTGGGGATGCAGTACTGTGAGTCCAGAGAGTGCACTGGCACCACTGGTGATGCACTGCTGTGAGTCCAGAGAGTGCTCTTGCACCACAGGATATGCAGTGCAGTGACTCAAGAGAGTGCACTGGCAGCACTGGGGATGCAGTGCAGTGAGTCCATAGAGTGCACTGGCACCACTGGAGATGCAGTGCAGTGAGTCCAGAGAGTGCACTGGCACCACTGCGGATGCACTGCAGTGAGTCCAGAGAGTGCACTGGCTCCACTGTGGATGCACTGCAGTGAGTCCAGAGAGTGCACTGGCACCACTGGGGATGCACTGCAGTGAGTCCAGAGAGTGTACTGGCACCACTGGGGATGCACTGAAGTGAGTCCAGAGAGTGCACTGGCACCACTGAGAATGCACTTCAGTGAGTCCAGAGAGTGCACTGGCACCAGTGGGGATGCACTGCAGTGAGTCCAGTGAGTGCACTGGCACCACTGGGGAAGCAGTGCAGTGAGTCCAGAGAGTGCAGAGGCACCACTGGTGATGCAGTTTAGTGAGTCCAGAGAGTGCACTGGCACCACTGGGGATGCAGTGCAGTGAGTCCAGTGAGTGTACTGGCACCACTGGGGATGCAGTGCAGTGAGTCCAGAGAGTGCACTGGCACCACTGAGAATGCACTTCAGTGAGTCCAGAGAGTGCACTGGCACCACTGGGGATGCACTTCAGTGAGTCCAGAGAGTGCACTGGCACCACTGGGGATGCACTGCAGTGAGTCCAGAGAGTGCACTGGAACCACTGGGGATGCGGTGGCGGGAGTCCAAAGAGTGCTTTGGCACCACTGGGGATGCAGTACAGTGAGTCCAGAGAGTGCACTGGCACCACTGGGGATGCAGCGCAGTGACTCTAGAGAGTGCACTGGCACCACTGGGGATGCGGTGCAGTGAGTCCAGAGAGTGCACTGGCACCACTCAGGTTGCAGTGCGGTGAGTCCAGAGAGTGCACTGGCACCACTGGGGATGCAGTACAGTGAGTCCAGAGAGTGCACTGGCACCACTGGGGATGCAGTGCAGTGAGTCCAGAGAGTGCACTGGCACCACTGGGGATGCACTGCAGTGAGTCCAGAGTGCACTAGCACCACTGGGGATGCACTGCAGTGAGTCCAGAGAGTGCACTGGCACCACCGGGAATGCACTGCAGTGAGTCCAGAGAGTGCACTGGCACCACTGGGGATGCAGTGCAGTGAGTCCAGAGAGTGCACTGGCACCACTGGGGATGCAGTGCAGTGAGTCCAGAGTGCACTAGCACCACTGGGGATGCACTGCAGTGAGTCCAGAGAGTGCACTGGCACCACCGGGAATGCACTGCAGTGAGTCCAGAGAGTGCACTGGCACCACTGGGGATGCACTTCAGTGAGTCCAGAGAGTGCACTGGCACCACTGGGGATGCAGTGACGCGAGTCCAGAGAGTGCACTGGCACCACTGGGGATGCAGTGACGCGAGTCCAGAGAGTGCACTGGCACCACTGGGGATGCACTGCAGTCACTCCAGAGAGTGCACTGGCACCACTGGGGATGCAGTGCAGTGACGCCAGAGAGTGCACTGGCACCACTGGGGATGCAGTGCAGTGAGTCCAGAGAGTGCACTGGCACCACTGGGGATGCACTGCAGTGAGTCCTGAGAGTACACTGGCTCCACCGGGGATTCCCTGCAGTGAGTCCAGAGAGTGCACTGGCATCACTGGGGATGCAGTGCAGTGAGTCCAGAGAGTGCACTGGCACCACTGGGGATGCAGCGCAGTGAGTCCAGAGAGTGCACTGGCACCACTGGGGATGCCCTGCAGTGAGTCCAGAGAGTGCACTGGCACCACAGAGAATGCACTTCAGTGAGTCCAGAGAGTGCACTGGCTCCACTGGGGATGCACTGCAGTGAGTCCAGAGAGTGCACTGGCACCACAGAGAATGCACTTCAGTGAGTCCAGAGAGTGCATTGGCACCACTGGGGATGCAGACCAGTGAGTCCAGAGAGTGCTCTGGCACCATTGGAGATGCAGTGCAGTGAGTCCAGAGAGTGCACTGGCACCACTGATGATGCAGTACAGTGAGTCCAGTGAGTGCACTGGCACAACAGGGGATGTAGTGCAGTGACTCGAGAGAGTGCACTGGAACCACTGGGGATGCAGTGCCGCGAGTCCAGAGAGTGCACTGGCTCCACTGGGGATGCGGTGCCGGAGGTCCAGAGAGTGCATTGGCACCACTGGGGATGCAGTGCAGTGAGTCCAGAGAGTGCACTGGCACCACTGGGGATGCACTGCAGTGAGCCCAGAGAGTGCACTGGCACCACTGGGGATGCGGTGCCGGGAGTCCAGAGAGTGCACAGGCACCACTGGGGATGCAGTGTAGTGAGTCCAGAGAGTGCACTGGCACCACTGGGGTTGCACAGCAGTGAGTCCAGAGAGTGCATTGGCACCACTGGGGATGCAGAGCAGTGAGTCCAGAGAGTGCACTGGCACCATTGGAGATGCAGTGCAGTGAGTCCAGAGAGTGCACTGGCACCACTGGGGATGCAGTGCAGTGAGTCCAGAGAGTGCACTGGCACCATTGGAGATGCAGTGCAGTGAGTCCAGAGAGTGCACTGGCACCACTGGGGATGCAGTACAGTGAGTCCAGAGAGTGCACTGGCACCACTGGGGATGCACAGCAGTGAGTCCAGAGAGTGCATTGGCACCACTGGGGATGCAGTGCAGTGAGTCCAGAGAGTGCACTGGCACCATTGGAGATGCAGTGCAGTGAGTCCAGAGAGTGCACTGGCACCACTGTGGATGCAGTGCAGTGAGTCCAGAGAGTGCACTGGCACCACTGGGGATGCAGTGCAGTGAGTCCAGAGAGTGCACTGGCACCACTGGGGATGCACTGCAGTGAGTCCAGAGAGTGCACTGGCACCACTGGGGATGCAGCGCAGTGACTCTAGAGAGTGCACTGGCACCACTGGGGATGCAGTTCAGTGAGTCCAGAGAGTGCACTGGCACCACTCAGGTTGCAGTGCGGTGAGTCCAGAGAGTGCACTGGCACCACTGGGGATGCAGTACAGTGAGTCCAGAGAGTGCACTGGCACCACTGGGGATGCAGTGCAGTGAGTCCAGAGAGTGCACTGGCACCACTTGGGATGCACTGCAGTGAGTCCAGAGTGCACTAGCACCACTGGGGATGCACTGCAGTGAGTCCAGAGAGTGCACTGGCACCACCGGGAATGCACTGCAGTGAGTCCAGAGAGTGCACTGGCACCACTGGGGATGCAGTGCAGTGAGTCCAGAGAGTGCACTGGCACCACTGGGGATGCACTGCAGTGAGTCCAGAGTGCACTAGCACCACTGGGGATGCAGTGCAGTGAGTCCAGAGAGTGCACTGGCACCACCGGGAATGCACTGCAGTGAGTCCAGAGAGTGCACTGGCACCACTGGGGATGCACTTCAGTGAGACCAGAGAGTGCACTGGCACCACTGGGGATGCAGTGCAGTGAGTCCAGAGAGTGCACTGGCACCACTGGGGATGCACTACAGTCACTCCAGAGAGTGCACTGGCACCACTGGGGATGTAGTGCAGTGACGCCAGAGAGTGCACTGGCACCACTGGGGATGCAGTGCAGTGAGTCCTGAGAGTACACTGGCACCACTGGGGATGCCCTGCAGTGAGTCCAGAGAGTGCACTGGCAGCACTGGGGATGTAGTGCAGTGAGTCCAGAGAGTGCACTGGCTCCACTGGGGATGCACTGCAGTGAGTCCTGAGAGTACACTGGCACCACTGGGGATGCCCTGCCGTGAGTCCAGAGAGTGCACTGGCACCACAGAGAATGCACTTCAGTGAGTCCAGAGAGTGCACTGGCTCCACTGGGGATGCACTGCAGTGAGTCCAGAGAGTGCACTGGCTCCACTGGGGATGCAGTGCAGTGAGTCGAGAGAGTGCACTGGCACCACTGATGATGCAGTACAGTGAGTCCAGTGAGTGCAATGGCACAACAGGGGATGTAGTGCAGTGACTCGAGAGAGTGCACTGGAACCACTGGGGATGCAGTACCGCGAGTCCAGAGAGTGCACTGGCTCCACTGGGAATGCGGTGCCGGAGGTCCAGAGAGTGCATTGGCACCACTGGGGATGCAGTGCAGTGAGTCCAGAGAGTGCACTGGCACCACTGGGGATGCACTGCAGTGAGCCCAGAGAGTGCACTGGCACCACTGGGGATGCGGTGCCGGGAGTCCAGAGAGTGCTTTGGCACCGCTGGGGATGCACTGCAGTTACTCCAGAGAGTGCACAGGCACCACTGGGGATGCAGTGCAGTGAGTCCAGAGAGTGCACTGGCACCACTGGGGATGCACAGCAGTGAGTCCAGAGAGTGCATTGGCACCACTGGGGATGCAGAGCAGTGAGTCCAGAGAGTGCACTGGCACCACTGGGGATGCACAGCAGTGAGTCCAGAGAGTGCATTGGCACCACTGGGGATGCAGTGCAGTGAGTCCAGAGAGTGCACTTGCACCATTGGAGATGCAGTGCAGTGAGTCCAGAGAGTGCACTGGCACCACTGGGGATGCAGTGCAGTGAGTCCAGAGAGTGCACTGGCACCACTGGGGTTGCAGTGCAGTGAGTCCAGAGAGTGCACTGGCACCACTGGGGATGCACTGCAGTGAGTCCAGAGAGTTCACTGGCACCACTGGAGATGCACTTCAGTGAGTGCAGAGACTGCACTGGCACCACTGGGGATGCAGTGCAGTGAGTCCAGTGAGTGTACTGGCACCACTGGGGATGCACTGCAGTGAGTCCAGAGATTGCATTGGCACCACTTGGGATGCACTGCAGTGAGTCCAGAGAGTGCACTTGCACCACTGGGGATGCAGTGCAGTGAGTCCAGAGAGTGCACTGGTACCACTGGGGATGCAGTGCAGTGAGTCCAGAGAGTGCACTGGCACCACTGGGGATGCAGTACAGTGAGTCCAGAGAGTGCACTGGCACCACTGGGGATGCACAGCAGTGAGTCCAGAGAGTGCATTGGCACCACTGGGGATGCAGTGCAGTGAGTCCAGAGAGTGCACTGGCACCATTGGAGATGCAGTGCAGTGAGTCCAGAGAGTGCACTGGCACCACTGGGGATGCACAGCAGTGAGTCCAGAGAGTGCACTGGCACCACTGGGGATGCAGTGCAGTGAGTCCAGAGAGTGCACTGGCACCACTGGGGATGCAGTACAGTGAGTCCAGAGAGTGCACTGGCACCACTGGGGATGCACAGCAGTGAGTCCAGAGAGTGCATTGGCACCACTGGGGATGCAGTGCAGTGAGTCCAGAGAGTGCACTGGCTCCATTGGAGATGCAGTGCAGTGAGTCCAGAGAGTGCACTGGCACCACTGGGGATGCAGTGCAGTGAGTCCAGAGAGTGCACTGGCACCACTGGGGATGGACTGCAGTGAGTCCAGAGAGTTCACTGGCACCACTGGAGATGCACTTCAGTGAGTGCAGAGACTGCACTGGCACCACTGGGGATGCACAGCAGTGAGTCCAGAGAGTGCATTGGCACCACTGGGGATGCAGTGCAGTGAGTCCAGAGAGTGCACTGGCACCATTGGAGATGCAGTGCAGTGAGTCCAGAGAGTGCACTGGCACCACTGGGGATGCAGTGCAGTGAGTCCAGAGAGTGCACTGGAACCACTGGGGATGCGGTGGCGGGAGTCCAGAGAGTGCTTTGGCACCACTGGGGATGCAGTACAGTGAGTCCAGAGAGTGCACTGGCACCACTGGGGATGCAGCGCAGTGACTCTAGAGAGTGCACTGGCACCACTGGGGATGCGGTGCAGTGAGTCCAGAGAGTGCACTGGCACCACTCAGGTTGCAGTGCGGTGAGTCCAGAGAGTGCACTGGCACCACTGGGGATGCAGTACAGTGAGTCCAGAGAGTGCACGGGCACCACTGGGGATGCAGTGCAGTGAGTCCAGAGAGTGCACTGGCACCACTGGGGATGCACTGCAGTGAGTCCAGAGTGCACTAGCACCACTGGGGATGCACTGCAGTGAGTCCAGAGAGTGCACTGGCACCACCGGGAATGCACTGCAGTGAGTCCAGAGAGTGCACTGGCACCACTGGGGATGCAGTGCAGTGAGTCCAGAGAGTGCACTGGCACCACTGGGGATGCACTGCAGTGAGTCCAGAGTGCACTAGCACCACTGGGGATGCACTGCAGTGAGTCCAGAGAGTGCACTGGCACCACCGGGAATGCACTGCAGTGAGTCCAGAGAGTGCAGTGGCACCACTGGGGATGCACTTCAGTGAGTCCAGAGAGTGCACTGGCACCACTGGGGATGCAGTGACGCGAGTCCAGAGAGTGCACTGGCACCACTGGGGATGCATTGCAGTGAGTCCAGAGAGTGCACTGGCACCACTGGGGATGCACTGCAGTCACTCCAGAGAGTGCACTGGCTCCACTGGGGATGCACTGCAGTGAGTCCAGAGAGTGCACTGGCACCACTGGGGATGCAGTACAGTGAGTCCAGTGAGTGCACTGGCACAACAGGGGATGTAGTGCAGTGACTCGAGAGAGTGCACTGGAACCACTGGGGATGCAGTGCCGCGAGTCCAGAGAGTGCACTGGCTCCACTGGGGATGCGGTGCCGGAGGTCCAGAGAGTGCATTGGCACCACTGGGGATGCAGTGCAGTGACTCCAGAGAGTGCACTGGCACCACTGGGGATGCACTGCAGTGAGCCCAGAGAGTGCACTGGCACCACTGGGGATGCGGTGCCGGGAGTCCAGAGAGTGCTTTGGCACCGCTGGGGATGCACTGCAGTTACTCCAGAGAGTGCACAGGCACCACTGGGGATGCAGTGCAGTGAGTCCAGAGAGTGCACTGGCACCACTGGGGATGCACAGCAGTGAGTCCAGAGAGTGCATTGGCACCACTGGGGATGCAGAGCAGTGAGTCCAGAGAGTGCACTGGCACCATTGGAGATGCAGTGCAGTGAGTCCAGAGAGTGCACTGGCACCACTGGGGATGCAGTGCAGTGAGTCCAGAGAGTGCACTGGCACCACTGGGGATGCAGTGCAGTGAGTCCAGAGAGTGCACTGGCACCACTGGGGATGCAGTACAGTGAGTCCAGAGAGTGCACTGGCACCATTGGAGATGCAGTGCAGTGAGTCCAGAGAGTGCACTGGCACCACTGGGGATGCAGTACAGTGAGTCCAGAGAGTGCACTGGCACCACTGGGGATGCACTGCAGTGAGTCCAGAGAGTGCATTGGCACCACTGGGGATGCAGTGCAGTGAGTCCAGAGAGTGCACTGGCACCATTGGAGATGCAGTGCAGTGAGTCCAGAGAGTGCACTGGCACCACTGGGGATGCAGTGCAGTGAGTCCAGAGAGTGCACTGGCACCACTGGGGATGCACAGCAGTGAGTCCAGAGAGTGCATTGGCACCACTGGGGATGCAGAGCAGTGAGTCCAGAGAGTGCACTGGCACCATTGGAGATGCAGTGCAGTGAGTCCAGAGAGTGCACTGGCACCACTGGGGATGCAGTGCAGTGAGTCCAGAGAGTGCACTGGCACCACTGGGGATGCAGTGCAGTGAGTCCAGAGAGTGCACTGGCACCACTGGGGATGCAGTACAGTGAGTCCAGAGAGTGCACTGGCACCATTGGAGATGCAGTGCAGTGAGTCCAGAGAGTGCACTGGCACCACTGGGGATGCAGTACAGTGAGTCCAGAGAGTGCACTGGCACCACTGGGGATGCACTGCAGTGAGTCCAGAGAGTGCATTGGCACCACTGGGGATGCAGTGCAGTGAGTCCAGAGAGTGCACTGGAACCATTGGAGATGCAGTGCAGTGAGTCCAGAGAGTGCACTGGCACCACTGGATATGCAGTGCAGTGAGTCCAGAGAGTGCACTGGCACCACTGGGGATGCAGTGCAGTGAGTCCAGAGAGTGCACTGGCACCACTGGGGATGCACTGCAGTGAGTGCAGAGACTGCACTGGCACCACTGGGGATGCAGTGCAGTGAGTCCAGTGAGTGTACTGGCACCACTGGGGATGCACTGCAGGGAGTCCAGGGATTGCATTGGCACCACTTGGGATGCACTGCAGTGAGTCCAGAGAGTGCACTTGCACCACTGGGGATGCAGTGCAGTGAGTCCAGAGAGTGCACTGGTACCACTGGGGATGCAGTGCAGTGAGTCCAGAGAGTGCACTGGCACCACTGGGGATGCACAGCAGTGAGTCCAGAGAGTGCATTGGCACCACTGGGGATGCAGTGCAGTGAGTCCAGAGAGTGCACTGGCACCATTGGAGATGCAGTGCAGTGAGTCCAGAGAGTGCACTGGCACCACTGGGGATGCACAGCAGTGAGTCCACAGAGTGCACTGGCACCACTGGGGATGCAGTACAGTGAGTCCAGAGAGTGCACTGGCACCACTGGGGATGCACAGCAGTGAGTCCAGAGAGTGCACTGGCACCACTGGGGATGCAGTGCAGTGAGTCCAGAGAGTGCACTGGCACCATTGGAGATGCAGTGCAGTGAGTCCAGAGAGTGCACTGGCACCACTGGGGATGCAGTGCAGTGTGTCCAGAGAGTGCACTGGCACCACTGGGGATGCACTGCAGTGAGTCCAGAGAGTTCACTGGCACCACTGGAGATGCACTTCAGTGAGTGCAGAGACTGCACTGGCACCACTGGGGATGCACAGCAGTGAGTCCAGAGAGTGCATTGGCACCACTGGGGATGCAGTGCAGTGAGTCCAGAGAGTGCACTGGCACCATTGGAGATGCAGTGCAGTGAGTCCAGAGAGTGCACTGGCACCACTGGGGATGCAGTGCAGTGAGTCCAGAGAGTGCACTGGAACCACTGGGGATGCGGTGGCGGGAGTCCAGAGAGTGCTTTGGCACCACTGGGGATGCAGTACAGTGAGTCCAGAGAGTGCACTGGCACCACTGGGGATGCAGCGCAGTGACTCTAGAGAGTGCACTGGCACCACTGGGGATGCGGTGCAGTGAGTCCAGAGAGTGCACTGGCACCACTCAGGTTGCAGTGCGGTGAGTCCAGAGAGTGCACTGGCACCACTGGGGATGCAGTACAGTGAGTCCAGAGAGTGCACTGGCACCACTGGGGATGCAGTGCAGTGAGTCCAGAGAGTGCACTGGCACCACTGGGGATGAACTGCAGTGAGTCCAGAGTGCACTAGCACCACTGGGGATGCACTGCAGTGAGTCCAGAGAGTGCACTGGCACCACCGGGAATGCACTGCAGTGAGTCCAGAGAGTGCACTGGCACCACTGGGGATGCAGTGCAGTGAGTCCAGAGAGTGCACTGGCACCACTGGGGATGCACTGCAGTGAGTCCAGAGTGCACTAGCACCACTGGGGATGCACTGCAGTGAGTCCAGAGAGTGCACTGCCACCACCGGGAATGCACTGCAGTGAGTCCAGAGAGTGCACTGGCACCACTGGGGATGCAGTGACGCGAGTCCAGAGAGTGCACTGGCACCACTGGGGATGCACTGCAGTCACTCCAGAGAGTGCACTGGCACCACTGGGGATGCAGTGCAGTGACGCCAGAGAGTGCACTGGCACCACTGGGGATGCAGTGCAGTGAGTCCAGAGAGTGCACTGGCACCACTGGGGATGCACTGCAGTGAGTCCTGAGAGTACACTGGCTCCACCGGGGATGCCCTGCAGTGAGTCCAGAGAGTGCACTGGCAGCACTGGGGATGCAGTGCAGTGAGTCCAGAGAGTGCACTGGCACCACTGGGGATGCAGCGCAGTGAGTCCAGAGAGTGCACTGGCACCACTGGGGATGCCCTGCAGTGAGTCCAGAGAGTGCACTGGCACCACAGAGAATGCACTTCAGTGAGTCCAGAGAGTGCACTGGCTCCACTGGGGATGCACTGCAGTGAGTCCAGAGAGTGCACTGGCTCCACTGGGGATGCAGTGCAGTGAGTCCAGAGAGTGCACTGGCACCACTGATGATGCAGTACAGTGAGTCCAGTGAGTGCACTGGCACAACAGGGGATGTAGTGCAGTGACTCGAGAGAGTGCACTGGAACCACTGGGGATGCAGTGCCGCGAGTCCAGAGAGTGCACTGGCTCCACTGGGGATGCGGTGCCGGAGGTCCAGAGAGTGCATTGGCACCACTGGGGATGCAGTGCAGTGACTCCAGAGAGTGCACTGGCACCACTGGGGATGCACTGCAGTGAGCCTAGAGAGTGCACTGGCACCACTGGGGATGCGGTGCCGGGAGTCCAGAGAGTGCTTTGGCACCGCTGGTGATGCACTGCAGTTACTCCAGAGAGTGCACAGGCACCACTGGGGATGCAGTGCAGTGAGTCCAGAGAGTGCACTGGCACCACTGGGGATGCACAGCAGTGAGTCCAGAGAGTGCATTGGCACCACTGGGGATGCAGAGCAGTGAGTCCAGAGAGTGCACTGGCACCATTGGAGATGCAGTGCAGTGAGTCCAGAGAGTGCACTGGCACCACTGGGGATGCAGTGCAGTGAGTCCAGAGAGTGCACTGGCACCACCGGGGATGCAGTGCAGTGAGTCCAGAGAGTGCACTGGCACCACTGGGGATGCAGTGCAGTGAGTCCAGAGAGTGCACTGGCACCATTGGAGATGCAGTGCAGTGAGTCCAGAGAGTGCACTGGCACCACTGGGGATGCACAGCAGTGAGTCCAGAGAGTGCATTGGCACCACTGGGGATGCAGTGCAGTGAGTCCAGAGAGTGCACTGGCACCATTGGAGATGCACTTCAGTGAGTCCAGAGAGTGCACTGGCACCACTGGGGATGCAGTGCAGTGAGTCCAGAGAGTGCACTGGCACCACTTGGGATGCAGTGCAGTGAGTCCAGAGAGTGCACTGGCACCACTGGGGATGCACTGCAGTGAGTCCAGAGAGTTCACTGGCACCACTGGAGATGCACTTCAGTGAGTGCAGAGACTGCACTGGCACCACTGGGGATGCAGTGCAGTGAGTCCAGAGAGTGTACTGGCACCACTGGGGATGCACTGCAGTGAGTCCAGAGATTGCATTGGCACCACTTGGGATGCACTGCAGTGAGTCCAGAGAGTGCACTTGCACCACTGGGGATGCAGTGCAGTGAGTCCAGAGAGTGCACTGGTACCACTGGGGATGCAGTGCAGTGAGTCCAGAGAGTGCACTGGCACCACTGGGGATGCAGTGCAGTGAGTCCAGAGAGTGCACTGGCACCACTGGGGATGCACAGCAGTGAGTCCAGAGAGTGCATTGGGACCACTGGGGATGCAGTGCAGTGAGTCCAGAGAGTGCACTGGCACCATTGGAGATGCAGTGCAGTGAGTCCAGAGAGTGCACTGGCACCACTGGGAATGCACAGCAGTGAGTCCACAGAGTGCACTGGCATCACTGGGGATGCAGTGCAGTGAGTCCAGAGAGTGCACTGGCACCACCGATGATGCAGTACAGTGAGTCCAGAGAGTGCACTGGCACCACTGGGGATGCACAGCAGTGAGTCCAGAGAGTGCATTGGCACCACTGGGGATGCAGTGCAGTGAGTCCAGAGAGTGCACTGGCACCACTGGGGATGCACTGCAGTGAGTCCAGAGAGTTCACTGGCACCACTGGAGATGCACTTCAGTGAGTGCAGAGACTGCACTGGCACCACTGGGGATGCACTGCAGTGAGTCCAGAGAGTGCATTGGCACCACTGGGGATGCAGTGCAGTGAGTCCAGAGAGTGCACTGGCACCATTGGAGATGCAGTGCAGTGAGTCCAGAGAGTGCACTGGCACCACTTGGGATGCACTGCAGTGAGTCCAGAGAGTGCACTTGCACCACTGGGGATGCAGTGCAGTGAGTCCAGAGAGTGCACTGACACCACTGGGGATGCAGTGCAGTGAGTCCAGAGAGTGCACTGGCACCCTTGGGGATGCAGTACAGTGAGTCCAGAGAGTGCACTGGCACCACTGGGGATGCAGTGCAGTGAGTCCAGAGAGTGCATTGGCACCACTGGGGATGCAGTGCAGTGAGTCCAGAGAGTGCACTGGCACCATTGGAGATGCAGTGCAGTGAGTCCAGAGAGTGCACTTGCACCACTGGGGATGCACAGCAGTGAGTCCACAGAGTGCACTGGCACCACTGGGGATGCAGTGCAGTGAGTCCAGAGAGTGCACTGGCACCACTGGGGATGCAGTACAGTGAGTCCAGAGAGTGCACTGGCACCACTGGGGATGCACAGCAGTGAGTCCAGAGAGTGCATTGGCACCACTGGGGATGCAGTGCAGTGAGTCCAGAGAGTGCACTGGCACCATTGGAGATGCAGTGCAGTGAGTCCAGAGAGTGCACTGGCACCACTGGGGATGCAGTGCAGTGAGTCCAGAGAGTGCACTGGCACCACTGGGGATGCAGCGCAGTGAGTCCAGAGAGTGCACTGGCACCACTGGGGATGCCCTGCAGTGAGTCCAGTGAGTGCACTGGCACCACTGGGGATGCACTGCAGTGAGTCCAGAGAGAGCACTGGCACCACTGGGGATGCACTACAGTGAGTCCAGAGATTGCACTGGCACCACTGGGGATGCAGTGCAGTGAGTCCAGAGAGTACACTGGCACCAGTGGGGATGCAGTGCAGTGAGTCCAGAGAGTGCACTGGCACCACTGGGGATGCAGTGCAGTGAGTCCAGAGAGTGCACTGGCACCACTGGGGATGTGTCCAGTGAGTCCAGTGAGTGCACTGGCTCCACTGGGGATGCACTGCAGTGAGTCCAGAGAGTGCACTGGCTCCACTGGGGATGCAGTGCAGTGAGTCCAGAGAGTGCACTGGCACAACAGGGGATGTAGTGCAGTGACTCGAGAGAGTGCACTGGAACCACTGGGGATGCAGTGCCGCGAGTCCAGAGAGTGCACTGGCTCCACTGGGGATGCGGTGCCGGAGGTCCAGAGAGTGCATTGGCACCACTGGGGATGCAGTGCAGTGACTCCAGAGAGTGCACTGGCACCACTGGGGATGCACTGCAGTGAGCCTAGAGAGTGCACTGGCACCACTGGGGATGCGGTGCCGGGAGTCCAGAGAGTGCTTTGGCACCGCTGGGGATGCACTGCAGTTACTCCAGAGAGTGCACAGGCACCACTGGGGATGCACTGCAGTGAGTCCAGAGAGTGCACTGGCACCACTGGGGATGCACAGCAGTGAGTCCAGAGAGTGCATTGGCACCACTGGGGATGCAGAGCAGTGAGTCCAGAGAGTGCACTGGCACCATTGGAGATGCAGTGCAGTGAGTCCAGAGAGTGCACTGGCACCACTGGGGATGCAGTGCAGTGAGTCCAGAGAGTGCACTGGCACCACCGGGGATGCAGTGCAGTGAGTCCAGAGAGTGCACTGGCACCACTGGGGATGCAGTGCAGTGAGTCCAGAGAGTGCACTGGCACCATTGGAGATGCAGTGCAGTGAGTCCAGAGAGTGCACTGGCACCACTGGGGATGCACAGCAGTGAGTCCAGAGAGTGCATTGGCACCACTGGGGATGCAGTGCAGTGAGTCCAGAGAGTGCACTGGCACCATTGGAGATGCACTTCAGTGAGTCCAGAGAGTGCACTGGCACCACTGGGGATGCAGTGCAGTGAGTCCAGAGAGTGCACTGGCACCACTTGGGATGCAGTGCAGTGAGTCCAGAGAGTGCACTGGCACCACTGGGGATGCACTGCAGTGAGTCCAGAGAGTTCACTGGCACCACTGGAGATGCACTTCAGTGAGTGCAGAGACTGCACTGGCACCACTGGGGATGCAGTGCAGTGAGTCCAGAGAGTGTACTGGCACCACTGGGGATGCACTGCAGTGAGTCCAGAGATTGCATTGGCACCACTTGGGATGCACTGCAGTGAGTCCAGAGAGTGCACTTGCACCACTGGGGATGCAGTGCAGTGAGTCCAGAGAGTGCACTGGTACCACTGGGGATGCAGTGCAGTGAGTCCAGTGAGTGCACTGGCACCACTGGGGATGCAGTACAGTGAGTCCAGAGAGTGCACTGGCACCACTGGGGATGCACAGCAGTGAGTCCAGAGAGTGCATTGGGACCACTGGGGATGCAGTGCAGTGAGTCCAGAGAGTGCACTGGCACCATTGGAGATGCAGTGCAGTGAGTCCAGAGAGTGCACTGGCACCACTGGGAATGCACAGCAGTGAGTCCACAGAGTGCACTGGCATCACTGGGGATGCAGTGCAGTGAGTCCAGAGAGTGCACTGGCACCACCGATGATGCAGTACAGTGAGTCCAGAGAGTGCACTGGCACCACTGGGGATGCACAGCAGTGAGTCCAGAGAGTGCATTGGCACCACTGGGGATGCAGTGCAGTGAGTCCAGAGAGTGCACTGGCACCACTGGGGATGCACTGCAGTGAGTCCAGAGAGTTCACTGGCACCACTGGAGATGCACTTCAGTGAGTGCAGAGACTGCACTGGCACCACTGGGGATGCACTGCAGTGAGTCCAGAGAGTGCATTGGCACCACTGGGGATGCAGTGCAGTGAGTCCAGAGAGTGCACTGGCACCATTGGAGATGCAGTGCAGTGAGTCCAGAGAGTGCACTGGCACCACTTGGGATGCACTGCAGTGAGTCCAGAGAGTGCACTTGCACCACTGGGGATGCAGTGCAGTGAGTCCAGAGAGTGCACTGACACCACTGGGGATGCAGTGCAGTGAGTCCAGAGAGTGCACTGGCACCCTTGGGGATGCAGTACAGTGAGTCCAGAGAGTGCACTGGCACCACTGGGGATGCAGTGCAGTGAGTCCAGAGAGTGCATTGGCACCACTGGGGATGCAGTGCAGTGAGTCCAGAGAGTGCACTGGCACCATTGGAGATGCAGTGCAGTGAGTCCAGAGAGTGCACTTGCACCACTGGGTATGCACAGCAGTGAGTCCACAGAGTGCACTGGCACCACTGGGGATGCAGTGCAGTGAGTCCAGAGAGTGCACTGGCACCACTGGGGATGCAGTACAGTGAGTCCAGAGAGTGCACTGGCACCACTGGGGATGCACAGCAGTGAGTCCAGAGAGTGCATTGGCACCACTGGGGATGCAGTGCAGTGAGTCCAGAGAGTGCACTGGCACCATTGGAGATGCAGTGCAGTGAGTCCAGAGAGTGCACTGGCACCACTGGGGATGCAGTGCAGTGAGTCCAGAGAGTGCACTGGCACCACTGGAGATGCAGTGCAGTGAGTCCAGAGAGTGCACTGGCACCACTGGGGATGCACTGCAGTGAGTCCAGAGAGTTCACTGGCACCACTGGAGATGCACTTCAGTGAGTGCAGAGACTGCACTGGCACCACTGGGGATGCAGTGCAGTGAGTCCAGTGAGTGTACTGGCACCACTGGGGATGCACTGCAGTGAGTCCAGAGAGTGCATTGGCACCACTTGGGATGCACTGCAGTGAGTCCAGAGAGTGCACTTGCACCACTGGGGATGCAGTGCAGTGAGTCCAGAGAGTGCACTGGCACCACTGGGGATGCAGTGCAGTGAGTCCAGAGAGTGCACTGGCACCAATGGGGATGCACTTCAGTGAGTCCACAGAGTGCACTGGCACCACTGGGGATGCAGTGCAGTGAGTCCAGAGAGTGCACTGGCACCATTGGAGATGCAGTGCAGTGAGTCCAGAGAGTGCACTGGCACCACTGGGGATGCAGTGCAGTGAGTCCAGAGAGTGCACTGGCACCACTGGGGATGCAGTGCAGTGAGTCCAGAGAGTGCACTGGCACCACTGGGGATGCACTGCAGTGAGTCCAGAGAGTTCACGGGCACCACTGGGGATGCACTTCAGTGAGTGCAGAGACTGCACTGGCACCACTGGGGATGCAGTGCAGTGAGTCCAGAGAGTGTACTGGCACCACTGGGGATGCACTGCAGTGAGTCCAGAGAGTGCATTGGCACCACTTGGGATGCACTGCAGTGAGTCCAGAGAGTGCACTTGCACCACTGGGGATGCAGTGCAGTGAGTCCAGAGAGTGCACTGGCACCACTGGGGATGCGGTGCAGTGAGTCCAGAGAGTGCACTGGCACCAATGGGGATGCACAGCAGTGAGTCCACAGAGTGCACTGGCACCACTGGGGATGCAGTACAGTGAGTCCAGAGAGTGCACTGGCACCACTGGGGATGCACTGCAGTGAGTCCAGAGAGTGCTCTTGCACCACTGGCGATGCAGTGCAGTGAGTCCAGAGAGTGCACTAGCACCACTGGGGATGCAGTGCAGTCAGTCCAGTGAGTGTACTGGCACCACTGGGGATGCACTGCAGTGAGTCCAGAGAGTGCACTGGCACCACTGGGGATGCACTGCAGTGAGTCCACAGAGTGCACTGGCACCACTGGTGATGCACAGCAGTGAGTCCAGAGAGTGCACTGGCACCACTGGGGATGCAGTGCAGTGAGTCCAGAGAGTGCACGGGCTCCACTGGGGATGCACTGCAGTGAGTCCACAGAGTGCACTGGCACCACTGGGGATGCAGTGCAGTAAGTCCAGAGAGTGCACTGGCTCCACTGGGGATGCAGTGCAGTGAGTCCAGAGAGTGCTCTGGCACCACTGGGGATGCAGTGCAGTGAGTCCACAGAGTGCACTAGCACCACTGGGGATGCAGTGCAGTGAGTCCAGAGAGTGCACTGGCAACACTGGGGATGCACTGCAGTGAGTCCAGAGAGTGCACTGGCACCACTGGGGATGCAGTGCAGTGAGTCCAGAGTGTGCACTGGCACCACTGGGAATGCAGTGCAGTGAGTCCAGAGATCGCACTGGCACCACGGGGGATGCACTTCAGTGAGTCCAGAGAGTGCACTGGCACCACTGGGGATGCACTGCAGTGAGTCCAGAGAGTGCACTGGCACCACTGGGGATGCACTGCAGTGAGTCCAGAGAGTGCACTGGCACCACTGGGGATGCAGTGCAGTGAGTCCAGAGAGTGCACTGGCACCACTGGGGATGCACAGCAGTGAGTCCAGAGAGTGCATTGGCACCACTGGGGATGCAGTGCAGTGAGTCCAGAGAGTGCACTGGCACCATTGGAGATGCAGTGCAGTGAGTCCAGAGAGTGCACTTGCACTACTGGGGATGCACAGCAGTGAGTCCACAGAGTGCACTGGCACCACTGGGGGTGCAGTGCAGTGAGTCCAGAGAGTGCACTGGCACCACTGGGGATGCAGTACAGTGAGTCCAGAGAGTGCACTGGCACCACTGGGGATGCACAGCAGTGAGTCCAGAGAGTGCACTGGCACCATTGGAGATGCAGTGCAGTGAGTCCAGAGAGTGCACTGGCACCACTGGGGATGCAGTGCAGTGAGTCCAGAGAGTGCACTGGCACCACTGGGGATGCAGTGCAGTGAGTCCAGAGAGTGCACTGGAACCACTGGGGATGCACTGCAGTGAGTCCAGAGAGTTCACTGGCACCACTGGAGATGCACTTCAGTGAGTGCAGAGACTGCACTGGCACCACTGGGGATGCAGTGCAGTGAGTCCAGTGAGTGTACTGGCACCACTGGGGATGCACTGCAGTGAGTCCAGAGAGTGCATTGGCACCACTTGGGATGCACTGCAGTGAGTCCAGAGAGTGCACTTGCACCACTGGGGATGCACTGCAGTGAGTCCAGAGAGTGCACTGGCACCACTGGGGATGCAGTGCAGTGAGTCCAGAGAGTGCACTGGCACCAATGGGGATGCACTTCAGTGAGTCCACAGAGTGCACTGGCACCACTGGGGATGCAGTGCAGTGAGTCCAGAGAGTGCACTGGCACCATTGGAGATGCAGTGCAGTGAGTCCAGAGAGTGCACTGGCACCACTGGGGATGCAGTGCAGTGAGTCCAGAGAGTGCACTGGCACCACTGGGGATGCAGTTCAGTGAGTCCAGAGAGTGCACTGGCACCACTGGGGATGCACTGCAGTGAGTCCAGAGAGTTCACTGGCACCACTGGGGATGCACTTCAGTGAGTGCAGAGACTGCACTGGCACCACTGGGGATGCAGTGCAGTGAGTCCAGTGAGTGTACTGGCACCACTGGGGATGCACTGCAGTGAGTCCAGAGAGTGCATTGGCACCACTTGGGATGCACTGCCGTGAGTCCAGAGAGTGCACTTGCACCACTGGGGATGCAGTGCAGTGAGTCCAGAGAGTGCACTGGCACCACTGGGGATGCGGTGCACTGAGTCCAGAGAGTGCACTGGCACCAATGGGGATGCACAGCAGTGAGTCCACAGAGTGCACTGGCACCACTGGGGATGCAGTACAGTGAGTCCAGAGAGTGCACTGGCACCACTGGGGATGCACTGCAGTGAGTCCAGAGAGTGCTCTTGCACCACTGGCGATGCAGTGCAGTGAGTCCAGAGAGTGCACTAGCACCACTGGGGATGCAGTGCAGTCAGTCCAGTGAGTGTACTGGCACCACTGGGGATGCACTGTAGTGAGTCCAGAGAGTGCACTGGCACCACTGAGAATGCACTTCAGTGAGTCCAGAGAGTGCACTGGCACCACTGGGGATGCACTGCAGTGAGTCCACAGAGTGCACTGGCACCACTGGGGATGCAGTGCAGTGAGTCCAGAGAGTGCACGGGCTCCACTGGGGATGCACTGTAGTGAGTCCACAGAGTGCACTGGCACCACTGGGGATGCAGTGCAGTGAGTCCAGAGAGTGCACTGGCTCCACTGGGGATGCAGTGCAGTGAGTCCAGAGAGTGCTCTGGCACCACTGGGGATGCAGTGCAGTGAGTCCAGAGAGTGCACTAGCACCACTGGGGATGCAGTGCAGTGAGTCCAGAGAGTGCACTGGCACCACTGGGGATGCAGTTCAGTGAGTCCAGAGAGTGCACTGGCACCACTGGGGATGCAGTGCAGTGAGTCCAGAGTGTGCACTGGCACCACTGGGAATGCAGTGCAGTGAGTCCAGAGATCGTACTGGCACCACGGGGGATGCACTTCAGTGAGTCCAGAGAGTGCACTGGCACCACTGGGGATGCACTTCAGTGAGTCCAGAGAGTGCACTGGCACCACTGGGGATGCAGTGCAGTGAGTCCAGAGAGTGCACTGGCACCACTGGGGATGCAGTGCAGTGAGTCCAGAGAGTGCACTGGCACCAGAGGGAATGCACAGCAGTGAGTCCAGTGAGTGCACTGGCACCACTGGGGATGCAGTGCAGTGAGTGCAGGGAGTGCACTGGCACCACTGGGGATGCAGTGCAGTGAGTCCAGAGAGTGCAGTGGCACCACTGGGGATGCAGTGCAGTGAGTCCAGAGAGTGCACAGGCAGCACTGGGGATGCAGTGCAGTGAGTCCAGAGAGTGCTCTGGCACCACTGGGGATGCAGTGCAGTGAGTCCAGAGAGTGCACTGGCACCACTGGGGATGCACTGCAGTGAGTCCAGAGAGTGCACTGGCACCACTGGTGATGCACTGCAGTTACTCCAGAGAGTGCACTGGCACCACTGGGGATGCGGTGCGGTGAGTCCAGAGAGTGCACTGGCACCACTGGTGATGCACTGCAGTGAGTCCAGAGAGTGCACTGACACCACTGAGAATGCCCTTCAGTGAGTCCAGAGAGTGCACTGGCACCACTGGGGATGCACTGCAGTGAGTCCACAGAGTGCACTAGCACCACTGGGGATGCAGTGCAGTGAGTCCAGAGAGTGTACTGGCACCACTGGGGATGCACTGCAGTGAGTCCAGAGAGTGCACTGGCACCACTGAGAATGCACTTCAGTGAGTCCAGAGAGCGCACTGGCACCACTGGGGATGCAGTGCAGTGAGTCCAGAGAGTGCACTGGCACCACTGAGAATGCACTTCAGTGAGTCCAAAGAGTGCACTGGCACCACTGGGGATGCACTGCAGTGAGTCCAGAGAGTGCACTAGCACCACTGGGAATGTAGTGCAGTGAATCCAGTGAGTGCACTGGCACCACTGGGGATGCACTGCAGTGAGTCCAGAGAGTGCACTGGGACCACTGGCGATGCACTGCAGTGAGCCCAGAGAGTGCACTGGCACCACTGGAGATGCAGTACAGTGAGTCCAGTGAATGCACTGGCAACACTGGGGATGCAGTGCAGTGAGTCCAGAGAGTGCACTGGCACCACTGGTGATGCAGTATAGTGAGTCCAGTGAGTGCACTGGCACCACTGGGGATGCAGTGCAGTGAGTCCAGAGAGTGCACTGCCACCACTGGGGATGCAGTGCAGTGAGCCCAGAGAGTGCACTGGCACCACTGGGGATGCGGTGCCGGGAGTCCAGAGAGTGCACTGGCACCACTGGGGATGCAGTGCAGTGAGTCCAGAGAGTGCACTGGCACCACTGGGGATGCAGTGCAGTGAGTCCAGAGAGTGCACTGGCACCACTGGGGATGCAGTGCAGTGAGTCCAGAGAGTGCTCTGGCACCACTGGGGATGCAGTGCAGTGAGTCCAGAGAGTGCACTGGCACCACTGGGGATGCAGTGCAGTGAGTCCAGAGAGTGCACTGGCACCACTGGTGATGCACTGCAGTTACTCCAGAGAGTGCACTGGCACCACTGGGGATGCGGTGCGGTGAGTCCAGAGAGTGCACTGGCACCACTGGGGATGCAGTGCAGTCAGTCCAGTGAGTGTACAGGCACCACTGGGGAAACACTGCAGTGAGTCCAGAGAGTGCACTGGCACCACTGAGAATGCCCTTCAGTGAGTCCAGAGAGTGCACTGGCACCACTGGGGATGCACTGCAGTGAGTCCACAGAGTGCACTAGCACCACTGGGGATGCAGTGCAGTGAGTCCAGAGAGTGCACTGGCACCACTGGGGATGCACTTCAGTGAGTCCAGAGAGTACACGCGCTCCACTGGGGATGCAGTACAGTGAGTCCAGAGAGTGCACTGGCACCACCGGGGATGCAGTGCAGTGAGTCCAGAGAGTGCACTGGCAGCACAGAGGATGCAGTGCAGTGAGTCCAGAGAGTGCTCTGGCACCACTGGGGATGCAGTGCAGTGAGTCCAGAGAGTGCACTGGCACCACTGGGGATGCAGTGTAGTGAGTCCAGAGAGTGCACTGGCACCACAGGGGATGCACTTCAGTGAGTCCAGAGAGTGCACTGTCAGCACTGGTGATGCACTGCAGTGAGTCCAGAGAGTGCACTGGCACCACTGGGGATGCACTGCAGTGAGTCCAGAGAGTGTACTGGCACCACTGGGGATGCAGTGCAGTGAGTCCAGAGAGTGCACTGGCTCCAGAGGGAATGCACTGCAGTGAGTCCAGTGAGTGCACTGGCACCACTGGGGATGCAGTGCAGTGAGTGCAGAGAGTGCACTGGCACCACTGGGGATGCAGTGCAGTGAGTCCAGAGAGTGCAGTGGCACCACTGGGGATGCAGTGCAGTGAGTCCAGAGAGTGCACTGGCAGCACTGGGGATGCAGTGCAGTGAGTCCAGAGAGTGCACTGGCAATACTGGGGATGCAGTACAGTGAGTCCAGAGAGTGCACTGGCACCACTGGGGCTGCAGTGCAGTGAGTCCAGAGAGTGCACTGGCACCACTGGGGATGCAGTGCAGTGAGTCCAGAGAGTGCTCTGGCACCACTGGGGATGCACTGAAGTGAGTCCAGAGAGTGCACTGGCACCACTGGGGATGCAGTGCAGTGAGTCCAGAGTGTGCACTGGCACGACTGGGAATGCAGTGCAGTGAGTCCAGAGATTGCACTGGCACCACTGGGGATGCACTTCAGTGAGTCCAGAGAGTGCACTGGCACCACAGGTGATGCACTGCAGTGAGTCCAGAGAGTGCACTGGCACCACTGGGGATGCAGTGCAGTGAGTCCAGAGAGTGCACTGGCACCACTGGGGATGCACTGCAGTGAGTCCAGGGAGTGCACTGGCACCAGAGGGAATGCAATGCAGTGAGTCCAGTGAGTGCACTGGCACCACTGGGTATGCAGTGCAGTGAGTGCAGAGAGTGCACTGGCACAACTGGGGATGCAGTGCAGTGAGTCCAGAGAGTGCAGTGACACCACTGGGGATGCAGTGCAGTGAGTCCAGAGAGTGCACAGGCAGCACTGGGGATGCAGTGCAGTGAGTCCAGAGAGTGCACTGGCACCACTGGGGATGCAGTGCAGTGAGTCCAGAGAGTGCACTGGCACCACTGGGGATGCAGTGCAGTGAGTCCAGTGAGTGTACTGGCACCACTGGGGATGCACTGCAGTGAGTCCAGAGAGTGCACTGGCACCACTGAGAATGCACTTCAGTGAGTCCAGAGAGTGCACTGGCACCACTGGGGATCCAGTGCTGTGAGTCCAGAGAGTGCACTGGCACCACCGGGAATTCAGTGCAGTGAGTCCAAAGAGTGCACTGGCACCACTGGGGATGCACTGCTGTGAGTCCAGAGAGTGCACTGGCAGCAGTGGGGATGCACTGCAGTGAGTCCAGAGAGTGCACTGGCACCACTGGGGATGCACTGCAGTGAGTCCAGAGAGTGCAGTGGCACCACTGGGGATGCAGTGCAGTGAGTCCAGAGAGTGCACTGGCACCACTAGGGATGCACTGCAGTGAGTCCAGAGAGTGCACTGGCACCACTGGGGATGCAGTGCAGTGAGTCCAGAGAGTGCACTGGCAGCACTGGGGATGCAGTGCAGTGAGTCCAGAGAGTGCACTGGCACCACTGGGGATGCACTGCAGTGAGTCCAGAGAGCGCACTGGCACCACTGTGGATGCACTGCAGTGAGTCCACAGAGTGCACTGGAACCACTGAGAATGCACTTCAGTGAGTCCAGAGAGTGCACTGGCACCACTGGGGATGCACTGCAGTGAGTCCAGAGAGTGCACTGGCACCACTGGGGAATGCAGTGCAGTGAGTCCAGTGAGTACACTGGCACCACTGGGGATGCAGTGCAGTGAGTCAAGAGAGTGCACTGGCACCACTGGGGATGCAGTGCAGTGAGTCCAGAGTGTGCACTGGCACCACTGGGGATGCAGTGCCGGGAGTCCAGAGAGTGCTTTGCCACCACTGGGGATGCACTGCAGTTACTCCAGAGAGTGCACTGGCAACACTGGGGATGCAGTACAGTGAGTCCAGAGAGTGCACTGGCACCACTGGGGATGCAGTGCAGTGAGTCCAGAGTGTGCACTGGCACCACTGGGGATGCACTGCAGTGAGTCCAGAGATTGCACTGGCACCACTGGGGATGCAGTGCAGTGAGTCCAGAGAGTGCACTGGCACCACTGGGGATGCAGTGCAGTGAGTCCAGAGAGTGCACTGGCACCAGTGGGGATGCAGTGCAGTGAGTCCAGAGAGTGCACAGGCACCAGAGGGAATGCACTGCAGTGAGTCCAGTGAGTGCACTGGCACCACTGTGGATGCACTGCAGTGAGTCCAGAGAGTGCACTGGCACCACTGGGGATGCAGTGCAGTGAGTCCAGAGAGTGCACTGGCACCACTGCGGATGCACTGCAGTGAGTCCAGAGAGTGCACTGGCACCACTGGGGATGCAGTGCAGTGAGTCCAGAGAGTGCACTGTCACCCCTGGGGATGCAGTACAGTGAGTCCACAGAGTGCACTGGTACCAGTGGGGATGCAGTACAGTGAGTCCAGAGAGTGCAGTGACACCACTGGGCATGCAGTGCAGTGAGTCCAGAGAGTGCACTGGCACCACTGGGGATGCACTTCAGTGAGTCCAGAGAGTGCACTGGCACCACTGGGGATGCAGTGCAGTGAGTCCAAAGACTTCACTGGCAAAACTGGAGATGCAGTGCAGTGAGTCCAGAGAGTGCACTGGCAGCACTGGGGATGCAGTGCAGTGAGTCCAGAGATTGCACTGGCACAACCGGGGCTGCAGTGCAGTGAGTCCAGAGAGTGCACTGGCACCACTGGGGATGCACTGCAGTGAGTCCAGAGAGTGCACTGGCACCACTGGGGATGCACTACAGTGAGTCCAGAGATTGCACTGGCACCACTGGGGATGCAGTGCACTGAGTCCAGAGAGTGCACTGGCACCACTGGGGATGCAGTGCATTGAGTCCAGAGAGTGCACTGGCACAACTGGGGATGCACTTCAGTGAGTCCAGAGAGTGCACTGACACCACTGGGGATGCAGTGCAGTGAGTCCAGAGAGTTCACTGGCACCACTGGGGATGCAGTCCAGTGAGTCCAGTGAGTGCACTGGCACCACTGGGGATGCAGTGCAGTGACTGCAGAGAGTACACTGGCACCACCGGGGATTCACTGCAGTGAGTCCAGAGAGTGCACTGGCACCACTGGGGATGCAGTGCAGTGAGTCCAGTGAGTGCACTGGCACCACTGGGGATGCAGTGCAGTCAGTCCAGTGAGTGCACTGGCACCACTGGGGGTGCAGTACAGTGAGTCCAGAGAGTGCACTGACACCACTGGGGATGCACTGCAGTGATTCCAGAGAGTGCACTGGCACCACTGGGGATGCAGTGCAGTGAGTCCAGAGACTGCACTGGCACCACTGGGGATGCAGTGCAGTGAGACCAGAGAGTGCACTGGCACCACTGGGGATGCACTGCAGTGAGTCCAGAGAGTGCACTGGCACCACTGGGGATGCACTGCAGTTAGTCCAGAGAGTGCACTGTCACCACTGGGGATGCAGTACAGTGAGTCCACATAGTGCACTGGCACCAGTGGAGATGCAGTACAGTGAGTCCAGAGAGTGCACTGGCACCACTGGACATGCAGTGCAGTGAGTCCAGAGAGTGCACTGGCACCACTGGGGATGCACTTGAGTGACTCCACAGAGTGCACTGGCAACACTGGGGATGCAGTGCAGTGAGTCCAAAGACTTCACTAGCACCACTGTGGATGCAGTGCCGTGAGTCCAGAGAGTGCACTGGCACCACTGGGGATGCAGTGAAGTGAGTGCAGAGAGTGCACTGGCACCACTGGGGATGCACTGCAGTGAGTCCAGAGAGTGCACTGGCACCACTGGGGATGCACTACAGTGAGTCCAGAGAGTGCACTGGCACCACTGGGGATGCAGTGCAGTGAGTCCAGAGAGTGCACTGGCACCACTGGGGATGCAGTGCAGTGAGTCCAGTGAGTGTACTGGCACCACTGGGGATGCACTTCAGTGAGCCCAGAGAGTGCACTGGCACCACTGAGAATGCACTTCAGTGAGTCCAGAGAGTGCACTGGCACCACTGGGGATGCACTGCAGTGAGTCCAGAGAGTGCACTAGCACCACTGGGGATGCAGTGCAGTGAATCCTGTGAGTACACTGGCACCACTGGGGATGCAGAGCAGTGAGTCCAGAGAGTGCATTGGCACCACTGGGGATGCAGTGCAGTGAGTCCAGAGAGTGGACTGGCACCACTGGAGATGCAGTACAGTGAGTCCAGTGAATGCACTGGAACCACTGGGGATGCAGTGCAGTGAGTCCAGAGAGTGCACTGGCACCACTGGTGATGCAGTACAGTGAGTCCAGTGAGTGCACTGGTACCACTGGGGCTGCAGTGCAGTGAGTCCAGAGAGTGCACTGGCACCACTGGGGATGCAGTGAAGTGAGTCCAGAGAGTGCACTGGCACCACCGATGATGCAGTACAGTGAGTCCAGTGAGTGCACTGGCACTACTGGGGATGTAGTGCAGTGACTCGAGAGAGTGCACTGGCACCACTGGGGATGCAGTGCAGTGAGTCCAGTCAGTGCACTGGCACCACTGGGGATGCAGTGCAGTGAGTCCAGAGAGTGCACTGGCACCACTTGGGATGCAGTGCAGTGAGTCCAGAGAGTGCACTGGCACCACTGGGGATGCAGTGCAGTGAGTCCAGAGACTTCACTGGCACCACTGGGAATGCAGTGCAGTGAGTGCAGAGAGTGCACTGGCACCACTGGGGATGCAGTGCAGTGAGTCCAGAGAGTGCACTGGCACCACTGGGGATGCAGTGCAGTGAGTCCAGAGAGTGCACTGGCACCACTGGGGATGCAGTGCAGTGAGTCCAGAGAGTGCACTGGCACCACTGGGGATGCACTACAGTGAGTCCAGAGATTGCACTGGCACCACTGGGGATGCAGTGCAGTGAGTCCAGAGAGTGCAGTGGCACCACTGGGCATGCAGTGCAGTGAGTCCAGAGAGTGCACTGGCACCACTGGGCATGCACTTCAGTGAGTCCAGAGAGTGTACTGACACCACTGGGGATGCGGTGCAGTGAGTCCAGAGAGTGCAGTGGCACCACTGGGGATGCAGTGCAGTGAGTCCAGAGAGTGCTCTGGCACCACTGGGGATGCAGTGCAGTGAGTCCAGAGACTGCACTGGCACCACTGGGGATGCAGTGCAGTGAGTCCAGAGAGTGCACTGGCACCACTGGGGATGCACTGCAGTGAGTCCAGAGAGTGCACTGGCACCACTGGTGATGCAGTCCAGTGAGTCCAGTGAATGCACTGGCACCACTGGGGATGCTGTGCAGTGAGTGCAGAGAGTGCACTGGCACCACCTGTGATCCAGTACAGTGTGTCCAGTGAGTGCACTGGCACCACTGGGGATGCAGTGCTGTGACTCCGGAGAGCGCACTGGCACCACTGGGGATGCAGTGCAGTGAGTCCAGTGAGTGCACTGGCACCACTGGGGATGCAGTGCAGTGAGTGCAGAGAGTGCAATGGCACCAATGGGGATGCACTTCAGTGAGTCCAGAGAGTGCACTGGCACCACTGGGGATGCAGTGCAGTGAGTCCAGAGAGTGCACTGGCACCACTGGGGATGCAGTGCTGTGACTCCAGAGAGCGCACTGGCACCACTGGGGATGCAGTGCAGTGAGTCCAGAGAGTGCACTGGCACCACTGGGGATGCACTGCAGTGAGTCCAGAGAGTGCACTGGCACCACTGGGGATGCAGTGCAGTGAGTCCAGAGAGTGCTTTGGCACCACTGGGACTGCAGTGCAGTGAGTCCAGAGAGTGCACTGGCACCACTGGGGATGCACTGCAGTGAGTCCAGAGATTGCACTGGCACCACTGGGGATGCCGTGCAGTGAGTCCAGAGAGTGCACTGGCACCACTGGGGATGCACTACAGTGAGTCCACAGAGTGCACTGGCACCACTGGGGATGCTCTGCAGTGAGTCCAGAGATTGCACTGGCACCACTGGGGATGCAGTGCAGTGAGTGCAGAGAGTGCACTGGCACCACTGGGGATGCACTTCAGTGAGTTCAGAGAGTGCACTTGCACCACTGGGGATGTGTTTCAAGCCAACTGCATTAACCGCTCATGCTTCTTTCTTATGAGACGTTAGTAAACCAATTACATAGCCTTGTCAAGACTAAATCACAGGTAAAAATCCTGTACATCTCATGTGGCCAACCACTCCCAACTAGGATTCCAAGAACCAGGAGGTTCTGTGAAAATAGGGCTAGTGCTATTAGAGGGGTGATTATTAGGGTAAGCCCTAAGCTGTCTTTAATGGAGAAGTATGGGTGGAATGGGATTTTGTCGCAGTCTGATACGATTCCTAGTGGGTTATTTGAGCCTGATTCGTGTAGGAAGGTTAGGTGGACTAGGGTGATTCCTGCAATTAGGAAGGGCAGTAGGAAGTGGATGGCGAAGAATCGGGTTAAGGTTGGATTGTCTACTGAGAATCCTCCTCAGGCTCATTCTACTAGAGTTTGCCCAATGTACGGGATGGCTGAGAATAGGTTGGTGATTACGGTGGCCCCTCAGAATGACATTTGTCCTCATGGTAGGACATACCCTACGAAGGCAGTTGCTATTAGGGTGAGTAGGAGGATTACTCCTGTGTTTCAGGTTTCTTTGTATAGGTAGGAGCCGTAGTAGAGGCCTCGTCCGATGTGTAAGTAGATGCAGATAAAGAAGAGCGAAGCACCGTTGGCGTGGAGGTTGCGGATGAGCCATCCGTACTGGACGTCTCGGCATGTGTGAGCTACTGAGGAGAAGGCGAGTGAAGTGTCTGCGGTGTAGTGTATGGCTAGTAGCAGGCCTGTTAGGATTTGTGTGGCTAAGCAGATGGCTAGAAGGGAGCCGAAGTTTCATCAGGCAGAGATGTTGGAGGGGGCGGGTAGGTCGATTAGGGAGTTGTTGATTATTTTTAGTAGGGGATGGGATTTGCGGATGTTAGGGGCCATTAGTGAGTCTGTGTGTTATTAGGATTATTACCAGGATGGAGAGGGCGAAGGATCCTAGGTAGGCCTTAATTAGCCCTGTGTGTATTGAGGTTGCGGCTTTGCTTGCGGCTACTTGTAGTTCAGCAAGGCCCTCTGGCCCTATTTTTTTGAGTCAGGAGAGGTCGATCAAGTGTAGGGCAATGTTTTGTCCCTTTTCTAGTAGGTTTTTGGAGAAGAATCGGTGTACTAGGGGGTTGAAGTACCCTAATGCAGAGGAGAAGTTTATGAGGGGGTTTGGTTTGGGGTGAGTGAGGGTGTGTGTTATGTTCGATAGTTCTAGGGCTAGGATGATTCCTAGGATTGTTATGAGGATGGCAGCGGTTTTGGTGATAAGGGGTATGGTTATTGGGGGGGTTTTGGTTGGTGTGATGAAAGAGGTAATGATTATTCCTGCTGTAATGCTGCCTAGGGCGAGTCGGGTTAGGGGGGCGGTGATTAGTGGGTTGTTTTCGTTTATTGATACTATTGGGGGGATTCGGGTTTGTCCAGCTTGGACTAGGATGGTTATGCGGATGCTGTAGGTTGCGGTGAATGCTGTGGCTATAAGGGTTAGGAGTAGGGCTCAAGTATTTAGGTATGATGTGTTTAAGCTTTCGATGATGAGGTCTTTTGAGTAGAATCCGGCTAGGAATGGGGTTCCTATCAGCGCCAGGTTTCCGATGGTTAGGCAGGAAGTAGTGACTGGGAGTATTTTCTGTAGGCCTCCTATCTTTCGGATATCTTGTTCTCCGTTTAGGTTGTGGATGATAGACCCTGAGCATAGGAATAGTATGGCTTTAAAGAAGGCATGGGTTGAGATGTGTAGGAAGGCTAGTTGTGGGAGGTTTAGTCCGATAGTGACTATTATTAGTCCTAGTTGGCTGGATGTTGAGAAAGCAATGATTTTTTTGATGTCATTTTGGGTTAGGGCGCATGTGGCAGCGAATAGGGTTGATAGAGCACCTAGGCATAGGCAGGCAGTTAGGGCTGTCTGGTTGGTGGCTAGCAGGGGGTGCATGCGGATGAGCAGGAAGATTCCGGCTACTACTATGGTACTGGAGTGCAGTAGGGCTGATACTGGGGTGGGGCCTTCTATTGCTGCGGGCAGTCATGGGTGGAGTCCAAATTGGGCGGATTTTCCTGCGGCTGCGAGGATTAATCCTATGAGGGGGAGGATTGGGGTTTGGTGGGGGTGTACGGCTTGTTGGATCTCTCAGGTGTTGAATGTTGAAGCTAGTCATGCTATGCTCAGGGTCAGTCCGACGTCTCCGATTCGGTTGTAGATTACGGCTCGTAGGGCGGCGGTGTTGGCATCTGCTCGGCCTTGTCATCAGCCGATGAGAAGGAAGGACATGATTCGTACTCCTTCCCAGCCTACGAATAGGAGGAATATGTTGTTTGCGGTTGTTAGGAGGAGTATGGCGACTAGGAATGTCAGTAGGTAGGTGAAAAATTTTGTTACGTATGGCTCTGAGGCCATGTATCATATGGCGAATTGTAGGATTGATCATGTTACAAATAGGGCGATTGGAAGAAATGTTATTGAGTATTGGTCTATTTTTAGGCTCAGGGGGATTTTAAAGTTTATAATGAATTTTCACTCCCAGTGGCAGGTGACAGATTCTACTCCCGAGTAGATGAATGCGGTTGTAGGGGCTAGGCTAATTAGGAATGCGGTTTTAACAGCGCGGGTGGTGGCTTGTGGGGTGTTTTTAAAGTTTTTAAATAGAAATGGCAGGATGATTGGGGTTAGGAGGATTGTCAGCGTGAGTAGTGTGAGGGAGTTGATTAGTAGTGTGGGGTTCACTACTTTTACTTGGATTTGCACCAAGATGGGTGGTTCCTAAGACCAGTGGATTGCTGTTATCCTTTAAAAGTAAGGGGGCTGAGGTTTTAGGCTCAGATGTAAGAGTTAGCAGCTCTTGTTGGTTAAACCCTCCCCTCGGCAGGTAAGAAGGTTTGAACTTCTATTCTTAGAATCACAGTCTAATGTTTGGTTTAAACTATACTTGCATGAGGGGATTCCGGAGATCAGTTCGGGTTTGAGGATTAGGAGGAATATTGGGATAATGTGGAGTGTTATGAGCAGGTGTTCTCGCGTGGTTGAGTTTTGCATAGATGTGATGTGGGAGGGGATTGAGCCTCATTGGGTCATTAGTAGTATGAATAAGGTGTAGGAGGCGGTTAGTAGGGTTGCGATTCCTGTTAGGATGATCGTGAAGGCAGATCAGTTGAATAAGGTGATTATAATGGTTAGCTCTGCTATGAGGTTTGTTGTTGGGGGTAAGGCTATGTTTGTTAGATTGGCCAGCAATCATCAGGTAGCTATGAGTGGTAGGAGAGGTTGTAGGCCTCGTGTGAGTAGTAGAATTCGGCTGTGCGTACGTTCATAGTTTGTGTTGGCTAGGCAGAATAGTATGGAGGAAGTTAGTCCATGGGAAATTATTAGGATCATTGCCCCTGAGAATGATCAGTGGGTTTGGATTATTCCTGCGGCGATAACTAGGCCTATGTGGCTAACGGATGAATAAGCGATTAGTGATTTTAGGTCTGTCTGTCGTAGGCAGATTGAGCTAGTCATTAGGGCGCCTCATAGGGCCAGGGTTAGGAAGGGGTAGTGCAGGAGGTTGGACAGTGGGCCCATAAATAGAGTGACTCGTATAATTCCGTATCCTCCTAGCTTTAGTAGTAGGGCGGCGAGGAGTATTGAGCCTGCGATGGGTGCTTCTACGTGGGCTTTTGGCAGTCAGAGGTGTAGGCCGTATAGTGGGGCTTTTACTATGAATGCTATGAGCAGTGCTAGACCTGATAGTATTCCTGTCCATGAGGTGGATAGGGTTGGGTGGGTTAGTTGTAGGGTTGGCAGGTGCAGGGTGCCAATTTTCACGTATAGGTGTATGATTGTGATTAGCAGGGGTAGAGAGCTTACTGGCGTGTAGAATAGCAGGTAGATGCCAGCGCTTAGGCGTTCTGGTTGGTTCCCCCATCGGGTGATTAAGATTAGGGTGGGAATGAGGGTTGCTTCAAATGAGATGTAAAATAGTGCTAGTTCTGTGGTGGAAAAGGCTAGTAGGATGAATGGCTGGACTGCGACTAAGGTTGAGATAAAGATTCGTTTGCGTTGTAGGGGTTCTTGTTGCAGGTGGTTTTGGCTTGCTATGATTATGAGTGGGAGTAGTCAGCAGGATAGTACTAGGAGGGGGGATGAGATTTGGTCAATTCCTGTTCAGTTGGATAAAAATTTGTAGGGGTAGTAGGTTGGGATTAATCACTGTAGGCTTAGGGCAGCGATTAGGAGGCTGTATAAGGTGGTGTTAGTCCATAGAAATTTTGGTGGAGACAGCAGGGCTGTTGGAAGAAGTATGATTGTGGGTAGGATGATTTTTAGCATTGCAGGAGGTTTAGGTTGTGTAGATGGTCGGAGCCATGTGTGCGGGTGGAGGCTACTAGGATGGCCAGGCCTGTGCCCGCCTCACACGCTGAGAAGGTTAGCATGAGAATTGGTACCATGGTGAATGAGGAGACTTGGTTTTCGATGGATCATATTGATAGGCCTACGAATATCGATAATATTATGCTTTCAAGGCATAGTAGGGCGGATACTAGGTGGGTTCGGTGGAAGGCTAGTCCTAGTCCGCTGAAAATGAAGGCTGAGTAGAAGCTTAAATGTAGGGGCGACATAAGAAAGTTACAGGGTTGGCTGTAATCTGCTGGGTCGAAACCAGCTATCTTTTTGGTTAGACTAACTTTCTGTTATTCTGCTCATTCTAGGCCCCCTTGAATTCACTCGTAGGCCAGTCCGAGTGTTAGGAGAAGGAGGATCGCTACAGTTCAGGTGAGGGTCATTAGGGGGGATTGGAGTTGGACGGCTCATGGCAGGGGGAGTAGGAGGGTGATTTCTAGGTCGAATAGGACGAACAGGATGGCTACTGAGGAAGAATCGGACTGAGAATGGTAATCGAGCAGATCCAAGTGGGTCGAATCCACATTCGTACGGTGAGAGTTTCTCTGAGTCGGGGTTTATTTGGGCGAGTCAGAAGTTTAATGCGGTTAGGGCGGCGCTTAGGATTGATGATAGGGCGAATATGAACATGAGTGCGTTCATTGCTCTCCTCTGGGTTTATACCAGATTCTAGAGATTGGAAGTCAATTGTAATTAATATACTAGAAGAGCAAGATCCTCATCAGTAGATGGTTATGTAGAGGAATAGTCAGATGACGTCTACGAAGTGTCAGTATCAGGCTGCTGCCTCGAATCCGAAGTGGTGGTCTGATGTAAAGTGGAACTTGATCAGTCGGAAGAGGCAGACGGTCAGGAAGGAGGATCCGATGATTACGTGGAGTCCGTGGAATCCAGTGGCAACGAAGAAGGTAGATCCGTAGACGCTATCGGCGATTGAGAATGGGGCTTCGTGGTATTCTATTGCTTGTAGGGCTGTGAAGTAGAATCCCAGGAGGATCGTTAGGGTTAGGGCGTGGATGGCGTGTTTTCGGTTTCCTTCTGTGATGCTGTGATGGGCTCACGTTACGGTAACGCCTGAGGCTAGTAGGATGGCTGTGTTTAGTAGGGGGACTTCTATCGGGTTGAGTGGTTTAATTCCTGTTGGGGGTCATTGGCCTCCTAGTTCTGGGGTTGGGGCCAGGCTCGAGTGGAAGAACGCTCAGAAGAACCCTAAGAAGAAGAATGCTTCGGATGTGATGAAAAGGATTATGCCGTATCGTAGGCCTTTTTGGACTGTGGGAGTGTGATGGCCTTGGAAGGTGCTTTCTCGTACAATGTCTCGTCATCATTGGAGTATTACTAGGAGTATTGAGATGAGGCCTAGGGTTAGTAGTATGGATGAGTTGTAGTGGAATCACATGATTAATCCTGAGGTTGTGAGTAGGGCGGCGGCTGCCCCGAAGATTGGTCAAGGGCTTGGGTCAACTATGTGGTATGAGTGTGCTTGGTGTGCCATTAGATGTTTTCTTGTAAGTATAGGCTTAGAAGGAGCACGAAGACGTAGGCCTGGATTATGGCTACTGCTACTTCTAGGATGGTTAGGAGTAGTAGGATGATTATTGTTAGGATGGATACTGCAGGAAGGGTGGGTATTAATGCAATGGAGGCTGTAGAGATGAGTTGGATGAGTAAGTGTCCTGCTGTAAGGTTGGCTGTAAGGCGGACTCCGAGGGCTAGGGGGCGGATTAGTAGGCTGGTTGTTTCGATCAGGATTAGTGCGGGGATTAGGGGTGTAGGGGTACCTTCGGGTAATAGGTGGGCTAAAGAGGCTGATGGTTGGTTTCGTAGGCCTGTTAGTAGTGTGGCGAGCCATAGTGGGAAGGCTAGGGCTATGTTCATAGATAGTTGGGTGGTTGGGGTGAATGTATATGGAAGGAGGCCTAGAAGGTTGATTGTAAGAAGTATGATTATTAGGGATGTAAATATTATGGCTCATTTGTGGCCATTTTTGTTGAGTGGGACTATTAGTTGTTTTGTGATTAGGTGAAGGAGTCATGTTTGGATAGTAGAAAGGCGGTTGTTGATTCATCGGTTGTTTGGGGACGGGAATAGTAGGGCTGGGAAGAGTAGGGATAGTAGGATTAAGGGGATGCCAAATAGATTGGGGCTGGAAAATTGGTCAAAGAAGCTTAGGTTCATGGTCAGGATCATGGTGTGGGTTTGGTAGTGAGGGAGGTCTTATTTGATGGGGGGTTGGTTGTGGTGAAGGCTAGTAGTTTTGGTTGGATGAGGAGTGCTAGGGTTAATCAGGTTATAATTATGATTGAAAATCATGGTGCGGGGTTAAGCTGTGGCATATCATTAAGGAGGGGGAAGTCCCTCTTTGGCTAGCTTAAAAGGCTAGTGCTGTTGCATAGCTTCTTAATGATTAGGATGATGATAGAAGGGACGATCAGGCCTCGAAATGTGGGAGTGGGGTTGATTCTACTACAATGGGTATGTAGCTGTGATTAGCCCCGCAAATTTCTGAGCATTGTCCGTAAAAAATCCCAGGCCGGGTGGTAATGAATGAAGTTTGGTTTAGTCGGCCTGGGATTGCGTCTGTTTTAACTCCGAGCGTTGGGACTGCTCAGGAGTGGAGTACGTCTCCTGCAGTAATGATCACGCGGATGGGGGATTCTATTGGGATAACTACGCGGTGGTCAACTTCTAGCAGTCGGAAGTGGCCGTTGGGTAAGTCTGGGGTGGGCACTATGTAGGAGTCGAATGATAGGTCTTTGAAGTCTGTGTATTCGTAGCTTCAGTATCATTGGTGGCCGATGGCTTTTAGGGTGAGGTCTGGTTCATCGATTTTGTCCATTATGTAGAGGATTTGTAGGGATGGGAGGGCGAGGAGTACCAGGACGATAGCAGGTAGGATTGTCCAGATCAGCTCTACTTCTTGGGCGTCTACAGCATTGGACGAGAGTTTTTCTGTTAGTATGTGGGCTAAAAGGTAGAGAACTAGGCTGCAGATAGCTAGGGCAACGATTAGGGCGTGGTCGTGGAATTCAACGAGTTCTTCTATGATGGGTGATGAGGCGTCTTGGAATCCTAGTTGGGAGTGGTTGGCCACATGAGATGTACAGGATTTTTACCTGTGATTTAGTCTTGACAAGGCTATGTAATTGGTTTACTAACGTCTCATAAGAAAGAAGCATGAGCGGTTAATGCAGTTGGCTTGAAACCAGCATGTGAGGGTTCGATTCCTTCCTTTCTTGTACTTGGACGAAGGCCGGTTCCTCGAAAGTATGGTATGGGGGAGGGCAGCCGTGGATTCATTCAACGTTTGTGGTAGTTAGTTCTGGTTGTAGGACTTTTCGTTTGGCCGGAAAGGCTTCTCAGATGATGAATATTAGTATGATTACGGCTACTATTGAGATTAGGGAGCCGATGGAGGAAATGGTGTTTCATAGTGTGTAGGCGTCGGGATAGTCCGAGTATCGTCGGGGTATTCCTGCTAGGCCTAGGAAGTGCTGGGGGAAGAACGTTAGGTTTACTCTTGTAAATATTACCCCGAAGTGGGCTTTTGCTCATGTTTGGTGTAGGGTAAACCCAGTGAGTAGTGGGAATCAGTGAGTAAATCCTGCTAGAATGGCAAAGACGGCGCCTATGGATAGGACGTAGTGGAAGTGGGCAACTACGTAGTACGTGTCGTGCAGGGCGATGTCTAGGGAAGAGTTTGCAAGAACGATTCCTGTTAATCCTCCGATGGTAAATAGGAAGATAAATCCTAGAGCTCATAGTATTGGGGGGGTCTCATTTGATTGTTCCTCCGTGCAGGGTGGCTAGTCAGCTAAATACTTTGATTCCGGTAGGGATGGCAATGATTTTAGTGGCTGATGTAAAGTAGGCTCGGGTATCAACGTCTATTCCTACTGTAAACATGTGGTGAGCTCAGACGATGAATCCTAGGAAGCCGATGGATAGTATGGCTCAGACTATTCCCATGTAGCCGAAGGGCTCCTTTTTGCCTGAGTAGTACGTGACTACGTGTGAGATGATTCCGAACCCCGGTAGGATCAGAATATAGACTTCTGGGTGTCCGAAGAATCAGAATAGGTGTTGGTACAGGATTGGGTCTCCTCCTCCAGCGGGGTCGAAGAATGTGGTGTTTAGGTTTCGATCAGTTAGTAATATTGTAATACCGGCGGCGAGTACGGGGAGTGATAGAAGGAGTAGGATGGCGGTAATTAGTACGGATCAGACAAATAGTGGGGTTTGGTATTGTGAGAGTGCGGGGGGTTTTATGTTGATGGCTGTGGTGATAAAGTTGATGGCCCCAAGGATGGAGGAGATACCGGCTAAGTGGAGTGAGAAGATAGCCAGGTCTACTGAAGCTCCGGCGTGGGCAAGGTTACCTGCTAGGGGAGGGTAGACAGTTCAGCCTGTGCCGGCGCCAGCTTCTACAGTGGATGAGACTAGTAGTAGGAGGAATGATGGGGGGAGGAGTCAAAAGCTTATGTTGTTTATTCGCGGGAATGCTATGTCGGGGGCACCGATTATGAGGGGGACTACTCAGTTGCCGAATCCTCCGATCATGAGCGGATGCAGTGCAGTGAGTCCAGAGAGTGCACTGGCACCACTGGGCATGCAGTGCAGTGAGTCCAGAGAGTGCACTGGCACCACTGGGGATGCACTTCAGTGACTCCAGAGAGTGCACTGGCACCACTGGGGATGCAGTGCAGTGAGTCCAAAGACTTCACTGGCAAAACTGGGGATGCAGTGCAGTGAGTCCAGAGAGTGCACTGGCACCACTGGGGATGCAGTGCAGTGAGTCCAGAGATTGCACTGGCACCACCGGGGCTGCAGTGCAGTGAGTCCAGAGAGTGCACTGGCACCACTGGTGATGCACTGCAGTGAGTCCAGAGAGTGCACTGGCACCACTGGGGATGCACTACAGTGAGTCCAGAGATTGCACTGGCACCACTGGGGATGCAGTGCACTGAGTCCAGAGAGTGCACTGGCACCACTGGGGATGCAGTGCATTGAGTCCAGAGAGTGCACTGGCACAACTGGGGATGCACTTCAGTGAGTCCAGAGAGTGCACTGACACGACTGGGGATGCAGTGCAGTGAGTCCAGAGAGTGCACTGGCACCACTGGGGATGCAGTGCAGTGAGTCCAGAGAGTGCTCTGGCACCACTGGGGATGCAGTGCAGTGAGTCCAGAGAGTGCACTGGCACCACTGGGGATGCAGTGCAGTGAGTCCAGAGAGTGCACTGGCACCACTGGGGATGCAGTCCAGTGAGTCCAGTGAGTGCACTGGCAGCACTGGGGATGCAGCGCAGTGACTGCAGAGAGTACACTGGCACCACCGGGGATTCACAGCAGTGAGTCCAGAGAGTGCACTGGCACCACCTGTGATGCAGTGCAGTGAGTCCAGTGAGTGCACTGGCACCACTGGGGATGCAGTGCTGTGACTCCAGAGAGCGCACTGGCACCACTGGGGATGCAGTGCAGTCAGTCCAGTGAGTGCACTGGCACCACTGGGGGTGCAGTACAGTGAGTCCAGAGAGTGCACTGACACCACTGGGGATGCAGTGCAGTGAGTCCAGAGAGTGCACTGGCACCACTGAGGATGCAGTGCAGTGAGTCCAGAGAGTGCACTGGCACCACTGGGGCTTCAGTGCAGTGAGACCAGAGAGTGCACTGGCACCACTGGGGATGCACTGCAGTGAGTCCAGAGAGTGCACTGGCACCACTGGGGATGCACTGCAGTTAGTCCAGAGAGTGCACTGTCACCACTGGGGATGCAGTACAGTGAGTCCAGAGAGTGCACTGGCACCAGTGGGGATGCAGTACAGTGAGTCCACAGAGTGCACTGGCACCACTGGACATGCAGTGCAGTGAGTCCAGAGAGTGCACTGGCACCACTGGGGATGCACTTCAGTGACTCCAGAGAGTGCACTGGCACCACTGGGGATGCAGTGCAGTGAGTCCAAAGACTTCACTGGCACCACTGGGGATGCAGTGCAGTGAGTCCAGAGAGTGCACTGGCACCACTGGGGATGCAGTGAAGTGAGTGCAGAGAGTGCACTGGCACCACTGGGGATGCACTGCAGTGAGTCCAGAGAGTGCACTGGCACCACTGGTGATGCAGTGCAGTGAGTCCAGAGAGTGCACTGGCACCACTGGGGATGCAGTGTAGTGAGTCCAGTGAGTGTACTGGCACCACTGGGGATGCACTTCAGTGAGCCCAGAGAGTGCACTGGCACCACTGAGAATGCACTTCAGTGAGTCCAGAGAGTGCACTGGCACCACTGGGGATGCACTGCAGTGAGTCCAGAGAGTGCACTAGCACCACTGGGGATGCAGTGCAGTGAATCCTGTGAGTACACTGGCACCACTGGGGATGCAGTGCAGTGAGTCCAGAGAGCTCACTGGCACCACTGGGGATGCAGTGCAGTGAGTCCAGAGAGTGCACTGGCACCACTGGAGATGCAGTACAGTGAGTCCAGTGAATGCACTGGAACCACTGGGGATGCAGTGCAGTGAGTCCAGAGAGTGCACTGGCACCACTGGTGATGCAGTACAGTGAGTCCAGTGAGTGCACTGGTACCACTGGGCCTGCAGTACAGTGAGTCCAGAGAGTGCACTGGCACCACTGGGGATGCAGTGCAGTGAGTCCAGAGAGTGCACTGGCACCACTGGGGATGACGCAGTACAGTGAGTCCAGTGAGTGCACTGGCACCACTGGGGATGTAGTGCAGTGACTCGAGAGAGTGCACTGGCACCACTGGGGATGCAGTGCAGTGAGTCCAGAGAGTGCACTGGCACTACTGGGGATGCAGTGCAGTGAGTCCAGAGAGTGCACTGACAGCAGTGGGGATGCAGTGCAGTGAGTCCAGAGACTTCACTGGCACCGCTGGGGATGCAGTGCAGTGAGTCCAGAGAGTGCACTGGCACCACTGGGGATGCAGTGCAGTGAGTCCAGAGACTTCACTGGCACCACTGGGGATGCAGTGCAGTGAGTCCAGAGAGTGCATTGGCACCACTGGGGATGCAGTGCAGTGAGTCCAGAGAGTGCACTGGCACCACTGGGGATGCACTGCTGTGAGTCCAGAGAGTGCACTGGCACCACTGGTGATGCAGTACAGTGAGTCCAGAGAGTGCACTGGCACCACTGGGGATGCACTGCAGTGAGTCCAGAGAGTGCACTGGCACAACTGGGGATGGTCATTAGTGAGTCCAGAGATTGCACTGGCACCACTGGGGATGCACTTCAGTGAGTACAGAGAGTGCACTGACACCACTGCGGATACAGTGCAGTGAGTCCAGAGAGTGCACTGGCACCACTGGGGATGCAGTGCAGTGAGTCCAGAGAGTGCTCTGGCACCACTGGGGATGCAGTGCAGTGAGTCCAGAGAGTACACTGGCACCACTGGGGATGCACTGCAGTGAGTCCAGAGAGTGCACTGGCACCACTGGGGATGCAGTGCAGTGAGTCCAGAGAGTGCACTGACAGCAGTGGGGATGCAGTGCAGTGAGTCCAGAGACTTCACTGGCACCACTGGGGATGCAGTGCAGTGAGTCCAGAGAGTGCACTGGCACCACTGGGGATGCAGTGCAGTGAGTCCAGAGACTTCACTGGCACCACTGGGGATGAAGTGCAGTGAGTCCAGAGAGTGCATTGGCACCACTGGGGATGCAGTGCAGTGAGTCCAGAGAGTGCACTGGCACCACTGGGGATGCACTGCTGTGAGTCCAGAGAGTGCACTGGCACCACTGGTGATGCAGTACAGTGAGTCCAGAGAGTGCACTGGCACCACTGGGGATGCACTGCAGTGAGTCCAGAGAGTGCACTGGCACAACTGGGGATGGTCATTAGTGAGTCCAGAGATTGCACTGGCACCACTGGGGATGCACTTCAGTGAGTACAGAGAGTGCACTGACACCACTGCGGATACAGTGCAGTGAGTCCAGAGAGTGCACTGGCACCACTGGGGATGCAGTGCAGTGAGTCCAGAGAGTGCTCTGGCACCACTGGGGATGCAGTGCAGTGAGTCCAGAGAGTACACTGGCACCACTGGGGATGCACTGCAGTGAGTCCAGAGAGTGCACTGGCACCACTGGGGATGCTGTGCAGTGAGTGCAGAGAGTGCACTGGCACCACCTGTGTTGCAGTACAGTGTGTCCAGTGAGTGCACTGGCACCACTGGGGATGCAGTGCTGTGACTCCGGAGAGCGCACTGGCACCACTGGGGATGCAGTGCAGTCAGTCCAGTGAGTGCACTGGCACCACTGGGGATGCAGTGCAGTGAGTGCAGAGAGTGCAATGGCACCACTGGTGATGCACTTCAGTGAGTCCAGAGAGTGCACTGGCACCACTGGGGATGCAGTGCAGTGAGTCCAGAGATTGCACTGGCACCACTGGGGATGCAGTGCTGTGACTCCAGAGAGCGCACTGGCACCACTGTGGATGCAGTGCAGTGAGTGCAGAGAGTGCACTGGCACCACTGGGGATGCACTTCAGTGAGTCCAGAGAGTGCACTGGCACCACTGGGGATGGAGTGCAGTGAGTCCAGAGAGTGGACTGGCACCACTGGGGATGCACTGCAGTGAGTCCAGAGAGTGCACTGGCACCACTGGTGATGCAGTGCAGTGAGTCCAGAGAGTGCACTGGCACCACTGGGGATGCAGTGCAGTGAGTCCAGAGAGTGCACTGGCACCACTGGGGATGCACTGCAGTGAGTCCAGCGAGTGCACTGGCACCACTGGGGATGCAGTGCTGTGACTCCAGAGAGCGCACTGGCACCACTGGGGATGCAGTGCAGTGAGTGCAGAGAGTGCACTGGCACCACTGGGGATGCACTTCAGTGAGTTCAGAGAGTGCACTGGCACCACTGGGGATGGGTTTCAAGCCAACTGCATTAACCGCTCATGCTTCTTTCTTATGAGACGTTAGTAAACCAATTACATAGCCTTGTCAAGACTAAATCACAGGTAAAAATCCTGTACATCTCATGTGGCCAACCACTCCCAACAAGGATTCCAAGAACCAGGAGGTTCTGTGAAAATAGGGCTAGTGCTATTAGAGGGGTGATTATTAGGGTAAGCCCTAAGCTGTCTTTAATGGAGAAGTATGGGTGGAATGGGATTTTGTCGCAGTCTGATACGATTCCTAGTGGGTTATTTAAGCCTGATTCGTGTAGGAAGGTTAGGTGGACTAGGGTGATTCCTGCAATTAGGAAGGGCAGTAGGAAGTGGATGGCGAAGAATCGGGTTAAGGTTGGATTGTCTACTGAGAATCCTCCTCAGGCTCATTCTACTAGAGTTTGCCCAATGTACGGGATGGCTGAGAATAGGTTGGTGATTACGGTGGCCCCTCAGAATGACATTTGTCCTCATGGTAGGACATACCCTACGAAGGCAGTTGCTATTAGGGTGAGTAGGAGGATTACTCCTGTGTTTCAGGTTTCTTTGTATAGGTAGGAGCCGTAGTAGAGGCCTCGTCCGATGTGTAAGTAGATGCAGATAAAGAAGAGCGAAGCACCGTTGGCGTGGAGGTTGCGGATGAGCCATCCGTACTGGACGTCTCGGCATGTGTGAGCTACTGAGGAGAAGGCGAGTGAAGTGTCTGCGGTGTAGTGTATGGCTAGTAGCAGGCCTGTTAGGATTTGTGTGGCTAAGCAGATGGCTAGAAGGGAGCCGAAGTTTCATCAGGCAGAGATGTTGGAGGGGGCGGGTAGGTCGATTAGGGAGTTGTTGATTATTTTTAGTAGGGGATGGGATTTGCGGATGTTAGGGGCCATTAGTGAGTCTGTGTGTTATTAGGATTATTACCAGGATGGAGAGGGCGAAGGATCCTAGGTAGGCCTTAATTAGCCCTGTGTGTATTGAGGTTGCGGCTTTGCTTGCGGCTACTTGTAGTTCAGCAAGGCCCTCTGGCCCTATTTTTTTGAGTCAGGAGAGGTCGATCAAGTGTAGGGCAATGTTTTGTCCCTTTTCTAGTAGGTTTTTGGAGAAGAATCGGTGTACTAGGGGGTTGAAGTACCCTAATGCAGAGGAGAAGTTTATGAGGGGGTTTGGTTTGGGGTGAGTGAGGGTGTGTGTTATGTTCGATAGTTCTAGGGCTAGGATGATTCCTAGGATTGTTATGAGGATGGCAGCGGTTTTGGTGATAAGGGGTATGGTTATTGGGGGGGTTTTGGTTGGTGTGATGAAAGAGGTAATGATTATTCCTGCTGTAATGCTGCCTAGGGCGAGTCGGGTTAGGGGGGCGGTGATTAGTGGGTTGTTTTCGTTTATTGATACTATTGGGGGGATTCGGGTTTGTCCAGCTTGGACTAGGATGGTTATGCGGATGCTGTAGGTTGCGGTGAATGCTGTGGCTATAAGGGTTAGGAGTAGGGCTCAAGTATTTAGGTATGATGTGTTTAAGCTTTCGATGATGAGGTCTTTTGAGTAGAATCCGGCTAGGAATGGGGTTCCTATCAGCGCCAGGTTTCCGATGGTTAGGCAGGAAGTAGTGACTGGGAGTATTTTCTGTAGGCCTCCTATCTTTCGGATATCTTGTTCTCCGTTTAGGTTGTGGATGATAGACCCTGAGCATAGGAATAGTATGGCTTTAAAGAAGGCATGGGTTGAGATGTGTAGGAAGGCTAGTCGTGGGAGGTTTAGTCCGATAGTGACTATTATTAGTCCTAGTTGGCTGGATGTTGAGAAAGCAATGATTTTTTTGATGTCATTTTGGGTTAGGGCGCATGTGGCAGCGAATAGGGTTGATAGAGCACCTAGGCATAGGCAGGCAGTTAGGGCTGTCTGGTTGGTGGCTAGCAGGGGGTGCATGCGGATGAGCAGGAAGATTCCGGCTACTACTATGGTACTGGAGTGCAGTAGGGCTGATACTGGGGTGGGGCCTTCTATTGCTGCGGGCAGTCATGGGTGGAGTCCAAATTGGGCGGATTTTCCTGCGGCTGCGAGGATTAATCCTATGAGGGGGAGGATTGGGGTTTGGTGGGGGTGTACGGCTTGTTGGATCTCTCAGGTGTTGAATGTTGAAGCTAGTCATGCTATGCTCAGGATCAGTCCGACGTCTCCGATTCGGTTGTAGATTACGGCTTGTAGGGCGGCGGTGTTGGCATCTGCTCGGCCTTGTCATCAGCCGATGAGAAGGAAGGACATGATTCGTACTCCTTCCCAGCCTACGAATAGGAGGAATATGTTGTTTGCGGTTGTTAGGAGGAGTATGGCGACTAGGAATGTCAGTAGGTAGGTGAAAAATTTTGTTACGTATGGCTCTGAGGCCATGTATCATATGGCGAATTGTAGGATTGATCATGTTACAAATAGGGCGATTGGAAGAAATGTTATTGAGTATTGGTCTATTTTTAGGCTCAGGGGGATTTTAAAGTTTATAATGAATTTTCACTCCCAGTGGCAGGTGACAGATTCTACTCCCGAGTAGATGAATGCGGTTGTAGGGGCTAGGCTAATTAGGAATGCGGTTTTAACAGCGCGGGTGGTGGCTTGTGGGGTGTTTTTAAAGTTTTTAAATAGAAATGGCAGGATGATTGGGGTTAGGAGGATTGTCAGCGTGAGTAGTGTGAGGGAGTTGATTAGTAGTGTGGGGTTCACTACTTTTACTTGGATTTGCACCAAGATGGGTGGTTCCTAAGACCAGTGGATTGCTGTTATCCTTTAAAAGTAAGGGGGCTGAGGTTTTAGGCTCAGATGTAAGAGTTAGCAGCTCTTGTTGGTTAAACCCTCCCCTCGGCAGGTAAGAAGGTTTGAACTTCTATTCTTAGAATCACAGTCTAATGTTTGGTTTAAACTATACTTGCATGAGGGGATTCCGGAGATCAGTTCGGGTTTGAGGATTAGGAAGAATATTGGGATAATGTGGAGTGTTATGAGCAGGTGTTCTCGCGTGGTTGAGTTTTGCATAGATGTGATGTGGGAGGGGATTGAGCCTCGTTGGGTCATTAGTAGTATGAATAAGGTGTAGGAGGCGGTTAGTAGGGTTGCGATTCCTGTTAGGATGATCGTGAAGGCAGATCAGTTGAATAAGGTGATTATAATGGTTAGCTCTGCTATGAGGTTTGTTGTTGGGGGTAAGGCTATGTTTGTTAGATTGGCCAGCAATCATCAGGTAGCTATGAGTGGTAGGAGAGGTTGTAGGCCTCGTGTGAGTAGTAGAATTCGGCTGTGCGTACGTTCATAGTTTGTGTTGGCTAGGCAGAATAGTATGGAGGAAGTTAGTCCATGGGAAATTATTAGGATCATTGCCCCTGAGAATGATCAGTGGGTTTGGATTATTCCTGCGGCGATAACTAGGCCTATGTGGCTAACGGATGAATAAGCGATTAGTGATTTTAGGTCTGTCTGTCGTAGGCAGATTGAGCTAGTCATTAGGGCGCCTCATAGGGCCAGGGTTAGGAAGGGGTAGTGCAGGAGGTTGGACAGTGGGCCCATAAATAGAGTGACTCGTATAATTCCGTATCCTCCTAGCTTTAGTAGTAGGGCGGCGAGGAGTATTGAGCCTGCGATGGGTGCTTCTACGTGGGCTTTTGGCAGTCAGAGGTGTAGGCCGTATAGTGGGGCTTTTACTATGAATGCTATGAGCAGTGCTAGACCTGATAGTATTCCTGTCCATGAGGTGGATAGGGTTGGGTGGGTTAGTTGTAGGGTTGGCAGGTGCAGGGTGCCAATTTTCACGTATAGGTGTATGATTGTGATTAGCAGGGGTAGAGAGCTTACTGGCGTGTAGAATAGCAGGTAGATGCCAGCGCTTAGGCGTTCTGGTTGGTTCCCCCATCGGGTGATTAAGATTAGGGTGGGAATGAGGGTTGCTTCAAATGAGATGTAAAATAGTGCTAGTTCTGTGGTGGAAAAGGCTAGTAGGATGAATGGCTGGACTGCGACTAAGGTTGAGATAAAGATTCGTTTGCGTTGTAGGGGTTCTTGTTGCAGGTGGTTTTGGCTTGCTATGATTATGAGTGGGAGTAGTCAGCAGGATAGTACTAGGAGGGGGGATGAGATTTGGTCAATTCCTGTTCAGTTGGATAAAAATTTGTAGGGGTAGTAGGTTGGGATTAATCACTGTAGGCTTAGGGCAGCGATTAGGAGGCTGTATAAGGTGGTGTTAGTCCATAGAAATTTTGGTGGAGACAGCAGGGCTGTTGGAAGAAGTATGATTGTGGGTAGGATGATTTTTAGCATTGCAGGAGGTTTAGGTTGTGTAGATGGTCGGAGCCATGTGTGCGGGTGGAGGCTACTAGGATGGCCAGGCCTGTGCCCGCCTCACACGCTGAGAAGGTTAGCATGAGAATTGGTACCATGGTGAATGAGGAGACTTGGTTTTCGATGGATCATATTGATAGGCCTACGAATATCGATAATATTATGCTTTCAAGGCATAGTAGGGCGGATACTAGGTGGGTTCGGTGGAAGGCTAGTCCTAGTCCGCTGAAAATGAAGGCTGAGTAGAAGCTTAAATGTAGGGGCGACATAAGAAAGTTACAGGGTTGGCTGTAATCTGCTGGGTCGAAACCAGCTATCTTTTTGGTTAGACTAACTTTCTGTTATTCTGCTCATTCTAGGCCCCCTTGAATTCACTCGTAGGCCAGTCCGAGTGTTAGGAGAAGGAGGATCGCTACAGTTCAGGTGAGGGTCATTAGGGGGGATTGGAGTTGGACGGCTCATGGCAGGGGGAGTAGGAGGGCGATTTCTAGGTCGAATAGGACGAACAGGATGGCTACTGAGGAAGAATCGGACTGAGAATGGTAATCGAGCAGATCCAAGTGGGTCGAATCCACATTCGTACGGTGAGAGTTTCTCTGAGTCGGGGTTTATTTGGGCGAGTCAGAAGTTTAATGCGGTTAGGGCGGCGCTTAGGATTGATGATAGGGCGAATATGAACATGAGTGCGTTCATTGCTCTCCTCTGGGTTTATACCAGATTCTAGAGATTGGAAGTCAATTGTAATTAATATACTAGAAGAGCAAGATCCTCATCAGTAGATGGTTATGTAGAGGAATAGTCAGATGACGTCTACGAAGTGTCAGTATCAGGCTGCTGCCTCGAATCCGAAGTGGTGGTCTGATGTAAAGTGGAACTTGATCAGTCGGAAGAGGCAGACGGTCAGGAAGGAGGATCCGATGATTACGTGGAGTCCGTGGAATCCAGTGGCAACGAAGAAGGTAGATCCGTAGACGCTATCGGCGATTGAGAATGGGGCTTCGTGGTATTCTATTGCTTGTAGGGCTGTGAAGTAGAATCCCAGGAGGATCGTTAGGGTTAGGGCGTGGATGGCGTGTTTTCGGTTTCCTTCTGTGATGCTGTGATGGGCTCACGTTACGGTAACGCCTGAGGCTAGTAGGATGGCTGTGTTTAGTAGGGGGACTTCTATCGGGTTGAGTGGTTTAATTCCTGTTGGGGGTCATTGGCCTCCTAGTTCTGGGGTTGGGGCCAGGCTCGAGTGGAAGAACGCTCAGAAGAACCCTAAGAAGAAGAATGCTTCGGATGTGATGAAAAGGATTATGCCGTATCGTAGGCCTTTTTGGACTGTGGGAGTGTGATGGCCTTGGAAGGTGCTTTCTCGTACAATGTCTCGTCATCATTGGAGTATTACTAGGAGTATTGAGATGAGGCCTAGGGTTAGTAGTATGGATGAGTTGTAGTGGAATCACATGATTAATCCTGAGGTTGTGAGTAGGGCGGCGGCTGCCCCGAAGATTGGTCAAGGGCTTGGGTCAACTATGTGGTATGAGTGTGCTTGGTGTGCCATTAGATGTTTTCTTGTAAGTATAGGCTTAGAAGGAGCACGAAGACGTAGGCCTGGATTATGGCTACTGCTACTTCTAGGATGGTTAGGAGTAGTAGGATGATTATTGTTAGGATGGATACTGCAGGAAGGGTGCCGGAAAGGCTTCTCAGATGATGAATATTAGTATGATTACGGCTACTATTGAGATTAGGGAGCCGATGGAGGAAATGGTGTTTCATAGTGTGTAGGCGTCGGGATAGTCCGAGTATCGTCGGGGTATTCCTGCTAGGCCTAGGAAGTGCTGGGGGAAGAACGTTAGGTTTACTCCTGTAAATATTACCCCGAAGTGGGCTTTTGCTCATGTTTGGTGTAGGGTAAACCCAGTGAGTAGTGGGAATCAGTGAGTAAATCCTGCTAGAGGCCATCCTAGTATAGGTAGAAGGTAAGTAAGGCCAATTTGGGGCTGTAAACTAGGATGATGGCGATTCAGCCTAAGTGGGAGATGGACGAGAAGGCTAGGATTTTGCGTGTTTGTGTTTGGTTCAGTCCTATTCAGCCTCCTAGTGCTGTTGAGGCTAGGGCCATGGCGGTGAGTAGAGCTGGGTCGAGGGATTTGGATGTTAGTAGGAGCAGGGTTAGTGGGGGGAATTTTATGAGGGTCGAGAGTAGCAGGGCTGTTATTAGTGGCGATCCTTGTAGTACTTCTGGGAATCAGAAGTGAAATGGCACTAGGCCCAGTTTAATAGCGATTGCTGCTGTCAGTAGTAGACAGGAGGTTGGGTGGTTTATTTGTGTGATGTCTCATTGGCCGGTGACTCAGGCATTGGTTATGCTAGAGAATAGGACCAGGGCGGAAGCAGCTGCTTGGGTTAGGAAGTATTTCGTTGCGGCTTCTACTGCTCGTGGGTGGTGGGATTTGGCAATTAGGGGAATGATGGCTAGTGCGTTGATCTCCAGTCCTGTCCAGGCCAGAACTCAGTGGTTGCTGGAAATTGTGATTGTGGTGCCCAAGATGAGGCTGAAGGTTATGATTGGGGTCGCGTAAGGGTTCATTAGTAGAGGAGGGGGTTAAACCATCATTTTCGGGGTATGGGCCCGATAGCTTGATTAGCTGACTCTACTAGAAAATAATATAAGGGAAGTATGGAGAATTTTGATTTCTCTTGTGTGGGTTCAATTCCTACTTTTCTAAGGTCAACAGGAAATGAGAGGGCTGTTATACCTCTATGTTCACTTTATCGTAGTGACCCTTTGTAGTTCAGGCACATTTCCTTATGTAAGGAGGTAGGCCTGCATAGCAGATAGGTATGCTGATGTGTCAGAGGCACAGAGCTAGTGTGAGGGGTAGGAAGTTTTTTCATAGTAGGTGCATTAGTTGGTCATATCGGAATCGTGGGTATGAAGCTCGGACCCATAAGAAACCAGAAGATAGTAGGAGGACTTTTGTGGCTAGGATGACGGGGAATAGTTCTGTGGGTGGCCCTAGGGCGCTTGGGTTTAGGAATATGATGGCTGTAAGTGTATTTATTAGCATAATGTTCGCATATTCAGCTAGGAAGAATAAGGCGAAGGGTCCTGCGGCGTATTCAACGTTAAACCCTGAGACTAGCTCAGATTCACCCTCTGTGAGGTCAAAAGGAGCTCGGTTTGTCTCTGCTAGGGTGGATACGTATCATATTATTGCTAGGGGTCATGAGGAGAAAATGAAGTATAGAGGCTCCTGTGCGACGGCAAAGGAGCTGAGTGTGTAGCTTCCGCTTAGTATGATTATTGATAGCAGGATTATGGCCAGTGTCACTTCGTATGAAATGGTCTGTGCTACTGCCCGTAGGGCTCCGATTAGTGCGTATTTTGAGTTCGAGGCTCAGCCTGATCATAGGACTGAGTAGACGGCTAGGCTTGACATGGCTATTAGGAAGAGAACTCCGAGGTTTAGATCTGCTAGGGGAAATGGGAGTGGTAGTGGTGCTCAAGTGGTGAGGGCTAGGACAAGGGCTAGTATTGGTATCAGAATGAATAGAAGTGGGGAAGAGGTAGAGGGTCGGATGGGCTCTTTGGTAAATAGTTTCAGTCCGTCCGCAAATGGTTGAAGTAGGCCAAAAGGCCCGACAACGTTAGGGCCTTTGCGGGATTGTATGTAGCTTAGGATTTTCCGTTCTACTAGGGTTAGGAAGGCTACGGCAATCAGGATTGGGATGATGTATAGGAGGGATATAATGAGGCAGCTTAGTGTTGTTATTTGAATCATGGGTGAAGCTAGGGAGAGGATTTGAACCTCTGGGGAAAGGGCTTAAGCCTTCTGCACTTGCCGGGCTCTGCCACTCTAGCTGGTCCTTTTCTAGGATTGAAAGTGGTGGGGGAAGGCCCTCTTCACGGTTTAGTTGGTTTCACTGCTTAGAGGGGGGGGGCGTGCTTGTGGTATTGGCCCCACTTTCCCGGTCCTTTCGTACTGGGGAGAGTGTGTCATAGATAGAAACCGACCTGGATTGCTCCGGTCTGAACTCAGATCACGTAGGACTGTTAATCGTTGAACAAACGAACCCTTAATAGCGGCTGCACCATTAGGATGTCCTGATCCAACATCGAGGTCGTAAACCCCCCTGTCGATATGGGCTCTTGAGGGGGATTGCGCTGTTATCCCTGGGGTAGCTTGGTCCATTAATCAATTATATTGGGTCTGGTCACTGTTAGCACTTTGAGGGGTAGCTCTAGGTAAAGAGGTATGGTCTTGTTTTTGGAGGATTTGTTCTCCTCCAAGGTCGCCCCAACCGAAAAATATCGACCAGGCTCTGCGATGGTAGTGGCCCCAGTGGGGTTGATTGAGGATTCGCGGTGGTCGTTGATTTTTAAGTTCCACAGGGTCTTCTCGTCTTATGTTCACATCCCCGCTTTTGCACGGGGAGATCAATTTCACTGATTATCTGTGAGAGACAGTTAAGACCTCGTTTAGCCATTCATACAAGTCTCGATTTATGGGACAATTGATTGCGCTACCTTTGCACGGTTAGGATACCGCGGCCGTTAAACCTAAGTCACCGGGCAGGCATCACCTTCAATACTTGTTTAATTTGCTGAAGGCTATGTTTTTGGTAAACAGTCGGGCCTTATTAATTTGCCGAGTTCCTTTCACAGATTTTAATCGCTCTTATAGGCGCTCCTGAGTCGGGTTAACAGGGTTAGTTAATACGTGGTCTTGTAGGGGTTTTTGTATCTGTCTAGGTCTGTTAATAATGTTTCTATGTAAGCTTGCGCCGTTAGAGGGGTGTGGCCCTGAGTTACTTATTTTAGCATTAATTCTCCTATATTCATAGGTTGACCTGTTTGTGATAAGGGAATCATCTTATTTTGGTATTTTTAGGTGGTGGAGCTTTGACGCACTCTTTTTTGATGGCTGCTTTAGGGCCCACGGTAGGATCAGTAGTAAGAATTATCCGCTAGTCGAGGTTGTGTCCTTTTTTAATGGAGCTGTCCCTCCATTAAATAGCTCTTAATCATCTCATTAGGGTTCAGGATGTCCGGTAGGGAGGATTAAGGGGGAACTTAGATTCGTTTCACAGGTAACCAGCTATCACCCAGCTCGGTTGGCTTTTCACCTCTACTGACAAGTCATCCCACTCTTTTGCAACAGAGACGGGTTCGCTCTCTTTAACTGCTTGAAAGTAGCTCGCTTGGGTTTCGGGGGGGCAAACTTTAGTTCACTTTGCTTGGTTGTTCTCGCTAAACCATGATGCAAAAGGTACAAGGGTTGATCTTTGCTGTCTGTCGCTTTGATTGTTTCACTGCTATTTCATCTTTCCCTTACGGTACTGGGGTCTCTATCGCGTCTAAGTGTCTTTTCTATCGCCTATACTAAGACTGTAAAATGCTTTAGTTTAATTAGTTTAGTAAATTCTTTAGTTTTGGTGTACTATTTGTGTGGTTGAGCTAGAGGGGGGGCTTCAAGACGATCCGGTCTAGTAGATATCTTTCAGGTGTAAGCTGAGTGCTTTGGTGTTATAGCTACATCTTGATATTCTAAGTACACCTTCCGGTACACTTACCTTGTTACGACTTACCTCATCTTCAGCGTATTTATGGTATTAGTTATGTGGGATGTGGCTTTTGAGGAGGGTGACGGGCGGTATGTACGTGCCCCGGGGCCGGCTTAAAGTAGGCTCTATTGTCCCACTTTACTGCTAAATCCGCCTTCCAGAAGTGGTTTCACGCTTCTTTCCGTGTGCCCTATGAATAGGGAATGTAGCCCATTTCTTCCACTCCATAGGCTATACCTTGACCTGTCTTATTAGCGGGGTGCTATTGTGTCCACTGTTGTGCTCTCATTCGAGGTGGGCTGGCGACGGCGGTATGTAGGCTGTGTTGGCAAGGGGTGGTTGGGTTAATCGGGGATTATCGATTGTAGAACAGGCTCCTCTAGGTGGGTTTGGGGCACCGCCAAGTCCTTAGAGTTTTAAGCGTTTGTGCTCGTAGTTCTCTGGCGGATACTTCGGTAAAGTAAGTATCAAGATTTAGGGCCAGGCATAGTGGGGTATCTAATCCCAGTTTGGGCCCTGGCTTTCGTGGGTTTAAATCAGTCGTTAGTTCCTAAGATCATCTTAATGGTGTGTTTAGGTGCATCTTGGGCTTATGACAGCTCAGTTGCATTTTGATCTTAGTTAGCTAGGATAGGCATTTTACCACTCTTTACGCCGTGTCAATAGGACGGTTGATTTGGGTTTCTTGTATGACCGCGGTGGCTGGCACAAGATTTACCAACCCTTGAAGTTAGGCTGTTGCTATAACTAAGTCAAGTTTGCACTCATTGCTTAATGTTAATTACTGCTGAATACCCGTGGGGGCGTGGCTTAGCGAGGCGTCTTGGGCTACTACTTGGGTGTGCCTGATACCCGCTCCTCAAGGCCTGTATGGGGGTAGGTGGTCGAGGGCGTTTACACTGGGGCGCGGATACTTGCATGTATATATTTAGCAAAAACCAACCGTAAGGTTAGGACTAAGTCTTTTGTCCGCAGGCATGTTTTATGCCATCTTGGCAACTTCAGTGCCATGCTTTGTGTTAAGCTATGTGGACGGGGGTGTGGTTAGCTGATAGTTGAGTGGTGAGTGAGAGTGAAGTATATGAAATTATTGCTTGTGTTTACTATTTTTAGTACTGGAGTTTCTCTAATAAGTTTAAGTTATTTTGTATGTGTTTGTGTGTATATATACATCGTTCCGATGATGTCATGGAAGGGATGATTAATGGAGTTTTAGAGGTAGTTTGCTGGGATTGGGCGATGAAGGTTTATGCTACATGGTGGTTAGCGAAAGTTTACTGGTTTAGTTTGTGAAGCGCAGGGGTTGCGCTTAATGATTTGTTGTTTTGTGCTATGTCCAACGAGCATTCATCCAATAGCCCCATTTAACCCGGAGGGTGGAGGTAACATTAACTGAATGTGGTCAAAGTGCATCAGTGTCAGGATGATTCCCCATATACGCCAACCGTCTCATCGAGGGACCCTTGAAATATAGGATAGGCCGTGAGGCAGGTGTGTCCAGGCTTAGATTGTGGGACCCCCGAGATCACTGGGAATAGCCACCTGTGAGGTAACCCCGGAAAAAATAAGAGGAACCAGAGGCGCCAAAAAGCTGGAACATGCCGCGATTACGCATTGAGAAGGTGAAAGTACTCACAGATGCCACTTTGAAGGGCAAGGAGGGGTGAGTGAACCCAATGGATGGCCCTGACCGAGGAACCAGAGGCGCAAAAATGTGAGGAGGGCGAGGGGTTTAGGGGGAACGTATGGGCCTGAAGCTAGTCATACCGGACATTATGTGCAACGGGTTGCTGATTTCACGTGAGGAGTACGATTAATAAATCCGTCTGATACGAACTGCATGAGATATGTGGTGGAGAGTTGTTGTTGGAGCATGTCCTGTGAGCATTCATTAAAATGGGGTCTTGTTATGCGCTTGAGTGGAGTTGTATTGGGTGTTGTGGGGTATGGTCCTAGAACATTCATGCCGGGTGGTTTGGTAGGAGTGTGTTTAAGGGTTTAATGGCCGTGTACATGTATGGGTTTAGCACCTGCTTATAAGATAGTCCGTATATAATGTATATTACTGGTACTATAGTATGTATGTATATGGGGTATATAAATTTATGCACGAATATGCATAACCAAATACCCCCGCCTCGGGGGGGGAGGGGGGGGGGTTAAGCATAATGGCATAGATGGGGTAGAATTATTGGGGGCTTGCGGTTAGTTCCTGTAGTTGAGAACAATGGCGGCTTTTCGAGCCGCAGGCCTCGGGTAGTGTCCGGGCAGGAATAATGACTTATTTTATGTTTTTTTTAGGGATTTGCTTTGCGGTGGGTGTTTTGGGTGTGGCGTCGAATCCTTTGCCGTATTATGGGGTTGTTGGTTTGGTGTTAGCGTCTGTGGCGGGGTGCGGGTGGTTGCTGGGCCTTGGGGTTTCGTTCGTGGCTTTAGTGCTGTTTATGGTGTATTTGGGGGGTATGCTGGTGGTGTTTGTTTATTCAGTAGCTTTAGCAGCGGAGCCTTTCCCTGGGGCTTGGGGGGATTGACGGGTGATTGGATGTGCAGTAGCGTTTGTGGCAATTGTTTTTGGGGGGTTGGTGTTTGGGGGGTTTATGGGGGCTTGGAAGTTCGGGGTTTCTACTGTGAATAATGTTGGGGTGTTTGTTGTTCGGTCGGATTTTAGTGGAGTTTCCATGTTTTATTCACATGGGGCAGGGATGTTTTTAGTGGCGGGTTGGGGGCTGTTGTTGACTTTGTTTGTTGTATTGGAGCTTGTGCGGGGGTTGTCGCGGGGTGCTATTCGGGCGGTTTAGGGGTTAGGGTCAGAGAATAGTTTATTGAAAATGCCAGCTTTGGGAGCTGGAGATAAAGGTTTGAGTCCTTTTTTTCTGAGTTTGGGGTACTCTAAGAAGTGGTAAGTCTTCAATCTTTGGTTTACAAGACCAATGTTTTTATAAACTATTAGAGTATTTAGCAGTTGAGTATTTTGTTTTCTAGGGCGCTTGCGGCGGGGAGGAGAAATAGGGGGATAGTGAAGTAGGCGATTGAAGCGAGTTGGCCGATGATGATGAATGGGTGTTCGACGGGTTGGCTTCCTACTCATGTTAGGACGAGGAGGTCGGCGACTAGTACTCAGAATAGGAGCTGGGAGAGTGGTCGGAATGTTATTGCTCGTTGTTTTGATTTGTGCAGGAATGGGATTAGGAATAGGATCAGTACGGAGGCGGCCAGTGCTAATACGCCTCCTAGTTTATTTGGGATTGAACGTAGGATGGCGTAGGCGAATAGGAAGTATCATTCTGGCTTGATGTGTGGTGGGGTTACTAGTGGGTTTGCTGGGGTGAAGTTTTCTGGGTCTCCCAGGAGGTTAACCGCTCATGCTTCTTTCTTATGAGACGTTAGTAAACCAATTACATAGCCTTGTCAAGACTAAATCACAGGTAAAAATCCTGTACATCTCATGTGGCCAACCACTCCCAACTAGGATTCCAAGACGCCTCATCACCCATCATAGAAGAACTCGTTGAATTCCACGACCACGCCCTAATCGTTGCCCTAGCTATCTGCAGCCTAGTTCTCTACCTTTTAGCCCACATACTAACAGAAAAACTCTCGTCCAATGCTGTAGACGCCCAAGAAGTAGAGCTGATCTGGACAATCCTACCTGCTATCGTCCTGGTACTCCTCGCCCTCCCATCCCTACAAATCCTCTACATAATGGACGAAATCGACGAACCAGACCTCACCCTAAAAGCCATCGGCCACCAATGATACTGAAGCTACGAATACACAGACTTCAAAGACCTATCATTCGACTCCTACATAGTGCCCACCCCAGACTTACCCAACGGCCACTTCCGACTGCTAGAAGTTGACCACCGCGTAGTTATCCCAATAGAATCCCCCATCCGCGTGATCATTACTGCAGGAGACGTACTCCACTCCTGAGCAGTCCCAACGCTCGGAGTTAAAACAGACGCAATCCCAGGCCGACTAAACCAAACTTCATTCATTACCACCCGGCCTGGGATTTTTTACGGACAATGCTCAGAAATTTGCGGGGCTAATCACAGCTACATACCCATTGTAGTAGAATCAACCCCACTCCCACATTTCGAGGCCTGATCGTCCCTTCTATCATCATCCTAATCATTAAGAAGCTATGCAACAGCACTAGCCTTTTAAGCTAGCCAAAGAGGGACTTCCCCCTCCTTAATGATATGCCACAGCTTAACCCCGCACCATGATTTTCAATCATAATTATAACCTGATTAACCCTAGCACTCCTCATCCAACCAAAACTACTAGCCTTCACCACAACCAACCCCCCATCAAATAAGACCTCCCTCACTACCAAACCCACACCATGATCCTGACCATGAACCTAAGCTTCTTTGACCAATTTTCCAGCCCCAATCTATTTGGCATCCCCTTAATCCTACTATCCCTACTCTTCCCAGCCCTACTATTCCCGTCCCCAAACAACCGATGAATCAACAACCGCCTTTCTACTATCCAAACATGACTCCTTCACCTAATCACAAAACAACTAATAGTCCCACTCAACACAAATGGCCACAAATGAGCCATAATATTTACATCCCTAATAATCATACTTCTTACAATCAACCTTCTAGGCCTCCTTCCATATACATTCACCCCAACCACCCAACTATCTATGAACATAGCCCTAGCCTTCCCACTATGGCTCGCCACACTACTAACAGGCATGTTTAACCATGTACGTGCCCCAGGGCCGGCTTAAAGTAGGCTCTATTGTCCCACTTTACTGCTAAATCCGCCTTCCAGAAGTGGTTTCACGCTTCTTTCCGTGTGCCCTATGAATAGGGAATGTAGCCCATTTCTTCCACTCCATAGGCTATACCTTGACCTGTCTTATTAGCGGGGTGCTATTGTGTCCACTGTTGTGCTCTCATTCGAGGTGGGCTGGCGACGGCGGTATGTAGGCTGTGTTGGCAAGGGGTGGTTGGGTTAATCGGGGATTATCGATTGTAGAACAGGCTCCTCTAGGTGGGTTTGGGGCACCGCCAAGTCCTTAGAGTTTTAAGCGTTTGTGCTCGTAGTTCTCTGGCGGATACTTCGGTAAAGTAAGTATCAAGATTTAGGGCCAGGCATAGTGGGGTATCTAATCCCAGTTTGGGCCCTGGCTTTCGTGGGTTTAAATCAGTCGTTAGTTCCTAAGATCATCTTAATGGTGTGTTTAGGTGCATCTTGGGCTTATGACAGCTCAGTTGCATTTTGATCTTAGTTAGCTAGGATAGGCATTTTACCACTCTTTACGCCGTGTCAATAGGACGGTTGATTTGGGTTTCTTGTATGACCGCGGTGGCTGGCACAAGATTTACCAACCCTTGAAGTTAGGCTGTTGCTATAACTAAGTCAAGTTTGCACTCATTGCTTAATGTTAATTACTGCTGAATACCCGTGGGGGCGTGGCTTAGCGAGGCGTCTTGGGCTACTACTTGGGTGTGCCTGATACCCGCTCCTTAAGGCCTGTATGGGGGTAGGTGGTCGAGGGCGTTTACACTGGGGCGCGGATACTTGCATGTATATATTTAGCAAAAACCAACCGTAAGGTTAGGACTAAGTCTTTTGTCCGCAGGCATGTTTTATGCCATCTTGGCAACTTCAGTGCCATGCTTTGTGTTAAGCTATGTGGACGGGGGTGTGGTTAGCTGATAGTTGAGTGGTGAGTGAGAGTGAAGTATATGAAATTATTGCTTGTGTTTACTATTTTTAGTACTGGAGTTTCTCTAATAAGTTTAAGTTATTTTGTATGTGTTTGTGTGTATATATACATCGTTCCGATGATGTCATGGAAGGGATGATTAATGGAGTTTTAGAGGTAGTTTGCTGGGATTGGGCGATGAAGGTTTATGCTACATGGTGGTTAGCGAAAGTTTACTGGTTTAGTTTGTGAAGCGCAGGGGTTGCGCTTAATGATTTGTTGTTTTGTGCTATGTCCAACGAGCATTCATCCAATAGCCCCATTTAACCCGGAGGGTGGAGGTAACATTAACTGAATGTGGTCAAAGTGCATCAGTGTCAGGATGATTCCCCATATACGCCAACCGTCTCATCGAGGGACCCTTGAAATATAGGATAGGCCGTGAGGCAGGTGTGTCCAGGCTTAGATTGTGGGACCCCCGAGATCACTGGGAATAGCCACCTGTGAGGTAACCCCGGAAAAAATAAGAGGAACCAGAGGCGCCAAAAAGCTGGAACATGCCGCGATTACGCATTGAGAAGGTGAAAGTACTCACAGATGCCACTTTGAAGGGCAAGGAGGGGTGAGTGAACCCAATGGATGGCCCTGACCGAGGAACCAGAGGCGCAAAAATGTGAGGAGGGCGAGGGGTTTAGGGGGAACGTATGGGCCTGAAGCTAGTCATACCGGACATTATGTGCAACGGGTTGCTGATTTCACGTGAGGAGTACGATTAATAAATCCGTCTGATACGAACTGCATGAGATATGTGGTGGAGAGTTGTTGTTGGAGCATGTCCTGTGAGCATTCATTAAAATGGGGTCTTGTTATGCGCTTGAGTGGAGTTGTATTGGGTGTTGTGGGGTATGGTCCTAGAACATTCATGCCGGGTGGTTTGGTAGGAGTGTGTTTAAGGGTTTAATGGCCGTGTACATGTATGGGTTTAGCACCTGCTTATAAGATAGTCCGTATATAATGTATATTACTGGTACTATAGTATGTATGTATATGGGGTATATAAATTTATGCACGAATATGCATAACCAAATACCCCCGCCTCGGGGGGGGAGGGGGGGAGGGTTAAGCATAATGGCATAGATGGGGTAGAATTATTGGGGGCTTGCGGTTAGTTCCTGTAGTTGAGAACAATGGCGGCTTTTCGAGCCGCAGGCCTCGGGTAGTGTCCGGGCAGGAATAATGACTTATTTTATGTTTTTTTTAGGGATTTGCTTTGCGGTGGGTGTTTTGGGTGTGGCGTCGAATCCTTCGCCGTATTATGGGGTTGTTGGTTTGGTGTTAGCGTCTGTGGCGGGGTGCGGGTGGTTGCTGGGCCTTGGGGTTTCGTTCGTGGCTTTAGTGCTGTTTATGGTGTATTTGGGGGGTATGCTGGTGGTGTTTGTTTATTCAGTAGCTTTAGCAGCGGAGCCTTTCCCTGGGGCTTGGGGGGATTGACGGGTGATTGGATGTGCAGTAGCGTTTGTGGCAATTGTTTTTGGGGGGTTGGTGTTTGGGGGGTTTATGGGGGCTTGGAAGTTCGGGGTTTCTACTGTGAATAATGTTGGGGTGTTTGTTGTTCGGTCGGATTTTAGTGGAGTTTCCATGTTTTATTCACATGGGGCAGGGATGTTTTTAGTGGCGGGTTGGGGGCTGTTGTTGACTTTGTTTGTTGTATTGGAGCTTGTGCGGGGGTTGTCGCGGGGTGCTATTCGGGCGGTTTAGGGGTTAGGGTCAGAGAATAGTTTATTGAAAATGCCAGCTTTGGGAGCTGGAGATAAAGGTTTGAGTCCTTTTTTTCTGAGTTTGGGGTACTCTAAGAAGTGGTAAGTCTTCAATCTTTGGTTTACAAGACCAATGTTTTTATAAACTATTAGAGTATTTAGCAGTTGAGTATTTTGTTTTCTAGGGCGCTTGCGGCGGGGAGGAGAAATAGGGGGATAGTGAAGTAGGCGATTGAAGCGAGTTGGCCGATGATGATGAATGGGTGTTCGACGGGTTGGCTTCCTACTCATGTTAGGACGAGGAGGTCGGCGACTAGTACTCAGAATAGGAGCTGGGAGAGTGGTCGGAATGTTATTGCTCGTTGTTTTGATTTGTGCAGGAATGGGATTAGGAATAGGATCAGTACGGAGGCGGCCAGTGCTAATACGCCTCCTAGTTTATTTGGGATTGAACGTAGGATGGCGTAGGCGAATAGGAAGTATCATTCTGGCTTGATGTGTGGTGGGGTTACTAGTGGGTTTGCTGGGGTGAAGTTTTCTGGGTCTCCCAGGAGGTTAACCGCTCATGCTTCTTTCTTATGAGACGTTAGTAAACCAATTACATAGCCTTGTCAAGACTAAATCACAGGTAAAAATCCTGTACATCTCATGTGGCCAACCACTCCCAACTAGGATTCCAAGACGCCTCATCACCCATCATAGAAGAACTCGTTGAATTCCACGACCACGCCCTAATCGTTGCCCTAGCTATCTGCAGCCTAGTTCTCTACCTTTTAGCCCACATACTAACAGAAAAACTCTCGTCCAATGCTGTAGACGCCCAAGAAGTAGAGCTGATCTGGACAATCCTACCTGCTATCGTCCTGGTACTCCTCGCCCTCCCATCCCTACAAATCCTCTACATAATGGACGAAATCGACGAACCAGACCTCACCCTAAAAGCCATCGGCCACCAATGATACTGAAGCTACGAATACACAGACTTCAAAGACCTATCATTCGACTCCTACATAGTGCCCACCCCAGACTTACCCAACGGCCACTTCCGACTGCTAGAAGTTGACCACCGCGTAGTTATCCCAATAGAATCCCCCATCCGCGTGATCATTACTGCAGGAGACGTACTCCACTCCTGAGCAGTCCCAACGCTCGGAGTTAAAACAGACGCAATCCCAGGCCGACTAAACCAAACTTCATTCATTACCACCCGGCCTGGGATTTTTTACGGACAATGCTCAGAAATTTGCGGGGCTAATCACAGCTACATACCCATTGTAGTAGAATCAACCCCACTCCCACATTTCGAGGCCTGATCGTCCCTTCTATCATCATCCTAATCATTAAGAAGCTATGCAACAGCACTAGCCTTTTAAGCTAGCCAAAGAGGGACTTCCCCCTCCTTAATGATATGCCACAGCTTAACCCCGCACCATGATTTTCAATCATAATTATAACCTGATTAACCCTAGCACTCCTCATCCAACCAAAACTACTAGCCTTCACCACAACCAACCCCCCATCAAATAAGACCTCCCTCACTACCAAACCCACACCATGATCCTGACCATGAACCTAAGCTTCTTTGACCAATTTTCCAGCCCCAATCTATTTGGCATCCCCTTAATCCTACTATCCCTACTCTTCCCAGCCCTACTATTCCCGTCCCCAAACAACCGATGAATCAACAACCGCCTTTCTACTATCCAAACATGACTCCTTCACCTAATCACAAAACAACTAATAGTCCCACTCAACACAAATGGCCACAAATGAGCCATAATATTTACATCCCTAATAATCATACTTCTTACAATCAACCTTCTAGGCCTCCTTCCATATACATTCACCCCAACCACCCAACTATCTATGAACATAGCCCTAGCCTTCCCACTATGGCTCGCCACACTACTAACAGGCATGTTTAACCATGTACGTGCCCCAGGGCCGGCTTAAAGTAGGCTCTATTGTCCCACTTTACTGCTAAATCCGCCTTCCAGAAGTGGTTTCACGCTTCTTTCCGTGTGCCCTATGAATAGGGAATGTAGCCCATTTCTTCCACTCCATAGGCTATACCTTGACCTGTCTTATTAGCGGGGTGCTATTGTGTCCACTGTTGTGCTCTCATTCGAGGTGGGCTGGCGACGGCGGTATGTAGGCTGTGTTGGCAAGGGGTGGTTGGGTTAATCGGGGATTATCGATTGTAGAACAGGCTCCTCTAGGTGGGTTTGGGGCACCGCCAAGTCCTTAGAGTTTTAAGCGTTTGTGCTCGTAGTTCTCTGGCGGATACTTCGGTAAAGTAAGTATCAAGATTTAGGGCCAGGCATAGTGGGGTATCTAATCCCAGTTTGGGCCCTGGCTTTCGTGGGTTTAAATCAGTCGTTAGTTCCTAAGATCATCTTAATGGTGTGTTTAGGTGCATCTTGGGCTTATGACAGCTCAGTTGCATTTTGATCTTAGTTAGCTAGGATAGGCATTTTACCACTCTTTACGCCGTGTCAATAGGACGGTTGATTTGGCTTTCTTGTATGACCGCGGTGGCTGGCACAAGATTTACCAACCCTTGAAGTTAGGCTGTTGCTATAACTAAGTCAAGTTTGCACTCATTGCTTAATGTTAATTACTGCTGAATACCCGTGGGGGCGTGGCTTAGCGAGGCGTCTTGGGCTACTACTTGGGTGTGCCTGATACCCGCTCCTCAAGGCCTGTATGGGGGTAGGTGGTCGAGGGCGTTTACACTGGGGCGCGGATACTTGCATGTATATATTTAGCAAAAACCAACCGTAAGGTTAGGACTAAGTCTTTTGTCCGCAGGCATGTTTTATGCCATCTTGGCAACTTCAGTGCCATGCTTTGTGTTAAGCTATGTGGACGGGGGTGTGGTTAGCTGATAGTTGAGTGGTGAGTGAGAGTGAAGTATATGAAATTATTGCTTGTGTTTACTATTTTTAGTACTGGAGTTTCTCTAATAAGTTTAAGTTATTTTGTATGTGTTTGTGTGTATATATACATCGTTCCGATGATGTCATGGAAGGGATGATTAATGGAGTTTTAGAGGTAGTTTGCTGGGATTGGGCGATGAAGGTTTATGCTACATGGTGGTTAGCGAAAGTTTACTGGTTTAGTTTGTGAAGCGCAGGGGTTGCGCTTAATGATTTGTTGTTTTGTGCTATGTCCAACGAGCATTCATCCAATAGCCCCATTTAACCCGGAGGGTGGAGGTAACATTAACTGAATGTGGTCAAAGTGCATCAGTGTCAGGATGATTCCCCATATACGCCAACCGTCTCATCGAGGGACCCTTGAAATATAGGATAGGCCGTGAGGCAGGTGTGTCCAGGCTTAGATTGTGGGACCCCCGAGATCACTGGGAATAGCCACCTGTGAGGTAACCCCGGAAAAAATAAGAGGAACCAGAGGCGCCAAAAAGCTGGAACATGCCGCGATTACGCATTGAGAAGGTGAAAGTACTCACAGATGCCACTTTGAAGGGCAAGGAGGGGTGAGTGAACCCAATGGATGGCCCTGACCGAGGAACCAGAGGCGCAAAAATGTGAGGAGGGCGAGGGGTTTAGGGGGAACGTATGGGCCTGAAGCTAGTCATACCGGACATTATGTGCAACGGGTTGCTGATTTCACGTGAGGAGTACGATTAATAAATCCGTCTGATACGAACTGCATGAGATATGTGGTGGAGAGTTGTTGTTGGAGCATGTCCTGTGAGCATTCATTAAAATGGGGTCTTGTTATGCGCTTGAGTGGAGTTGTATTGGGTGTTGTGGGGTATGGTCCTAGAACATTCATGCCGGGTGGTTTGGTAGGAGTGTGTTTAAGGGTTTAATGGCCGTGTACATGTATGGGTTTAGCACCTGCTTATAAGATAGTCCGTATATAATGTATATTACTGGTACTATAGTATGTATGTATATGGGGTATATAAATTTATGCACGAATATGCATAACCAAATACCCCCGCCTCGGGGGGGGAGGGGGGGAGGGTTAAGCATAATGGCATAGATGGGGTAGAATTATTGGGGGCTTGCGGTTAGTTCCTGTAGTTGAGAACAATGGCGGCTTTTCGAGCCGCAGGCCTCGGGTAGTGTCCGGGCAGGAATAATGACTTATTTTATGTTTTTTTTAGGGATTTGCTTTGCGGTGGGTGTTTTGGGTGTGGCGTCGAATCCTTCGCCGTATTATGGGGTTGTTGGTTTGGTGTTAGCGTCTGTGGCGGGGTGCGGGTGGTTGCTGGGCCTTGGGGTTTCGTTCGTGGCTTTAGTGCTGTTTATGGTGTATTTGGGGGGTATGCTGGTGGTGTTTGTTTATTCAGTAGCTTTAGCAGCGGAGCCTTTCCCTGGGGCTTGGGGGGATTGACGGGTGATTGGATGTGCAGTAGCGTTTGTGGCAATTGTTTTTGGGGGGTTGGTGTTTGGGGGGTTTATGGGGGCTTGGAAGTTCGGGGTTTCTACTGTGAATAATGTTGGGGTGTTTGTTGTTCGGTCGGATTTTAGTGGAGTTTCCATGTTTTATTCACATGGGGCAGGGATGTTTTTAGTGGCGGGTTGGGGGCTGTTGTTGACTTTGTTTGTTGTATTGGAGCTTGTGCGGGGGTTGTCGCGGGGTGCTATTCGGGCGGTTTAGGGGTTAGGGTCAGAGAATAGTTTATTGAAAATGCCAGCTTTGGGAGCTGGAGATAAAGGTTTGAGTCCTTTTTTTCTGAGTTTGGGGTACTCTAAGAAGTGGTAAGTCTTCAATCTTTGGTTTACAAGACCAATGTTTTTATAAACTATTAGAGTATTTAGCAGTTGAGTATTTTGTTTTCTAGGGCGCTTGCGGCGGGGAGGAGAAATAGGAGGATAGTGAAGTAGGCGATTGAAGCGAGTTGGCCGATGATGATGAATGGGTGTTCGACGGGTTGGCTTCCTACTCATGTTAGGACGAGGAGGTCGGCGACTAGTACTCAGAATAGGAGCTGGGAGAGTGGTCGGAATGTTATTGCTCGTTGTTTTGATTTGTGCAGGAATGGGATTAGGAATAGGATCAGTACGGAGGCGGCCAGTGCTAATACGCCTCCTAGTTTATTTGGGATTGAACGTAGGATGGCGTAGGCGAATAGGAAGTATCATTCTGGCTTGATGTGTGGTGGGGTTACTAGTGGGTTTGCTGGGGTGAAGTTTTCTGGGTCTCCCAGGAGGTTAACCGCTCATGCTTCTTTCTTATGAGACGTTAGTAAACCAATTACATAGCCTTGTCAAGACTAAATCACAGGTAAAAATCCTGTACATCTCATGTGGCCAACCACTCCCAACTAGGATTCCAAGACGCCTCATCACCCATCATAGAAGAACTCGTTGAATTCCACGACCACGCCCTAATCGTTGCCCTAGCTATCTGCAGCCTAGTTCTCTACCTTTTAGCCCACATACTAACAGAAAAACTCTCGTCCAATGCTGTAGACGCCCAAGAAGTAGAGCTGATCTGGACAATCCTACCTGCTATCGTCCTGGTACTCCTCGCCCTCCCATCCCTACAAATCCTCTACATAATGGACGAAATCGACGAACCAGACCTCACCCTAAAAGCCATCGGCCACCAATGATACTGAAGCTACGAATACACAGACTTCAAAGACCTATCATTCGACTCCTACATAGTGCCCACCCCAGACTTACCCAACGGCCACTTCCGACTGCTAGAAGTTGACCACCGCGTAGTTATCCCAATAGAATCCCCCATCCGCGTGATCATTACTGCAGGAGACGTACTCCACTCCTGAGCAGTCCCAACGCTCGGAGTTAAAACAGACGCAATCCCAGGCCGACTAAACCAAACTTCATTCATTACCACCCGGCCTGGGATTTTTTACGGACAATGCTCAGAAATTTGCGGGGCTAATCACAGCTACATACCCATTGTAGTAGAATCAACCCCACTCCCACATTTCGAGGCCTGATCGTCCCTTCTATCATCATCCTAATCATTAAGAAGCTATGCAACAGCACTAGCCTTTTAAGCTAGCCAAAGAGGGACTTCCCCCTCCTTAATGATATGCCACAGCTTAACCCCGCACCATGATTTTCAATCATAATTATAACCTGATTAACCCTAGCACTCCTCATCCAACCAAAACTACTAGCCTTCACCACAACCAACCCCCCATCAAATAAGACCTCCCTCACTACCAAACCCACACCATGATCCTGACCATGAACCTAAGCTTCTTTGACCAATTTTCCAGCCCCAATCTATTTGGCATCCCCTTAATCCTACTATCCCTACTCTTCCCAGCCCTACTATTCCCGTCCCCAAACAACCGATGAATCAACAACCGCCTTTCTACTATCCAAACATGACTCCTTCACCTAATCACAAAACAACTAATAGTCCCACTCAACAAAAATGGCCACAAATGAGCCATAATATTTACATCCCTAATAATCATACTTCTTACAATCAACCTTCTAGGCCTCCTTCCATATACATTCACCCCAACCACCCAACTATCTATGAACATAGCCCTAGCCTTCCCACTATGGCTCGCCACACTACTAACAGGCATGTTTAACCATGTACGTGCCCCAGGGCCGGCTTAAAGTAGGCTCTATTGTCCCACTTTACTGCTAAATCCGCCTTCCAGAAGTGGTTTCACGCTTCTTTCCGTGTGCCCTATGAATAGGGAATGTAGCCCATTTCTTCCACTCCATAGGCTATACCTTGACCTGTCTTATTAGCGGGGTGCTATTGTGTCCACTGTTGTGCTCTCATTCGAGGTGGGCTGGCGACGGCGGTATGTAGGCTGTGTTGGCAAGGGGTGGTTGGGTTAATCGGGGATTATCGATTGTAGAACAGGCTCCTCTAGGTGGGTTTGGGGCACCGCCAAGTCCTTAGAGTTTTAAGCGTTTGTGCTCGTAGTTCTCTGGCGGATACTTCGGTAAAGTAAGTATCAAGATTTAGGGCCAGGCATAGTGGGGTATCTAATCCCAGTTTGGGCCCTGGCTTTCGTGGGTTTAAATCAGTCGTTAGTTCCTAAGATCATCTTAATGGTGTGTTTAGGTGCATCTTGGGCTTATGACAGCTCAGTTGCATTTTGATCTTAGTTAGCTAGGATAGGCATTTTACCACTCTTTACGCCGTGTCAATAGGACGGTTGATTTGGGTTTCTTGTATGACCGCGGTGGCTGGCACAAGATTTACCAACCCTTGAAGTTAGGCTGTTGCTATAACTAAGTCAAGTTTGCACTCATTGCTTAATGTTAATTACTGCTGAATACCCGTGGGGGCGTGGCTTAGCGAGGCGTCTTGGGCTACTACTTGGGTGTGCCTGATACCCGCTCCTCAAGGCCTGTATGGGGGTAGGTGGTCGAGGGCGTTTACACTGGGGCGCGGATACTTGCATGTATATATTTAGCAAAAACCAACCGTAAGGTTAGGACTAAGTCTTTTGTCCGCAGGCATGTTTTATGCCATCTTGGCAACTTCAGTGCCATGCTTTGTGTTAAGCTATGTGGACGGGGGTGTGGTTAGCTGATAGTTGAGTGGTGAGTGAGAGTGAAGTATATGAAATTATTGCTTGTGTTTACTATTTTTAGTACTGGAGTTTCTCTAAGTCCTAGGACTAGGAGGAAATGGTGTTTCATAGTGTGTAGGCGTCGGGATAGTCCGAGTATCGTCGGGGTATTCCTGCTAGGCCTAGGAAGTGCTGGGGGAAGAACGTTAGGTTTACTCCTGTAAATATTACCCCGAAGTGGGCTTTTGCTCATGTTTGGTGTAGGGTAAACCCAGTGAGTAGTGGGAATCAGTGAGTAAATCCTGCTAGAATGGCAAAGACGGCGCCTATGGATAGGACGTAGTGGAAGTGGGCAACTACGTAGTACGTGTCGTGCAGGGCGATGTCTAGGGAAGAGTTTGCAAGAACGATTCCTGTTAATCCTCCGATGGTAAATAGGAAGATAAATCCTAGAGCTCATAGTATTGGGGGGGTCTCATTTGATTGTTCCTCCGTGCAGGGTGGCTAGTCAGCTAAATACTTTGATTCCGGTAGGGATGGCAATGATTATAGTGGCTGATGTAAAGTAGGCTCGGGTATCAACGTCTATTCCTACTGTAAACATGTGGTGAGCTCAGACGATGAATCCTAGGAAGCCGATGGATAGTATGGCTCAGACTATTCCCATGTAGCCGAAGGGCTCCTTTTTGCCTGAGTAGTACGTGACTACGTGTGAGATGATTCCAAACCCCGGTAGGATCAGAATATAGACTTCTGGGTGTCCGAAGAATCAGAATAGGTGTTGGTACAGGATTGGGTCTCCTCCTCCAGCGGGGTCGAAGAATGTGGTGTTTAGGTTTCAATCAGTTAGTAATATTGTAATACCGGCGGCGAGTACGGGGAGTGATAGAAGGAGTAGGATGGCGGTAATTAGTACGGATCAGACAAATAGTGGGGTTTGGTATTGTGAGAGTGCGGGGGGTTTTATGTTGATGGCTGTGGTGATAAAGTTGATGGCCCCAAGGATGGAGGAGATACCGGCTAAGTGGAGTGAGAAGATAGCCAGGTCTACTGAAGCTCCGGCGTGGGCAAGGTTACCTGCTAGGGGAGGGTAGACAGTTCAGCCTGTGCCGGCGCCAGCTTCTACAGTGGATGAGGCTAGTAGGAGGAGGAATGATGGGGGGAGGAGTCAAAAGCTTATGTTGTTTATTCGCGGGAATGCTATGTCGGGGGCACCGATTATGAGGGGGACTAATCAGTTGCCGAATCCTCCGATCATGATGGGTATGACTATAAAGAAGCTTATTACAAAGGCGTGAGCGGTAACGATTACATTGTAAATTTGGTCGTCGCCTAGGAGAGTTCCTGGTTGTCCTAGTTCTGCGCGGATTAATAGGCTGAGTGCGGTGCCGACTATTCCTGCTCATGCCCCGAAGATGAGGTACAGGGTGCCAATATCCTTATGGTTAGTGGAAAATAGTCATCGGTTGATGAAGGTGACGGGTAAGATGGCTGAGTGTTGAAGCGTTAGGCTGTAGTCCTTTTTACAGAGGTTTAATTCCTCTTCTTATCGGCTCTGTAGTGAAATTCATGTTGAGTTGCAAGCTCATCGATGCGCACTAGGGTGCGTCAGGGTCTTTGTAGGCAGAAGCCAATTGGTTTAGGCATTTAGCTGTTAACTAGAGTTTTGTGGGATCGAAGCCCATCTGTCTAGGGAGGCTTTAGCTTAATTAAAGCGTCTGACTTGCATTCAGAAGATACAGGTTAATATTCTGTAAGTCTTAATGTGCAGAAACTAAGAGGGTTTAACTCTTATTTAAGGCTTTGAAGGCCTTCGGTTTGGGGTGTTATCCTAAGTTTCTAGACAATGGCATGTATTATTGGGGACAGGGGAAGTAAGAGGATTGATAGTGAGGCAAGGACCGCAGTAGGTGTGCTTGGGGCTTTGCTAGTGTATCATTGTTTTATGTGGTTAGAGGAGTTGGGGGGAAGGGTAATTGTTGAGTGGTATGCGAGGCGTAGGTAGAAGAAGAGGCTGAGCAGTGATAGCATGGCAATTGCCATGGCTGCTGGTGTTATTTCCTGTTTAGTTAGTTCTTGGATGATAAGTCACTTTGGTATAAAGCCTGTTAATGGGGGGAGGCCTGCTAGGGATAAAAGTACTAGTATTAGGGTGGCGTTTAGCACTGGGGTTTTTGTTCATGAGGTTGTGATCATGGATAGGTTAAGGGCTTTGATTTTGTTAAGGGCTAGGAATACGGCTGATGTTATGATTGTGTATAGGTAGAAGGTAAGTAAGGCCAATTTGGGGCTGTAAACTAGGATGATGGCGATTCAGCCTAAGTGGGAGATGGACGAGAAGGCTAGGATTTTGCGTGTTTGTGTTTGGTTCAGTCCTATTCAGCCTCCTAGTGCTGTTGAGGCTAGGGCCATGGCGGTGAGTAGAGCTGGGTCGAGGGATTTGGATGTTAGTAGGAGCAGGGTTAGTGGGGGGAATTTTATGAGGGTCGAGAGTAGCAGGGCTGTTATTAGTGGCGATCCTTGTAGTACTTCTGGGAATCAGAAGTGAAATGGCACTAGGCCCAGTTTAATAGCGATTGCTGCTGTCAGTAGTAGACAGGAGGTTGGGTGGTTTATTTGTGTGATGTCTCATTGGCCGGTGACTCAGGCATTGGTTATGCTAGAGAATAGGACCAGGGCGGAAGCAGCTGCTTGGGTTAGGAAGTATTTCGTTGCGGCTTCTACTGCTCGTGGGTGGTGGGATTTGGCAATTAGGGGAATGATGGCTAGTGCGTTGATCTCCAGTCCTGTCCAGGCCAGAACTCAGTGGTTGCTGGAAATTGTGATTGTGGTGCCCAAGATGAGGCTGAAGGTTATGATTGGGGTCGCGTAAGGGTTCATTAGTAGAGGAGGGGGTTAAACCATCATTTTCGGGGTATGGGCCCGATAGCTTGATTAGCTGACTCTACTAGAAAATAATATAAGGGAAGTATGGAGAATTTTGATTTCTCTTGTGTGGGTTCAATTCCTACTTTTCTAAGGTCAACAGGAAATGAGAGGGCTGTTATACCTCTATGTTCACTTTATCGTAGTGACCCTTTGTAGTTCAGGCACATTTCCTTATGTAAGGAGGTAGGCCTGCATAGCAGATAGGTATGCTGATGTGTCAGAGGCACAGAGCTAGTGTGAGGGGTAGGAAGTTTTTTCATAGTAGGTGCATTAGTTGGTCATATCGGAATCGTGGGTATGAAGCTCGGACCCATAAGAAACCAGAAGATAGTAGGAGGACTTTTGTGGCTAGGATGACGGGGAATAGTTCTGTGGGTGGCCCTAGGGCGCTTGGGTTTAGGAATATGATGGCTGTAAGTGTATTTATTAGCATAATGTTCGCATATTCAGCTAGGAAGAATAAGGCGAAGGGTCCTGCGGCGTATTCAACGTTAAACCCTGAGACTAGCTCAGATTCACCCTCTGTGAGGTCAAAAGGAGCTCGGTTTGTCTCTGCTAGGGTGGATACGTATCATATTATTGCTAGGGGTCATGAGGAGAAAATGAAGTATAGAGGCTCCTGTGCGACGGCAAAGGAGCTGAGTGTGTAGCTTCCGCTTAGTATGATTATTGATAGCAGGATTATGGCCAGTGTCACTTCGTATGAAATGGTCTGTGCTACTGCCCGTAGGGCTCCGATTAGTGCGTATTTTGAGTTCGAGGCTCAGCCTGATCATAGGACTGAGTAGACGGCTAGGCTTGACATGGCTATTAGGAAGAGAACTCCGAGGTTTAGATCTGCTAGGGGAAATGGGAGTGGTAGTGGTGCTCAAGTGGTGAGGGCTAGGACAAGGGCTAGTATTGGTATCAGAATGAATAGAAGTGGGGAAGAGGTAGAGGGTCGGATGGGCTCTTTGGTAAATAGTTTCAGTCCGTCCGCAAATGGTTGAAGTAGGCCAAAAGGCCCGACAACGTTAGGGCCTTTGCGGGATTGTATGTAGCTTAGGATTTTCCGTTCTACTAGGGTTAGGAAGGCTACGGCAATCAGGATTGGGATGATGTATAGGAGGGATATAATGAGGCAGCTTAGTGTTGTTATTTGAATCATGGGTGAAGCTAGGGAGAGGATTTGAACCTCTGGGGAAAGGGCTTAAGCCTTCTGCACTTGCCGGGCTCTGCCACTCTAGCTGGTCCTTTTCTAGGATTGAAAGTGGTGGGGGAAGGCCCTCTTCACGGTTTAGTTGGTTTCACTGCTTAGAGGGGGGGGGCGTGCTTGTGGTATTGGCCCCACTTTCCCGGTCCTTTCGTACTGGGGAGAGTGTGTCATAGATAGAAACCGACCTGGATTGCTCCGGTCTGAACTCAGATCACGTAGGACTGTTAATCGTTGAACAAACGAACCCTTAATAGCGGCTGCACCATTAGGATGTCCTGATCCAACATCGAGGTCGTAAACCCCCCTGTCGATATGGGCTCTTGAGGGGGATTGCGCTGTTATCCCTGGGGTAGCTTGGTCCATTAATCAATTATATTGGGTCTGGTCACTGTTAGCACTTTGAGGGGTAGCTCTAGGTAAAGAGGTATGGTCTTGTTTTTGGAGGATTTGTTCTCCTCCAAGGTCGCCCCAACCGAAAAATATCGACCAGGCTCTGCGATGGTAGTGGCCCCAGTGGGGTTGATTGAGGATTCGCGGTGGTCGTTGATTTTTAAGTTCCACAGGGTCTTCTCGTCTTATGTTCACATCCCCGCTTTTGCACGGGGAGATCAATTTCACTGATTATCTGTGAGAGACAGTTAAGACCTCGTTTAGCCATTCATACAAGTCTCGATTTATGGGACAATTGATTGCGCTACCTTTGCACGGTTAGGATACCGCGGCCGTTAAACCTAAGTCACCGGGCAGGCATCACCTTCAATACTTGTTTAATTTGCTGAAGGCTATGTTTTTGGTAAACAGTCGGGCCTTATTAATTTGCCGAGTTCCTTTCACAGATTTTAATCGCTCTTATAGGCGCTCCTGAGTCGGGTTAACAGGGTTAGTTAATACGTGGTCTTGTAGGGGTTTTTGTATCTGTCTAGGTCTGTTAATAATGTTTCTATGTAAGCTTGCGCCGTTAGAGGGGTGTGGCCCTGAGTTACTTATTTTAGCATTAATTCTCCTATATTCATAGGTTGACCTGTTTGTGATAAGGGAATCATCTTATTTTGGTATTTTTAGGTGGTGGAGCTTTGACGCACTCTTTTTTGATGGCTGCTTTAGGGCCCACGGTAGGATCAGTAGTAAGAATTATCCGCTAGTCGAGGTTGTGTCCTTTTTTAATGGAGCTGTCCCTCCATTAAATAGCTCTTAATCATCTCATTAGGGTTCAGGATGTCCGGTAGGGAGGATTAAGGGGGAACTTAGATTCGTTTCACAGGTAACCAGCTATCACCCAGCTCGGTTGGCTTTTCACCTCTACTGACAAGTCATCCCACTCTTTTGCAACAGAGACGGGTTCGCTCTCTTTAACTGCTTGAAAGTAGCTCGCTTGGGTTTCGGGGGGGCAAACTTTAGTTCACTTTGCTTGGTTGTTCTCGCTAAACCATGATGCAAAAGGTACAAGGGTTGATCTTTGCTGTCTGTCGCTTTGATTGTTTCACTGCTATTTCATCTTTCCCTTACGGTACTGGGGTCTCTATCGCGTCTAAGTGTCTTTTCTATCGCCTATACTAAGACTGTAAAATGCTTTAGTTTAATTAGTTTAGTAAATTCTTTAGTTTTGGTGTACTATTTGTGTGGTTGAGCTAGAGGGGGGGCTTCAAGACGATCCGGTCTAGTAGATATCTTTCAGGTGTAAGCTGAGTGCTTTGGTGTTATAGCTACGTCTTGATATTCTAAGTACACCTTCCGGTACACTTACCTTGTTACGACTTACCTCATCTTCAGCGTATTTATGGTATTAGTTATGTGGGATGTGGCTTTTGAGGAGGGTGACGGGCGGTATGTACGTGCCCCAGGGCCGGCTTAAAGTAGGCTCTATTGTCCCACTTTACTGCTAAATCCGCCTTCCAGAAGTGGTTTCACGCTTCTTTCCGTGTGCCCTATGAATAGGGAATGTAGCCCATTTCTTCCACTCCATAGGCTATACCTTGACCTGTCTTATTAGCGGGGTGCTATTGTGTCCACTGTTGTGCTCTCATTCGAGGTGGGCTGGCGACGGCGGTATGTAGGCTGTGTTGGCAAGGGGTGGTTGGGTTAATCGGGGATTATCGATTGTAGAACAGGCTCCTCTAGGTGGGTTTGGGGCACCGCCAAGTCCTTAGAGTTTTAAGCGTTTGTGCTCGTAGTTCTCTGGCGGATACTTCGGTAAAGTAAGTATCAAGATTTAGGGCCAGGCATAGTGGGGTATCTAATCCCAGTTTGGGCCCTGGCTTTCGTGGGTTTAAATCAGTCGTTAGTTCCTAAGATCATCTTAATGGTGTGTTTAGGTGCATCTTGGGCTTATGACAGCTCAGTTGCATTTTGATCTTAGTTAGCTAGGATAGGCATTTTACCACTCTTTACGCCGTGTCAATAGGACGGTTGATTTGGGTTTCTTGTATGACCGCGGTGGCTGGCACAAGATTTACCAACCCTTGAAGTTAGGCTGTTGCTATAACTAAGTCAAGTTTGCACTCATTGCTTAATGTTAATTACTGCTGAATACCCGTGGGGGCGTGGCTTAGCGAGGCGTCTTGGGCTACTACTTGGGTGTGCCTGATACCCGCTCCTCAAGGCCTGTATGGGGGTAGGTGGTCGAGGGCGTTTACACTGGGGCGCGGATACTTGCATGTATATATTTAGCAAAAACCAACCGTAAGGTTAGGACTAAGTCTTTTGTCCGCAGGCATGTTTTATGCCATCTTGGCAACTTCAGTGCCATGCTTTGTGTTAAGCTATGTGGACGGGGGTGTGGTTAGCTGATAGTTGAGTGGTGAGTGAGAGTGAAGTATATGAAATTATTGCTTGTGTTTACTATTTTTAGTACTGGAGTTTCTCTAAGTCCTAGGACTAGGAGGAAATGGTGTTTCATAGTGTGTAGGCGTCGGGATAGTCCGAGTATCGTCGGGGTATTCCTGCTAGGCCTAGGAAGTGCTGGGGGAAGAACGTTAGGTTTACTCCTGTAAATATTACCCCGAAGTGGGCTTTTGCTCATGTTTGGTGTAGGGTAAACCCAGTGAGTAGTGGGAATCAGTGAGTAAATCCTGCTAGAATGGCAAAGACGGCGCCTATGGATAGGACGTAGTGGAAGTGGACACTATTTGTCTGATCCGTACTAATTACCGCCATCCTACTCCTTCTATCACTCCCCGTACTCGCCGCCGGTATTACAATATTACTAACTGATCGAAACCTAAACACCACATTCTTCGACCCCGCTGGAGGAGGAGACCCAATCCTGTACCAACACCTATTCTGATTCTTCGGACACCCAGAAGTCTATATTCTGATCCTACCGGGGTTCGGAATCATCTCACACGTAGTCACGTACTACTCAGGCAAAAAGGAGCCCTTCGGCTACATGGGAATAGTCTGAGCCATACTATCCATCGGCTTCCTAGGATTCATCGTCTGAGCTCACCACATGTTTATAGTAGGAATAGATGTTGATACCCGAGCCTACTTTACATCAGCCACTATAATCATTGCCATCCCTACCGGAATCAAAGTATTTAGCTGACTAGCCACCCTGCACGGAGGAACAATCAAATGAGACCCCCCCAATACTATGAGCTCTAGGATTTATCTTCCTATTTACCATCGGAGGATTAACAGGAATCGTTCTTGCAAACTCTTCCCTAGACATCGCCCTGCACGACACGTACTACGTAGTTGCCCACTTCCACTACGTCCTATCCATAGGCGCCGTCTTTGCCATTCTAGCAGGATTTACTCACTGATTCCCACTACTCACTGGGTTTACCCTACACCAAACATGAGCAAAAGCCCACTTCGGGGTAATATTTACAGGAGTAAACCTAACGTTCTTCCCCCAGCACTTCCTAGGCCTAGCAGGAATACCCCGACGATACTCGGACTATCCCGACGCCTACACACTATGAAACACCATTTCCTCCATCGGCTCCCTAATCTCAATAGTAGCCGTAATCATACTAATATTCATCATCTGAGAAGCCTTTTCGGCCAAACGAAAAGTCCTACAACCAGAACTAACTACCACAAACGTTGAATGAATCCACGGCTGCCCTCCCCCATACCATACTTTCGAGGAACCGGCCTTCGTCCAAGTACAAGAAAGGAAGGAATCGAACCCTCACATGCTGGTTTCAAGCCAACTGCATTAACCGCTCATGCTTCTTTCTTATGAGACGTTAGTAAACCAATTACATAGCCTTGTCAAGACTAAATCACAGGTAAAAATCCTGTACATCTCATGTGGCCAACCACTCCCAACTAGGATTCCAAGACGCCTCATCACCCATCATAGAAGAACTCGTTGAATTCCACGACCACGCCCTAATCGTTGCCCTAGCTATCTGCAGCCTAGTTCTCTACCTTTTAGCCCACATACTAACAGAAAAACTCTCGTCCAATGCTGTAGACGCCCAAGAAGTAGAGCTGATCTGGACAATCCTACTTGCTATCGTCCTGGTACTCCTCGCCCTCCCATCCCTACAAATCCTCTACATAATGGACGAAATCGACGAACCAGACCTCACCCTAAAAGCCATCGGCCACCAATGATACTGAAGCTACGAATACACAGACTTCAAAGACCTATCATTCGACTCCTACATAGTGCCCACCCCAGACTTACCCAACGGCCACTTCCGACTGCTAGAAGTTGACCACCGCATAGTTATCCCAATAGAATCCCCCATCCGCGTGATCATTACTGCAGGAGACGTACTCCACTCCTGAGCAGTCCCAACGCTCGGAGTTAAAACAGACGCAATCCCAGGCCGACTAAACCAAACTTCATTCATTACCACCCGGCCTGGGATTTTTTACGGACAATGCTCAGAAATTTGCGGGGCTAATCACAGCTACATACCCATTGTAGTAGAATCAACCCCACTCCCACATTTCGAGGCCTGATCGTCCCTTCTATCATCATCCTAATCATTAAGAAGCTATGCAACAGCACTAGCCTTTTAAGCTAGCCAAAGAGGGACTTCCCCCTCCTTAATGATATGCCACAGCTTAACCCCGCACCATGATTTTCAATCATAATTATAACCTGATTAACCCTAGCACTCCTCATCCAACCAAAACTACTAGCCTTCACCACAACCAACCCCCCATCAAATAAGACCTCCCTCACTACCAAACCCACACCATGATCCTGACCATGAACCTAAGCTTCTTTGACCAATTTTCCAGCCCCAATCTATTTGGCATCCCCTTAATCCTACTATCCCTACTCTTCCCAGCCCTACTATTCCCGTCCCCAAACAACCGATGAATCAACAACCGCCTTTCTACTATCCAAACATGACTCCTTCACCTAATCACAAAACAACTAATAGTCCCACTCAACAAAAATGGCCACAAATGAGCCATAATATTTACATCCCTAATAATCATACTTCTTACAATCAACCTTCTAGGCCTCCTTCCATATACATTCACCCCAACCACCCAACTATCTATGAACATAGCCCTAGCCTTCCCACTATGGCTCGCCACACTACTAACAGGCCTACGAAACCAACCATCAGCCTCTTTAGCCCACCTATTACCCGAAGGTACCCCTACACCCCTAATCCCCGCGCTAATCCTGATCGAAACAACCAGCCTACTAATCCGCCCCCTAGCCCTCGGAGTCCGCCTTACAGCCAACCTTACAGCAGGACACTTACTCATCCAACTCATCTCTACAGCCTCCATTGCATTAATACCCACCCTTCCTGCAGTATCCATCCTAACAATAATCATCCTACTACTCCTAACCATCCTAGAAGTAGCAGTAGCCATAATCCAGGCCTACGTCTTCGTGCTCCTTCTAAGCCTATACTTACAAGAAAACATCTAATGGCACACCAAGCACACTCATACCACATAGTTGACCCAAGCCCTTGACCAATCTTCGGGGCAGCCGCCGCCCTACTCACAACCTCAGGATTAATCATGTGATTCCACTACAACTCATCCATACTACTAACCCTAGGCCTCATCTCAATACTCCTAGTAATACTCCAATGATGACGAGACATTGTACGAGAAAGCACCTTCCAAGGCCATCACACTCCCACAGTCCAAAAAGGCCTACGATACGGCATAATCCTTTTCATCACATCCGAAGCATTCTTCTTCTTAGGGTTCTTCTGAGCGTTCTTCCACTCGAGCCTGGCCCCAACCCCAGAACTAGGAGGCCAATGACCCCCAACAGGAATTAAACCACTCAACCCGATAGAAGTCCCCCTACTAAACACAGCCATCCTACTAGCCTCAGGCGTTACCGTAACGTGAGCCCATCACAGCATCACAGAAGGAAACCGAAAACACGCCATCCACGCCCTAACCCTAACGATCCTCCTGGGATTCTACTTCACAGCCCTACAAGCAATAGAATACCACGAAGCCCCATTCTCAATCGCCGATAGCGTCTACGGATCTACCTTCTTCGTTGCCACTGGATTCCACGGACTCCACGTAATCATCGGATCCTCCTTCCTGACCGTCTGCCTCTTCCGACTGATCAAGTTCCACTTTACATCAGACCACCACTTCGGATTCGAGGCAGCAGCCTGATACTGACACTTCGTAGACGTCATCTGACTATTCCTCTACATAACCATCTACTGATGAGGATCTTGCTCTTCTAGTATATTAATTACAATTGACTTCCAATCTCTAGAATCTGGTATAAACCCAGAGGAGAGCAATGAACGCACTCATGTTCATATTCGCCCTATCATCAATCCTAAGCGCCGCCCTAACCGCATTAAACTTCTGACTCGCCCAAATAAACCCCGACTCAGAGAAACTCTCACCGTACGAATGTGGATTCGACCCACTTGGATCTGCTCGATTACCATTCTCAGTCCGATTCTTCCTCAGTAGCCATCCTGTTCGTCCTATTCGACCTAGAAATCGCCCTCCTACTCCCCCTGCCATGAGCCGTCCAACTCCAATCCCCCCTAATGACCCTCACCTGAACTGTAGCGATCCTCCTTCTCCTAACACTCGGACTGGCCTACGAGTGAATTCAAGGGGGCCTAGAATGAGCAGAATAACAGAAAGTTAGTCTAACCAAAAAGATAGCTGGTTTCGACCCAGCAGATTACAGCCAACCCTGTAACTTTCTTATGTCGCCCCTACATTTAAGCTTCTACTCAGCCTTCATTTTCAGCGGACTAGGACTAGCCTTCCACCGAACCCACCTAGTATCCGCCCTACTATGCCTTGAAAGCATAATATTATCGATATTCGTAGGCCTATCAATATGATCCATCGAAAACCAAGTCTCCTCATTCACCATGGTACCAATTCTCATGCTAACCTTCTCAGCGTGTGAGGCGGGCACAGGCCTGGCCATCCTAGTAGCCTCCACCCGCACACATGGCTCCGACCATCTACACAACCTAAACCTCCTGCAATGCTAAAAATCATCCTACCCACAATCATACTTCTTCCAACAGCCCTGCTGTCTCCACCAAAATTTCTATGGACTAACACCACCTTATACAGCCTCCTAATCGCTGCCCTAAGCCTACAGTGATTAATCCCAACCTACTACCCCTACAAATTTTTATCCAACTGAACAGGAATTGACCAAATCTCATCCCCCCTCCTAGTACTATCCTGCTGACTACTCCCACTCATAATCATAGCAAGCCAAAACCACCTGCAACAAGAACCCCTACAACGCAAACGAATCTTTATCTCAACCTTAGTCGCAGTCCAGCCATTCATCCTACTAGCCTTTTCCACCACAGAACTAGCACTATTTTACATCTCATTTGAAGCAACCCTCATTCCCACCCTAATCTTAATCACCCGATGGGGGAACCAACCAGAACGCCTAAGCGCTGGCATCTACCTGCTATTCTACACGCCAGTAAGCTCTCTACCCCTGCTAATCACAATCATACACCTATACGTGAAAATTGGCACCCTGCACCTGCCAACCCTACAACTAACCCACCCAACCCTATCCACCTCATGGACAGGAATACTATCAGGTCTAGCACTGCTCATAGCATTCATAGTAAAAGCCCCACTATACGGCCTACACCTCTGACTGCCAAAAGCCCACGTAGAAGCACCCATCGCAGGCTCAATACTCCTCGCCGCCCTACTACTAAAGCTAGGAGGATACGGAATTATACGAGTCACTCTATTTATGGGCCCACTGTCCAACCTCCTGCACTACCCCTTCCTAACCCTGGCCCTATGAGGCGCCCTAATGACTAGCTCAATCTGCCTACGACAGACAGACCTAAAATCACTAATCGCTTATTCATCCGTTAGCCACATAGGCCTAGTTATCGCCGCAGGAATAATCCAAACCCACTGATCATTCTCAGGGGCAATGATCCTAATAATTTCCCATGGACTAACTTCCTCCATACTATTCTGCCTAGCCAACACAAACTATGAACGTACGCACAGCCGAATTCTACTACTCACACGAGGCCTACAACCTCTCCTACCACTCATAGCTACCTGATGATTGCTGGCCAATCTAACAAACATAGCCTTACCCCCAACAACAAACCTCATAGCAGAGCTAACCATTATAATCACCTTATTCAACTGATCTGCCTTCACGATCATCCTAACAGGAATCGCAACCCTACTAACCGCCTCCTACACCTTATTCATACTACTAATGACCCAACGAGGCTCAATCCCCTCCCACATCACATCTATGCAAAACTCAACCACGCGAGAACACCTGCTCATAACACTCCACATTATCCCAATATTCCTCCTAATCCTCAAACCCGAACTGATCTCCGGAATCCCCTCATGCAAGTATAGTTTAAACCAAACATTAGACTGTGATTCTAAGAATAGAAGTTCAAACCTTCTTACCTGCCGAGGGGAGGGTTTAACCAACAAGAGCTGCTAACTCTTACATCTGAGCCTAAAACCTCAGCCCCCTTACTTTTAAAGGATAACAGCAATCCACTGGTCTTAGGAACCACCCATCTTGGTGCAAATCCAAGTAAAAGTAGTGAACCCCACACTACTAATCAACTCCCTCACACTACTCACGCTGACAATCCTCCTAACCCCAATCATCCTGCCATTTCTATTTAAAAACTTTAAAAACACCCCACAAGCCACCACCCGCGCTGTTAAAACCGCATTCCTAATTAGCCTAGCCCCTACAACCGCATTCATCTACTCGGGAATAGAATCTGTCACCTGCCACTGGGAGTGAAAATTCATTATAAACTTTAAAATCCCCCTGAGCCTAAAAATAGACCAATACTCAATAACATTTCTTCCAATCGCCCTATTTGTAACATGATCAATCCTACAATTCGCCATGTGATACATGGCCTCAGAGCCATACGTAACAAAATTTTTCACCTACCTACTGACATTCCTAGTCGCCATACTCCTCCTAACAACCGCAAACAACATATTCCTCCTATTCGTAGGCTGGGAAGGAGTACGAATCATGTCCTTCCTTCTCATCGGCTGATGACAAGGCCGAGCAGATGCCAACACCGCCGCCCTACAAGCCGTAATCTACAACCGAATCGGAGACGTCGGACTGACCCTGAGCATAGCATGACTAGCTTCAACATTCAACACCTGAGAGATCCAACAAGCCGTACACCCCCACCAAACCCCAGTCCTCCCCCTCATAGGATTAATCCTCGCAGCCGCAGGAAAATCCGCCCAATTTGGACTCCACCCATGACTGCCCGCAGCAATAGAAGGCCCCACCCCAGTATCAGCCCTACTGCACTCCAGTACCATAGTAGTAGCCGGAATCTTCCTGCTCATCCGCATGCACCCCCTGCTAGCCACCAACCAGACAGCCCTAACTGCCTGCCTATGCCTAGGCGCTCTATCAACCCTATTCGCTGCCACATGCGCCCTAACCCAAAATGACATCAAAAAAATCATTGCTTTCTCAACATCCAGCCAACTAGGACTAATAATAGTCACTATCGGACTAAACCTCCCACAACTAGCCTTCCTACACATCTCAACCCATGCCTTCTTTAAAGCCATACTATTCCTATGCTCAGGGTCTATCATCCACAACCTAAACGGAGAACAAGATATCCGAAAGATAGGAGGCCTACAGAAAATACTCCCAGTCACTACTTCCTGCCTAACCATCGGAAACCTGGCGCTGATAGGAACCCCATTCCTAGCCGGATTCTACTCAAAAGACCTCATCATCGAAAGCTTAAACACATCATACCTAAATACTTGAGCCCTACTCCTAACCCTTATAGCCACAGCATTCACCGCAACCTACAGCATCCGCATAACCATCCTAGTCCAAGCTGGACAAACCCGAATCCCCCCAATAGTATCAATAAACGAAAACAACCCACTAATCACCGCCCCCCTAACCCGACTCGCCCTAGGCAGCATTACAGCAGGAATAATCATTACCTCTTTCATCACACCAACCAAAACCCCCCCAATAACCATACCCCTTATCACCAAAACCGCTGCCATCCTCATAACAATCCTAGGAATCATCCTAGCCCTAGAACTATCGAACATAACACACACCCTCACTCACCCCAAACCAAACCCCCTCATAAACTTCTCCTCTGCATTAGGGTACTTCAACCCCCTAGTACACCGATTCTTCTCCAAAAACCTACTAGAAAAGGGACAAAACATTGCCCTACACTTGATCGACCTCTCCTGACTCAAAAAAATAGGGCCAGAGGGCCTTGCTGAACTACAAGTAGCCGCAAGCAAAGCCGCAACCTCAATACACACAGGGCTAATTAAGGCCTACCTAGGATCCTTCGCCCTCTCCATCCTGGTAATAATCCTAATAACACACAGACTCACTAATGGCCCCTAACATCCGCAAATCCCATCCCCTACTAAAAATAATCAACAACTCCCTAATCGACCTACCCGCCCCCTCCAACATCTCTGCCTGATGAAACTTCGGCTCCCTTCTAGCCATCTGCTTAGCCACACAAATCCTAACAGGCCTGCTACTAGCCATACACTACACCGCAGACACTTCACTCGCCTTCTCCTCAGTAGCTCACACATGCCGAGACGTCCAGTACGGATGGCTCATCCGCAACCTCCACGCCAACGGTGCTTCGCTCTTCTTTATCTGCATCTACTTACACATCGGACGAGGCCTCTACTACGGCTCCTACCTATACAAAGAAACCTGAAACACAGGAGTAATCCTCCTACTCACCCTAATAGCAACTGCCTTCGTAGGGTATGTCCTACCATGAGGACAAATGTCATTCTGAGGGGCCACCGTAATCACCAACCTATTCTCAGCCATCCCGTACATTGGGCAAACTCTAGTAGAATGAGCCTGAGGAGGATTCTCAGTAGACAATCCAACCTTAACCCGATTCTTCGCCATCCACTTCCTACTGCCCTTCCTAATTGCAGGAATCACCCTAGTCCACCTAACCTTCCTACACGAATCAGGCTCAAATAACCCACTAGGAATCGTATCAGACTGCGACAAAATCCCATTCCACCCATACTTCTCCATTAAAGACAGCTTAGGGCTTACCCTAATAATCACCCCTCTAATAGCACTAGCCCTATTTTCACAGAACCTCCTGGTTCTTGGAATCCTTGTTGGGAGTGGTTGGCCACATGAGATGTACAGGATTTTTACCTGTGATTTAGTCTTGACAAGGCTATGTAATTGGTTTACTAACGTCTCATAAGAAAGAAGCATGAGCGGTTAATGCAGTTGGCTTGAAACCCATCCCCAGTGGTGCCAGTGCACTCTGTGGACTCACTGTACTGCATCCCCAGTGGTGACAGTGCACTCTCTGGACTCACTGCACTGCATCCCCAGTGGTGCCAGTGCACTCTCTGGACTCACTGCAGTGCATCCCCAGTGGTGCCAGTGCACTCTCTGGACTCACTGCACTGCATCCCCAGTGGTGCCAGTGCAGTCTCTGGACTCACTGCACTGCATCCCCAGTGGTGCCAGTGCACTCTCTGGACTCACTGCACTGCATCCCCAGTGGTGTCAGTGCACTCTCTGGACTCACTGAAGTGCATCCCCAGTTGTGCCAGTGCACTCTCTGGACTCAATGCACTGCATCCCCAGTGGTGCCAGTGCACTCTCTGGACTTCAATCTTTGGTTTACAAGACCAATGTTTTTATAAACTATTAGAGTATTTAGCAGTTGAGTATTTTGTTTTCTAGGGCGCTTGCGGCGGGGAGGAGAAATAGGAGGATAGTGAAGTAGGCGATTGAAGCGAGTTGGCCGATGATGATGAATGGGTGTTCGACGGGTTGGCTTCCTACTCATGTTAGGACGAGGAGGTCGGCGACTAGTACTCAGAATAGGAGCTGGGAGAGTGGTCGGAATGTTATTGCTCGTTGTTTTGATTTGTGCAGGAATGGGATTAGGAATAGGATCAGTACGGAGGCGGCCAGTGCTAATACGCCTCCTAGTTTATTTGGGATTGAACGTAGGATGGCGTAGGCGAATAGGAAGTATCATTCTGGCTTGATGTGTGGTGGGGTTACTAGCGGGTTTGCTGGGGTGAAGTTTTCTGGGTCTCCCAGGAGGTTAACCGCTCATGCTTCTTTCTTATGAGACGTTAGTAAACCAATTACATAGCCTTGTCAAGACTAAATCACAGGTAAAAATCCTGTACATCTCATGTGGCCAACCACTCCCAACTAGGATTCCAAGACGCCTCATCACCCATCATAGAAGAACTCGTTGAATTCCACGACCACGCCCTAATCGTTGCCCTAGCTATCTGCAGCCTAGTTCTCTACCTTTTAGCCCACATACTAACAGAAAAACTCTCGTCCAATGCTGTAGACGCCCAAGAAGTAGAGCTGATCTGGACAATCCTACTTGCTATCGTCCTGGTACTCCTCGCCCTCCCATCCCTACAAATCCTCTACATAATGGACGAAATCGACGAACCAGACCTCACCCTAAAAGCCATCGGCCACCAATGATACTGAAGCTACGAATACACAGACTTCAAAGACCTATCATTCGACTCCTACATAGTGCCCACCCCAGACTTACCCAACGGCCACTTCCGACTGCTAGAAGTTGACCACCGCATAGTTATCCCAATAGAATCCCCCATCCGCGTGATCATTACTGCAGGAGACGTACTCCACTCCTGAGCAGTCCCAACGCTCGGAGTTAAAACAGACGCAATCCCAGGCCGACTAAACCAAACTTCATTCATTACCACCCGGCCTGGGATTTTTTACGGACAATGCTCAGAAATTTGCGGGGCTAATCACAGCTACATACCCATTGTAGTAGAATCAACCCCACTCCCACATTTCGAGGCCTGATCGTCCCTTCTATCATCATCCTAATCATTAAGAAGCTATGCAACAGCACTAGCCTTTTAAGCTAGCCAAAGAGGGACTTCCCCCTCCTTAATGATATGCCACAGCTTAACCCCGCACCATGATTTTCAATCATAATTATAACCTGATTAACCCTAGCACTCCTCATCCAACCAAAACTACTAGCCTTCACCACAACCAACCCCCCATCAAATAAGACCTCCCTCACTACCAAACCCACACCATGATCCTGACCATGAACCTAAGCTTCTTTGACCAATTTTCCAGCCCCAATCTATTTGGCATCCCCTTAATCCTACTATCCCTACTCTTCCCAGCCCTACTATTCCCGTCCCCAAACAACCGATGAATCAACAACCGCCTTTCTACTATCCAAACATGACTCCTTCACCTAATCACAAAACAACTAATAGTCCCACTCAACAAAAATGGCCACAAATGAGCCATAATATTTACATCCCTAATAATCATACTTCTTACAATCAACCTTCTAGGCCTCCTTCCGTATACATTCACCCCAACCACCCAACTATCTATGAACATAGCCCTAGCCTTCCCACTATGGCTCGCCACACTACTAACAGGCATGTTTAACCATGTACGTGCCCCAGGGCCGGCTTAAAGTAGGCTCTATTGTCCCACTTTACTGCTAAATCCGCCTTCCAGAAGTGGTTTCACGCTTCTTTCCGTGTGCCCTATGAATAGGGAATGTAGCCCATTTCTTCCACTCCATAGGCTATACCTTGACCTGTCTTATTAGCGGGGTGCTATTGTGTCCACTGTTGTGCTCTCATTCGAGGTGGGCTGGCGACGGCGGTATGTAGGCTGTGTTGGCAAGGGGTGGTTGGGTTAATCGGGGATTATCGATTGTAGAACAGGCTCCTCTAGGTGGGTTTGGGGCACCGCCAAGTCCTTAGAGTTTTAAGCGTTTGTGCTCGTAGTTCTCTGGCGGATACTTCGGTAAAGTAAGTATCAAGATTTAGGGCCAGGCATAGTGGGGTATCTAATCCCAGTTTGGGCCCTGGCTTTCGTGGGTTTAAATCAGTCGTTAGTTCCTAAGATCATCTTAATGGTGTGTTTAGGTGCATCTTGGGCTTATGACAGCTCAGTTGCATTTTGATCTTAGTTAGCTAGGATAGGCATTTTACCACTCTTTACGCCGTGTCAATAGGACGGTTGATTTGGGTTTCTTGTATGACCGCGGTGGCTGGCACAAGATTTACCAACCCTTGAAGTTAGGCTGTTGCTATAACTAAGTCAAGTTTGCACTCATTGCTTAATGTTAATTACTGCTGAATACCCGTGGGGGCGTGGCTTAGCGAGGCGTCTTGGGCTACTACTTGGGTGTGCCTGATACCCGCTCCTCAAGGCCTGTATGGGGGTAGGTGGTCGAGGGCGTTTACACTGGGGCGCGGATACTTGCATGTATATATTTAGCAAAAACCAACCGTAAGGTTAGGACTAAGTCTTTTGTCCGCAGGCATGTTTTATGCCATCTTGGCAACTTCAGTGCCATGCTTTGTGTTAAGCTATGTGGACGGGGGTGTGGTTAGCTGATAGTTGAGTGGTGAGTGAGAGTGAAGTATATGAAATTATTGCTTGTGTTTACTATTTTTAGTACTGGAGTTTCTCTAAGTCCTAGGACTAGGAGGAAATGGTGTTTCATAGTGTGTAGGCGTCGGGATAGTCCGAGTATCGTCGGGGTATTCCTGCTAGGCCTAGGAAGTGCTGGGGGAAGAACGTTAGGTTTACTCCTGTAAATATTACCCCGAAGTGGGCTTTTGCTCATGTTTGGTGTAGGGTAAACCCAGTGAGTAGTGGGAATCAGTGAGTAAATCCTGCTAGAATGGCAAAGACGGCGCCTATGGATAGGACGTAGTGGAAGTGGGCAACTACGTAGTACGTGTCGTGCAGGGCGATGTCTAGGGAAGAGTTTGCAAGAACGATTCCTGTTAATCCTCCGATGGTAAATAGGAAGATAAATCCTAGAGCTCATAGTATTGGGGGGGGTCTCATTTGATTGTTCCTCCGTGCAGGGTGGCTAGTCAGCTAAATACTTTGATTCCGGTAGGGATGGCAATGATTATAGTGGCTGATGTAAAGTAGGCTCGGGTATCAACGTCTATTCCTACTGTAAACATGTGGTGAGCTCAGACGATGAATCCTAGGAAGCCGATGGATAGTATGGCTCAGACTATTCCCATGTAGCCGAAGGGCTCCTTTTTGCCTGAGTAGTATGTGACTACGTGTGAGATGATTCCGAACCCCGGTAGGATCAGAATATAGACTTCTGGGTGTCCGAAGAATCAGAATAGGTGTTGGTACAGGATTGGGTCTCCTCCTCCAGCGGGGTCGAAGAATGTGGTGTTTAGGTTTCGATCAGTTAGTAATATTGTAATACCGGCGGCGAGTACGGGGAGTGATAGAAGGAGTAGGATGGCGGTAATTAGTACGGATCAGACAAATAGTGGGGTTTGGTATTGTGAGAGTGCGGGGGGTTTTATGTTGATGGCTGTGGTGATAAAGTTGATGGCCCCAAGGATGGAGGAGATACCGGCTAAGTGGAGTGAGAAGATAGCCAGGTCTACTGAAGCTCCGGCGTGGGCAAGGTCACCTGCTAGGGGAGGGTAGACAGTTCAGCCTGTGCCGGCGCCAGCTTCTACAGTGGATGAGGCTAGTAGGAGGAGGAATGATGGGGGGAGGAGTCAAAAGCTTATGTTGTTTATTCGCGGGAATGCTATGTCGGGGGCACCGATTATGAGGGGGACTAATCAGTTGCCGAATCCTCCGATCATGATGGGTATGACTATAAAGAAGCTTATTACAAAGGCGTGAGCGGTAACGATTACATTGTAAATTTGGTCGTCGCCTAGGAGAGTTCCTGGTTGTCCTAGTTCTGCGCGGATTAATAGGCTGAGTGCGGTGCCGACTATTCCTGCTCATGCCCCGAAGATGAGGTACAGGGTGCCAATATCCTTATGGTTAGTGGAAAATAGTCATCGGTTGATGAAGGTGACGGGTAAGATGGCTGAGTGTTGAAGCGTTAGGCTGTAGTCCTTTTTACAGAGGTTTAATTCCTCTTCTTATCGGCTCTGTAGTGAAATTCATGTTGAGTTGCAAGCTCATCGATGCGCACTAGGGTGCGTCAGGGTCTTTGTAGGCAGAAGCCAATTGGTTTAGGCATTTAGCTGTTAACTAGAGTTTTGTGGGATCGAAGCCCATCTGTCTAGGGAGGCTTTAGCTTAATTAAAGCGTCTGACTTGCATTCAGAAGATACAGGTTAATATTCTGTAAGTCTTAATGTGCAGAAACTAAGAGGGTTTAACTCTTATTTAAGGCTTTGAAGGCCTTCGGTTTGGGGTGTTATCCTAAGTTTCTAGACAATGGCATGTATTATTGGGGACAGGGGAAGTAAGAGGATTGATAGTGAGGCAAGGACCGCAGTAGGTGTGCTTGGGGCTTTGCTAGTGTATCATTGTTTTATGTGGTTAGAGGAGTTGGGGGGAAGGGTAATTGTTGAGTGGTATGCGAGGCGTAGGTAGAAGAAGAGGCTGAGCAGTGATAGCATGGCAATTGCCATGGCTGCTGGTGTTATTTCCTGTTTAGTTAGTTCTTGGATGATAAGTCACTTTGGTATAAAGCCTGTTAATGGGGGGAGGCCTGCTAGGGATAAAAGTACTAGTATTAGGGTGGCGTTTAGCACTGGGGTTTTTGTTCATGAGGTTGTGATCATGGATAGGTTAAGGGCTTTGATTTTGTTAAGGGCTAGGAATACGGCTGATGTTATGATTGTGTATAGGTAGAAGGTAAGTAAGGCCAATTTGGGGCTGTAAACTAGGATGATGGCGATTCAGCCTAAGTGGGAGATGGACGAGAAGGCTAGGATTTTGCGTGTTTGTGTTTGGTTCAGTCCTATTCAGCCTCCTAGTGCTGTTGAGGCTAGGGCCATGGCGGTGAGTAGAGCTGGGTCGAGGGATTTGGATGTTAGTAGGAGCAGGGTTAGTGGGGGGAATTTTATGAGGGTCGAGAGTAGCAGGGCTGTTATTAGTGGCGATCCTTGTAGTACTTCTGGGAATCAGAAGTGAAATGGCACTAGGCCCAGTTTAATAGCGATTGCTGCTGTCAGTAGTAGACAGGAGGTTGGGTGGTTTATTTGTGTGATGTCTCATTGGCCGGTGACTCAGGCATTGGTTATGCTAGAGAATAGGACCAGGGCGGAAGCAGCTGCTTGGGTTAGGAAGTATTTCGTTGCGGCTTCTACTGCTCGTGGGTGGTGGGATTTGGCAATTAGGGGAATGATGGCTAGTGTGTTGATCTCCAGTCCTGTCCAGGCCAGAACTCAGTGGTTGCTGGAAATTGTGATTGTGGTGCCCAAGATGAGGCTGAAGGTTATGATTGGGGTCGCGTAAGGGTTCATTAGTAGAGGAGGGGGTTAAACCATCATTTTCGGGGTATGGGCCCGATAGCTTGATTAGCTGACTCTACTAGAAAATAATATAAGGGAAGTATGGAGAATTTTGATTTCTCTTGTGTGGGTTCAATTCCTACTTTTCTAAGGTCAACAGGAAATGAGAGGGCTGTTATACCTCTATGTTCACTTTATCATAGTGACCCTTTGTAGTTCAGGCACATTTCCTTATGTAAGGAGGTAGGCCTGCATAGCAGATAGGTATGCTGATGTGTCAGAGGCACAGAGCTAGTGTGAGGGGTAGGAAGTTTTTTCATAGTAGGTGCATTAGTTGGTCATATCGGAATCGTGGGTATGAAGCTCGGACCCATAAGAAACCAGAAGATAGTAGGAGGACTTTTGTGGCTAGGATGACGGGGAATAGTTCTGTGGGTGGCCCTAGGGCGCTTGGGTTTAGGAATATGATGGCTGTAAGTGTATTTATTAGCATAATGTTCGCATATTCAGCTAGGAAGAATAAGGCGAAGGGTCCTGCGGCGTATTCAACGTTAAACCCTGAGACTAGCTCAGATTCACCCTCTGTGAGGTCAAAAGGAGCTCGGTTTGTCTCTGCTAGGGTGGATACGTATCATATTATTGCTAGGGGTCATGAGGAGAAAATGAAGTATAGAGGCTCCTGTGCGACGGCAAAGGAGCTGAGTGTGTAGCTTCCGCTTAGTATGATTATTGATAGCAGGATTATGGCCAGTGTCACTTCGTATGAAATGGTCTGTGCTACTGCCCGTAGGGCTCCGATTAGTGCGTATTTTGAGTTCGAGGCTCAGCCTGATCATAGGACTGAGTAGACGGCTAGGCTTGACATGGCTATTAGGAAGAGAACTCCGAGGTTTAGATCTGCTAGGGGAAATGGGAGTGGTAGTGGTGCTCAAGTGGTGAGGGCTAGGACAAGGGCTAGTATTGGTATCAGAATGAATAGAAGTGGGGAAGAGGTAGAGGGTCGGATGGGCTCTTTGGTAAATAGTTTCAGTCCGTCCGCAAATGGTTGAAGTAGGCCAAAAGGCCCGACAACGTTAGGGCCTTTGCGGGATTGTATGTAGCTTAGGATTTTCCGTTCTACTAGGGTTAGGAAGGCTACGGCAATCAGGATTGGGATGATGTATAGGAGGGATATAATGAGGCAGCTTAGTGTTGTTATTTGAATCATGGGTGAAGCTAGGGAGAGGATTTGAACCTCTGGGGAAAGGGCTTAAGCCTTCTGCACTTGCCGGGCTCTGCCACTCTAGCTGGTCCTTTTCTAGGATTGAAAGTGGTGGGGGAAGGCCCTCTTCACGGTTTAGTTGGTTTCACTGCTTAGAGGGGGGGGGCGTGCTTGTGGTATTGGCCCCACTTTCCCGGTCCTTTCGTACTGGGGAGAGTGTGTCATAGATAGAAACCGACCTGGATTGCTCCGGTCTGAACTCAGATCACGTAGGACTGTTAATCGTTGAACAAACGAACCCTTAATAGCGGCTGCACCATTAGGATGTCCTGATCCAACATCGAGGTCGTAAACCCCCCTGTCGATATGGGCTCTTGAGGGGGATTGCGCTGTTATCCCTGGGGTAGCTTGGTCCATTAATCAATTATATTGGGTCTGGTCACTGTTAGCACTTTGAGGGGTAGCTCTAGGTAAAGAGGTATGGTCTTGTTTTTGGAGGATTTGTTCTCCTCCAAGGTCGCCCCAACCGAAAAATATCGACCAGGCTCTGCGATGGTAGTGGCCCCAGTGGGGTTGATTGAGGATTCGCGGTGGTCGTTGATTTTTAAGTTCCACAGGGTCTTCTCGTCTTATGTTCACATCCCCGCTTTTGCACGGGGAGATCAATTTCACTGATTATCTGTGAGAGACAGTTAAGACCTCGTTTAGCCATTCATACAAGTCTCGATTTATGGGACAATTGATTGCGCTACCTTTGCACGGTTAGGATACCGCGGCCGTTAAACCTAAGTCACCGGGCAGGCATCACCTTCAATACTTGTTTAATTTGCTGAAGGCTATGTTTTTGGTAAACAGTCGGGCCTTATTAATTTGCCGAGTTCCTTTCACAGATTTTAATCGCTCTTATAGGCGCTCCTGAGTCGGGTTAACAGGGTTAGTTAATACGTGGTCTTGTAGGGGTTTTTGTATCTGTCTAGGTCTGTTAATAATGTTTCTATGTAAGCTTGCGCCGTTAGAGGGGTGTGGCCCTGAGTTACTTATTTTAGCATTAATTCTCCTATATTCATAGGTTGACCTGTTTGTGATAAGGGAATCATCTTATTTTGGTATTTTTAGGTGGTGGAGCTTTGACGCACTCTTTTTTGATGGCTGCTTTAGGGCCCACGGTAGGATCAGTAGTAAGAATTATCCGCTAGTCGAGGTTGTGTCCTTTTTTAATGGAGCTGTCCCTCCATTAAATAGCTCTTAATCATCTCATTAGGGTTCAGGATGTCCGGTAGGGAGGATTAAGGGGGAACTTAGATTCGTTTCACAGGTAACCAGCTATCACCCAGCTCGGTTGGCTTTTCACCTCTACTGACAAGTCATCCCACTCTTTTGCAACAGAGACGGGTTCGCTCTCTTTAACTGCTTGAAAGTAGCTCGCTTGGGTTTCGGGGGGGCAAACTTTAGTTCACTTTGCTTGGTTGTTCTCGCTAAACCATGATGCAAAAGGTACAAGGGTTGATCTTTGCTGTCTGTCGCTTTGATTGTTTCACTGCTATTTCATCTTTCCCTTACGGTACTGGGGTCTCTATCGCGTCTAAGTGTCTTTTCTATCGCCTATACTAAGACTGTAAAATGCTTTAGTTTAATTAGTTTAGTAAATTCTTTAGTTTTGGTGTACTATTTGTGTGGTTGAGCTAGAGGGCGGGCTTCAAGACGATCCGGTCTAGTAGATATCTTTCAGGTGTAAGCTGAACTGGAGGGGAGGTGTAAGCTGGACTGACTGCACTGCATCCCCAGTGGTGCCAGTGCACTCTCTGGACTCACTGCACTGCATCCCCACTGGTGCCAGTGTACTCTCTGGACTCACTGCACTGCATCCCCAGTGGTGCCAGTGCACTCACTGTACTCACTGGACACATTCCCAGTGGTGCCAGTGCAATCTCTGGACTCACTGCAGTGCATCCCCAGTGGTGCCAGTGCACTCTCTGGACTCACTGCACTGCATCCCCACTGGTGCCAGTGTACTCTCTGGACTCACTGCACTGCATCCCCAGTGGTGCCAGTGCACTCTCTGGACTCAATGCACTGCATCCCCAGTGGTGCCAGTGCAATCTCTGGACTCACTGAAGTGCATCCCCAATGGTGCCCGTGCACTCTCTGGACTCACTGCAGTGCATCACCTGTGGTGCCAGTGCACTCTCTGGACTCACTGTACTGCATCACCAGTGGTGCCAGTGCACTCTCTGGACTCACTGCAGTGCATTCCCAGTGGTGCCAGTGCACTCTTTGGACTCACTGCACTGCAGCCCCATTGGTGCCAGTGCACTCTCTGGACTCACTGCACTGCATCACAGGTGGTGCCAGTGCACTCTCTGGATTCACTGCACTGCATCCCCAGTGGTGCCAGTGCACTCTCTGGACTCACTGCACTGCATCCCCAGTGGTGCCAGTGCACTCTCTGCACTCACTTCTCTGCATTCCCAGTGGTGCCAGTGAAGTCTCTGGACTCACTGCACTGCATCCACAGTGGTGCCAGTGCAATCTCTGGACTCACTGCAGTGCATCACCAGTGGTGCCAGTGCTCTCTCTGGACTCACTGCAGTGCATCCCCAGTGGTGCCAGTGCACTCTCTGGACTCACTGCAGTGCATCCCCAGTGGTGCCAGTGCACTCTCTGGACTCACTGCACTGCATCCCCAGTGGTGCCAGTGCACTCTCTGGACTCACTGCAATGCATCCCCAGTGGTGCCAGTGCACTCTCTGGACTCACTGCACTGCATCCCCAGTGGTGCCAGTGCACTCACTGGATTCACTGCACTGTATCCCCAGTGGTGCCAGTGCACTCTCTGGACTCACTGCACTGCATCCCCAGTGGTGCAAGTGCACTCTCTCGAGTCACTGCACTACATCCCCAGTGGTGCCAGTGCACTCACTGGACTCACTGTACTGCATCATCTGTGGTGCCAGTGCACTCTCTGGACTCACTGCAATGCATCCCCAGTGGTGCCAGTGCACTCTCTGGACTCACTGCAATGCATCCCCAGTGGTGCCAGTGCACTCTCTGGACTCACTGCAGTGCATCCCCAGTGGTGCCAGTGCACTCTCTGGACTCACTGCACTGTATCCCCAGTGGTGCCAGTGCACTCACTGGATTCACTGCAGTGCATCCCCAGTGGTGCCAGTGCACTCTCTGGACTCACTGCACTGCATCCCCAGTGGTGCCAGTGCACTCTGTGGACTCACTGCACTGCATCCCCAGTGGTGACAGTGCACTCTCTGGACTCACTGCAGTGCATCCCCAGTGGTGCCAGTGCACTCTCTGGACTCACTGCACTGCATCCCCAGTGGTGCCAGTGCACTCTCTGGAGTAACTGCAGTGCATCCCCGCTGGTGCCAAAGCACTCTCTGGACTCCCGGCACCGCATCCCCAGTGGTGCCAGTGCACTCTCTGGACTCACTGCACTGCATCCCCAGTGGTGCCAGTGCACTCTCTGGAGTCACAGCACTGCATCCCCAGTGGTGCCAGTGCACTCTCTGGACTCACTGCAGTGCATCCCCAGTGGTGCCACTGCACTCTCTGGACTCACTGAAGTGCATCCCCAGTGGTGCCAGTGCACTCTCTGGACTCACTGAAGTGCATTCTCAGTGGTGCCAGTGCACTCTCTGGACTCACTGCAGTGCATCCCCAGTGGTGCCAGTACACTCACTGGACTCACTGCACTGCATCCCCAGTGGTGCCAGTGCACTCTCTGGACTCACTGCACTGCATCACCAGTGGTGCCTCTGCACTCTCTGGACTCACTGCACTGCTTCCCCAGTGGTGCCAGTGCACTCACTGGACTCACTGCAGTGCATCCCCACTGGTGGCAGTGCACTCTCTGGGCTCACTGCAGTGCATCCCCAGTGGTGCCCGTGCACTCTCTGGACTCACTGCACTGCATCCCCAGTGGTGCCTGTGCACTCTCTGGAGTCACAGCACTGCATTCCCAGTGGTGCCAGTGCAATCTCTGGACTCACTGCACTGCATCCCCAGTGGTGCCAGTGCACTCTCTGGACTAACTGAAGTGCATTCTCAGTGGTGCCAGTGCACTCTCTGGACTCACTGCACTGCATCCCCAGTGGTGCCAGTGCACTCTCTGGACTCACTGAACTGCATCCCCAGTGGTGCCAGTGCACTCTCTGGACTCACTGCACTGCATCCCCAGTGCTGCCAGTGCACACTCTGGACTCACTGCACTGCATCCCTAGTGGTGCCACTGCACTCTCTGGACTCACTGCACTGCTTCGCCAGTGGTGCCAGTGCACTCTCTGGACTCACTGCACTGCATCCCCAGTGGTGCCAGTGCACTCACTGGACTCACTGCAGTGCATCCCCACTGGTGCCAGTGCACTCTCTGGACTCACTGCACTGCATCACCAGTGGTGCCAGTGCACTCTCTGGACTCACTGCACTGCATCCCCAGTGGTTCCAGCGCACTCTCTGGACTCACTGCAGTGCATCCCCAGTTGTGCCAGTGCACTCTCTGGACTCAATGCACTGCATCCCCAGTGGTGCCAGTGCACTCTCTGGACTCACTGCACTGCATCCCCAGTGGTGCCAGTGCAATCTCTGGACTCACTGAAGTGCATCCCCAGTGGTGCCAGTGCACTCTCTGGACTCACTGCAGTGCATCCCCAGTGGTGCCAGTGCACTCTCTAGACTCACTGTACTGCATCACCAGTGGTGCCAGTGCACTCTCTGGACTCACTGCAGTGCATTCCCAGTGGTGCCAGTGCACTCTTTGGACTCACTGCACTGCAGCCCCATTGCTGCCAGTGCACTCTCTGGACTCACTGCACTGCATCACAGGTGGTGCCAGTGCACTCTCTGGACTCACTGCACTGCATCCCCAGTGGTGCCAGTGCACTCTCTGGACTCACTGCACTGCATCCCCAGTGGTGCCAGTGCACTCTCTGCACTCACTTCTCTGCATTCCCAGTGGTGCCAGTGAAGTCTCTGGACTCACTGCACTGCATCCACAGTGGTGCCAGTGCAATCTCTGGACTCACTGCAGTGCATCCCCAGTGGTGCCAGTGCACTCTCTGGACTCACTGCACTGCATCATCTGTGGTGCCAGTGCACTCTCTGGACTCACTGCAATGCATCCCCAGTGGTGCCAGTGCACTCTCTGGACTCACTGCACTGCATCCCCAGTGGTGCCAGTGCACTCTCTGGACTCACTGCACTGTATCCCCAGTGGTGCCAGTGCACTCACTGGATTCACTGCAGTGCATCCCCAGTGGTGCCAGTGCACTCTCTGGACTCACTGCACTGCATCCCCAGTGCTGCCAGTGCACTCTGTGGACTCACTGCACTGCATCCCCAGTGGTGCCAGTGTACTCTCTGGAGTCACAGCACTGCATCCCCAGTGGTGACAATGCACTCTCTGGACTCACTGCAGTGCATCCCCAGTGGTGCCAGTACACTCACTGGACTCACTGCACTGCATCCCCAGTGGTGCCAGTGCACTCTCTGGACTCACTGCACTGCATCACCAGTGGTGCCTCTGCACTCTCTGGACTCACTGCACTGCTTCCCCAGTGGTGCCAGTGCACTCACTGGACTCACTGCAGTGCATCCCCACTGGTGCCAGTGCACTCTCTGGGCTCACTGCAGTGCATCCCCAGTGGTGCCAGTGCATTCTCTGGACTCACTGCACTGCATCCCCAGTGGTGCCTGTGCGCTCTCTGGAGTCACAGCACTACATCCCCAGTGGTGCCAGTGCAATCTCTGGACTCACTGCACTGCATCCCCAGTGGTGCCAGTGTACTCTCTGGACTCACTGAAGTGCATTCTCAGTGGTGCCAGTGCACTCTCAGGACTCACTGTACTGCATCCCCAGTGGTGCCAGTGCACTCTCTGGACTCACTGAACTGCATCCCCAGTGGTGCCAGTGCACTCTCTGGACTCACTGCACTGCATCCCCAGTGCTGCCAGTGCACTCTCTGGACTCACTGCACTGCATCCCCAGTGGTGCCAGTGCACTCTCTGGACTCACTGCACTGCTTCCCCAGTGGTGCCAGTGCACTCTATGGACTCACTGCACTGCATCCCCAGTGGTGCCAGTGCACTCACTGGACTCACTGCAGTGCATCCCCACTGGTGCCAGTGCACTCTCAGGACTCACTGCACTGCATCCCCAGTGGTGCCAGTGCACTCTCTGGACTCACTGCACTGCATCCCCAGTGGTTCCAGCGCACTCTCTGGACTCACTGCACTGCATCCCCAGTGGTGACAGTGCACTCTCTGGACTCACTGCAGTGCATCCCCAGTGGTGCCAGTGCACTCTCTGGACTCACTGTACTGCACACCCAGTGGTGCCAGTGCACTCACTGGACTGACTGCACTGCATCCCCAGTGGTGCCAGTGCACTCTCTGGACTCACTGCACTGTATCCCCACTGGTGCCAGTGTACTCTCTGGACTCACTGCACTGCATCCCCAGTGGTGCCAGTGCACTCACTGGACTCACTGCACTGCATCCCCAGTGGTGCCAGTGCACTCTCTGGACTCACTGCACTGCATCCCCAGTGGTGCCAGTGCACTCTCTGGACTCACTGCAGTGCATCCCCAGTGGTGCCAGTGCACTCTCTGGACTCACGGCACTGCATCCCCACTGGTGCCAGTATACTCTCTGGACTCACTGCAGTGCATCCCCAGTGGTGCCAGTGCACTCTCTGGACTCACTGCAGTGCATCCCCAGTGGTGTCAGTGCACTCTCTGGACTCACTGAAGTGCATCCCCAGTTGTGCCAGTGCACTCTCTGGACTCAATGCACTGCATCCCCAGTGGTGCCAGTGCACTCTCTGGACTCACTGCACTGCATTCCCAGTGGTGCCAGTGCACTCTCTGGACTCACTGCACTGCATCCCCAGTGGTGCCAGTGCACTCTCTGGACTCACTGCACTGCATCCCCAGTGGTGCCAGTGCACTCTCTGCACTCACTTCTCTGCATTCCCAGTGGTGCCAGTGAAGTCTCTGGACTCACTGCACTGCATCCCCAGTGGTGCCAGTGCAATCTCTGGACTCACTGCACTGCATCACCAGTGGTGCCAGTGCACTCTCTGGACTCACTGCACTGCATCCTCAGTGTAGCCAGTGCACTCTCTGGACTCACTGCAGTGCATCCCCAGTGGTGCCAGTGCACTCTCTGGACTCACTGCACTGCATCCCCAGTGGTGCAAGTGCACTCTCTCGAGTCACGGCACTACATCCCCAGTGGTGCCAGTGCACTCTATGGAGTCACTGCACTGCATCATCTGTGGTGCCAGTGCACTCTCTGGACTCACTGCAATGCATCCCCAGTGGTGCCAGTGCACTCTCTGGACTCACTGCACTGCATCCCCAGTGGTGCCAGTGCACTCACTGGATTCACTGCAGTGCATCCCCAGTGGTGCCAGTGCACTCACTGGACTCACTGCACTGCATCCCCAGTGGTGCCAGTGCACTCTGTGGACTCACTGCACTGCATCCCCAGTGGTGACAGTGCACTCTCTGGACTCACTGCAGTGCATCCCCAGTGGTGCCAGTGCACTCTCTGGACTCACTGCACTGCATCCCCAGTGGTGCCAGTGCAGTCTCTGGAGTAACTGCAGTGCATCCCCACTGGTGCCAAAGCACTCTCTGGACTCCCGGCACCGCATCCCCAGTGGTGCCAGTGCACTCTCTGGACTCACTGCAGTGCATCCCCAGTGGTGCCAGTGCACTCTCTGGAGTCACAGCACTGCATCCCCAGTGGTGCCAGTGCACTCACTGGACTCACTGCAGTGCATCCCCAGTGGTGCCAGTGCACTCTCTGGGCTCACTGCAGTGCATCCCCAGTGGTGCCAGTGCACTCTCTGGACTCACTGCACTGCATCCCCAGTGGTGCCTGTGCGCTCTCTGGAGTCACAGCACTGCATCCCCAGTGGTGCCAGTGCAATCTCTGGACTCACTGCACTGCATCCCCAGTGGTGCCAGTGCACTCTCTGGACTCACTGAACTGCATCCCCAGTGGTGCCAGTGCACTCTCTGGACTCACTGCACTGCATCCCCAGTGCTGCCAGTGCACTCTCTGGACTCACTGCACTGCATCTCTAGGGGTGCCACTGCACTCTCTGGACTCACTGCACTGCTTCCCCAGTGGTGCCAGTGCACTCTCTGGACTCACTGCACTGCATCCCCAGTGGTGCCAGTGCACTCACTGGACTCACTGCAGTGCATCCCCACTGGTGCCAGTGCACTCTCTGGACTCACTGAAGTGCATTCTCAGTGGTGCCAGTGCACTCTCTGGACTCACTTCAGTGCATCCCCAGTGGTGCCAGTGCACTCTCTGGACTCACTTCAGTGCATCCCCAGTGGTGCCAGTGCACTCTCTGGACTCACTGCACTGCATCCCCAGTGCTGCCAGTGCACTCTCTTGAGTCACTGCACTGCATCCCCTGTGGTGCAAGAGTACTCTCTGGACTCACAGCAGTGCATCACCAGTGGTGCCAGTGCACTCTCTGGACTCACTGCACTGCATCCCCAGTGGTGCCAGTGCACTCTCTGGACTCACTGCACTGCATCCCCAGTGGTGCTAGTGCACTGTGTGGACTCACTGTACTGCATCCCCAGTGGTGCCAGTGCAATCTCTGGACTCACTGCAGTGCATCCCCAGTGGTGCCAGTGCACTCTCAGGACTCACTGCACTGCATCCCCAGTGGGGCCAGTGCACTCTCTGGACTCACTGCAGTGCATCCCCAGTGGTGCCAGTGCACTCTCTGGACTCACTGCACTGCATCCCCAGTAGTGCCAGTGCACTCTCTGGACTCACTGCACTGCATCCCCAGTGCTGCCAGTGCACTCACTGGATTCACTGCACTGCATCCCCAGTGGTGCCAGTGCACTCTCTGGACTCACTGCACTGCATCCCCAGTGGTGACAGTGCACTCTGTGGACTCACTGCAGTGCATCCCCAGTGGTGCCAGTGCACTCTCTGGACTCACTGTACTGCACCCCCAGTGGTGCCAGTGCACTCACTGGACTGACTGCACTGCATCCCCAGTGGTGCCAGTGCACTCTCTGGACTCACTGAAGTGCATCCCCACTGGTGCCAGTGTACTCTCTGGACTCACTGCACTGCATCCCCAGTGGTGCCAGTGCACTCACTGGACTCACTGGACAAATCCCCAGTGGTGCCAGTGCACTCTCTGGACTCACTGCAGTGCATCCCCAGTGGTGCCAGTGCACTCTCTGGACTCACTGCACTGCATCCCCACTGGTGCCAGTGTACTCTCTGGACTCACTGCAGTGCATCCCCAGTGGTGCCAGTGCACTCTCTGGACTCACTGCACTGCATCCCCAGTGGTGTCAGTGCACTCTCTGGACTCACTGAAGTGCATCCCCAGTTGTGTCAGTGCACTCTCTGGACTCAATGCACTGCATCCCCAGTGGTGCCAGTGCACTCTCTGGACTCACTGCACTGCATCCCCAGTGGTGCCAGTGCACTCTCTGGACTCACTGCAGTGCATCCCCAGTGGTGCCAGTGCACTCTCTGGACGCACTGTACTGCATCACCAGTGGTGCCAGTGCACTCTTTGGACTCACTGCACTGCAGCCCCATTGGTGCCAGTGCACTCTCTGGACTCACTGCACTGCATCACAGGTGGTGCCAGTGCACTCTCTGGACTCACTGCACTGCATCCCCAGTGGTGCCAGTGCACTCTCTGGACTCACTGCACTGCATCCCCAGTGGTGCCAGTGCACTCTCTGCACTCACTTCTCTGCATTCCCAGTGGTGCCAGTGAAGTCTCTGGACTCACTGCACTGCATCCACAGTGGTGCCAGTGCAATCTCTGGACTCACTGCAGTGCATCACCAGTGGTGCCAGTGCACTCTCTGGACTCACTGCACTGCATCCTCAGTGGTGCCAGTGCACTCTCTGGACTCACTGCAGTGTATCCCCAGTGGTGCCAGTGCACTCTCTGGACTCACTGCACTGCATCCCCAGTGGTGCAAGTGCACTCTCTCGAGTCACGGCACTACATCCCCAGTGGTGCCAGTGCACTCACTGGACTCACTGTACTGCATCATCTGTGGTGCCAGTGCACTCTCTGGACTCACTGCAATGCATCCCCAGTGGTGCCAGTGCACTCTCTGGACTCACTGCACTGCATCCCCAGTGGTGCCAGTGCACTCTCTGGACTCACTGCACTGTATCCCCAGTGGTGCCAGTGCACTCACTGGATTCACTGCAGTGCATCCCCAGTGGTGCCAGTGCACTCTCTGGACTCACTGCACTGCATCACCAGTGGTGCCAGTGCACTCTGTGGACTCACTGCACTGCATCCCCAGTGGTGACAGTGCACTCTCTGGACTCACTGCAGTGCATCCCCACTGGTGCCAGTGCACTCTCTGGACTCACTGCAGTGCATCCCCAGTGGTGCCAGTGCACTCTCTGGACTCACTGCACTGCATCCCCAGTGGTGCCAGTGCAGTCTCTGGAGTAACTGCAGTGCATCCCCACTGGTGCCAAAGCACTCTCTGGACTCCCGGCAGCGCATCCCCAGTGGTGCCAGTGCACTCTCTGGACTCACTGCACTGCATCCCCAGTGGTGCCAGTGCACTCTCTGGAGTCACAGCACTGCATCCCCAGTGGTGCCAGTGCACTCTCTGGACTCACTGAAGTGCATCCCCAGTGGTGCCAGTGCACTCTCTGGACTCACTGAAGTGCATTCTCAGTGGTGCCAGTGCACTCTCTGGACTCACTGCACTGCATCCCCAGTGGTGCCAGTACACTCACTGGACTCACTGCACTGCATCCCCAGTGGTGCCAGTGCACTCTCTGGACTCACTGCACTGCATCACCAGTGGTGCCTCTGCACTCTCTGGACTCACTGCACTGCTTCCCCAGTGGTGCCAGTGCACTCACTGGACTCACTGCAGTGCATCCCCACTGGTGCCAGTGCACTCTCTGGGCTCACTGCAGTGCATCCCCAGTGGTGCCAGTGCACTCTCTGGACTCACTGCACTGCATCCCCAGTGGTGCCAGTGCACTCTCTGGACTCACTGAAGTGCATTCTCAGTGGTACCAGTGCACTCTCTGGACTCACTGCACTGCATCCCCAGTGGTGCCAGTGCACTCTCTGGACTCACTGAACTGCATCCCCAGTGGTGCCAGTGCACTCTCTGGACTCACTGCAGTGCATCCCCAGTGCTGCCTGTGCACTCTCTGGACTCACTGCACTGCATCCCTAGTGGTGCCACTGCACTCTCTGGACTCACTGCACTGCTTCCCCAGTGGTGCCAGTGCACTCTCTGGACTCACTGCACTGCATCCCCAGTGGTGCCAGTGCACTCACTGGACTCACTGCAGTGCATCCCCACTGGTGCCAGTGCACTCTCTGGACTCACTGCACTGCATCCCCAGTGGTGCCAGTGCACTCTCTGGACTCACTGCACTGCATCCCCAGTGGTTCCAGCGCACTCTCTGGACTCACTGCACTGCATCCCCAGTGGTGCTAGTGCACTCTGTGGACTCACTGCAGTGCATCCCCAGTGGTGCCAGTGCACTCTCTGGACTCACTGAAGTGCATTCTCAGTGGTGCCAGTGCACTCTCTGGACTCACTTCAGTGCATCCCCAGTGGTGCCAGTGCACTCTCTGGACTCACTGCACTGCATCCCCAGTGGTGCCAGTGCACTCTCTGGACTCACTGCACTGCATCCCCAGTGCTGCCAGTGCACTCTCTTGAGTCACTGCACTGCATCCCCTGTGGTGCAAGAGCACTCTCTGGACTCACAGCAGTGCATCACCAGTGGTGCCAGTGCACTCTCTGGACTCACTGCACTGCATCCCCAGTGGTGCCAGTGCACTCTCTGGACTCACTGCACTGCATCCCCAGTGGTGCTAGTGCACTGTGTGGACTCACTGTACTGCATCCCCAGTGGTGCCAGTGCAATCTCTGGACTCACTGCAGTGCATCCCCAGTGGTGCCAGTGCACTCTCAGGGCTCACTGCAGTGCATCCCCAGTGGTGCCAGTGCACTCTCTGGACTCACTGCACTGCATCCCCAGTGGTGCCTGTGCGCTCTCTGGACTCACAGCACTGCATCCCCAGTGGTGCCAGTGCACTCTCTGGACTCACTGAAGTGCATTCTCAGTGGTACCAGTGCACTCTCTGGACTCACTGCACTGCATCCCCAGTGGTGCCAGTGCACTCTCTGGACTCACTGAACTGCATCCCCAGTGGTGCCAGTGCACTCTCTGGACTCACTGCACTGCATCCCCAGTGCTGCCTGTGCACTCTCTGGACTCACTGCACTGCATCCCTAGTGGTGCCACTGCACTCTCTGGACTCACTGCACTGCTTCCCCAGTGGTGCCAGTGCACTCTCTGGACTCACTGCACTGCATCCCCAGTGGTGCCAGTGCACTCACTGGACTCACTGCAGTGCATCCCCACTGGTGCCAGTGCACTCTCTGGACTCACTGCACTGCATGCCCAGTGGTGCCAGTGCACTCTCTGGACTCACTGCACTGCATCCCCAGTGGTTCCAGCGCACTCTCTGGACTCACTGCACTGCATCCCCAGTGGTGCTAGTGCACTCTGTGGACTCACTGCAGTGCATCCCCAGTGGTGCCAGTGCACTCTCTGGACTCACTGAAGTGCATTCTCAGTGGTGCCAGTGCACTCTCTGGACTCACTTCAGTGCATCCCCAGTGGTGCCAGTGCACTCTCTGGACTCACTGAACTGCATCCCCAGTGGTGCCAGTGCACTCTCTGGACTCACTGCACTGCATCCCCAGTGCTGCCAGTGCACTCTCTGGACTCACTGCACTGCATCCCCAGTGGTGCCACTGCACTCTCTGGACTCACTGCACTGCTTCCCCAGTGGTGCCAGTGCACTCTCTGGACTCACTGCACTGCATCCCCAGTGGTGCCAGTGCACTCACTGGACTCACTGCAGTGCATCCCCACTGGTGCCAGTGCACTCTCAGGACTCACTGCACTGCATCCCCAGTGGTGCCAGTGCACTCTCTGGACTCACTGCACTGCATCCCCAGTGGTTCCAGCGCACTCTCTGGACTCACTGCACTGCATCCCCAGTGGTGACAGTGCACTCTCTGGACTCACTGCAGTGCATCCCCAGTGGTGCCAGTGCACTCTCTGGACTCACTGTACTGCACACCCAGTGGTGCCAGTGCACTCACTGGACTGACTGCACTGCATCCCCAGTGGTGCCAGTGCACTCTCTGGACTCACTGCACTGTATCCCCACTGGTGCCAGTGTACTCTCTGGACTCACTGCACTGCATCCCCAGTGGTGCCAGTGCACTCACTGGACTCACTGCACTGCATCCCCAGTGGTGCCAGTGCACTCTCTGGACTCACTGCACTGCATCCCCAGTGGTGCCAGTGCACTCTCTGGACTCACTGCAGTGCATCCCCAGTGGTGCCAGTGCACTCTCTGGACTCACTGCACTGCATCCCCACTGGTGCCAGTATACTCTCTGGACTCACTGCAGTGCATCCCCAGTGGTGCCAGTGCACTCTCTGGACTCACTGCAGTGCATCCCCAGTGGTGTCAGTGCACTCTCTGGACTCACTGAAGTGCATCCCCAGTTGTGCCAGTGCACTCTCTGGACTCAATGCACTGCATCCCCAGTGGTGCCAGTGCACTCTCTGGACTCACTGCACTGCATTCCCAGTGGTGCCAGTGCACTCTCTGGACTCACTGCACTGCATCCCCAGTGGTGCCAGTGCACTCTCTGGACTCACTGCACTGCATCCCCAGTGGTGCCAGTGCACTCTCTGCACTCACTTCTCTGCATTCCCAGTGGTGCCAGTGAAGTCTCTGGACTCACTGCACTGCATCCCCAGTGGTGCCAGTGCAATCTCTGGACTCACTGCACTGCATCACCAGTGGTGCCAGTGCACTCTCTGGACTCACTGCACTGCATCCTCAGTGTAGCCAGTGCACTCTCTGGACTCACTGCAGTGCATCCCCAGTGGTGCCAGTGCACTCTCTGGACTCACTGCACTGCATCCCCAGTGGTGCAAGTGCACTCTATGGAGTCACTGCACTGCATCATCTGTGGTGCCAGTGCACTCTCTGGACTCACTGCAATGCATCCCCAGTGGTGCCAGTGCACTCTCTGGACTCACTGCACTGCATCCCCAGTGGTGCCAGTGCACTCTCTGGACTCACTGCACTGTATCCCCAGTGGTGCCAGTGCACTCACTGGATTCACTGCAGTGCATCCCCAGTGGTGCCAGTGCACTCACTGGACTCACTGCACTGCATCCCCAGTGGTGCCAGTGCACTCTGTGGACTCACTGCACTGCATCCCCAGTGGTGACAGTGCACTCTCTGGACTCACTGCAGTGCATCCCCAGTGGTGCCAGTGCACTCTCTGGACTCACTGCACTGCATCCCCAGTGGTGCCAGTGCAGTCTCTGGAGTAACTGCAGTGCATCCCCACTGGTGCCAAAGCACTCTCTGGACTCCCGGCACCGCATCCCCAGTGGTGCCAGTGCACTCTCTGGACTCACTGCAGTGCATCCCCAGTGGTGCCAGTGCACTCTCTGGAGTCACAGCACTGCATCCCCAGTGGTGCCAGTGCACTCACTGGACTCACTGCAGTGCATCCCCAGTGGTGCCAGTGCACTCTCTGGGCTCACTGCAGTGCATCCCCAGTGGTGCCAGTGCACTCTCTGGACTCACTGCACTGCATCCCCAGTGGTGCCTGTGCGCTCTCTGGAGTCACAGCACTGCATCCCCAGTGGTGCCAGTGCAATCTCTGGACTCACTGCACTGCATCCCCAGTGGTGCCAGTGCACTCTCTGGACTCACTGAACTGCATCCCCAGTGGTGCCAGTGCACTCTCTGGACTCACTGCACTGCATCCCCAGTGCTGCCAGTGCACTCTCTGGACTCACTGCACTGCATCTCTAGGGGTGCCACTGCACTCTCTGGACTCACTGCACTGCTTCCCCAGTGGTGCCAGTGCACTCTCTGGACTCACTGCACTGCATCCCCAGTGGTGCCAGTGCACTCACTGGACTCACTGCAGTGCATCCCCACTGGTGCCAGTGCACTCTCTGGACTCACTGAAGTGCATTCTCAGTGGTGCCAGTGCACTCTCTGGACTCACTTCAGTGCATCCCCAGTGGTGCCAGTGCACTCTCTGGACTCACTTCAGTGCATCCCCAGTGGTGCCAGTGCACTCTCTGGACTCACTGCACTGCATCCCCAGTGCTGCCAGTGCACTCTCTTGAGTCACTGCACTGCATCCCCTGTGGTGCAAGAGTACTCTCTGGACTCACAGCAGTGCATCACCAGTGGTGCCAGTGCACTCTCTGGACTCACTGCACTGCATCCCCAGTGGTGCCAGTGCACTCTCTGGACTCACTGCACTGCATCCCCAGTGGTGCTAGTGCACTGTGTGGACTCACTGTACTGCATCCCCAGTGGTGCCAGTGCAATCTCTGGACTCACTGCAGTGCATCCCCAGTGGTGCCAGTGCACTCTCAGGACTCACTGCACTGCATCCCCAGTGGGGCCAGTGCACTCTCTGGACTCACTGCAGTGCATCCCCAGTGGTGCCAGTGCACTCTCTGGACTCACTGCACTGCATCCCCAGTAGTGCCAGTGCACTCTCTGGACTCACTGCACTGCATCCCCAGTGCTGCCAGTGCACTCACTGGATTCACTGCACTGCATCCCCAGTGGTGCCAGTGCACTCTCTGGACTCACTGCACTGCATCCCCAGTGGTGACAGTGCACTCTGTGGACTCACTGCAGTGCATCCCCAGTGGTGCCAGTGCACTCTCTGGACTCACTGTACTGCACCCCCAGTGGTGCCAGTGCACTCACTGGACTGACTGCACTGCATCCCCAGTGGTGCCAGTGCACTCTCTGGACTCACTGAAGTGCATCCCCACTGGTGCCAGTGTACTCTCTGGACTCACTGCACTGCATCCCCAGTGGTGCCAGTGCACTCACTGGACTCACTGGACAAATCCCCAGTGGTGCCAGTGCACTCTCTGGACTCACTGCAGTGCATCCCCAGTGGTGCCAGTGCACTCTCTGGACTCACTGCACTGCATCCCCACTGGTGCCAGTGTACTCTCTCGACTCACTGCAGTGCATCCCCAGTGGTGCCAGTGCACTCTCTGGACTCACTGCACTGCATCCCCAGTGGTGTCAGTGCACTCTCTGGACTCACTGAAGTGCATCCCCAGTTGTGCCAGTGCACTCTCTGGACTCAATGCACTGCATCCCCAGTGGTGCCAGTGCACTCTCTGGACTCACTGCACTGCATCCCCAGTGGTGCCAGTGCACTCTCTGGACTCACTGCAGTGCATCCCCAGTGGTGCCAGTGCACTCTCTGGACTCACTGTACTGCATCACCAGTGGTGCCAGTGCACTCTTTGGACTCACTGCACTGCAGCCCCATTGGTGCCAGTGCACTCTCTGGACTCACTGCACTGCATCACAGGTGGTGCCAGTGCACTCTCTGGACTCACTGCACTGCATCCCCAGTGGTGCCAGTGCACTCTCTGGACTCACTGCACTGCATCCCCAGTGGTGCCAGTGCACTCTCTGCACTCACTTCTCTGCATTCCCAGTGGTGCCAGTGAAGTCTCTGGACTCACTGCACTGCATCCACAGTGGTGCCAGTGCAATCTCTGGACTCACTGCAGTGCATCACCAGTGGTGCCAGTACACTCTCTGGACTCACTGCACTGCATCCTCAGTGGTGCCAGTGCACTCTCTGGACTCACTGCAGTGTATCCCCAGTGGTGCCAGTGCACTCTCTGGACTCACTGCACTGCATCCCCAGTGGTGCAAGTGCACTCTCTCGAGTCACGGCACTACATCCCCAGTGGTGCCAGTGCACTCTCTGGACTCACTGCACTGCATCATCTGTGGTGCCAGTGCACTCTCTGGACTCACTGCAATGCATCCCCAGTGGTGCCAGTGCACTCTCTGGACTCACTGCACTGCATCCCCAGTGGTGCCAGTGCACTCTCTGGACTCACTGCACTGTATCCCCAGTGGTGCCAGTGCACTCACTGGATTCACTGCAGTGCATCCCCAGTGGTGCCAGTGCACTCTCTGGACTCACTGCACTGCATCCCCAGTGGTGCCAGTGCACTCTGTGGACTCACTGCACTGCATCCCCAGTGGTGACAGTGCACTCTCTGGACTCACTGCAGTGCATCCCCACTGGTGCCAGTGCACTCTCTGGACTCACTGCAGTGCATCCCCAGTGGTGCCAGTGCACTCTCTGGACTCACTGCACTGCATCCCCAGTGGTGCCAGTGCAGTCTCTGGAGTAACTGCAGTGCATCCCCACTGGTGCCAAAGCACTCTCTGGACTCCCGGCAGCGCATCCCCAGTGGTGCCAGTGCACTCTCTGGACTCACTGCACTGCATCCCCAGTGGTGCCAGTGCACTCTCTGGAGTCACAGCACTGCATCCCCAGTGGTGCCAGTGCACTCTCTGGACTCACTGAAGTGCATCCCCAGTGGTGCCAGTGCACTCTCTGGACTCACTGAAGTGCATTCTCAGTGGTGCCAGTGCACTCTCTGGACTCACTGCACTGCATCCCCAGTGGTGCCAGTACACTCACTGGACTCACTGCACTGCATCCCCAGTGGTGCCAGTGCACTCTCTGGACTCACTGCACTGCATCACCAGTGGTGCCTCTGCACTCTCTGGACTCACTGCACTGCTTCCCCAGTGGTGCCAGTGCACTCACTGGACTCACTGCAGTGCATCCCCACTGGTGCCAGTGCACTCTCTGGGCTCACTGCAGTGCATCCCCAGTGGTGCCAGTGCACTCTCTGGACTCACTGCACTGCATCCCCAGTGGTGCCAGTGCACTCTCTGGACTCACTGAAGTGCATTCTCAGTGGTACCAGTGCACTCTCTGGACTCACTGCACTGCATCCCCAGTGGTGCCAGTGCACTCTCTGGACTCACTGAACTGCATCCCCAGTGGTGCCAGTGCACTCTCTGGACTCACTGCAGTGCATCCCCAGTGCTGCCTGTGCACTCTCTGGACTCACTGCACTGCATCCCTAGTGGTGCCACTGCACTCTCTGGACTCACTGCACTGCTTCCCCAGTGGTGCCAGTGCACTCTCTGGACTCACTGCACTGCATCCCCAGTGGTGCCAGTGCACTCACTGGACTCACTGCAGTGCATCCCCACTGGTGCCAGTGCACTCTCTGGACTCACTGCACTGCATCCCCAGTGGTGCCAGTGCACTCTCTGGACTCACTGCACTGCATCCCCAGTGGTTCCAGCGCACTCTCTGGACTCACTGCACTGCATCCCCAGTGGTGCTAGTGCACTCTGTGGACTCACTGCAGTGCATCCCCAGTGGTGCCAGTGCACTCTCTGGACTCACTGAAGTGCATTCTCAGTGGTGCCAGTGCACTCTCTGGACTCACTTCAGTGCATCCCCAGTGGTGCCAGTGCACTCTCTGGACTCACTGCACTGCATCCCCAGTGGTGCCAGTGCACTCTCTGGACTCACTGCAGTGCATCCCCAGTGCTGCCAGTGCACTCTCTTGAGTCACTGCACTGCATCCCCTGTGGTGCAAGAGCACTCTCTGGACTCACAGCAGTGCATCACCAGTGGTGCCAGTGCACTCTCTGGACTCACTGCACTGCATCCCCAGTGGTGCCAGTGCACTCTCTGGACTCACTGCACTGCATCCCCAGTGGTGCTAGTGCACTGTGTGGACTCACTGTACTGCATCCCCAGTGGTGCCAGTGCAATCTCTGGACTCACTGCAGTGCATCCCCAGTGGTGCCAGTGCACTCTCAGGGCTCACTGCAGTGCATCCCCAGTGGTGCCAGTGCACTCTCTGGACTCACTGCACTGCATCCCCAGTGGTGCCTGTGCGCTCTCTGGACTCACAGCACTGCATCCCCAGTGGTGCCAGTGCACTCTCTGGACTCACTGAAGTGCATTCTCAGTGGTACCAGTGCACTCTCTGGACTCACTGCACTGCATCCCCAGTGGTGCCAGTGCACTCTCTGGACTCACTGAACTGCATCCCCAGTGGTGCCAGTGCACTCTCTGGACTCACTGCACTGCATCCCCAGTGGTGCCAGTGCACTCTCTGGACTCACTGCACTGCATCCCTAGTGGTGCCACTGCACTCTCTGGACTCACTGCACTGCTTCCCCAGTGGTGCCAGTGCACTCTCTGGACTCACTGCACTGCATCCCCAGTGGTGCCAGTGCACTCACTGGACTCACTGCAGTGCATCCCCACTGGTGCCAGTGCACTCTCTGGACTCACTGCACTGCATGCCCAGTGGTGCCAGTGCACTCTCTGGACTCACTGCACTGCATCCCCAGTGGTTCCAGCGCACTCTCTGGACTCACTGCACTGCATCCCCAGTGGTGCTAGTGCACTCTGTGGACTCACTGCAGTGCATCCCCAGTGGTGCCAGTGCACTCTCTGGACTCACTGAAGTGCATTCTCAGTGGTGCCAGTGCACTCTCTGGACTCACTTCAGTGCATCCCCAGTGGTGCCAGTGCACTCTCTGGACTCACTGCACTGCATCCCCAGTGGTGCCAGTGCACTCTCTGGAATCACTGCACTGCATCCCCAGTGCTGCCAGTGCACTCTCTTGAGTCACTGCACTGCATCCCCTGTGGTGCAAGAGCACTCTCTGGACTCACAGCAGTGCATCACCAGTGGTGCCAGTGCACTCTCTGGACTCACTGCACTGCATCCCCAGTGGTGCCAGTGCACTCTCTGGACTCACTGCACTGCATCCCCAGTGGTGCTAGTGCACTGTGTGGACTCACTGTACTGCATCCCCAGTGGTGCCAGTGCAATCTCTGGACTCACTGCAGTGCATCCCCAGTGGTGCCAGTGCACTCTCAGGACTCACTGCACTGCATCCCCAGTGGGGCCAGTGCACTCTCTGGACTCACTGCACTGCATCCCCAGTAGTGACAGTGCACTCTCTGGACTCACTGCAGTGCATCCCCAGTGGTTCCAGTGCACTCTCTGGACTCACTGCACTGCATCCCCAGTAGTGCCAGTGCACTCTCTGGACTCACTGCACTGCATCCCCAGTGGTGCCAGTGCACTCACTGGATTCACTGCACTGCATCCCCAGTGGTGCCAGTGCACTCTCTGGACTCACTGCACTGCATCCCCAGTGGTGCCAGTGCACTCTGTGGACTCACTGTACTGCATCCCCAGTGGTGACAGTGCACTCTCTGGACTCACTGCACTGCATCCCCAGTGGTGCCAGTGCACTCTCTGGACTCACTGCAGTGCATCCCCACTGGTGCCAGTGCACTCTCTGGACTCACTGCAGTGCATCCCCAGTGGTGCCAGTGCAGTCTCTGGAGTAACTGCAGTTCATCCCCACTGGTGCCAAAGCACTCTCTGGACTCACTGCAGTGCATCCCCAGTGGTGCCACTGCACTCTCTGGACTCACTGCAGTGCATCCCCAGTGGTGCCAGTGCACTCTCTGGACTCATTGAAGTGCATTCTCAGTGGTGCCAGTGCACTCTCTGGACTCACTGCAGTGCATCCCCAGTGGTGCCAGTACACTCACTGGACTCACTGCACTGCATCCCCAGTGGTGCCAGTGCACTCTCTGGACTCACTAAACTGCATCCCCAGTGGTGCCACTGCACTCTGTGGACTCACTGCACTGCTTCCCCAGTGGTGCCAGTGCACTCACTGGACTCACTGCAGTGCATCCCCACTGGTGCCAGTGCACTCTCTTGGCTCACTGCAGTGCATCCCCAGTGGTGCCAGTGCACTCTCTGGACTCACTGCACTGCATCCCCAGTGGTGCCAGTGCGCACTCTGGAGTCACAGCACTGCATCCCCAGTGGTGCCAGTGCAATCTCTGGACTCACTGCACTGCATCCCCAGTGGTGCCAGTGCACTCTCTGGACTCACTGCACTGCATCCCCGGTGGTGCCAGTGCAGTCTCTGGAGTAACTGCACTGCATCCCCACTGGTGCCAAAGCACTCTCTGGACTCCCAGCACCGCATCCCCAGTGGTGCCAGTGCACTCTCTGGACTCACTGCACTGCATCCCCAGTGGTGCCAGTGCACTCTCTGGACTCACTGCACTGCATCCCCAGTGGTGCCAGTGCACTCTCTGGACTCACTGCAGTGCATCCCCAGTGGTGCCAGTGCACTCTCTGGACTCACTGAAGTGCATTCTCAGTGGTGCCAGTGCACTCTCTGGACTCACTGCAGTGCATCCCCAGTGGTGCCAGTACACTCACTGGACTCACTGCACTGCTTCCCCCGTGGTGCCAGTGCACTCACTGGACTCACTGCAGTGCATCCCCACTGGTGCCAGTGCACTCTCTGGGCTCACTGCAGTGCATCCCCAGTGGTGCCAGTGCACTCTCTGGAGTCACAGCACTGCATCCCCAGTGGTGCCAGTGCGCTCTCTGGAGTCACAGCACTGCATCCCCAGTGGTGCCAGTGCAATCTCTGGACTCACTGCACTGCATCCCCAGTGGGGCCAGTGCACTCTCTGGACTCACTGCACTGCATCCCCGGTGGTGCCAGTGCAGTCTCTGGAGTAACTGCACTGCATCCCCACTGGTGCCAAAGCACTCTCTGGACTCACTGCACTGCATCCCCAGTGGTGCCAGTGCACTCTCTGGACTCACTGCACTGCATGCCCAGTGGTGCCAGTGCACTCTCTGGACTCACTGTACTGCATACCCACTGGTGCCAGTGCACTCTGTGGACTCACTGTACTGCATCCCCAGTGGTGACAGTGCACTCTCTGGACTCACTGCAGTGCATCCCCAGTGGTGCCAGTGCACTCTCTGGACTCACTGCACTGCATCCCCAGTGGTGCCAGTGCACTCTCTGGACTCACTGCACTGAAGCCCCAGTGGTGCCAGTGCACTCTCTGGACTCACTGCACTGCATCCCCAGTGGTGCCAGTGCACTCTCTGGACTCACTGCACTGCATCCCCAGTGGTGCCAGTGCACTCTCTGGACTCACTGCAGTGCATCCCCAGTGGTGCCAGTGCACTCTCTGGACTCACTGTACTGCACCCCCAGTGGTGCCAGTGCACTCACTGGACTGACTGCACTGCATCCCCAGTGGTGCCAGTGCACTCTCTGGACTCACAGCACTGCATCCCCACTGGTGCCAGTGTACTCTCTGGACTCACTGCACTGCATCCCCAGTGGTGCCAGTGCACTCTCTGGACTCACTGGACACATCCCCAGTGGTGCCAGTGCACTCTCTGGACTCACTGCAGTGCATCCCCAGTGGTGCCAGTGCACTCTCTGGACTCACTGCACTTCATCCCCACTGGTGCCAGTGTACTCTCTGGACTCACTGCAGTGCATCCCCAGTGGTGCCAGTGCACTCTCTGGACTCACTGCACTGCATCCCCACTGGTGCCAGTGCACTCTCTGGACTCACTGAAGTGCATCCCCAGTTGTGCCAGTGCACTCTCTGGACTCAATGAACTGCATCCCCAGTGGTGCCAGTGCACTCTCTGGACTCACTGCAGTGCATCCCCAGTGGTGCCAGTGCAATCTCTGGACTCACTGTAGTGCATCCCCAGTGGTGCCAGTGCACTCTCTGGACTCACTGCAGTGCATCGCCAGTGGTGCCAGTGCACTAACTGGACTCACTGCAGTGCATCCCCACTGGTGCCAGTGCACTCTCTGGACTCACTGCACTGCATCCCCAGTGGTGCCAGTGCACTCTCTGGACTCACTGCACTGCAGCCCCATTGGTGCCAGTGCACTCTCTGGACTCACTGCACTGCATCACAGGTAGTGCCAGTGCACTCTCTGGACTCACTGCACTGCATCCCCAGTGGTGCCAGTGCACTCTCTGGACTCACTGCACTGCATCCCCAGTGGTGCCAGTGCACTCTCTGGACTCACTGCAGTGCATCCCCACTGGTGCCAGTGCACTCTCTGGACTCACTGCAGTGCATCCCCAGTGGTGCCAGTGCAGTCTCTGGAGTAACTGCAGTTCATCCCCACTGGTGCCAAAGCACTCTCTGGACTCACTGCAGTGCATCCCCAGTGGTGCTAGTGCACTCTCTGGACTCACTGCACTGCATCCCCAGTGGTGCCAGTGCACTCTCTGGACTCACTGCACTGCATCCCCAGTGGTGCAAGTGCACTCTCTCGAGTCACTGCACTACATCCCCAGTGGTGCCAGTGCACTCACTGGACTCACTGTACTGCATCATCTGTGGTGCCAGTGCACTCTCTGGACTCACTGCACTGCATCCCCAGTGGTGCCAGTGCACTCTCTGGACTCACTGCAGTGCATCCCCAGTGGTGCCAGTGCACTCTCTGGACTCACTGTACTGCACCCCCAGTGGTGCCAGTGCACTCACTGGACTGACTGCACTGCATCCCCAGTGGTGCCAGTGCACTCTCAGGACTCACTGCACTGCATCCCCACTGGTGCCAGTGTACTCTCTGGACTCACTGCACTGCATCCCCAGTGGTGCCAGTGCACTCACTGGACTTACTGGACACATCCCCAGTGGTGCCAGTGCACTCTCTGGACTCACTGCACTGCATCCCCAGTGGTGCCAGTGCACTCTCTGGACTCACTGCACTTCATTCCCACTGGTGCCAGTGTACTCTCTGGACTCACTGCAGTGCATCCCCAGTGGTGCCAGTGCACTCTCTGGACTCACTGCACTGCATCCCCACTGGTGCCAGTGCACTCTCTGGACTCACTGAAGTGCATCCCCAGTTGTGCCAGTGCAATCTCTGGACTCAATGCACTGCATCCCCAGTGGTGCCAGTGCACTCTCTGGACTCACTGCAGTGCATCCCCAGTGGTGCCAGTGCAATCTCTGGACTCACTGTAGTGCATCCCCAGTGGTGCCAGTGCACTCTCTGGACTCACTGCAGTGCATCCCCAGTGGTGCCAGTGCACTCACTGGACTCACTGCAGTGCATCCCCACTGGTGCCAGTGCACTCTCTGGACTCACTGCACTGCATCCCCAGTGGTGCCAGTGCACTCTCTGGACTCACTGCACTGCAGCCCCATTGGTGCCAGTGCACTCTCTGGACTCACTGCACTGCATCACAGGTAGTGCCAGTGCACTCTCTGGACTCACTGCACTGCATCCCCAGTGGTGCCAGTGCACTCTCTGGACTCACTGCACTGCATCCCCAGTGGTGCCAGTGCACTCTCTGCACTCACTTCTCTGCATTCCCAGTGGTGCCAGTGAAGTCTCTGGACTCACTGCACTGCATCCCCAGTGGTGCCAGTGCAATCTCTGGACTCACTGCAGTGCATCACCAGTGGTGCCAGTGCACTCTCTGGACTCGCTGCACTGCATCCCCAGTGGTGCCAGTGCACTCTCTGGACTCACTGCAGTGCATCCCCAGTGGTGCCAGTGCACTCTCTGGACTCACTGCACTGCATCCCCAGTGGTGCAAGTGCACTCTCTCGAGTCACTGCACTACATCCCCACTGGTGCCAGTGCACTCACTGGACTCACTGTACTGCATCATCTGTGGTGCCAGTGCACTCTCTGGACTCACTGCAATGCATCCCCAGTGGTGCCAGTGCACTCTCTGGACTCACTGCACTGCATCCCCAGTGGTGCCAGTGCACTCTCTGGACTCCCTGCACTGTATCCCCAGTGGTGCCAGTGCACTCACTGGATTCACTGCAGTGCATCCCCAGTGGTGCCAGTGCACTCTCTGGACTCACTGCACTGCATCCCCAGTGGTGCCAGTGCACTCTCTGGACTCACTGCACTGCATCCCCAGTGGTGCCAGTGCACTCTCTGGAGTCACTGCACTGCAGCCCCATTGGTGCCAGTGCATTCTCTGGACTCACTGCACTGCATCACAGGTAGTGCCAGTGCACTCTCTGGACTCACTGCACTGCATCCCCAGTGGTGCCAGTGCACTCTCTGGACTCACTGCACTGCATCCCCAGTGGTGCCAGTGCACTCTCTGCACTCACTTCTCTGCATTCCCAGTGGTGCCAGTGAAGTCTCTGGACTCACTGCACTGCATCCCCAGTGGTGCCAGTGCAATCTCTGGACTCACTGCAGTGCATCCCCAGTGGTGCCAGTGCACTCTCTGGACTCGCTGCACTGCATCCCCAGTGGTGCTAGTGCACTCTCTGGACTCACTGCACTGCATCCCCAGTGGTGCCAGTGCACTCTCTGGACTCACTGCACTGCATCCCCAGTGGTGCAAGTGCACTCTCTCGAGTCACTGCACTACATCCCCAGTGGTGCCAGTGCACTCACTGGACTCACTGTACTGCATCATCTGTGGTGCCAGTGCACTCTCTGGACTCACTGCACTGCATCCCCAGTGGTGCCAGTGCACTCTCTGGACTCACTGCACTGCATCCCCAGTGGTGCCAGTGCACTCTCTGGACTCACTGTACTGCACCCCCAGTGGTGCCAGTGCACTCACTGGACTGACTGCACTGCATCCCCAGTGGTGCCAGTGCACTCTCAGGACTCGCTGCACTGCATCCCCACTGGTGCCAGTGTACTCTCTGGACTCACTGCACTGCATCCCCAGTGGTGCCAGTGCACTCACTGGACTTACTGGACACATCCCCAGTGGTGCCAGTGCACTCTCTGGACTCACTGCACTGCATCCCCAGTGGTGCCAGTGCACTCTCTGGACTCACTGCACTTCATTCCCACTGGTGCCAGTGTACTCTCTGGACTCACTGCAGTGCATCCCCAGTGGTGCCAGTGCACTCTCTGGACTCACTGCACTGCATCCCCACTGGTGCCAGTGCACTCTCTGGACTCACTGAAGTGCATCCCCAGTTGTGCCAGTGCAATCTCTGGACTCAATGCACTGCATCCCCAGTGGTGCCAGTGCACTCTCTGGACTCACTGCAGTGCATCCCCAGTGGTGCCAGTGCAATCTCTGGACTCACTGTAGTGCATCCCCAGTGGTGCCAGTGCACTCTCTGGACTCACTGCAGTGCATCCCCAGTGGTGCCAGTGCACTCTCTGGACTCACTGCAGTGCATCCCCACTGGTGCCAGTGCACTCTCTGGACTCACTGCACTGCATCCCCAGTGGTGCCAGTGCACTCTCTGGACTCACTGCACTGCAGCCCCATTGGTGCCAGTGCACTCTCTGGACTCACTGCACTGCATCACAGGTAGTGCCAGTGCACTCTCTGGACTCACTGCACTGCATCCCCAGTGGTGCCAGTGCACTCTCTGGACTCACTGCACTGCATCCCCAGTGGTGCCAGTGCACTCTCTGCACTCACTTCTCTGCATTCCCAGTGGTGCCAGTGAAGTCTCTGGACTCACTGCACTGCATCCCCAGTGGTGCCAGTGCAATCTCTGGACTCACTGCAGTGCATCACCAGTGGTGCCAGTGCACTCTCTGGACTCGCTGCACTGCATCCCCAGTGGTGCCAGTGCACTCTCTGGACTCACTGCAGTGCATCCCCAGTGGTGCCAGTGCACTCTCTGGACTCACTGCACTGCATCCCCAGAGGTGCAAGTGCACTCTTTCGAGTCACTGCACTACATCCCCAGTGGTGCCAGTGCACTCACTGGACTCACTGTACTGCATCATCTGTGGTGCCAGTGCACTCTCTGGACTCACTGCAATGCATCCCCAGTGGTGCCAGTGCACTCTCTGGACTCACTGCACTGCATCCCCAGTGGTGCCAGTGCACTCTCTGGACTCCCTGCACTGTATCCCCAGTGGTGCCAGTGCACTCACTGGATTCACTGCAGTGCATCCCCAGTGGTGCCAGTGCACTCTCTGGACTCACTGCACTGCATCCCCAGTGGTGCCAGTGCACTCTCTGGACTCACTGCACTGCATCCCCAGTGGTGACAGTGCACTCTCTGGACTCACTGCAGTGCATCCCCAGTGGTGACAGTGCAGTCTCTGGACTCACTGCAGTGCATCCCCAGTGGTGCCAGTGCACTCTCTGGACTCACTGCACTGCATCCCCAGTGGTGCCAGTGCACTCTCTGGACTCACTGCAGTGCATCCCCAGTGGTGCCAGTACACTCACTGGACTCACTGCAGTGCATCCCCAGTGGTGCCAGTGCACTCTCTGGACTCACTAAACTGCATCACCAGTGGTGCCTCTGCACTCTCTGGACTCACTGCACTGCTTCCCCAGTGGTGCCAGTGCACTCACTGGACTCACTGCAGTGCATCCCCTCTGGTGCCAGTGCACTCTCTGGGCTCACTGCAGTGCATCCCCAGTGGTGCCAGTGCACTCTCTGGACTCACTGCACTGCATCCCCAGTGGTGCCTGTGCGCTCTCTGGAGTCACAGCACTGCATCCCCAGTGGTGCCAGTGCAATCTCTGGACTCACTGCACTGCATCCCCAGTGGTGCCAGTGCACTCTCTGGACTCACTGAAGTGCATTCTCAGTGGTACCAGTGCACTCTCTGGACTCACTGCACTGCATCCCCAGTGGTGCCAGTGCACTCTCTGGACTCACTGAACTGCATCCCCAGTGGTGCCAGTGCACTCTCTGGACTCACTGCACTGCATCCCCAGTGCTGCCAGTGCACTCTCTGGACTCACTGCACTGCATCCCTAGTGGTGCCACTGCACTCTCTGGACTCACTGCAGTGCATCCCCAGTGGTGCCAGTGCACTCTCTGGACTCACTGCACTGCATCCCCAGTGGTGCCAGTGCACTCTCTGGACTCACTGCACTGCATCCCCAGTGGTGCCAGTACACTCACTGGACTCACTGCACTGCATCCCCAGTGGTGCCAGTGCACTCTCTGGGCTCACTGCAGTGCATCCCCAGTGGTGCCAGTGCACTCTCTGGACTCACTGCACTGCATCCCCAGTGGTGCCTGTGCGCTCTCTGGAGTCACAGCACTGCATCCCCAGTGGTGCCAGTGCAATCTCTGGACTCACTGCACTGCATCCCCAGTGGTGCCAGTGCACTCTCTGGACTCACTGAAGTGCATTCTCAGTGGTACCAGTGCACTCTCTGGACTCACTGCACTGCATCCCCAGTGGTGCCAGTGCACTCTCTGGACTCACTGAACTGCATCCCCAGTGGTGCCAGTGCACTCTCTGGACTCACTGCACTGCATCCCCAGTGCTGCCAGTGCACTCTCTGGACTCACTGCACTGCATCCCTAGTGGTGCCACTGCACTCTCTGGACTCACTGCACTGCTTCCCCAGTGGTGCCAGTGCACTCTCTGGACTCACTGCACTGCATCCCCAGTGGTGCCAGTGCACTCTCTGGACTCACTGCACTGCATCCCCAGTGGTGCCAGTGCACTCTCTGGACTCACTGCACTGCATCCCCAGTGGTTCCAGCGCACTCTCTGGACTCACTGCACTGCATCCCCAGTGGTGCTAGTGTACTCTGTGGACTCACTGCAGTGCATCCCCAGTGGTGCCAGTGCACTCTCTGGACTCACTGAAGTGCATTCTCAGTGGTGCCAGTGCACTCTCTGGACTCACTTCAGTGCATCCCCAGTGGTGCCAGTGCACTCTCTGGACTCACTGCACTGCATCCCCAGTGGTGCCAGTGCACTCTCTGGACTCACTGCACTGCATCCCCAGTGCTGCCAGTGCACTCTCTGGACTCACAGCAGTGCATCCACAGTGGTTCCAGTGCAATCTCTGGACTCACTGCAGTGCATCACCAGTGGTGCCAGTGCACTCTCTGGACTCACTGCACTGCATCCTCAGTGGTGCCAGTGCACTGTGTGGACTCACTGTACTGCATCCCCAGTGGTGCCAGTGCACTCTCTGGACTCACTGCACTGCATCCCCAGTGGTGCCAGTGCACTCTCAGGACTCACTGCACTGCATCCCCAGTGGGGCCAGTGCACTCTCTGGACTCACTGCACTGCATCCCCAGTAGTGACAGTGCACTCTCTGGACTCACTGCAGTGCATCCCCAGTGGTGCCAGTGCACTCTCTGGACTCACTGCACTGCATCCCCAGTAGTGCCAGTGCACTCTCTGGACTCACTGCACTGCATCCCCATTGGTGCCAGTGCACTCACTGGATTCACTGCACTGCATCCCCAGTGGTGCCAGTGCACTCTCTGGACTCACTGCACTGCATCCCCAGTGGTGCCAGTGCACTCTGTGGACTCACTGTACTGCATCCCCAGTGGTGACAGTGCACTCTCTGGACTCACTGCAGTGCATCCCCAGTGGAGCCAGTGCACTCTCTGGACTCACTGCAGTGCATCCCCACTGGTGCCAGTGCACTCTCTGGACTCACTGCAGTGCATCCCCAGTGGTGCCAGTGCACTCTCTGGACTCACTGCACTGCATCCCCACTGGTGCCAAAGCACTCTCTGGACTCACTGCAGTGCATCCCCAGTGGTGCCAGTGCACTCTCTGGACTCATTGAAGTGCATTCTCAGTGGTGCCAGTGCACTCTCTGGACTCACTGCAGTGCATCCCCAGTGGTGCCAGTACACTCACTGGACTCACTGCACTGCATCCCCAGTGGTGCCAGCGCACTCTCTGGACTCACTAAACTGCATCCCCAGTGGTGCCACTGCACTCTCTGGACTCACTGCACTGCTTCCCCAGTGGTGCCAGTGCACTCACTGGACTCACTGCAGTGCATCCCCACTGGTGCCAGTGCACTCTCTGGGCTCACTGCAGTGCATCCCCAGTGGTGCCAGTGCACTCTCTGGACTCACTGCACTGCATCCCCAGTGGTGCCAGTGCGCTCTCTGGAGTCACAGCACTGCATCCCCAGTGGTGCCAGTGCAATCTCTGGACTCACTGCACTGCATCCCCAGTGGTGCCAGTGCACTCTCTGGACTCACTGCACTGCATCCCCGGTGGTGCCAGTGCAGTCTCTGGAGTAACTGCACTGCATCCCCACTGGTGCCAAAGCACTCTCTGGACTCCCAGCACCGCATCCCCAGTGGTGCCAGTGCACTCTCTGGACTCACTGCACTGCATCCCCAGTGGTGCAAGTGCACTCTCTGGACTCACTGCAGTGCATACCCAGTGGTGCCAGTGCACTCTCTGGACTCACTGAAGTGCATTCTCAGTGGTGCCAGTGCACTCTCTGGACTCACTGCAGTGCATCCCCAGTGGTGCCAGTACACTCACTGGACTCACTGCACTGCATCCCCAGTGGTGCCAGTGCACTCTCTGGACTCACTAAACTGCATCACCAGTGGTGCCACTGCACTCTCTGGACTCACTGCACTGCTTCCCCCGTGGTGCCAGTGCACTCACTGTACTCACTGCAGTGCATCCCCAGTGGTGCCAGTGCACTCTCTGGGCTCACTGCAGTGCATCCCCAGTGGTGCCAGTGCACTCTCTGGACTCACTGCACTGCATCCCCAGTGGTGCCAGTGCGCTCTCTGGAGTCACAGCACTGCATCCCCAGTGGTGCCAGTGCAATCTCTGGACTCACTGTAGTGCATCCCCAGTGGTGCCAGTGCACTCTCTGGACTCACTGCACTGCATCCCCGGTGGTGCCAGTGCAGTCTCTGGAGTAACTGCACTGCATCCCCACTGGTGCCAAAGCACTCTCTGGACTCACTGCACTGCATCCCCAGTGGTGCCAGTGCACTCTCTGGACTCACTGCACTGCATGCCCAGTGGTGCCAGTGCACTCTCTGGACTCACTGCACTGCATCCCCAGTGGTGCCAGTGCACTCTGTGGACTCACTGTACTGCATCCCCAGTGGTGACAGTGCACTCTCTGGACTCACTGCAGTGCATCCCCAGTGGTGCCAGTGCACTCTCTGGACTCACTGCACTGCATCCCCAGTGGTGACAGTGCACTCTCTGGACTCACTGCACTGAAGCCCCAGTGGTGCCAGTGCACTCACTGGACTCACTGCACTGCATCCCCAGTGGTGCCAGTGCACTCTCTGGACTCACTGCACTGCATCCCCAGTGGTGCCAGTGCACTCTCTGGACTCACTGCAGGGCATCCCCAGTGGTGCCAGTGCAATCTCTGGACTCACTGTAGTGCATCCCCAGTGGTGCCAGTGCACTCTCTGGACTCACTGCAGTGCATCCCCAGTGGTGCCAGTGTACTCTCTGGACTCACTGCACTGCATCCCCAGTGGTGCCAGTGCACTCTCTGGACTCACTGCACTGCATCCCCACTGGTGCCAGTGTACTCTCTGGACTCACTGCACTGCATCCCCAGTGGTGCCAGTGCACTCACTGGACTCACTGGACACATCCCCAGTGGTGCCAGTGCACTCTCTGGACTCACTGCAGTGCATCCCCAGTGGTGCCAGTGCACTCTCTGGACTCACTGCACTTCATCCCCACTGGTGCCAGTGTACTCTCTGGACTCACTGCAGTGCATCCCCAGTGGTGCCAGTGCACTCTCTGGACTCACTGCACTGCATCCCCAGTGGTGCCAGTGCACTCTCTGGACTCACTGAAGTGCATCCCAAGTTGTGCCAGTGCACTCTCTGGACTCAATGCACTGCATCCCCAGTGGTGCCAGTGCACTCTCTGGACTCACTGCAGTGCATCCCCAGTGGTGCAAGTGCAATCTCTGGACTCACTGTAGTGCATCCCCAGTGATGCCAGTGCACTCTCTGTACTCACTGCTGTGCATCCCCAGTGGTGCCAGTGCACTCACTGGACTCACTGCAGTGCATCCCCAGTGGTGCCAGTGCACTCTCTGGACTCACTGCACTGCATCCCCAGTGGTGCCAGTGCACTCTCTGGACTCACTGCACTGCAGCCCCATTGGTGCCAGTGCACTCTCTGGACTCACTGCACTGCATCACAGGTAGTGCCAGTGCACTCTCTGGACTCACTGCACTGCATCCCCAGTGGTGCCAGTGCACTCTCTGGACTCACTGCACTGCATCCCCAGTGGTGCCAGTGCACTCTCTGCACTCACTTCTCTGCATTCCCAGTGGTGCCAGTGAAGTCTCTGGACTCACTGCACTGCATCCCCAGTGGTGCCAGTGCAATCTCTGGACTCACTGCAGTGCACCACCAGTGGTGCCAGTGCACTCTCTGGACTCACTGCACTGCATCCCCAGTGGTGCCAGTGCACTCTCTGGACTCACTGCAGTGCATCCCCAGTGGTGCCAGTGCACTCTCTGGACTCACTGCACTGCATCCCCAGTGGTGCAAGTGCACTCTCTCGAGTCCCTGCACTACATCCCCAGTGGTGCCAGTGCACTCACTGGACTCACTGTACTGCATCATCTGTGGTGCCAGTGCACTCTCTGGACTCACTGCAATGCATCCCCAGTGGAGCCAGTGCACTCTCTGGACTCACTGCACTGCATCCCCAGTGGTGCCAGTGCACTCTCTGGACTCACTGCACTGTATCCCCAGTGGTGCCAGTGCACTCACTGGATTCACTGCAGTGCATCCCCAGTGGTGCCAGTGCACTCTCTGGACTCACTGCACTGCATCCCCAGTGGTGCCACTGCACTCTGTGGACTCACTGCACTGCATCCCCAGTGGTGCCAGTGCACTCTCTGGACTCACTGCAGTGCATCCCCAGTGGTGACAGTGCACTCTCTGGACTCACTGCAGTGCATCCCCAGTGGTGCCAGTGCACTCTCTGGACTCACTGCACTGCATCCCCAGTGGTGCCAGTGCAGTCTCTGGAGTAACTGCAGTGCATCCCCACTGGTGCCAAAGCACTCTCTGGACTCCCGGCACCGCATCCTCAGTGGTGCCAGTGCACTCTCTGGACTCACTGCACTGCATCCCCAGTGGTGCCAGTGCACTCTCTGGAGTCACAGCACTGCATCCCCAGTGGTGCCAGTGCACTCTCTGGACTCACTGAAGTGCATCCCCAGTGGTGCCAGTGCACTCTCTGGACTCACTGAAGTGCATTCTCGGTGGTGCCAGTGCACTCTCTGGACTCACTGCAGTGCATCCCCAGTGGTGCCAGTACACTCACTGGACTCACTGCACTGCATCCCCAGTGGTGCCAGTGCACTCTCTGGACTCACTAAACTGCATCACCAGTGGTGCCAGTGCAATCTCTGGACTCACTGCACTGCATCCCCAGTGGTGCCAGTGCACTCTCTGGACTCACTGCACTGCATCCCCGGTGGTGCCAGTGCAGTCTCTGGAGTAACTGCACTGCATCCCCACTGGTGCCAAAGCACTCTCTGGACTCCCAGCACCGCATCCCCAGTGGTGCCAGTGCACTCTCTGGACTCACTGCACTGCATCCCCAGTGGTGCAAGTGCACTCTCTGGACTCACTGCAGTGCATACCCAGTGGTGCCAGTGCACTCTCTGGACTCACTGAAGTGCATTCTCAGTGGTGCCAGTGCACTCTCTGGACTCACTGCAGTGCATCCCCAGTGGTGCCAGTACACTCACTGGACTCACTGCACTGCATCCCCAGTGGTGCCAGTGCACTCTCTGGACTCACTAAACTGCATCACCAGTGGTGCCACTGCACTCTCTGGACTCACTGCACTGCTTCCCCCGTGGTGCCAGTGCACTCACTGTACTCACTGCAGTGCATCCCCAGTGGTGCCAGTGCACTCTCTGGGCTCACTGCAGTGCATCCCCAGTGGTGCCAGTGCACTCTCTGGACTCACTGCACTGCATCCCCAGTGGTGCCAGTGCGCTCTCTGGAGTCACAGCACTGCATCCCCAGTGGTGCCAGTGCAATCTCTGGACTCACTGTAGTGCATCCCCAGTGGTGCCAGTGCACTCTCTGGACTCACTGCACTGCATCCCCGGTGGTGCCAGTGCAGTCTCTGGAGTAACTGCACTGCATCCCCACTGGTGCCAAAGCACTCTCTGGACTCACTGCACTGCATCCCCAGTGGTGCCAGTGCACTCTCTGGACTCACTGCACTGCATGCCCAGTGGTGCCAGTGCACTCTCTGGACTCACTGCACTGCATCCCCAGTGGTGCCAGTGCACTCTGTGGACTCACTGTACTGCATCCCCAGTGGTGACAGTGCACTCTCTGGACTCACTGCAGTGCATCCCCAGTGGTGCCAGTGCACTCTCTGGACTCACTGCACTGCATCCCCAGTGGTGCCAGTGCACTCTCTGGACTCACTGCACTGAAGCCCCAGTGGTGCCAGTGCACTCACTGGACTCACTGCACTGCATCCCCAGTGGTGCCAGTGCACTCTCTGGACTCACTGCACTGCATCCCCAGTGGTGCCAGTGCACTCTCTGGACTCACTGCAGGGCATCCCCAGTGGTGCCAGTGCAATCTCTGGACTCACTGTAGTGCATCCCCAGTGGTGCCAGTGCACTCTCTGGACTCACTGCAGTGCATCCCCAGTGGTGCCAGTGTACTCTCTGGACTCACTGCACTGCATCCCCAGTGGTGCCAGTGCACTCTCTGGACTCACTGCACTGCATCCCCACTGGTGCCAGTGTACTCTCTGGACTCACTGCACTGCATCCCCAGTGGTGCCAGTGCACTCACTGGACTCACTGGACACATCCCCAGTGGTGCCAGTGCACTCTCTGGACTCACTGCAGTGCATCCCCAGTGGTGCCAGTGCACTCTCTGGACTCACTGCACTTCATCCCCACTGGTGCCAGTGTACTCTCTGGACTCACTGCAGTGCATCCCCAGTGGTGCCAGTGCACTCTCTGGACTCACTGCACTGCATCCCCAGTGGTGCCAGTGCACTCTCTGGACTCACTGAAGTGCATCCCAAGTTGTGCCAGTGCACTCTCTGGACTCAATGCACTGCATCCCCAGTGGTGCCAGTGCACTCTCTGGACTCACTGCAGTGCATCCCCAGTGGTGCAAGTGCAATCTCTGGACTCACTGTAGTGCATCCCCAGTGATGCCAGTGCACTCTCTGTACTCACTGCTGTGCATCCCCAGTGGTGCCAGTGCACTCACTGGACTCACTGCAGTGCATCCCCAGTGGTGCCAGTGCACTCTCTGGACTCACTGCACTGCATCCCCAGTGGTGCCAGTGCACTCTCTGGACTCACTGCACTGCAGCCCCATTGGTGCCAGTGCACTCTCTGGACTCACTGCACTGCATCACAGGTAGTGCCAGTGCACTCTCTGGACTCACTGCACTGCATCCCCAGTGGTGCCAGTGCACTCTCTGGACTCACTGCACTGCATCCCCAGTGGTGCCAGTGCACTCTCTGCACTCACTTCTCTGCATTCCCAGTGGTGCCAGTGAAGTCTCTGGACTCACTGCACTGCATCCCCAGTGGTGCCAGTGCAATCTCTGGACTCACTGCAGTGCACCACCAGTGGTGCCAGTGCACTCTCTGGACTCACTGCACTGCATCCCCAGTGGTGCCAGTGCACTCTCTGGACTCACTGCAGTGCATCCCCAGTGGTGCCAGTGCACTCTCTGGACTCACTGCACTGCATCCCCAGTGGTGCAAGTGCACTCTCTCGAGTCCCTGCACTACATCCCCAGTGGTGCCAGTGCACTCACTGGACTCACTGTACTGCATCATCTGTGGTGCCAGTGCACTCTCTGGACTCACTGCAATGCATCCCCAGTGGAGCCAGTGCACTCTCTGGACTCACTGCACTGCATCCCCAGTGGTGCCAGTGCACTCTCTGGACTCACTGCACTGTATCCCCAGTGGTGCCAGTGCACTCACTGGATTCACTGCAGTGCATCCCCAGTGGTGCCAGTGCACTCTCTGGACTCACTGCACTGCATCCCCAGTGGTGCCACTGCACTCTGTGGACTCACTGCACTGCATCCCCAGTGGTGCCAGTGCACTCTCTGGACTCACTGCAGTGCATCCCCAGTGGTGACAGTGCACTCTCTGGACTCACTGCAGTGCATCCCCAGTGGTGCCAGTGCACTCTCTGGACTCACTGCACTGCATCCCCAGTGGTGCCAGTGCAGTCTCTGGAGTAACTGCAGTGCATCCCCACTGGTGCCAAAGCACTCTCTGGACTCCCGGCACCGCATCCTCAGTGGTGCCAGTGCACTCTCTGGACTCACTGCACTGCATCCCCAGTGGTGCCAGTGCACTCTCTGGAGTCACAGCACTGCATCCCCAGTGGTGCCAGTGCACTCTCTGGACTCACTGAAGTGCATCCCCAGTGGTGCCAGTGCACTCTCTGGACTCACTGAAGTGCATTCTCGGTGGTGCCAGTGCACTCTCTGGACTCACTGCAGTGCATCCCCAGTGGTGCCAGTACACTCACTGGACTCACTGCACTGCATCCCCAGTGGTGCCAGTGCACTCTCTGGACTCACTAAACTGCATCACCAGTGGTGCCTCTGCACTCTCTGGACTCACTGCACTGCTTCCGCAGTGGTGCCAGTGCACTCACTGGACTCACTGCAGTGCATCCCCACTGGTGCCAGTGCACTCTCTGGGCTCACTGCAGTGCATCCCCAGTGGTGCCAGTGCACTCTCTGGACTCACTGCAGTGCATCCCCAGTGCTGCCAGTGCACTCTCTGGACTCACTGCACTGCATCCCTAGTGGTGCCACTGCACTCTCTGGACTCACTGCACTGCTTCCCCAGTGGTGCCAGTGCACTCTCTGGACTCACTGCAGGGCATCCCCAGTGGTGCCAGTGCACTCTCTGGACTCACTGCAGTGCATCCCCAGTGGTGCCAGTGCACTCTCTGGACTCACTGCAGTGCATTTTCAGTGGTGCCAGTGCACTCTCTGGACTCACTTCAGTGCATCCCCAGTGGTGCCAGTACACTCTCTGGACTCACTGCAGTGCATACCCAGTGGTGCCAGTGCACTCTCTGGACTCACTGCAGTGCATCCCCAGTGCAGCCAGTGCACTCTCTGGACTCACTGCAGTGCATCCGCAGGGTGCCATTGCACTCTCTGGACTCACTGCACTGCATCTCCAGTGGTGCCAGTGCACTCTCTGGACTCACTGTACTGCACCCCCAGTGGTGCCAGTGCACTCACTGGACTGACTGCACTGCATCCCCAGTGGTGCCAGTGCACTCTCAGGACTCACAGCAGTGCATCACCAGTGGTGCCAGTGCACTCTCTGGACTCACTGCACTGCATCCCCAGTGGTGCCAGTGCACTCTCTGGACTCACTGCACTGCATCCCCAGTGGTGCTAGTGCACTGTGTGGACTCACTGTACTGCATCCCCAGTGGTGCCAGTGCAATCTCTGGACTCACTGCAGTGCATCCCCAGTGGTGCCAGTGCACTCTCAGGACTCACTGCACTGCATCCCCAGTGGGGCCAGTGCACTCTCTGGACTCACTGCACTGCATCCCCAGTAGTGACAGTGCACTCTCTGGACTCACTGCAGTGCATCCCCAGTGGTGCCAGTGCACTCTCTGGACTCACTGCACTGCATCCCCAGTAGTGCCAGTGCACTCTCTGGACTCACTGCACTGCATCCCCAGTGCTGCCAGTGCACTCACTGGATTCACTGCACTGCATCCCCAGTGGTGCCAGTGCACTCTCTGGAGTCACAGCACTGCATCCCCAGTGGTGACAGTGCACTCTCTGGACTCACTGCACTGCATCCCCAGTGGTGACAGTGCACTCTCTGGACTCACGGCACTGCATCCCCAGTGGTGCCAGTGCACTCTCTGGACTCACTGCACTGCATCCCCAGTGGTGCCAGTGCAGTCTCTGGAGTAACTGCAGTGCATCCCCACTGGTACCAAAGCACTCTCTGGACTCCCGGCACCGCATCCCCAGTGGTGCCAGTGCACTCTCTGGACTCACTGCACTGCATCCCCAGTGGTGCCAGTGCACTCTCTGGAGTCAAAGCACTGCATCCCCAGTGGTGCCAGAGCACTCTCTGGACTCACTGAAGTGCATCCCCAGTGGTGCCAGTGCACTCTCTGGACTCACTGAAGTGCATTCTCAGTGGTGCCAGTGCACTCTCTGGACTCACTGCAGTGCATCCCGAGTGGTGCCAGTACACTCACTGGACTCACTGCACTGCATCCCCAGTGGTGCCAGTGCACTCTCTGGACTCACTAAACTGCATCACCAGTGGTGCCTCTGCACTCTCTGGACTCACTGCACTGCTTCCCCAGTGGTGCCAGTGCACTCACTGGACTCACTGCAGTGCATCCCCACTGGTGCCAGTGCACTCTCTGGGCTCACTGCAGTGCATCCCCAGTGGTGCCAGTGCACTCTCTGGACTCACTGCACTGCATCCCCAGTGGTGCCTGTGCGCTCTCTGGAGTCACAGCACTGCATCCCCAGTGGTGCCAGTGCAATCTCTGGACTCACTGCACTGCATCCCCAGTGGTGCCAGTGCACTCTCTGGACTCACTGAAGTGCATTCTCAGTGGTGCCAGTGCACTCTCTGGACTCACTGCACTGCATCCCCAGTGGTGCCAGTGCACTCTCTGGACTCACTGAACTGCATCCCCAGTGGTGCCAGTGCACTCTCTGGACTCACTGCACTGCATCCCCAGTGCTGCCAGTGCACTCTCTGGACTCACTGCACTGCATCCCCAGTGGTGCTAGTGCACTCTGTGGACTCACTGCAGTGCATCCCCAGTGGTGCCAGTGCACTCTCTGGACTCACTGAAGTGCATTCTCAGTGGTGCCAGTGCACTCTCTGGACTCACTTCAGTGCATCCCCAGAGGTGCCAGTACACTCTCTGGACTCACTGCAGTGCATCCCCAGTGGTGCCAGTGCACTCTCTGGACTCACTGCAGTGCATCCCCAGTGCAGCCAGTGCACTCTCTGGACTCACTGCAGTGCATCCGCAGTGGTGCCATTGCACTCTCTGGACTCACTGCACTGCATCTCCAGTGGTGCCAGTGCACTCTCTGGACTCACTGCACTGCATCCCCAGTTGTGCCAGTGCACTCTCTGGACTCAATGCACTGCATCCCCAGTGGTGCCAGTGCACTCTCTGGACTCACTGCACTGCATCCCCAGTGGTGCCAGTGCACTCTCTGGACTCACTGAAGTGCATTCTCAGTGGTGCCAGTGCACTCTCTGGACTCACTGCAGTGCATCCCGAGTGGTGCCAGTACACTCACTGGACTCACTGCACTGCATCCCCAGTGGTGCCAGTGCACTCTCTGGACTCACTAAACTGCATCACCAGTGGTGCCTCTGCACTCTCTGGACTCACTGCACTGCTTCCCCAGTGGTGCCAGTGCACTCACTGGACTCACTGCAGTGCATCCCCACTGGTGCCAGTGCACTCTCTGGGCTCACTGCAGTGCATCCCCAGTGGTGCCAGTGCACTCTCTGGACTCACTGCACTGCATCCCCAGTGGTGCCTGTGCGCTCTCTGGAGTCACAGCACTGCATCCCCAGTGGTGCCAGTGCAATCTCTGGACTCACTGCACTGCATCCCCAGTGGTGCCAGTGCACTCTCTGGACTCACTGAAGTGCATTCTCAGTGGTGCCAGTGCACTCTCTGGACTCACTGCACTGCATCCCCAGTGGTGCCAGTGCACTCTCTGGACTCACTGAACTGCATCCCCAGTGGTGCCAGTGCACTCTCTGGACTCAATGCACTGCATCCCCAGTGCTGCAAGTGCACTCTCTGGACTCACTGCACTGCATCCCCAGTGGTGCTAGTGCACTCTGTGGACTCACTGCAGTGCATCCCCAGTGGTGCCAGTGCACTCTCTGGACTTACTGAAGTGCATTCTCAGTGGTGCCAGTGCACTCTCTGGACTCACTTCAGTGCATCTCCAGAGGTGCCAGTACACTCTCTGGACTCACTGCAGTGCATCCCCAGTGGTGCCAGTGCACTCTCTGGACTCACTGCAGTGCATCCCCAGTGCAGCCAGTGCACTCTCTGGACTCACTGCAGTGCATCCGCAGTGGTGCCATTGCACTCTCTGGACTCACTGCACTGCATCTCCAGTGGTGCCTGTGCACTCTCTGGACTCACTGCACTGCATCCCCAGTGCTGCCAGTGCACTCTCTTGAGTCACTGCACTGCATCTCCTGTGGTGCAAGAGCACTCTCTGGACTCACAGCAGTGCATCACCAGTGGTGCCAGTGCACTCTCTGGACTCACTGCACTGCATCCCCAGTGGTGCCAGTGCACTCTCTGGACTCACTGCACTGCATACCCAGTGGTGCTAGTGCACTGTGTGGATTCACTGTACTGCATCCCCAGTGGTGCCAGTGCAATCTCTGGACTCACTGCAGTGCATCACCAGTGGTGCCAGTGCACTCTCAGGACTCACTGCACTGCATCCCCAGTGGGGCCAGTGCACTCTCTGGACTCACTGCACTGCATCCCCAGTAGTGACAGTGCACTCTCTGGACTCACTGCAGTGCATCCCCAGTGGTGCCAGTGCACTCTCTGGACTCACTGCACTGCATCCCCAGTAGTGCCAGTGCACTCTCTGGACTCACTGCACTGCATCCCCAGTGCTGCCAGTGCACTCACTGGATTCACTGCACTGCATCCTCAGTGGTGCCAGTGTACTCTCTGGACTCACTGCACTGCATCCCCAGTGGTGCCAGTGCACTCTGTGGACTCACTGTACTGCATCCCCAGTGGTGCCAGTGCAGTCTCTGGAGTAACTGCACTGCATCCCCACTGGTGCCAAAGCACTCTCTGGACTCCCAGCACCGCATCCCCAGTGGTGCCAGTGCACTCTCTGGACTCACTGCACTGCATCCCCAGTGGTGCCAGTGCACTCTCTGGACTCACTGCACTGCATCCCCAGTGGTGCCAGTGCACTCTCTGGACTCACTGCAGTGCATCCCCAGTGGTGCCAGTGCACTCTCTGGACTCACTGAAGTGCATTCTCAGTGGTGCCAGTGCACTCTCTGGACTCACTGCAGTGCATCCCCAGTGGTGCCAGTACACTCACTGGACTCACTGCACTGCATCCCCAGTGGTGCCAGTGCACTCTCTGGACTCACTAAACTGCATCACCAGTGGTGCCACTGCACTCTCTGGACTCACTGCACTGCATCCCCAGTGGTGCCTGTGCGCTCTCTGGAGTCACAGCACTGCATTCTCAGTGGTGCCAGTGCACTCTCTGGACTCACTGCACTGCATCCCCAGTGGTGCCAGTGCACTCTCTGGACTCACTGAACTGCATCCCCAGTGGTGCCAGTGCACTCTCTGGACTCACTGCACTGCATCCCCAGTGCTGCCAGTGCACTCTCTGGACTTACTGCACTGCATCCCCAGTGGTGCCACTGCACTCTCTGGACTCACTGCACTGCTTCCCCAGTGGTGCCAGTGCACTCTCTGGACTCACTGCACTGCATCCCCAGTGGTGACAGTGCACTCACTGGACTCACTGCAGTGCATCCCCAGTGGTGCCAGTGCACTCTCTGGAGTCACTGCACTGCATCCCCAGTGGTGCCAGTGCACTCTCTGGACTCACTGCACTGCATCCCCAGTGGTTCCAGCACACTCTCTGGACTCACTGCACTGCATCCCCAGTAGTGCTAGTGCACTCTGTGGACTCACTGCACTGCATCCCCAGTGGTGCCAGTGCACTCTCTGGACTCACTGAAGTGCATTCTCAGTGGTGCCACTGCACTCTCTGGACTCACTTCAGTGCATCACCAGTGGTGCCAGTACACTCTCTGGACTCACTGCAGTGCATCCCCAGTGGTGCCAGTGCACTCTCTGGACTCACTGCACTGTATCCCCAGTGGAGCCAGTGCACTCTCTGGACTCACTGCAGTGCATCCGCAGTGGTGCCATTGCACTCTCTGGACTCACTGCACTGCATCCCCAGTGGTGCCAGTGCACTCTCTGGACTCACTGCACTGCATCCCCAGTGCTGTCAGTGCACTCTCTTGAGTCACTGCACTGCATCCCCTGTGGTGCAAGAGCACTCTCTGGACTCACAGCAGTGCATCACCAGTGGTGCCAGTGCACTCTCTGGACTCACTGCACTGCATCCCCAGTGGTGCCAGTGCACTCTGTGGACTCACTGCACTTCATCGCCAGTGGTGCTAGTGCACTGTGTGGACTCACTGTACTGCATCCCCAGTGGTGCCAGTGCAATCTCTGGACTCACTGCAGTGCATCCCCAGTGGTGCCAGTGCACTCTCTGGACTCACTGAAGTGCATTCCCCAGTGGTGCCAGTGCACTCTCTGGACTCACTGAACTGCATCCCCTGTAGTGACAGTGCACTCTCTGGACTCACTGCAGTGCATCCCCAGTGGTGCCAGTGCACTCTCTGAACTCACTGCAGTGCATCCCCAGTGGTGCCAGTGCACTCTTTCGAGTCACTGCAGTGCATCCCCAGTGGTGCCAGTGCACTCTCTGGACTCACTGCAGTGCATCCCCAGTGGTGCCAGTGCACTCTCTGGACTCACTGCAGTGCATCCCCAGTGGTGCCAGTGCGCTCTCTGGAGTCACAGCACTGCATCCCCAGTGGTGCCAGTGCAATCTCTGGACTCACTGCACTGCATCCCCAGTGGTGCCAGTGCACTCTCTGGACTCACTGAAGTGCATTCTCAGTGGTGCCAGTGCACTCTCTGGACTCACTGCACTGCATCCCCAGTGGTGCCAGTGCACTCTCTGGACTCACTGCACTGCATCCCCAGTGGTGCCAGTGCACTCTCTGGACTCACTGCACTGCATCGCCAGTGCACTCTCTGGACTCACTGCAGGGCATCCCCGGTGGAGCCAGTGTACTCTCAGGACTCACTGCAGTGCATCCCCAGTGGTGCCAGTGCACTCTCTGGACTCACTGCACTGCATCCCCAGTGGTGCCAGTGCACTCTCTGGACTCACTGCACTGCACCCCAATGCTGCCAGTGCACTCTCTGGCGTCACTGCACTGCATCCCCCGTGGTGCAAGTGCACTCTCTGGACTCACTGGAGTGCATCACCTGTGGTGCCAGTGCACTCTCTGGACTCACTGCACTGCATCCCCAGTGCTGCCAGTGCACTCTCTGGACTCACTGCACTGCATCACCTGTGGTGCCAGTGCACTCTCAGGACTCACTGCACCGCATCCGCAGTAGTGCCAGTGCACTCTCTAGAGTCACTGCGCTGCATCCCAGGTTGTGCCAGTGCACTCTCTGGACTCACTGCAGCGCATCCCCAGTGGTGCCAGTGCACTCTCTGGAGTGACTGCAGTGCATCCCCAGTGGTGCCAGTGCACTCACTGGAGTGACTGCAGTGCATCCCCAGTGGTGCCAGTGCACTCTCTGGACTCGCGTCACTGCATCCCCAGTGGTGCCAGTGCACTCTCTGGACTCACTGCAGCGCATCCCCAGTGGTGCCAGTGCACTCTCTGGAGTGAATGCAGCGCATCCCCAGTGGTGCCAGTGCACTCTCTGGAGTGACTGCAGTGCATCACCAGTGGTGCCAGTGCACTCTCTGGACTCGCGTCACTGCATCCCCAGTGGTGCCAGTGGACTCTCTGGACTCGCGTCACTGCATCCCCAGTGGTGCCAGTGCACTCTCTGGACTCACTGAAGTGCATCCCCAGTGGTGCCAGTGCACTCTCTGGACTCACTGCAGTGCATTCCCGGTGGTGCCAGTGCACTCACTGGACTCACTGCAGTGCATCCCCAGTGGTGCTAGTACACTCTGGACTCACTGCAGTGCATCCCCAGTGGTGACAGTGCACTCTCTGGACTCACTGCAGTGCATCCCCACTGGTGCCAGTGCACTCTCTAGAGTCACTGTACTGCATCCCCAGTGGTGCCAGTGCACTCTCTGGACTCACCGCACTGCACCCTGAGTGGTGCCAGTGCACTCTCTGGACTCACTGCACCGCATCCCCAGTGGTGCCAGTGCACTCTCTAGAGTCACTGCGCTGCATCCCCAGTGGTGCCAGTGCTTTCTCTGGACTCACTGTACTGCATCCCCAGTGGTGCCAAAGCACTCTCTCTACTCCCGCCACCGCATCCCCAGTGGTTCCAGTGCACTCTCTGGACTCACTGCACTGCATCCCCAGTGGTGCCAGTGCACTCTCTGGACTCACTGCACTGCATCCCCAGTGGTGCCAGTGCACTCTCTGGAGTGACTGCAGTGCATCCCCAGTGGTGCCAGTGCACTCTCTGGACTCGCGTCAATGCATCCCCAGTGGTGCTAATGCACTCTGGACTCACTGCACTGCATCCCGAGTGGTGCCAGTGCACTCTCTGGACTCACTGCACTGCATCCCCAGTGGTGCCAGTGCACTCTCTGGACTCACTGCAGTGCATCCCTAGTGGTGCCAGTGCACTCTCTGGACTCACTGCAGTGCATTCCCAGTGGTGCCAGTGCACTCTTTCGACTCACTGCACTGCAGCCCCATTGGTGCCAGTGCACTCTCTGGACTCACTGCACTGCATCACAGGTGGTGCCAGTGCACTCTCTGGACTCACTGCACTGCATCCCCAGTGGTGCCAGTGCACTCTCTGGACTCACTGCACTGCATCCCCAGTGGTGCCAGTGCACTCTCTGCACTCACTTCTCTGCATTCCCAGTGGTGCCAGTGAAGTCTCTGGACTCACTGCACTGCATCCACAGTGGTGCCAGTGCAATCTCTGGACTCACTGCAGTGCATCACCAGTGGTGCCAGTGCACTCTCTGGACTCACTGCACTGCATCCCCAGTGGTGCCAGTGCACTCTCTGGACTCACTGCAGTGCATCCCCAGTGGTGCCAGTGCACTCTCTGGACTCACTGCACTGCATCCCCAGTGGTGCAAGTGCACTCTCTCGAGTCACGGCACTACATCCCCAGTGGTGCCAGTGCACTCACTGGACTCACTGTACTGCATCATCTGTGGTGCCAGTGCACTCTCTGGACTCACTGCAATGCATCCCCAGTGGTGCCAGTGCACTCTCTGGACTCACTGCACTGCATCCCCAGTGGTGCCAGTGCACTCTCTGGACTCACTGCACTGTATCCCCAATGGTGCCAGTGCACTCACTGGATTCACTGCAGTGCATCCCCAGTGGTGCCAGTGCACTCTCTGGACTCACTGCACTGCATCCCCAGTGGTGCCAGTGCACTCTGTGGACTCACTGCACTGCATCCCCAGTGGTGCCAGTGCACTCTCTGGACTCACTGCACTGTATCCCCAGTGGTGCCAGTGCACTCACTGGATTCACTGCAGTGCATCCCCAGTGGTGCCAGTGCACTCTCTGGACTCACTGCACTGCATCCCCAGTGGTGCCAGTGCACTCTGTGGACTCACTGCACTGCATCCCCAGTGGTGACAGTGCACTCTCTGGACTCACTGCAGTGCATCCCCACTGGTGCCAGTGCACTCTCTGGACTCACTGCAGTGCATCCCCAGTGGTGCCAGTGCACTCTCTGGACTCACTGCACTGCATCCCCAGTGGTGCCAGTGCACTCTCTGGAGTCACAGCACTGCATCCCCAGTGGTGCCAGTGCACTCTGTGGACTCACTGTACTGCATCCCCAGTGGTGACAGTGCACTCTCTGGACTCACTGCAGTGCATCCCCAGTGGAGCCAGTGCACTCTCTGGACTCACTGCAGTGCATCCCCACTGGTGCCAGTGCACTCTCTGGACTCACTGCAGTGCATCCCCAGTGGTGCCAGTGCACTCTCTGGACTCACTGCACTGCATCCCCACTGGTGCCAAAGCACTCTCTGGACTCACTGCAGTGCATCCCCAGTGGTGCCAGTGCACTCTCTGGACTCATTGAAGTGCATTCTCAGTGGTGCCAGTGCACTCTCTGGACTCACTGCAGTGCATCCCCAGTGGTGCCAGTACACTCACTGGACTCACTGCACTGCATCCCCAGTGGTGCCAGCGCACTCTCTGGACTCACTAAACTGCATCCCCAGTGGTGCCACTGCACTCTCTGGACTCACTGCAGTGCATCCCCACTGGTGCCAGTGCACTCTCTGGGCTCACTGCAGTGCATCCCCAGTGGTGCCAGTGCACTCTCTGGACTCACTGCACTGCATCCCCAGTGGTGCCAGTGCGCTCTCTGGAGTCACAGCACTGCATCCCCAGTGGTGCCAGTGCAATCTCTGGACTCACTGCACTGCATCCCCAGTGGTGCCAGTGCACTCTCTGGACTCACTGCACTGCATCCCCGGTGGTGCCAGTGCAGTCTCTGGAGTAACTGCACTGCATCCCCACTGGTGCCAAAGCACTCTCTGGACTCCCAGCACCGCATCCCCAGTGGTGCCAGTGCACTCTCTGGACTCACTGCACTGCATCCCCAGTGGTGCCAGTGCACTCTCTGGACTCACTGCACTGCATCTCCAGTGGTGCCAGTGCACTCTCTGGACTCACTGCAGTGCATACCCAGTGGTGCCAGTGCACTCTCTGGACTCACTGAAGTGCATTCTCAGTGGTGCCAGTGCACTCTCTGGACTCACTGCAGTGCATCCCCAGTGGTGCCAGTACACTCACTGGACTCACTGCACTGCATCCCCAGTGGTGCCAGTGCACTCTCTGGACTCACTAAACTGCATCACCAGTGGTGCCACAGCACTCTCTGGACTCACTGCACTGCTTCCCCCGTGGTGCCAGTGCACTCACTGGACTCACTGCAGTGCATCCCCAGTGGTGCCAGTGCACTCTCTGGGCTCACTGCAGTGCATCCCCAGTGGTGCCAGTGCACTCTCTGGACTCACTGCACTGCATCCCCAGTGGTGCCAGTGCGCTCTCTGGAGTCACAGCACTGCATCCCCAGTGGTGCCAGTGCAATCTCTGGACTCACTGTAGTGCATCCCCAGTGGTGCCAGTGCACTCTCTGGACTCACTGCACTGCATCCCCGGTGGTGCCAGTGCACTCTCTGGAGTAACTGCACTGCATCCCCACTGGTGCCAAAGCACTCTCTGGACTCACTGCACTGCATCCCCAGTGGTGCCAGTGCACTCTCTGGACTCACTGCACTGCATGCCCAGTGGTGCCAGTGCACTCTCTGGACTCACTGCACTGCATCCCCAGTGGTGCCAGTGCACTCTGTGGACTCACTGTACTGCATCCCCAGTGGTGACAGTGCACTCTCTGGACTCACTGCAGTGCATCCCCAGTGGTGCCAGTGCACTCTCTGGACTCACTGCACTGCATCCCCAGTGGTGCCAGTGCACTCTCTGGACTCACTGCACTGAAGCCCCAGTGGTGCCAGTGCACTCACTGGACTCACTGCACTGCATCCCCAGTGGTGCCAGTGCACTCTCTGGACTCACTGCACTGCATCCCCAGTGGTGCCAGTGCACTCTCTGGACTCACTGCAGGGCATCCCCAGTGGTGCCAGTGCAATCTCTGGACTCACTGTAGTGCATCCCCAGTGGTGCCAGTGAACTCTCTGGACTCACTGCAGTGCATCCCCAGTGGTGCCAGTGTACTCTCTGGACTCACTGCACTGCATCCCCAGTGGTGCCAGTGCACTCTCTGGACTCACTGCACTGCATCCCCACTGGTGCCAGTGTACTCTCTGGACTCACTGCACTGCATCCCCAGTGGTGCCAGTGCACTCACTGGACTCACTGGACACATCCCCAGTGGTGCCAGTGCACTCTCTGGACTCACTGCAGTGCATCCCCAGTGGTGCCAGTGCACTCTCTGGACTCACTGCACTTCATCCCCACTGGTGCCAGTGTACTCTCTGGACTCACTGCAGTGCATCCCCAGTGGTGCCAGTGCACTCTCTGGACTCACTGCACTGCATCCCCACTGGTGCCAGTGCACTCTCTGGACTCAATGCACTGCATCCCCAGTGGTGCCAGTGCACTCTCTGGACTCACTGCAGTGCATCCCCAGTGGTGCAAGTGCAATCTCTGGACTCACTGTAGTGCATCCCCAGTGATGCCAGTGCACTCTCTGTACTCACTGCTGTGCATCCCCAGTGGTGCCAGTGCACTCACTGGACTCACTGCAGTGCATCCCCACTGGTGCCAGTGCACTCTCTGGACTCACTGCACTGCATCCCCAGTGGTGCCAGTCACTCTCTGGACTCACTGCACTGCAGCCCCATTGGTGCCAGTGCACTCTCTGGACTCACTGCACTGCATCACAGGTAGTGCCAGTGCACTCTCTGGACTCACTGCACTGCATCCCCAGTGGTGCCAGTGCACTCTCTGGACTCACTGCACTGCATCCCCAGTGGTGCCAGTGCACTCTCTGCACTCACTTCTCTGCATTCCCAGTGGTGCCAGTGAAGTCTCTGGACTCACTGCACTGCATCCCCAGTGGTACCAGTGCAATCTCTGGACTCACTGCAGTGCACCACCAGTGGTGCCAGTGCACTCTCTGGACTCACTGCACTGCATCCCCAGTGGTGCCAGTGCACTCTCTGGACTCACTGCAGTGCATCCCCAGTGGTGCCAGTGCACTCTCTGGACTCACTGCACTGCATCCCCAGTGGTGCAAGTGCACTCTCTCGAGTCCCTGCACTACATCCCCAGTGGTGCCAGTGCACTCACTGGACTCACTGTACTGCATCATCTGTGGTGCCAGTGCACTCTCTGGACTCACTGCAATGCATCCCCAGTGGAGCCAGTGCACTCTCTGGACTCACTGCACTGCATCCCCAGTGGTGCCAGTGCACTCTCTGGACTCACTGCACTGTATCCCCAGTGGTGCCAGTGCACTCACTGGATTCACTGCAGTGCATCCCCAGTGGTGCCAGTGCACTCTCTGGACTCACTGCACTGCATCCCCAGTGGTGCCAGTGCACTCTGTGGACTCACTGCACTGCATCCCCAGTGGTGCCAGTGCACTCTCTGGACTCACTGCAGTGCATCCCCAGTGGTGACAGTGCACTCTCTGGACTCACTGCAGTGCATCCCCAGTGGTGCCAGTGCACTCTCTGGACTCACTGCACTGCATCCCCAGTGGTGCCAGTGCAGTCTCTGGAGTAACTGCAGTGCATCCCCACTGGTGCCAAAGCACTCTCTGGACTCCCGGCACCGCATCCTCAGTGGTGCCAGTGCACTCTCTGGACTCACTGCACTGCATCCCCAGTGGTGCCAGTGCACTCTCTGGAGTCACAGCACTGCATCCCCAGTGGTGCCAGTGCACTCTCTGGACTCACTGCAGTGCATCCCCAGTGGTGCCAGTACACTCACTGGACTCACTGCACTGCATCCCCAGTGGTGCCAGTGCACTCTCTGGACTCACTAAACTGCATCACCAGTGGTGCCTCTGCACTCTCTGGACTCACTGCACTGCTTCCGCAGTGGTGCCAGTGCACTCACTGGACTCACTGCAGTGCATCCCCACTGGTGCCAGTGCACTCTCTGGGCTCACTGCAGTGCATCCCCAGTGGTGCCAGTGCACTCTCTGGACTCACTGCAGTGCATCCCCAGTGCTGCCAGTGCACTCTCTGGACTCACTGCACTGCATCCCTAGTGGTGCCACTGCACTCTCTGGACTCACTGCACTGCTTCCCCAGTGGTGCCAGTGCACTCTCTGGACTCACTGCAGGGCATCCCCAGTGGTGCCAGTGCACTCTCTGGACTCACTGCAGTGCATCCCCAATGGTGCCAGTGCACTCTCTGGACTCACTGCAGTGCATTCTCAGTGGTGCCAGTGCACTCTCTGGACTCACTTCAGTGCATCCCCAGTGGTGCCAGTACACTCTCTGGCCTCACTGCAGTGCATACCCAGTGGTGCCAGTGCACTCTCTGGACTCACTGCAGTGCATCCCCAGTGCAGCCAGTGCACTCTCTGGACTCACTGCAGTGCATCCGCAGTGGTGCCATTGCACTCTCTGGACTCACTGCACTGCATCTCCAGTGGTGCCAGTGCACTCTCTGGACTCACTGTACTGCACCCCCAGTGGTGCCAGTGCACTCACTGGACTGACTGCACTGCATCCCCAGTGGTGCCAGTGCACTCTCAGGACTCACAGCAGTGCATCACCAGTGGTGCCAGTGCACTCTCTGGACTCACTGCACTGCATCCCCAGTGGTGCCAGTGCACTCTCTGGACTCACTGCACTGCATCCCCAGTGGTGCTAGTGCACTGTGTGGACTCACTGTACTGCATCCCCAGTGGTGCCAGTGCAATCTCTGGACTCACTGCAGTGCATCCCCAGTGGTGCCAGTGCACTCTCAGGACTCACTGCACTGCATCCCCAGTGGGGCCAGTGCACTCTCTGGACTCACTGCACTGCATCCCCAGTAGTGACAGTGCACTCTCTGGACTCACTGCAGTGCATCCCCAGTGGTGCCAGTGCACTCTCTGGACTCACTGCACTGCATCCCCAGTAGTGCCAGTGCACTCTCTGGACTCACTGCACTGCATCCCCAGTGCTGCCAGTACACTCACTGGATTCACTGCACTGCATCCCCAGTGGTGCCAGTGCACTCTCTGGAGTCACAGCACTGCATCCCCAGTGGTGACAGTGCACTCTCTGGACTCACTGCACTGCATCCCCAGTGGTGACAGTGCACTCTCTGGACTCACGGCACTGCATCCCCAGTGGTGCCAGTGCACTCTCTGGACTCACTGCACTGCATCCCCAGTGGTGCCAGTGCAGTCTCTGGAGTAACTGCAGTGCATCCCCACTGGTACCAAAGCACTCTCTGGACTCCCGGCACCGCATCCCCAGTGGTGCCAGTGCACTCTCTGGACTCACTGCACTGCATCCCCAGTGGTGCCAGTGCACTCTCTGGAGTCACAGCACTGCATCCCCAGTGGTGCCAGTGCACTCTCTGGACTCACTGAAGTGCATCCCCAGTGGTGCCAGTGCACTCTCTGGACTCACTGAAGTGCATTCTCAGTGGTGCCAGTGCACTCTCTGGACTCACTGCAGTGCATCCCGAGTGGTGCCAGTACACTCACTGGACTCACTGCACTGCATCCCCAGTGGTGCCAGTGCACTCTCTGGACTCACTAAACTGCATCACCAGTGGTGCCTCTGCACTCTCTGGACTCACTGCACTGCTTCCCCAGTGGTGCCAGTGCACTCACTGGACTCACTGCAGTGCATCCCCACTGGTGCCAGTGCACTCTCTGGGCTCACTGCAGTGCATCCCCAGTGGTGCCAGTGCACTCTCTGGACTCACTGCACTGCATCCCCAGTGGTGCCTGTGCGCTCTCTGGAGTCACAGCACTGCATCCCCAGTGGTGCCAGTGCAATCTCTGGACTCACTGCACTGCATCCCCAGTGGTGCCAGTGCACTCTCTGGACTCACTGAAGTGCATTCTCAGTGGTGCCAGTGCACTCTCTGGACTCACTGCACTGCATCCCCAGTGGTGCCAGTGCACTCTCTGGACTCACTGAACTGCATCCCCAGTGGTGCCAGTGCACTCTCTGGACTCACTGCACTGCATCCCCAGTGCTGCCAGTGCACTCTCTGGACTCACTGCACTGCATCCCCAGTGGTGCTAGTGCACTCTGTGGACTCACTGCAGTGCATCCCCAGTGGTGCCAGTGCACTCTCTGGACTCACTGAAGTGCATTCTCAGTGGTGCCAGTGCACTCTCTGGACTCACTTCAGTGCATCCCCAGAGGTGCCAGTACACTCTCTGGACTCACTGCAGTGCATCCCCAGTGGTGCCAGTGCACTCTCTGGACTCACTGCAGTGCATCCCCAGTGCAGCCAGTGCACTCTCTGGACTCACTGCAGTGCATCCGCAGTGGTGCCATTGCACTCTCTGGACTCACTGCACTGCATCTCCAGTGGTGCCAGTGCACTCTCTGGACTCACTGCACTGCATCCCCAGTTGTGCCAGTGCACTCTCTGGACTCAATGCACTGCATCCCCAGTGGTGCCAGTGCACTCTCTGGACTCACTGCACTGCATCCCCAGTGGTGCCAGTGCACTCTCTGGACTCACTGAAGTGCATTCTCAGTGGTGCCAGTGCACTCTCTGGACTCACTTCAGTGCATCTCCAGAGGTGCCAGTACACTCTCTGGACTCACTGCAGTGCATCCCCAGTGGTGCCAGTGCACTCTCTGGACTCACTGCAGTGCATCCCCAGTGCAGCCAGTGCACTCTCTGGACTCACTGCAGTGCATCCGCAGTGGTGCCATTGCACTCTCTGGACTCACTGCACTGCATCTCCAGTGGTGCCTGTGCACTCTCTGGACTCACTGCACTGCATCCCCAGTGCTGCCAGTGCACTCTCTTGAGTCACTGCACTGCATCTCCTGTGGTGCAAGAGCACTCTCTGGACTCACAGCAGTGCATCACCAGTGGTGCCAGTGCACTCTCTGGACTCACTGCACTGCATCCCCAGTGGTGCCAGTGCACTCTCTGGACTCACTGCACTGCATCCCCAGTGGTGCTAGTGCACTGTGTGGATTCACTGTACTGCATCCCCAGTGGTGCTAGTGCACTCTGTGGACTCACTGCAGTGCATCCCCAGTGGTGCCAGTGCACTCTCTGGACTCACTGAAGTGCATTCTCAGTGGTGCCAGTGCACTCTCTGGACTCACTTCAGTGCATCCCCAGAGGTGCCAGTACACTCTCTGGACTCACTGCAGTGCATCCCCAGTGGTGCCAGTGCACTCTCTGGACTCACTGTACTGCATCCCCAGTGCAGCCAGTGCACTCTCTGGACTCACTGCAGTGCATCCGCAGTGGTGCCATTGCACTCTCTGGACTCACTGCACTGCATCTCCAGTGGTGCCAGTGCACTCTCTGGACTCACTGCACTGCATCCCCAGTTGTGCCAGTGCACTCTCTGGACTCAATGCACTGCATCCCCAGTGGTGCCAGTGCACTCTCTGGACTCACTGCACTGCATCCCCAGTGGTGCCAGTGCACTCTCTGGACTCACTGAAGTGCATTCTCAGTGGTGCCAGTGCACTCTCTGGACTCAATGCAGTGCATCCCGAGTGGTGCCAGTACACTCACTGGACTCACTGCACTGCATCCCCAGTGGTGCCAGTGCACTCTCTGGACTCACTAAACTGCATCACCAGTGGTGCCTCTGCACTCTCTGGACTCACTGCACTGCTTCCCCAGTGGTGCCAGTGCACTCACTGGACTCACTGCAGTGCATCCCCACTGGTGCCATTGCACTCTCTGGGCTCACTGCAGTGCATCCCCAGTGGTGCCAGTGCACTCTCTGGACTCACTGCACTGCATCCCCAGTGGTGCCTGTGCGCTCTCTGGAGTCACAGCACTGCATCCCCAGTGGTGCCAGTGCAATCTCTGGACTCACTGCACTGCATCCCCAGTGGTGCCAGTGCACTCTCTGGACTCACTGAAGTGCATTCTCAGTGGTGCCAGTGCACTCTCTGGACTCACTGCACTGCATCCCCAGTGGTGCCAGTGCACTCTCTGGACTCACTGAACTGCATCCCCAGTGGTGCCAGTGCACTCTCTGGACTCAATGCACTGCATCCCCAGTGCTGCAAGTGCACTCTCTGGACTCACTGCACTGCATCCCCAGTGGTGCTAGTGCACTCTGTGGACTCACTGCAGTGCATCCCCAGTGGTGCCAGTGCACTCTCTGGACTCACTGAAGTGCATTCTCAGTGGTGCCAGTGCACTCTCTGGACTCACTTCAGTGCATCTCCAGAGGTGCCAGTACACTCTCTGGACTCACTGCAGTGCATCCCCAGTGGTGCCAGTGCACTCTCTGGACTCACTGCAGTGCATCCCCAGTGCAGCCAGTGCACTCTCTGGACTCACTGCAGTGCATCCGCAGTGGTGCCATTGCACTCTCTGGACTCACTGCACTGCATCTCCAGTGGTGCCTGTGCACTCTCTGGACTCACTGCACTGCATCCCCAGTGCTGCCAGTGCACTCTCTTGAGTCACTGCACTGCATCTCCTGTGGTGCAAGAGCACTCTCTGGACTCACAGCAGTGCATCACCAGTGGTGCCAGTGCACTCTCTGGACTCACTGCACTGCATCCCCAGTGGTGCCAGTGCACTCTCTGGACTCACTGCACTGCATCCCCAGTGGTGCTAGTGCACTGTGTGGATTCACTGTACTGCATCCCCAGTGGTGCCAGTGCAATCTCTGGACTCACTGCAGTGCATCACCAGTGGTGCCAGTGCACTCTCAGGACTCACTGCACTGCATCCCCAGTGGGGCCAGTGCACTCTCTGGACTCACTGCACTGCATCCCCAGTAGTGACAGTGCACTCTCTGGACTCACTGCAGTGCATCCCCAGTGGTGCCAGTGCACTCTCTGGACTCACTGCACTGCATCCCCAGTAGTGCCAGTGCACTCTCTGGACTCACTGCACTGCATCCCCAGTGCTGCCAGTGCACTCACTGGATTCACTGCACTGCATCCTCAGTGGTGCCAGTGCACTCTCTGGACTCACTGCACTGCATCCCCAGTGGTGCCAGTGCACTCTGTGGACTCACTGTACTGCATCCCCAGTGGTGCCAGTGCAGTCTCTGGAGTAACTGCACTGCATCCCCACTGGTGCCAAAGCACTCTCTGGACTCCCAGCACCGCATCCCCAGTGGTGCCAGTGCACTCTCTGGACTCACTGCACTGCATCCCCAGTGGTGCCAGTGCACTCTCTGGACTCACTGCACTGCATCCCCAGTGGTGCCAGTGCACTCTCTGGACTCACTGCAGTGCATCCCCAGTGGTGCCAGTGCACTCTCTGGACTCACTGAAGTGCATTCTCAGTGGTGCCAGTGCACTCTCTGGACTCACTGCAGTGCATCCCCAGTGGTGCCAGTACACTCACTGGACTCACTGCACTGCATCCCCAGTGGTGCCAGTGCACTCTCTGGACTCACTAAACTGCATCACCAGTGGTGCCACTGCACTCTCTGGACTCACTGCACTGCATCCCCAGTGGTGCCTGTGCGCTCTCTGGAGTCACAGCACTGCATTCTCAGTGGTGCCAGTGCACTCTCTGGACTCACTGCAGTGCATCACCAGTGGTGCCAGTGCACTCTCTGGACTCACTGAACTGCATCCCCAGTGGTGCCAGTGCACTCTCTGGACTCACTGCACTGCATCCCCAGTGCTGCCAGTGCACTCTCTGGACTTACTGCACTGCATCCCCAGTGGTGCCACTGCACTCTCTGGACTCACTGCACTGCTTCCCCAGTGGTGCCAGTGCACTCTCTAGACTCACTGCACTGCATCCCCAGTGGTGCCAGTGCACTCACTGGACTCACTGCAGTGCATCCCCAGTGGTGCCAGTGCACTCTCTGGAGTCACTGCACTGCATCCCCAGTGGTGCCAGTGCACTCTCTGGACTCACTGCACTGCATCCCCAGTGGTTCCAGCACACTCTCTGGACTCACTGCACTGCATCCCCAGTAGTGCTAGTGCACTCTGTGGACTCACTGCACTGCATCCCCAGTGGTGCCAGTGCACTCTCTGGACTCACTGAAGTGCATTCTCAGTGGTGCCACTGCACTCTCTGGACTCACTTCAGTGCATCACCAGTGGTGCCAGTACACTCTCTGGACTCACTGCAGTGCATCCCCAGTGGTGCCAGTGCACTCTCTGGACTCACTGCACTGTATCCCCAGTGGAGCCAGTGCACTCTCTGGACTCACTGCAGTGCATCCGCAGTGGTGCCATTGCACTCTCTGGACTCACTGCACTGCATCCCCAGTGGTGCCAGTGCACTCTCTGGACTCACTGCACTGCATCCCCAGTGCTGTCAGTGCACTCTCTTGAGTCACTGCACTGCATCCCCTGTGGTGCAAGAGCACTCTCTGGACTCACAGCAGTGCATCACCAGTGGTGCCAGTGCACTCTCTGGACTCACTGCACTGCATCCCCAGTGGTGCCAGTGCACTCTCTGGACTCACTGCACTTCATCGCCAGTGGTGCTAGTGCACTGTGTGGACTCACTGTACTGCATCCCCAGTGGTGCCAGTGCAATCTCTGGACTCACTGCAGTGCATCCCCAGTGGTGCCAGTGCACTCTCTGGACTCACTGAAGTGCATTCTCAGTGGTGCCAGTGCACTCTCTGGACTCACTGAACTGCATCCCCTGTAGTGACAGTGCACTCTCTGGACTCACTGCAGTGCATCCCCAGTGGTGCCAGTGCACTCTCTGGACTCACTGCACTGCTTCCCCAGTGGTGCCAGTGCACTCTTTCAAGTCACTGCAGTGCATCCCCAGTGGTGCCAGTGCACTCTCTGGACTCACTGCAGTGCATCCCCAGTGGTGCCAGTGCACTCTCTGGACTCACTGCAGTGCATCCCCAGTGGTGCCAGTGCGCTCTCTGGAGTCACAGCACTGCATCCCCAGTGGTGCCAGTGCAATCTCTGGACTCACTGCACTGCATCCCCAGTGGTGCCAGTGCACTCTCTGGACTCACTGAAGTGCATTCTCAGTGGTGCCAGTGCACTCTCTGGACTCACTGCACTGCATCCCCAGTGGTGCCAGTGCACTCTCTGGACTCACTGCAGTGCATCCCCAGTGGTGCCAGTGCACTCTCTGGACTCACTGCACTGCATCGCCAGTGTACTCTCAGGACTCACTGCAGGGCATCCCCAGTGGTGCCAGTGCACTCTCTGGACTCACTGCACTGCATCCCCAGTGGTGCCAGTGCACTCTCTGGACTCACTGCACTGCACCCCAATGCTGCCAGTGCACTCTCTGGCGTCACTGCACTGCATCCCCCGTGGTGCAAGTGCACTCTCTGGACTCACTGGAGTGCATCACCTGTGGTGCCAGTGCACTCTCTGGACTCACTGCACTGCATCCCCAGTGCTGCCAGTGCACTCTCTGGACTCACTGCACTGCATCACCTGTGGTGCCAGTGCACTCTCAGGACTCACTGCACCGCATCCGCAGTAGTGCCAGTGCACTCTCTAGAGTCACTGCGCTGCATCCCAGGTTGTGCCAGTGCACTCTCTGGACTCACTGCAGCGCATCCCCAGTGGTGGCAGTGCACTCTCTGGAGTGACTGCAGTGCATCCCCAGTGGTGCCAGTGCACTCACTGGAGTGACTGCAGTGCATCCCCAGTGGTGCCAGTGCACTCTCTGGACTCGCGTCACTGCATCCCCAGTGGTGCCAGTGCACTCTCTGGACTCACTGCAGCGCATCCCCAGTGGTGCCAGTGCACTCTCTGGAGTGAATGCAGCGCATCCCCAGTGGTGCCAGTGCACTCTCTGGAGTGACTGCAGTGCATCACCAGTGGTGCCAGTGCACTCTCTGGACTCGCGTCACTGCATCCCCAGTGGTGCCAGTGGACTCTCTGGACTCGCGTCACTGCATCCCCAGTGGTGCCAGTGCACTCTCTGGACTCACTGAAGTGCATCCCCAGTGGTGCCAGTGCACTCTCTGGACTCACTGCAGTGCATTCCCGGTGGTGCCAGTGCACTCACTGGACTCACTGCAGTGCATCCCCAGTGGTGCTAGTACACTCTGGACTCACTGCAGTGCATCCCCAGTGGTGACAGTGCACTCTCTGGACTCACTGCACCGCATCCCCAGTGGTGCCAGTGCACTCTCTAGAGTCACTGCGCTGCATCCCCAGTGGTGCCAGTGCTTTCTCTGGACTCACTGTACTGCATCCCCAGTGGTGCCAAAGCACTCTCTGGACTCCCGCCACCGCATCCCCAGTGGTTCCAGTGCACTCTCTGGACTCACTGCACTGCATCCCCAGTGGTGCCAGTGCACTCTCTGGACTCACTGCACTGCATCCCCAGTGGTGCCAGTGCACTCTCTGGAGTGACTGCAGTGCATCCCCAGTGGTGCCAGTGCACTCTCTGGACTCGCGTCAATGCATCCCCAGTGGTGCTAATGCACTCTGGACTCACTGCACTGCATCCCGAGTGTTGCCAGTGCACTCTCTGGACTCACTGCACTGCATCCCCAGTGGTGCCAGTGCACTCTCTGGACTCACTGCAGTGCATCCCTAGTGGTGCCAGTGCACTCTCTGGACTCACTGCAGTGCATTCCCAGTGGTGCCAGTGCACTCTTTCGACTCACTGCACTGCAGCCCCATTGGTGCCAGTGCACTCTCTGGACTCACTGCACTGCATCACAGGTGGTGCCAGTGCACTCTCTGGACTCACTGCACTGCATCCCCAGTGGTGCCAGTGCACTCTCTGGACTCACTGCACTGCATCCCCAGTGGTGCCAGTGCACTCTCTGCACTCACTTCTCTGCATTCCCAGTGGTGCCAGTGAAGTCTCTGGACTCACTGCACTGCATCCACAGTGGTGCCAGTGCAATCTCTGGACTCACTGCAGTGCATCACCAGTGGTGCCAGTGCACTCTCTGGACTCACTGCACTGCATCCCCAGTGGTGCCAGTGCACTCTCTGGACTCACTGCAGTGCATCCCCAGTGGTGCCAGTGCACTCTCTGGACTCACTGCACTGCATCCCCAGTGGTGCAAGTGCACTCTCTCGAGTCACGGCACTACATCCCCAGTGGTGCCAGTGCACTCACTGGACTCACTGTACTGCATCATCTGTGGTGCCAGTGCACTCTCTGGACTCACTGCAATGCATCCCCAGTGGTGCCAGTGCACTCTCTGGACTCACTGCACTGCATCCCCAGTGGTGCCAGTGCACTCTCTGGACTCACTGCACTGTATCCCCAATGGTGCCAGTGCACTCACTGGATTCACTGCAGTGCATCCCCAGTGGTGCCAGTGCACTCTCTGGACTCACTGCACTGCATCCCCAGTGGTGCCAGTGCACTCTGTGGACTCACTGCACTGCATCCCCAGTGGTGACAGTGCACTCTCTGGACTCACTGCAGTGCATCCCCAGTGGTGCCAGTGCACTCTCTGGACTCACTGCACTGCATCCCCAGTGGTGCCAGTGCACTCTCTGGAGTAACTGCAGTGCATCCCCACTGGTGCCAAAGCACTCTCTGCACTCCCGGCACCGCATCCCCAGTGGTGCCAGTGCACTCTCTGGACTCACTGCACTGCATCCCCAGTGGTGCCAGTGCACTCTCTGGAGTCACAGCACTGCATCCCCAGTGGTGCCAGTGCACTCTCTGGACTCACTGCAGTGCATCCCCAGTGGTGCCAGTACACTCACTGGACTCACTGCACTGCATCCCCAGTGGTGCCAGTGCACTCTCTGGACTCACTGCACTGCATCCCCAGTTGTGCCTCTGCACTCTCTGGACTCACTGCACTGCTTCCCCAGTGGTGCCAGTTCACTCACTGGACTCACTGCAGTGCATCCCCACTGGTGCCAGTGCACTCTCTGGGCTCACTGCAGTGCATCCCCAGTGGTGCCAGTGCATTCTCTGGACTCACTGCACTGCATCCCCAGTGGTGCCTGTGCGCTCTCTGGAGTCACAGCACTGCATCCCCAGTGGTGCCAGTGCAATCTCTGGACTCACTGCACTGCATCCCCAGTGGTGCCAGTGTACTCTCTGGACTCACTGAAGTGCATTCTCAGTGGTGCCAGTGCACTCTCTGGACTCACTGCACTGCATCCCCAGTGGTGCCAGTGCACTCTCTGGACTCACTGAACTGCATCCCCAGTGGTGCCAGTCCACTCTCTGGACTCACTGCACTGCATCCCCAGTGCTGCCAGTGCACTCTCTGGACTCACTGCACTGCATCCCTAGTGGTGCCACTGCACTCTCTGGACTCACTGCACTGCTTCCCCAGTGGTGCCAGTGCACTCTCTGGACTCACTGCACTGCATCCCCAGTGGTGCCAGTGCACTCACTGGACTCACTGCAGTGCATCCCCACTGGTGCCAGTGCACTCTCTGGACTCACTGCACTGCATCCCCAGTGGTGCCAGTGCACTCTCTGGACTCACTGCACTGCATCCCCAGTGGTTCCAGCGCACTCTCTGGACTCACTGCACTGCATCCCCAGTGGTGACAGTGCACTCTCTGGACTCACTGCAGTGCATCCCCAGTGGTGCCAGTGCACTCTCTGGACTCACTGTACTGCACCCCCAGTGGTGCCAGTGCACTCACTGGACTGACTGCACTGCATCCCCAGTGGTGCCAGTGCACTCTCTGGACTCACTGCACTGCATCCCCACTGGTGCCAGTGTACTCTCTGGACTCACTGCACTGCATCCCCAGTGGTGCCAGTGCACTCACTGGACTCACTGCACTGCATCCCCAGTGGTGCCAGTGCACTCTCTGTTCTCACTGCACTGCATCCCCAGTGGTGCCAGTGCACTCTCTGGACTCACTGCAGTGCATCCCCAGTGCTGCCAGTGCACTCTCTGGACTCACTGCACTGCATCCCCACTGGTGCCAGTGTACTCTCTGGACTCACTGCAGTGCATCCCCAGTGGTGCCAGTGTACTCTCTGGACTCACTGCACTGCATCCCCAGTGGTGTCAGTGCACTCTCTGGACTCACTGAAGTGCATCCCCAGTTGTGCCAGTGCACTCTCTGGACTCAATGCACTGCATCCCCAGTGGTGCCAGTGCACTCTCTGGACTCACTGTACTGCACCCCCAGTGGTGCCAGTGCACTCACTGGACTGACTGCACTGCATCCCCAGTGGTGCCAGTGCACTCTCTGGACTCACTGCACTGCATCCCCACTGGTGCCAGTGTACTCTCTGGACTCACTGCACTGCATCCCCAGTGGTGCCAGTGCACTCACTGGACTCACTTCACTGCATCCCCAGTGGTGCCAGTGCACTCTCTGTTCTCACTGCACTGCATCCCCAGTGGTGCCAGTGCACTCTCTGGACTCACTGCAGTGCATCCCCAGTGGTGCCAGTGCACTCTCTGGACTCACTGCACTGCATCCCCACTGGTGCCAGTGTACTCTCTGGACTCACTGCAGTGCATCCCCAGTGGTGCCAGTGTACTCTCTGGACTCACTGCACTGCATCCCCAGTGGTGTCAGTGCACTCTCTGGACTCACTGCACTGCATCCCCAGTTGTGCCAGTGCACTCTCTGGACTCAATGCACTGCATCCCCAGTGGTGCCAGTGCACTCTCTGGACTCACTGCACTGCATCCCCAGTGGTGCCAGTGCAATCTCTGGATTCACTGAAGTGCATCCCCAGTGGTGCCAGTGCACTCTCTGGACTCACTGCAGTGCATCCCCAGTGGTGCCAGTGCACTCTCTGGACTCACTGTACTGCATCACCAGTGGTGCCAGTGCACTCTCTGGACTCACTGCAGTGCATTCCCAGTGGTGCCAGTGCACTCTTTGGACTCACTGCACTGCAGCCCCATTGGTGCCAGTGCACTCTCTGGACTCACTGCACTGCATCACAGGTGGTGCCAGTGCACTCTCTGGACTCACTGCACTGCATCCCCAGTGGTGCCAGTGCACTCTCTGGACTCACTGCACTGCATCCCCAGTGGTGCCAGTGCACTCTCTGCACTCACTTCTCTGCATTCCCAGTGGTGCCAGTGAAGTCTCTGGACTCACTGCACTGCATCCCCAGTGGTGCCAGTGCAATCTCTGGACTCACTGCAGTGCATCACCAGTGGTGCCAGTGCACTCTCTGGACTCACTGCACTGCATCCTCAGTGGCGCCAGTGCACTCTCTGGACTCACTGCAGTGCATCCCCAGTGGTGCCAGTGCACTCTCCGGACTCACTGCACTGCATCCCCAGTGGTGCAAGTGCACTCTCTCGAGTCACGGCACTACATCCCCAGTGGTGCCAGTGCACTCTCTGGACTCACTGCACTGCATCCCCAGTGGTGCTAGTGCACTGTGTGGACTCACTGTATTGCAACTCCAGTGGTGCCAGTGCAATCTCTGGACTCACTGCAGTGCATCCCCAGTGGTGCCAGTGCACTCTCAGGACTCACTGCACTGCATCCCCAGTGGGGCCAGTGCACTCTCTGGACTCACTGCACTGCATCCCCAGTAGTGACAGTGCACTCTCTGGACTCACTGCAGTGCATCCCCACTGGTGCCAGTGCACTCTCTGGACTCACTGCACTGCATCCCCAGTAGTGCCAGTGCACTCTCTGGACTCACTGCACTGCATCCCCAGTGCTGCCAGTGCACTCTCTGGACTCACTGCACTGCATCCCCAGTGGTGCCAGTGCACTCTCTGGACTCACTGCACTGCATCCCCAGTGGTGCCAGTGCACTCTGTGGACTCACTGTACTGCATCCCCACTGGTGCCAGTGCACTCACTGGACTCACTGCACTGCATCACCAGTGGTGCCAGTGCACTCTCTGGACTCACTAAACTGCATCCCCAGTGGTGCCAGTGCACTCTCTGGACTCACTGCACTGCTTCCCCAGTGGTGCCAGTGCACTCACTGGACTCACTGCAGTGCATCCCCACTGGTGCCAGTGCACTCTCTGGGCTCACTGCAGTGCATCCCCAGTGGTGCCAGTGCACTCTCTGGACTCACTGCACTGCATCCCCATTGGTGCCAGTGCGCTCTCTGGAGTCACTGAACTGCATGCCCAGTGGTGCCAGTGCAATCTCTGGACTCACTGAAGTGCATCCCCAGTGCAGCCAGTGCACTCTCTGGACTCACTGCACTGCATCCCCAGTGGTGCCAGTGCACTCTCTGGACTCACTGAACTGCATCCCCAGTGGTGCCAGTGCACTCTCTGGACTCACTGCACTGCATCCCCAGTGCTGCCAGTTGACTCTCTGGACTCACTGCACTGCATCCCTAGTGGTGCCATTGCACTCTCTGGACTCACTGCACTGCTTCCCCAGTGGTGCCAGTGCACTCTCTGGACTCACTGCACTGCATCCCCAGTGGTGCCAGTGCACTCACTGGACTCACTGCAGTGCATCCCCACTGGTGCCAGTGCACTCTCTGGACTCACTGCACTGCATCCCCAGTGGTGCCAGTGCACTCTCTGGACTCACTGCACTGCATCCCCAGTGGTTCCAGCACACTCTCTGGACTCACTGCACTGCATCCCCAGTGGTGACAGTGCACTCTGTGGACTCACTGCAGTGCATCCCCAGTGGTGCCAGTGCACTCTCTGGACTCACTGTACTGCACCCCCAGTGGTGCCAGTGCACTCACTGGACTGACTGCACTGCATCCCCAGTGGTGCCAGTGCACTCTCTGGACTCACTGCACTGCATCATCTGTGGTGCCAGTGTACTCTCTGGACTCACTGCACTGCATCCCCAGTGGTGCCAGTGCACTCACTGGACTCACTGGACACATCCCCAGTGGTGCCAGTGCACTCTCTGGACTCACTGCAGTGCATCCCCAGTGGTGCCAGTGCACTCTCTGGACTCACTGCACTGCATCCCCAGTGGTGCCAGTGTACTCTCTGGACTCACTGCAGTGCATCCCCAGTGGTGCCAGTGCACTCTCTGGACTCACTGCAGTGCATCCCCAGTGGTGCCAGTGCACTCTCTGGACTCACTGCACTGCATAGCCAGTGGTGCCAGTGCAATCTCTGGACTCACTGAAGTGCATCCCCAGTGGTGCCAGTGCACTCTCTGGACTCACTGCAGTGCATCCCCAGTGGTGCCAGTGCACTCTCTGGACTCACTGTACTGCATCACCAGTGGTGCCAGTGCACTCTCTGGACTCACTGCAGTGCATTCCCAGTGGTGCCAGTGCACTCTTTGGACTCACTGCACTGCAGCCCCATTGGTGCTAGTGCACTCTCTGGACTCACTGCACTGCATCACAGGTGGTGCCAGTGCACTCTCTGGACTCACTGCACTGCATCCCCAGTGGTGCCAGTGCACTCTCTGGACTCACTGCACTGCATCCCCAGTGGTGCCAGTGCACTCTCTGCACTCACTTCTCTGCATTCCCAGTGGTGCCAGTGAAGTCTCTGGACTCACAGCACTGCATCCAAAGTGGTGCCAGTGCACTCTCTGGACTCACTGCAGTGCATCACCAGTGGTGCCAGTGCACTCTCTGGACTCACTGCACTGCATCCTCAGTGGTGCCAGTGCACTCTCTGGACTCACTGCAGTGCATCCCCAGTGGTGCCAGTGCACTCTCTGGACTCACTGCACTGCATCCCCAGTGGTGCAAGTGCACTCTCTCGAGTCACGGCACTACATCCCCAGTGGTGCCAGTGCACTCACTGGACTCACTGTACTGCATCATCTGTGGTGCCAGTGCACTCTCTGGACTCACTGCAATGCATCCCCAGTGGTGCCAGTGCACTCTCTGGACTCACTGCACTGCATCCCCAGTGGTGCCAGTGCACTCTCTGGACTCACTGCACTGTATCCCCAGTGGTGCCAGTGCACTCACTGGATTCACTGCAGTGCATCCCCAGTGGTGCCAGTGCACTCTGTGGACTCACTGCACTGCATCCCCAGTGGTGCCAGTGCACTCTCTGGACTCACTGCACTGCATCCCCAGTGGTGACAGTGCACTCTCTGGACTCACTGCACTGCATCCCCAGTGGTGCCAGTGCACTCTCTGGACTCACTGCAGTGCATCCCCAGTGGTGCCAGTGCACTCTATGGACTCACTGCAGTGCATCCCCAGTGGTGCCAGTGCAGTCTCTGGAGAAACTGCAGTGCATCCCCAGTGGTGCCAAAGCACTCTCTGGACTCACTGCAGTGCATCCCCAGTGGTGCCAGTGCACTCTCTGGACTCACTGCACTGCATCCCCAGTGGTGCCAGTGCACTCTCTGGACTCACTGCAGTGCATCCCCAGTGGTGCCAGTGCACTCTCTGGACTCACTGTACTGCACCCCCAGTGGTGCCAGTGCACTCACTGGACTGACTGCACTGCATCCCCAGTGGTGCCAGTGCACTCTCTGGACTCACTGCACTGCATCCCCACTGGTGCCAGTGTACTCTCTGGACTCACTGCACTGCATCACCAGTGGTGCCAGTGCACTCACTGGACTCACTGGACACATCCCCAGTGGTGCCAGTGCACTCTCTGGACTCACTGCAGTGCATCCCCAGTGGTGCCAGTGCACTCTCTGGACTCACTGCACTGCATCCCCACTGGTGCCAGTGTACTCTCTGGACTCACTGCAGTGCATCCCCAGTGGTGCCAGTGCACTCTCTGGACTCACTGCACTGCATCCCCAGTGGTGTCAGTGCACTCTCTGGACTCACTGAAGTGCATCCCCAGTTGTGCCAGTGCACTCTCTGGACTCAATGCACTGCATCCCCAGTGGTGCCAGTGCACTCTCTGGACTCACTGCACTGCATCCCCAGTGGTGCCAGTGCAATCTCTGGACTCACTGAAGTGCATCCCCAGTGGTGCCAGTGCACTCTCTGGACTCACTGCAGTGCATCCCCAGTGGTGCCAGTGCACTCTCTGGACTCACTGTACTGCATCACCAGTGGTGCCAGTGCACTCTCTGGACTCACTGCAGTGCATTCCCAGTGGTGCCAGTGCACTCTTTGGACTCACTGCACTGCAGCCCCGTTGGTGCCAGTGCACTCTCTGGACTCACTGCACTGCATCACAGGTGGTGCCAGTGCACTCTCTGGACTCACTGCACTGCATCCCCAGTGGTGCCAGTGCACTCTCTGGACTCACTGCACTGCATCCCCAGTGGTGCCAGTGCACTCTCTGGACTCACTGCACTGCATCCCCACTGGTGCCAGTGTACTCTCTGGACTCACTGCAGTGCATCCCCAGTGGTGCCAGTGCACTCTCTGGACTCACTGCACTGCATCCCCAGTGGTGTCAGTGCACTCTCTGGACTCACTGAAGTGCATCCCCAGTTGTGCCAGTGCACTCTCTGGACTCAATGCACTGCATCCCCAGTGGTGCCAGTGCACTCTCTGGACTCACTGCACTGCATCCCCAGTGGTGCCAGTGCAATCTCTGGACTCACTGAAGTGCATCCCCAGTGGTGCCAGTGCACTCTCTGGACTCACTGCAGTGCATCCCCAGTGGTGCCAGTGCACTCTCTGGACTCACTGTACTGCATCACCAGTGGTGCCAGTGCACTCTCTGGACTCACTGCAGTGCATCCCCAGTGGTGCCAGTGCACTCTCTGGACTCACTGCACTGCATCCCCAGTGGTGCCAGTGCACTCTCTGGACTCACTAAACTGCATCCCCAGTGGTGCCACTGCACTCTCTGGACTCACGGCACTGCTTCCCCAGTGGTGCCAGTGCACTCACTGGACTCACTGCACTGCATCCCCACTGGTGCCAGTGCACTCTCTGGACTCACTGCAGTGCATCCCCAGTGGTGCCAGTGCACTCTCTGGACTCACTGCACTGCATCCCCAGTGGTGCCAGTGCACTCTCTGGACTCACTGCACTGCATCCCCAGTGCTGCCAGTGCACTCTCTGGACTCACTGCACTGCTTCCCCAGTGGTGCCAGTGCACTCTCTGGACTCACTGCACTGCATCCCCAGTGGTGCCAGTGCACTCACTGGACTCACTGCACTGCATCCCCACTGGTGCCAGTGCACTCTCTGGACTCACTGCACTGCATCCCCAGTGGTGCCAGTGCACTCTCTGGACTCACTGCACTGCATCCCCAGTGGTTCCAGCGCACTCTCTGGACTCACTGCACTGCATCCCCAGTGGTGCCAGTGCACTCTCTGGACTCACTGCAGTGCATCCCCAGTGGTGCCAGTGCACTCTCTGGACTCACTGTACTGCACCCCCAGTGGTGCCAGTGCACTCACTGGACTGACTGCACTGCATCCCCAGTGGTGCCAGTGCACTCTCTGGACTCACTGCACTGCATCCCCACTGGTGCCAGTGTACTCTCTGGACTCACTGCACTGCATCACCAGTGGTGCCAGTGCACTCACTGGACTCACTGGACACATCCCCAGTGGTGCCAGTGCACTCTCTGGACTCACTGCAGTGCATCCCCAGTGGTGCCAGTGCACTCTCTGGACTCACTGCACTGCATCCCCACTGGTGCCAGTGTACTCTCTGGACTCACTGCAGTGCATCCCCAGTGGTGCCAGTGCACTCTCTGGACTCACTGCACTGCATCCCCAGTGGTGTCAGTGCACTCTCTGGACTCACTGAAGTGCATCCCCAGTTGTGCCAGTGCACTCTCTGGACTCAATGCTCTGCATCCCCAGTGGTGCCAGTGCACTCTCTGGACTCACTGCACTGCATCCCCAGTGGTGCCAGTGCAATCTCTGGACTCACTGAAGTGCATCCCCAGTGGTGCCAGTGCACTCTCTGGACTCACTGCAGTGCATCCCCAGTGGTGCCAGTGCACTCTCTGGACTCACTGTACTGCATCACCAGTGGTGCCAGTGCACTCTCTGGACTCACTGCAGTGCATTCCCAGTGGTGCCAGTGCACTCTTTGGACTCACTGCACTGCAGCCCCGTTGGTGCCAGTGCACTCTCTGGACTCACTGCACTGCATCACAGGTGGTGCCAGTGCACTCTCTGGACTCACTGCACTGCATCCCCAGTGGTGCCAGTGCACTCTCTGGACTCACTGCACTGCATCCCCAGTGGTGCCAGTGCACTCTCTGGACTCACTGCACTGCATCCCCACTGGTGCCAGTGTACTCTCTGGACTCACTGCAGTGCATCCCCAGTGGTGCCAGTGCACTCTCTGGACTCACTGCACTGCATCCCCAGTGGTGTCAGTGCACTCTCTGGACTCACTGAAGTGCATCCCCAGTTGTGCCAGTGCACTCTCTGGACTCAATGCACTGCATCCCCAGTGGTGCCAGTGCACTCTCTGGACTCACTGCACTGCATCCCCAGTGGTGCCAGTGCAATCTCTGGACTCACTGAAGTGCATCCCCAGTGGTGCCAGTGCACTCTCTGGACTCACTGCAGTGCATCCCCAGTGGTGCCAGTGCACTCTCTGGACTCACTGTACTGCATCACCAGTGGTGCCAGTGCACTCTCTGGACTCACTGCAGTGCATTCCCAGTGGTGCCAGTGCACTCTTTGGACTCACTGCACTGCAGCCCCATTGGTGCCAGTGCACTCTCTGGACTCACTGCACTGCATCACAGGTGGTGCCAGTGCACTCTCTGGACTCACTGCACTGCATCCCCAGTGGTGCCAGTGCACTCTCTGGACTCACTGCACTGCATCCCCAGTGGTTCCAGTGCACTCTCTGCACTCACTTCTCTGCATTCCCAGTGGTGCCAGTGAAGTCTCTGGACTCACTGCACTGCATCCACAGTGGTTCCAGTGCAATCTCTGGGCTCACTGCAGTGCATCACCAGTGGTGCCAGTGCACTCTCTGGACTCACTGCACTGCATCCTCAGTGGTGCCAGTGCACTCTCTGGACTCACTGCAGTGCATCCCCAGTGGTGCCAGTGCACTCTCTGGACTCACTGCACTGCATCCCCAGTGGTGCAAGTGCACTCTCTCGAGTCACGGCACTACATCCCCAGTGGTGCCAGTGCACTCACTGGACTCACTGTACTGCATCATCTGTGGTGCCAGTGCACTCTCTGGACTCACTGCAATGCATCCCCAGTGGTGCCAGTGCACTCTCTGGACTCACTGCACTGCATCCCCAGTGGTGCCAGTGCACTCTCTGGACTCACTGCACTGTATCCCCAGTGGTGCCAGTGCACTCACTGTTTTCACTGCAGTGCATCCCCAGTGGTGCCAGTTCACTCTCTGGACTCACTGCACTGCATCCCCAGTGGTGCCAGTGCACTCTGTGGACTCACTGCACTGCATCCCCAGTGGTGACAGTGCACTCTCTGGACTCACTGCAGTGCATCCCCAGTGGTGCCAGTGCACTCTCTGGACTCACTGCAGTGCATCCCCAGTGGTGCCAGTGCACTCTCTGGACTCACTGCACTGCATCCCCAGTGGTGCCAGTGCAGTCTCTGGAGTAACTGCAGGGCATCCCCACTGGTGCCAAAGCACTCTCTGGACTCCCGGCAGCGCATCCCCAGTGGTGCCAGTGCACTCTCTGGACTCACTGCACTGCATCCCCAGTGGTGCCAGTGCACTCTCTGGAGTCACAGCACTGCATCCCCAGTGGTGCCAGTGCACTCTCTGGACTCACTGAAGTGCATCCCCAGTGGTGCCAGTGCACTCTCTGGACTCACTGCAGTGCATCCCCAGTGGTGCCAGTGCACTCTCTGGACTCACTGCACTGCATCCCCAGTGGTGCCAGTGCACTCTCTGGACTCACTGCACTGCATCCCCAGTGGTGCCAGTGTACTCTCTGGACTCACTGCAGTGCATCCCCAGTGGTGCCAGTGCACTCTCTGGACTCACTGCAGTGCATCCCCAGTGGTGCCAGTGCACTCTCTGGACTCACTGCACTGCATAGCCAGTGGTGCCAGTGCAATCTCTGGACTCACTGAAGTGCATCCCCAGTGGTGCCAGTGCACTCTCTGGACTCACTGCAGTGCATCCCCAGTGGTGCCAGTGCACTCTCTGGACTCACTGCACTGCATCCCCAGTGGTGCCAGTGCACTCTCTGGACTCACTGCACTGCATCCCCAGTGGTGCCAGTGCACTCTCTGGACTCACTGCACTGCATCCCCAGTGCTGCCAGTGCACTCTCTGGACTCACTGCACTGCATCCCTAGTGGTGCCACTGCACTCTCTGGACTCACTGCACTGCTTCCCCAGTGGTGCCAGTGCACTCTCTGGACTCACTGCACTGCATCCCCAGTGGTGCCAGTGCACTCACTGGACTCACTGCACTGCATCCCCACTGGTGCCAGTGCACTCTCTGGACTCACTGCACTGCATCCCCAGTGGTGCCAGTGCACTCTCTGGACTCACTGCACTGCATCCACAGTGGTTCCAGCGCACTCTCTGGACTCACTGCACTGCATCCCCAGTGGTGCAAGTGCACTCTCTGGACTCACTGCAGTGCATCCCCAGTGGTGCCAGTGCACTCTCTGGACTCACTGTACTGCACCCCCACTGGTGCCAGTGCACTCACTGGACTGACTGCACTGCATCCCCAGTGGTGCCAGTGCACTCTCTGGACTCACTGCACTGCATCCCCACTGGTGCCAGTGTACTCTCTGGACTCACTGCACTGCATCACCAGTGGTGCCAGTGCACTCACTGGACTCACTGGACACATCCCCAGTGGTGCCAGTGCACTCTCTGGACTCACTGCAGTGCATCCCCAGTGGTGCCAGTGCACTCTCTGGACTCACTGCACTGCATCCCCACTGGTGCCAGTGTACTCTCTGGACTCACTGCAGTGCATCCCCAGTGGTGCCAGTGCACTCTCTGGACTCACTGCACTGCATCCCCAGTGGTGTCAGTGCACTCTCTGGACTCACTGAAGTGCATCCCCAGTTGTGCCAGTGCACTCTCTGGACTCAATGCACTGCATCCCCAGTGGTGCCAGTGCACTCTCTGGACTCACTGCACTGCATCCCCAGTGGTGCCAGTGCAATCTCTGGACTCACTGAAGTGCATCCCCAGTGGTGCCAGTGCACTCTCTGGACTCACTGCAGTGCATCCCCAGTGGTGCCAGTGCACTCTCTGGACTCACTGTACTGCATCACCAGTGGTGCCAGTGCACTCTCTGGACTCACTGCAGTGCATTCCCAGTGGTGCCAGTGCACTCTTTGGACTCACTGCACTGCAGCCCCGTTGGTGCCAGTGCACTCTCTGGACTCACTGCACTGCATCACAGGTGGTGCCAGTGCACTCTCTGGACTCACTGCACTGCATCCCCAGTGGTGCCAGTGCACTCTCTGGACTCACTGCACTGCATCCCCAGTGGTGCCAGTGCACTCTCTGGACTCACTGCACTGCATCCCCACTGGTGCCAGTGTACTCTCTGGACTCACTGCAGTGCATCCCCAGTGGTGCCAGTGCACTCTCTGGACTCACTGCACTGCATCCCCAGTGGTGTCAGTGCACTCTCTGGACTCACTGAAGTGCATCCCCAGTTGTGCCAGTGCACTCTCTGGACTCAATGCACTGCATCCCCAGTGGTGCCAGTGCACTCTCTGGACTCACTGCACTGCATCCCCAGTGGTGCCAGTGCAATCTCTGGACTCACTGAAGTGCATCCCCAGTGGTGCCAGTGCACTCTCTGGACTCACTGCAGTGCATCCCCAGTGGTGCCAGTGCACTCTCTGGACTCACTGTACTGCATCACCAGTGGTGCCAGTGCACTCTCTGGACTCACTGCACTGCATTCCCAGTGGTGCCAGTGCACTCTTTGGACTCACTGCACTGCAGCCCCATTGGTGCCAGTGCACTCTCTGGACTCACTGCACTGCATCACAGGTGGTGCCAGTGCACTCTCTGGACTCACTGCACTGCATCCCCAGTGGTGCCAGTGCACTCTCTGGACTCACTGCACTGCATCCCCAGTGGTGCCAGTGCACTCTCTGCACTCACTTCTCTGCATTCCCAGTGGTGCCAGTGAAGTCTCTGGACTCACTGCACTGCATCCACAGTGGTTCCAGTGCAATCTCTGGACTCACTGCAGTGCATCACCAGTGGTGCCAGTGCACTCTCTGGACTCACTGCACTGCATCCTCAGTGGTGCCAGTGCACTCTCTGGACTCACTGCAGTGCATCCCCAGTGGTGCCAGTGCACTCTCTGGACTCACTGCACTGCATCCCCAGTGGTGCAAGTGCACTCTCTCGAGTCACGGCACTACATCCCCAGTGGTGCCAGTGCACTCACTGGACTCACTGTACTGCATCATCTGTGGTGCCAGTGCACTCTCTGGACTCACTGCAATGCATCCCCAGTGGTGCCAGTGCACTCACTGTTTTCACTGCAGTGCATCCCCAGTGGTGCCAGTGCACTCTCTGGACTCACTGCACTGCATCCCCAGTGGTGCCAGTGCACTCTGTGGACTCACTGCACTGCATCCCCAGTGGTGACAGTGCACTCTCTGGACTCACTGCAGTGCATCCCCAGTGGTGCCAGTGCACTCTCTGGACTCACTGCAGTGCATCCCCAGTGGTGCCAGTGCAGTCTCTGGAGTAACTGCAGTGCATCCCCACTGGTGCCAAAGCACTCTCTGGACTCCCGGCAGCGCATCCCCAGTGGTGCCAGTGCACTCTCTGGACTCACTGCACTGCATCCCCAGTGGTGCCAGTGCACTCTCTGGAGTCACAGCACTGCATCCCCAGTGGTGCCAGTGCACTCTCTGGACTCACTGAAGTGCATCCCCAGTGGTGCCAGTGCACTCTCTGGACTCACTTAAGTGCATTCTCAGTGGTGCCAGTGCACTCTTTGGACTCACTGCAGTGCATCCCCAGTGGTGCCAGTACACTCACTGGACTCACTGCACTGCATCCCCAGTGGTGCCAGTGCACTCTCTGGACTCACTGCACTGCATCACCAGTGGTGCCTCTGCACTCTCTGTACTCACTGCACTGCTTCCCCAGTGGTGCCAGTGCACTCACTGGACTCACCGGGGTGCATCCCCACTAGTGCCAGTGCACTCTCTGGGCTCACTGCAGTGCATCCCCAGTGGTGCCAGTGCACTCTCTGGACTCACTGCACTGCATCCCCAGTGGTGCCTGTGCGCTCTCTGGAGTCACAGCACTGCATCCCCAGTGGTGCCAGTGCAATCTCTGGACTCACTGCACTGCATCCCCAGTGGTGCCAGTGCACTCTCTGGACTCACTGAAGTGCATTCTCAGTGGTACCAGTGCACTCTCTGGACTCACTGCACTGCATCCCCAGTGGTGCCAGTGCACTCTCTGGACTCACTGAACTGCATCCCCAGTGGTGCCAGTGCACTCTCTGGACTCACTGCAGTGCATCCCCAGTGGTGCCAGTGCACTCTCTGGACTCACTGCACTGCATCCCTAGTGGTGCCACTGCACTCTCTGGACTCACTGCACTGCTTCCCCAGTGGTGCCAGTGCACTCTCTGGACTCACTGCACTGCATCCCCAGTGGTGCCAGTGCACTCACTGGACTCACTGCAGTGCATCCCCAGTGCTGCCAGTGCACTCTCTGGACTCACTGCAGTGCATCCCCAGTGGTGCCAGTGCAGTCTCTGGAGTAACTGCAGTGCATCCCCACTGGTGCCAAAGCACTCTCTGGACTCACTGCAGTGCATCCCCAGTGGTGCCACTGCACTCTCTGGACTCACTGCACTGCATCCCCAGTGGTGCCAGTGCACTCTCTGGACTCATTGAAGTGCATTCTCAGTGGTGCCAGTGCACTCTCTGGACTCACTGCAGTGCATCCCCAGTGGTGCCAGTACACTCACTGGACTCACTGCACTGCATCCCCAGTGGTGCCAGTGCACTCTCTGGACTCACTAAACGGCATCCCCAGTGGTGCCACTGCACTCTCTGGACTCACTGCACTGCTTCCCCAGTGGTGCCAGTGCACTCACTGGACTCACTGCAGTGCATCCCCACTGGTGCCAGTGCACTCTCTGGGCTCACTGCAGTGCATCCCCAGTGGTGCCAGTGCACTCTCTGGACTCACTGCACTGCATCCCCAGTGGTGCCAGTGCGCTCTCTGGAGTCACAGCACTGCATCCCCAGTGGTGCCAGTGCACTCTCTGGACTCACTGCACTGCATCCCCAGTGGTGCCAGTGCACTCTCTGGACTCACTGCACTGCATCCCCAGTGGTGCCAGTGCACTCTCTGGACTCACTGCAGTGCATCCCCAGTGGTACCAGTGCACTCTCTGGACTCACTGAAGTGCATTCTCAGTGGTGCCAGTGCACTCTCTGGACTCACTGCAGTGCATCCCCAGTGGTGCCAGTACACTCACTGGACTCACTGCACTGCATCCCCAGTGGTGCCAGTGCACTCTCTGGACTCACTAAACTGCATCACCAGTGGTGCCACTGCACTCTCTGGACTCACTGCACTGCTTCCCCCGTGGTGCCAGTGCACTCACTGGACTCACTGCAGTGCATCCCCACTGGTGCCAGTGCACTCTCTGGGCTCACTGCAGTGCATCCCCAGTGGTGCCAGTGCACTCTCTGGACTCACTGCACTGCATCCCCAGTGGTGCCAGTGCGCTCTCTGGAGTCACAGCACTGCATCCCCAGTGGTGCCAGTGCAATCTCTGGACTCACTGCACTGCATCCCCAGTCGTGCCAGTGCACTCTCTGGACTCACTGCACTGCATCCCCGGTGGTGCCAGTGCAGTCTCTGGAGTAACTGCACTGCATCCCCACTGGTGCCAAAGCACTCTCTGGACTCACTGCACTGCATCCCCAGTGGTGCCAGTGCACTCTCTGGACTCACTGCACTGCATGCCCAGTGGTGCCAGTGCACTCTCTGGACTCACTGTACTGCATACCCACTGGTGCCAGTGCACTCTGTGGACTCACTGTACTGCATCCCCAGTGGTGACAGTGCACTCTCTGGACTCACTGCAGTGCATCTCCAGTGGTGCCAGTGCACTCTCTGGACTCACTGCACTGCATCCCCAGTGGTGCCAGTGCACTCTCTGGACTCAGTGCACTGAAGCCCCAGTGGTGCCAGTGCACTCTCTGGACTCACTGCACTGCATCCCCAGTGGTGCCAGTGCACTCTCTGGACTCACTGCACTGCATCCCCAGTGGTGCCAGTGCACTCTCTGGACTCACTGCAGGGCATCCCCAGTGGTGCCAGTGCACTGTCTGGACTCACTGCAGTGCATCCCCAGTGGTGCCAGTGCACTCTCTGGACTCACTGTACTGCACCCCCAGTGGTGCCAGTGCACTCACTGGACTGACTGCACTGCATCCCCAGTGGTGCCAGTGCACTCTCTGGACTCACTGCACTGCATCCCCAGTGGTGCCAGTGCACTCACTGGACTCACTGGACACATCCCCAGTGGTGCCAGTGCACTCTCTGGACTCACTGCAGTGCATCCCCAGTGGTGCCAGTGCACTCTCTGGACTCACTGCAGTGCATCCCCACTGGTGCCAGTGTACTCTCTGGACTCACTGCAGTGCATCCCCAGTGGTGCCAGTGCACTCTCTGGACTCACTGCACTGCATCCCCACTGGTGCCAGTGCACTCTCTGGACTCACTGAAGTGCATCCCCAGTTGTGCCAGTGCACTCTCTGGACTCAATGCACTGCATCCCCAGTGGTGCCAGTGCACTCTCTGGACTCACTGCAGTGCATCCCCAGTGGTGCCAGTGCAATCTCTGGACTCACTGTAGTGCATCCCCAGTGGTGCCAGTGCACTCTCTGGACTCACTGCAGTGCATTCCCAGTGGTGTCAGTGTACTCACTGGACTCACTGCAGTGCATCCCCACTGGTGCCAGTGCACTCTCTGGACTCACTGCACTGCATCCCCAGTGGTGCCAGTGCACTCTCTGGACTCACTGCACTGCAGCCCCATTGGTGCCAGTGCACTCTCTGGACTCACTGCACTGCATCACAGGTAGTGCCAGTGCACTCTCTGGACTCACTGCACTGCATCCCCAGTGGTGCCAGTGCACTCTCTGGACTCACTGCACTGCATCCCCAGTGGTGCCAGTGCACTCTCTGCACTCACTTCTCTGCATTCCCAGTGGTGCCAGTGAAGTCTCTGGACTCACTGCACTGCATCCCCAGTGGTGCCAGTGCAATCTCTGGACTCACTGCAGTGCATCACCAGTGGTGCCAGTGCACTCTCTGGACTCGCTGCACTGCATCCCCAGTGGTGCCAGTGCACTCTCTGGACTCACTGCAGTGCATCCCCAGTGGTGCCAGTGCACTCTCTGGACTCACTGCAGTGCATCCTCAGTGGTGCAAGTGCACTCTCTCGAGTCACTGCACTACATCCCCAGTGGTGCCAGTTCACTCACTGGACTCACTGTACTGCATCATCTGTGGTGCCAGTGCACTCTCTGGACTCACTGCAATGCATCCCCAGTGGTGCCAGTGCACTCTCTGGACTCACTGCACTGCATCCCCAGTGGTGCCAGTGCACTCTCTGGACTCACTGCACTGTATCCCCAGTGGTGCCAGTGCACTCTCTGGATTCACTGCAGTGCATCCCCAGTGGTGCCAGTGCACTCTCTGGACTCACTGCACTGCATCCCCAGTGGTGCCAGTGCACTCTGTGGACTCACTGCACTGCATCCCCAGTGGTGACAGTGCACTCTCTGGACTCACTGCACTGCATCCCCAGTGGTGACAGTGCACTCTCTGGACTCACTGCAGTGCATCCCCAGTGGTGCCAGTGCACTCTCTGGACTCACTGCACTGCATCCCCAGTGGTGCCAGTGCACTCTCTGGACTCACTGCAGTGCATCCCCAGTGGTGCCAGTACACTCACTGGACTCACTGCACTGCATCCCCAGTGGTGCCAGTGCACTCTCTGGACTCACTGCACTGCATCACCAGTGGTGCCTCTGCACTCTCTGGACTCACTGCACTGCTTCCCCAGTGGTGCCAGTGCACTCACTGGACTCACTGTAGTGCATCCACACTGGTGCCAGTGCACTCTCTGGGCTCACTGCAGTGCATCCCCAGTGGTGCCAGTGCACTCTCTGGACTCACTGCACTGCATCCCCAGTGGTGCCTGTGCGCTCTCTGGAGTCACAGCACTGCATCCCCAGTGGTGCCAGTGCACTCTCTGGACTCACTGAAGTGCATTCTCAGTGGTACCAGTGCACTCTCTGGACTCACTGCACTGCATCCCCACTGGTGCCAGTGCACTCTCTGGACTCACTGAACTGCATCCCCAGTGGTGCCAGTGCACTCTCTGGACTCACTGCACTGCATCACAGGAGGTGCCTGTGCACTCTCTGGACTCACTGCACTGCATCCCCAGTGGTGCCAGTGCACTCTCTGGACTCACTGCACTGCATCCCCGGTGGTGCCAGTGCAGTCTCTGGAGTAACTGCACTGCATCCCCACTGGTGCCAAAGCACTCTCTGGACTCACTGCACTGCATCCCCAGTGGTGCCAGTGCACTCTCTGGACTCACTGAACTGCATGCCCAGTGGTGCCAGTGCACTCTCTGGACTCACTGTACTGCATACCCACTGGTGCCAGTGCACTCTGTGGACTCACTGTACTGCATCCCCAGTGGTGACAGTGCACTCTCTGGACTCACTGCAGTGCATCTCCAGTGGTGCCAGTGCACTCTCTGGACTCACTGCACTGCATCCCCAGTGGTGCCAGTGCACTCTCTGGACTCAGTGCACTGAAGCCCCAGTGGTGCCAGTGCACTCTCTGGACTCACTGCAGTGCATCCCCACTGGTGCCAGTGCACTCTCTGGGCTCACTGCAGTGCATCCCCAGTGGTGCCAGTGCACTCTCTGGACTCACTGCACTGCATCCCCAGTGGTGCCAGTGCGCTCTCTGGAGTCACAGCACTGCATCCCCAGTGGTGCCAGTGCACTCTCTGGACTCACTGCACTGCATCCCCAGTGGTGCCAGTGCACTCTCTGGACTCACTGCACTGCATCCCCAGTGGTGCCAGTGCACTCTCTGGACTCACTGCAGTGCATCCCCAGTGGTGCCAGTGCACTCTCTGGACTCACTGAAGTGCATTCTCAGTGGTGCCAGTGCACTCTCTGGACTCACTGCAGTGCATCCCCAGTGGTGCCAGTACACTCACTGGACTCACTGCACTGCATCCCCAGTGGTGCCAGTGCACTCTCTGGACTCACTAAACTGCATCACCAGTGGTGCCACTGCACTCTCTGGACTCACTGCACTGCTTCCCCCGTGGTGCCAGTGCACTCACTGGACTCACTGCAGTGCATCCCCACTGGTGCCAGTGCACTCTCTGGGCTCACTGCAGTGCATCCCCAGTGGTGCCAGTGCACTCTCTGGACTCACTGCACTGCATCCCCAGTGGTGCCAGTGCGCTCTCTGGAGTCACAGCACTGCATCCCCAGTGGTGCCAGTGCAATCTCTGGACTCACTGCACTGCATCCCCAGTCGTGCCAGTGCACTCTCTGGACTCACTGCACTGCATCCCCGGTGGTGCCAGTGCAGTCTCTGGAGTAACTGCACTGCATCCCCACTGGTGCCAAAGCACTCTCTGGACTCACTGCACTGCATCCCCAGTGGTGCCAGTGCACTCTCTGGACTCACTGCACTGCATGCCCAGTGGTGCCAGTGCACTCTCTGGACTCACTGTACTGCATAACCACTGCTGCCAGTGCACTCTGTGGACTCACTGTACTGCATCCCCAGTGGTGACAGTGCACTCTCTGGACTCACTGCAGTGCATCTCCAGTGGTGCCAGTGCACTCTCTGGACTCACTGCACTGCATCCCCAGTGGTGCCAGTGCACTCTCTGGACTCAGTGCACTGAAGCCCCAGTGGTGCCAGTGCACTCTCTGGACTCACTGCACTGCATCCCCAGTGGTGCCAGTGCACTCTCTGGACTCACTGCACTGCATCCCCAGTGGTGCCAGTGCACTCTCTGGACTCACTGCAGGGCATCCCCAGTGGTGCCAGTGCACTGTCTGGACTCACTGCAGTGCATCCCCAGTGGTGCCAGTGCACTCTCTGGACTCACTGTACTGCACCCCCAGTGGTGCCAGTGCACTCACTGGACTGACTGCACTGCATCCCCAGTGGTGCCAGTGCACTCTCTGGACTCACTGCACTGCATCCCCAGTGGTGCCAGTGCACTCACTGGACTCACTGGACACATCCCCAGTGGTGCCAGTGCACTCTCTGGACTCACTGCAGTGCATCCCCAGTGGTGCCAGTGCACTCTCTGGACTCACTGCAGTGCATCCCCACTGGTGCCAGTGTACTCTCTGGACTCACTGCAGTGCATCCCCAGTGGTGCCAGTGCACTCTCTGGACTCACTGCACTGCATCCCCACTGGTGCCAGTGCACTCTCTGGACTCACTGAAGTGCATCCCCAGTTGTGCCAGTGCACTCTCTGGACTCAATGCACTGCATCCCCAGTGGTGCCAGTGCACTCTCTGGACTCACTGCAGTGCATCCCCAGTGGTGTCAGTGTACTCACTGGACTCACTGCAGTGCATCCCCACTGGTGCCAGTGCACTCTCTGGACTCACTGCACTGCATCCCCAGTGGTGCCAGTGCACTCTCTGGACTCACTGCACTGCAGCCCCATTGGTGCCAGTGCACTCTCTGGACTCACTGCACTGCATCACAGGTAGTGCCAGTGCACTCTCTGGACTCACTGCACTGCATCCCCAGTGGTGCCAGTGCACTCTCTGGACTCACTGCACTGCATCCCCAGTGGTGCCAGTGCACTCTCTGCACTCACTTCTCTGCATTCCCAGTGGTGCCAGTGAAGTCTCTGGACTCACTGCACTGCATCCCCAGTGGTGCCAGTGCAATCTCTGGACTCACTGCAGTGCATCACCAGTGGTGCCAGTGCACTCTCTGGACTCGCTGCACTGCATCCCCAGTGGTGCCAGTGCACTCTCTGGACTCACTGCAGTGCATCCCCAGTGGTGCCAGTGCACTCTCTGGACTCACTGCAGTGCATCCTCAGTGGTGCAAGTGCACTCTCTCGAGTCACTGCACTACATCCCCAGTGGTGCCAGTTCACTCACTGGACTCACTGTACTGCATCATCTGTGGTGCCAGTGCACTCTCTGGACTCACTGCAATGCATCCCCAGTGGTGCCAGTGCACTCTCTGGACTCACTGCACTGCATCCCCAGTGGTGCCAGTGCACTCTCTGGACTCACTGCACTGTATCCCCAGTGGTGCCAGTGCACTCTCTGGATTCACTGCAGTGCATCCCCAGTGGTGCCAGTGCACTCTCTGGACTCACTGCACTGCATCCCCAGTGGTGCCAGTGCACTCTGTGGACTCACTGCACTGCATCCCCAGTGGTGACAGTGCACTCTCTGGACTCACTGCACTGCATCCCCAGTGGTGACAGTGCACTCTCTGGACTCACTGCAGTGCATCCCCAGTGGTGCCAGTGCACTCTCTGGACTCACTGCACTGCATCCCCAGTGGTGCCAGTGCACTCTCTGGACTCACTGCAGTGCATCCCCAGTGGTGCCAGTACACTCACTGGACTCACTGCACTGCATCCCCAGTGGTGCCAGTGCACTCTCTGGACTCACTGCACTGCATCACCAGTGGTGCCTCTGCACTCTCTGGACTCACTGCACTGCTTCCCCAGTGGTGCCAGTGCACTCACTGGACTCACTGTAGTGCATCCACACTGGTGCCAGTGCACTCTCTGGGCTCACTGCAGTGCATCCCCAGTGGTGCCAGTGCACTCTCTGGACTCACTGCACTGCATCCCCAGTGGTGCCTGTGCGCTCTCTGGAGTCACAGCACTGCATCCCCAGTGGTGCCAGTGCACTCTCTGGACTCACTGAAGTGCATTCTCAGTGGTACCAGTGCACTCTCTGGACTCACTGCACTGCATCCCCACTGGTGCCAGTGCACTCTCTGGACTCACTGAACTGCATCCCCAGTGGTGCCAGTGCACTCTCTGGACTCACTGCACTGCATCACAGGAGGTGCCTGTGCACTCTCTGGACTCACTGCACTGCATCCCCAGTGGTGCCAGTGCACTCTCTGGACTCACTGAACTGCATGCCCAGTGGTGCCAGTGCACTCTCTGGACTCACTGTACTGCATACCCACTGGTGCCAGTGCACTCTGTGGACTCACTGTACTGCATCCCCAGTGGTGACAGTGCACTCTCTGGACTCACTGCAGTGCATCTCCAGTGGTGCCAGTGCACTCTCTGGACTCACTGCACTGCATCCCCAGTGGTGCCAGTGCACTCTCTGGACTCAGTGCACTGAAGCCCCAGTGGTGCCAGTGCACTCTCTGGACTCACTGCACTGCATCCCCAGTGGTGCCAGTGCACTCTCTGGACTCACTGCACTGCATCCCCAGTGGTGCCAGTGCACTCTCTGGACTCACTGCAGGGCATCCCCAGTGGTGCCAGTGCACTGTATGGACTCACTGCACTGCATCCCCAGTGGTGCCAGTGCACTCTCTGGACTCACTGTACTGCACCCCCAGTGGTGCCAGTGCACTCACTGGACTGACTGCACTGCATCCCCAGTGGTGCCAGTGCACTCTCTGGACTCACTGCACTGCATCCCCAGTGGTGCCAGTGCACTCACTGGACTCACTGGACACATCCCCAGTGGTGCCAGTGCACTCTCTGGACTCACTGCAGTGCATCCCCAGTGGTGCCAGTGCACTCTCTGGACTCACTGCACTGCATCCCCACTGGTGCCAGTGTACTCTCTGGACTCACTGAAGTGCATCCCCAGTTGTGCCAGTGCACTCTCTGGACTCAATGCACTGCATCCCCAGTGGTGCCAGTGCACTCTCTGGACTCACTGCAGTGCATCCCCAGTGGTGCCAGTGCAATCTCTGGACTCACTGTAGTGCATCCCCAGTGGTGCCAGTGCACTCTCTGGACTCACTGCAGTGCATTCCCAGTGGTGTCAGTGTACTCACTGGACTCACTGCAGTGCATCCCCACTGGTGCCAGTGCACTCTCTGGACTCACTGCACTGCATCCCCAGTGGTGCCAGTGCACTCTCTGGACTCACTGCACTGCAGCCCCATTGGTGCCAGTGCACTCTCTGGACTCACTGCACTGCATCACAGGTAGTGCCAGTGCACTCTCTGGACTCACTGCACTGCATCCCCAGTGGTGCCAGTGCACTGTCTGGACTCACTGCACTGCATCCCCAGTGGTGCCAGTGCACTCTCTGCACTCACTTCTCTGCATTCCCAGTGGTGCCAGTGAAGTCTCTGGACTCACTGCACTGCATCCCCAGTGGTGCCAGTGCAATCTCTGGACTCACTGCAGTGCATCACCAGTGGTGCCAGTGCACTCTCTGGACTCGCTGCACTGCATCCCCAGTGGTGCCAGTGCACTCTCTGGACTCACTGCAGTGCATCCCCAGTGGTGCCAGTGCACTCTCTGGACTCACTGCAGTGCATCCTCAGTGGTGCAAGTGCACTCTCTCGAGTCACTGCACTACATCCCCAGTGGTGCCAGTTCACTCACTGGACTCACTGTACTGCATCATCTGTGGTGCCAGTGCACTCTCTGGACTCACTGCAATGCATCCCCAGTGGTGCCAGTGCACTCTTTGGACTCACTGCACTGCATCCCCAGTGGTGCCAGTGCACTCTCTGGACTCACTGCACTGTATCCCCAGTGGTGCCAGTGCACTCTCTGGATTCACTGCAGTGCATCCCCAGTGGTGCCAGTGCACTCTCTGGACTCACTGCACTGCATCCCCAGTGGTGCCAGTGCACTCTGTGGACTCACTGCACTGCATCCCCAGTGGTGACAGTGCACTCTCTGGACTCACTGCACTGCATCCCCAGTGGTGACAGTGCACTCTCTGGACTCACTGCAGTGCATCCCCAGTGGTGCCAGTGCACTCTCTGGACTCACTGCACTGCATCCCCAGTGGTGCCAGTGCACTCTCTGGACTCACTGCAGTGCATCCCCAGTGGTGCCAGTACACTCACTGGACTCACTGCACTGCATCCCCAGTGGTGCCAGTGCACTCTCTGGACTCACTGCACTGCATCACCAGTGGTGCCTCTGCACTCTCTGGACTCACTGCACTGCTTCCCCAGTGGTGCCAGTGCACTCACTGGACTCACTGCAGTGCATCCACACTGGTGCCAGTGCACTCTCTGGGCTCACTGCACTGCATCCCCAGTGGTGCCAGTGCACTCTCTGGACTCACTGCACTGCATCCCCAGTGGTGCCTGTGCGCTCTCTGGAGTCACAGCACTGCATCCCCAGTGGTGCCAGTGCACTCTCTGGACTCACTGAAGTGCATTCTCAGTGGTACCAGTGCACTCTCTGGACTCACTGCACTGCATCCCCACTGGTGCCAGTGCACTCTCTGGACTCACTGAACTGCATCCCCAGTGGTGCCAGTGCACTCTCTGGACTCACTGCACTGCATCCCCAGTGGTGTCAGTGCACTCTCTGGACTCACTGCAGTGCATCCCCACTGGTGCCAGTGCACTCTCTGGGCTCACTGCAGTGCATCCCCAGTGGTGCCAGTGCACTCTCTGGACTCACTGCACTGCATCCCCAGTGGTGCCAGTGCGCTCTCTGGAGTCACAGCACTGCATCCCCAGTGGTGCCAGTGCAATCTCTGGACTCACTGCACTGCATCCCCAGTCGTGCCAGTGCACTCTCTGGACTCACTGCACTGCATCCCCGGTGGTGACAGTGCAGTCTCTGGAGTAACTGCACTGCATCCCCACTGGTGCCAAAGCACTCTCTGGACTCACTGCACTGCATCCCCAGTGGTGCCAGTGCACTCTGTGGACTCACTGCACTGCATGCCCAGTGGTGCCAGTGCACTCACTGGACTCACTGTACTGCATACCCACTGGTGCCAGTGCACTCTGTGGACTCACTGTACTGCATCCCCAGTGGTGACAGTGCACTCTCTGGACTCACTGCAGTGCATCCCCAGTGGTGCCAGTGCACTCTCTGGACTCACTGCACTGCATCCCCAGTGGTGCCAGTGCACTCTCTGGACTCACTGCACTGAAGCCCCAGTGGTGCCAGTGCACTCTCTGGACTCACTGCACTGCATCACAGGAGGTGCCTGTGCACTCTCTGGACTCACTGCACTGCATCCCCAGTGGTGCCAGTGCACTCTCTGGACTCACTGCACTGCATCCCCGGTGGTGCCAGTGCAGTCTCTGGAGTAACTGCACTGCATCCCCACTGGTGCCAAAGCACTCTCTGGACTCACTGCACTGCATCCCCAGTGGTGCCAGTGCACTCTCTGGACTCACTGCACTGCATCCCCAGTGGTGCCAGTGCACTCTCTGGACTCACTGTACTGCATACCCACTGGTGCCAGTGCACTCTGTGGACTCACTGTACTGCATCCCCAGTGGTGACAGTGCACTCTCTGGACTCACTGCAGTGCATCTCCAGTGGTGCCAGTGCACTCTCTGGACTCACTGCACTGCATCCCCAGTGGTGCCAGTGCACTCTCTGGACTCAGTGCACTGAAGCCCCAGTGGTGCCAGTGCACTCTCTGGACTCACTGCACTGCATCCCCAGTGGTGCCAGTGCACTCTCTGGACTCACTGCACTGCATCCCCAGTGGTGCCAGTGCACTCTCTGGACTCACTGCAGGGCATCCCCAGTGGTGCCAGTGCACTGTCTGGACTCACTGCAGTGCATCCCCAGTGGTGCCAGTGCACTCTCTGGACTCACTGTACTGCACCCCCAGTGGTGCCAGTGCACTCACTGGACTGACTGCACTGCATCCCCAGTGGTGCCAGTGCACTCTCTGGACTCACTGCACTGCATCCCCAGTGGTGCCAGTGCACTCACTGGACTCACTGGACACATCCCCAGTGGTGCCAGTGCACTCTCTGGACTCACTGCAGTGCATCCCCAGTGGTGCCAGTGCACTCTCTGGACACACTGCAGTGCATCCCCACTGGTGCCAGTGTACTCTCTGGACTCACTGCAGTGCATCCCCAGTGGTGCCAGTGCACTCTCTGGACTCACTGCACTGCATCCCCACTGGTGCCAGTGCACTCTCTGGACTCACTGAAGTGCATCCCCAGTTGTGCCAGTGCACTCTCTGGACTCAATGCACTGCATGCCCAGTGGTGCCAGTGCACTCTCTGGACTCACTGCAGTGCATCCCCAGTCGTGCCAGTGCAATCTCTGGACTCACTGTAGTGCATCCCCAGTGGTGCCAGTGCACTCTCTGGACTCACTGCAGTGCATTCCCAGTGGTGTCAGTGTACTCACTGGACTCACTGCAGTGCATCCCCACTGGTGCCAGTGCACTCTCTGGACTCACTGCACTGCATCCCCAGTGGTGCCAGTGCACTCTCTGGACTCACTGCACTGCAGCCCCATTGGTGCCAGTGCACTCTCTGGACTCACTGCACTGCATAACAGGTAGTGCCAGTGCACTCTCTGGACTCACTGCACTGCATCCCCAGTGGTGCCAGTGCACTCTCTGGACTCACTGCACTGCATCCCCAGTGGTGCCAGTGCACTCTCTGCACTCACTTCTCTGCATTCCCAGTGGTGCCAGTGAAGTCTCTGGACTCACTGCACTGCATCCCCAGTGGTGCCAGTGCAATCTCTGGACTCACTGCAGTGCATCACCAGTGGTGCCAGTGCACTCTCTGGACTCGCTGCACTGCATCCCCAGTGGTGCCAGTGCACTCTCTGGACTCACTGCAGTGCATCCCCAGTGGTGCCAGTGCACTCTCTGGACTCACTGCAGTGCATCCTCAGTGGTGCCAGTGCACTCTCTCGAGTCACTGCACTACATCCCCAGTGGTGCCAGTTCACTCACTGGACTCACTGTACTGCATCATCTGTGGTGCCAGTGCACTCTCTGGACTCACTGCAATGCATCCCCAGTGGTGCCAGTGCACTCTCTGGACTCACTGCACTGCATCCCCAGTGGTGCCAGTGCACTCTCTGGACTCACTGCACTGTATCCCCAGTGGTGCCAGTGCACTCTCTGGATTCACTGCAGTGCATCCCCAGTGGTGCCAGTGCACTCTCTGGACTCACTGCACTGCATCCCCAGTGGTGCCAGTGCACTCTGTGGACTCACTGCACTGCATCCCCAGTGGTGACAGTGCACTCTCTGGACTCACTGCACTGCATCCCCAGTGGTGACAGTGCACTCTCTGGACTCACTGCAGTGCATCCCCAGTGGTGCCAGTGCACTCTCTGGACTCACTGCACTGCATCCCCAGTGGTGCCAGTGCACTCTCTGGACTCACTGCAGTGCATCCCCAGTGGTGCCAGTACACTCACTGGACTCACTGCACTGCATCCCCAGTGGTGCCAGTGCACTCTCTGGACTCACTGCACTGCATCACCAGTGGTGCCTCTGAACTCTCTGGACTCACTGCACTGCTTCCCCAGTGGTGCCAGTGCACTCACTGGACTCACTGCAGTGCATCCACACTGGTGCCAGTGCACTCTCTGGGCTCACTGCAGTGCATCCCCAGTGGTGCCAGTGCACTCTCTGGACTCACTGCACTGCATCCCCAGTGGTGCCTGTGCGCTCTCTGGAGTCACAGCACTGCATCCCCAGTGGTGCCAGTGCACTCTCTGGACTCACTGAAGTGCATTCTCAGTGGTACCAGTGCACTCTCTGGACTCACTGCACTGCATCCCCACTGGTGCCAGTGCACTCTCTGGACTCACTGAACTGCATCCCCAGTGGTGCCAGTGCACTCTCTGGACTCACTGCACTGCATCACAGGAGGTGCCTGTGCACTCTCTGGACTCACTGCACTGCATCCCCAGTGGTGCCAGTGCACTCTCTGGACTCACTGCACTGCATCCCCGGTGGTGCCAGTGCAGTCTCTGGAGTAACTGCACTGCATCCCCACTGGTGCCAAAGCACTCTCTGGACTCACTGCACTGCATCCCCAGTGGTGCCAGTGCACTCTCTGGACTCACTGCACTGCATGCCCAGTGGTGCCAGTGCACTCTCTGGACTCACTGTACTGCATACCCACTGGTGCCAGTGCACTCTGTGGACTCACTGTACTGCATCCCCAGTGGTGACAGTGCACTCTCTGGACTCACTGCAGTGCATCTCCAGTGGTGCCAGTGCACTCTCTGGACTCACTGCACTGCATCCCCAGTGGTGCCAGTGCACTCTCTGGACTCAGTGCACTGCATCCCCAGTGGTGCCAGTGCACTCTCTGGACTCACTGCACTGCATCCCCAGTGGTGCCAGTGCACTCTCTGGACTCACTGCACTGCATCCCCAGTGGTGCCAGTGCACTCTCTGGACTCACTGCAGGGCATCCCCAGTGGTGCCAGTGCACTGTCTGGACTCACTGCAGTGCATCCCCAGTGGTGCCAGTGCACTCTCTGGACTCTCTGTACTGCACCCCCAGTGGTGCCAGTGCACTCACTGGACTGACTGCACTGCATCCCCAGTGGTGCCAGTGCACTCTCTGGACTCACTGCACTGCATCCCCAGTGGTGCCAGTGCACTCACTGGACTCACTGGACACATCCCCAGTGGTGCCAGTGCACTCTCTGGACTCACTGCAGTGCATCCCCAGTGGTGCCAGTGCACTCTCTGGACTCACTGCAGTGCATCCCCACTGGTGCCAGTGTACTCTCTGGACTCACTGCAGTGCATCCCCAGTGGTGCCAGTGCACTCTCTGGACTCACTGCACTGCATCCCCACTGGTGCCAGTGCACTCTCTGGACTCACTGAAGTGCATCCCCAGTGGTGCCAGTGCACTCTCTGGACTCAATGCACTGCATGCCCAGTGGTGCCAGTGCACTCTCTGGACTCACTGCAGTGCATCCCCAGTGGTGCCAGTGCAATCTCTGGACTCACTGTAGTGCATCCCCAGTGGTGCCAGTGCACTCTCTGGACTCACTGCAGTGCATTCCCAGTGGTGTCAGTGTACTCACTGGACTCACTGCAGTGCATCCCCACTGGTGCCAGTGCACTCTCTGGACTCACTGCACTGCATCCCCAGTGGTGCCAGTGCACTCTCTGGACTCACTGCACTGCAGCCCCATTGGTGCCAGTGCACTCTCTGGACTCACTGCACTGCATCACAGGTAGTGCCAGTGCACTCTCTGGACTCACTGCACTGCATCCCCAGTGGTGCCAGTGCACTCTCTGGACTCACTGCACTGCATCCCCAGTGGTGCCAGTGCACTCTCTGCACTCACTTCTCTGCATTCCCAGTGGTGCCAGTGAAGTCTCTGGACTCACTGCACTGCATCCCCAGTGGTGCCAGTGCAATCTCTGGACTCACTGCAGTGCATCACCAGTGGTGCCAGTGCACTCTCTGGACTCGCTGCACTGCATCCCCAGTGGTGCCAGTGCACTCTCTGGACTCACTGCAGTGCATCCCCAGTGGTGCCAGTGCACTCTCTGGACTCACTGCAGTGCATCCTCAGTGGTGCAAGTGCACTCTCTCGAGTCACTGCACTACATCCCCAGTGGTGCCAGTTCACTCACTGGACTCACTGTACTGCATCATCTGTGGTGCCAGTGCACTCTCTGGACTCACTGCAATGCATCCCCAGTGGTGCCAGTGCACTCTCTGGACTCACTGCACTGCATCCCCAGTGGTGCCAGTGCACTCTCTGGACTCACTGCACTGTATCCCCAGTGGTGCCAGTGCACTCTCTGGATTCACTGCAGTGCATCCCCAGTGGTGCCAGTGCACTCTCTGGACTCACTGCACTGCATCCCCAGTGGTGCCAGTGCACTCTGTGGACTCACTGCACTGCATCCCCAGTGGTGACAGTGCACTCTCTGGACTCACTGCACTGCATCCCCAGTGGTGCCAGTGCACTCTCTGGACTCACTGCAGTGCATCCCCAGTGGTGCCAGTGCACTCTCTGGACTCACTGCACTGCATCCCCAGTGGTGCCAGTGCACTCTCTGGACTCACTGCAGTGCATCCCCAGTGGTGCCAGTACACTCACTGGACTCACTGCACTGCATCCCCAGTGGTGCCAGTGCACTCTCTGGACTCACTGCACTGCATCACCAGTGGTGCCTCTGCACTCTCTGGACTCACTGCACTGCTTCCCCAGTGGTGCCAGTGCACTCACTGGACTCACTGCAGTGCATCCACACTGGTGCCAGTGCACTCTCTGGGCTCACTGCAGTGCATCCCCAGTGGTGCCAGTGCACTCTCTGGACTCACTGCACTGCATCCCCAGTGGTGCCAGTGCACTCTCTGGACTCACTGCACTGCATCCCCAGTGCTGCCAGTGCACTCTCTTGAGTCACTGCACTGCATCCCCTGTGGTGCAAGAGCACTCTCTGGACTCACAGCAGTGCATCACCAGTGGTGCCAGTGCACTCTCTGGACTCACTGCAATGCATCCCCAGTGGTGCCAGTGCACTCTCTGGACTCACTGCTCTGCATCCCCAGTGGTGCTAGTGCACTGTGTGGACTCACTGTACTGCATCCCCATTGGTGCCAGTGCAATCTCTGGACTCACTGCAGTGCATCCCCAGTGGTGCCAGTGCACTCTCAGGACTCACTGCACTGCATCCCCAGTGGGGCCAGTGCACTCTCTGGACTCACTGCACTGCATCCCCAGTAGTGACAGTGCACTCTCTGGACTCACTGCAGTGCATCCCCAGTGGTGCCAGTGCACTCTCTGGACTCACTGCACTGCATCCCCAGTAGTGCCAGTGCACTCTCTGGACTCACTGCACTGCATCCCCATTGCTGCCAGTGCACTCACTGGATTCACTGCACTGCATCCCCAGTGGTGCCAGTGCACTCTCTGGACTCACTGCACTGCATCCCCAGTGGTGCCAGTGCACTCTGTGGACTCACTGTACTGCATCCCCAGTGGTGACAGTGCACTCTCTGGACTCACTGCAGTGCATCCCCAGTGGAGCCAGTGCACTCTCTGGACTCACTGCAGTGCATCCCCACTGGTGCCAGTGCACTCTCTGGACTCACTGCAGTGCATACCCAGTGGTGCCAGTGCAGTCTCTGGAGTAACTGCAGTGCATCCCCACTGGTGCCAAAGCACTCTCTGGACTCACTGCAGTGCATCCCCAGTGGTGCCAGTGCACTCTCTGGACTCATTGAAGTGCATTCTCAGTGGTGCCAGTGCACTCTCTGGACTCACTGCAGTGCATCCCCAGTGGTGCCAGTACACTCACTGGACTCACTGCACTGCATCCCCAGTGGTGCCAGTGCACTCTCTGGACTCAGTAAACTGCATCCCCAGTGGTGCCACTGCACTCTCTGGACTCACTGCACTGCTTCCCCAGTGGTGCCAGTGCACTCACTGGACTCACTGCAGTGCATCCCCACTGGTGCCAGTGCACTCTCTGGACTCACTGCAGTGCATCCCCAGTGGTGCCAGTGCACTCTCTGGACTCACTGCAGTGCATCCCCAGTGGTGCCAGTGCGCTCTCTGGAGTCACAGCACTGCATCCCCAGTGGTGCCAGTGCAATCTCTGGACTCACTGCACTGCATCCCCAGTGGTGCCAGTGCACTCTCTGGACTCACTGCACTGCATCCCCGGTGGTGCCAGTGCAGTCTCTGGAGTAACTGCACTGCATCCCCACAGGTGCCAAAGCACTCTCTGGACTCCCAGCACCGCATCCCCAGTGGTGCCAGTGCACTCTCTGGACTCACTGCACTGCATCCCCAGTGGTGCCAGTGCACTCTCTGGACTCACTGCACTGCATCCCAAGTGGTGCCAGTGCACTCTCTGGACTCACTGCACTGCATCCCCAGTGGTGCCAGTGCACTCTCTGGACTCACTGAAGTGCATTCTCAGTGGTGCCAGTGCACTCTCTGGACTCACTGCAGTGCATCCCCAGTGGTGCCAGTACACTCACTGGACTCACTGCACTGCATCCCCAGTGGTGCCAGTGCACTCTCTGGACTCACTAAACTGCATCACCAGTGGTGCCACTGCACTCTCTGGACTCACTGCACTGCTTCCCCAGTGGTGCCAGTGCACTCACTGGACTCACTGCAGTGCATCCCCACTGGTGCCAGTGCACTCTCTGGGCTCACTGCAGTGCATCCCCAGTGGTGCCAGTGCACTCTCTGGACTCACTGAAGTGCATCCCCAGTGGTGCCAGTGCGCTCTCTGGAGTCACAGCACTGCATCCCCAGTGGTGCCAGTGCAATCTCTGGACTCACTGTAGTGCATCCCCAGTGGTGCCAGTGCACTCTCTGGACTCACTGCACTGCATCCCCGGTGGTGCCAGTGCAGTCTCTGGAGTAACTGCACTGCATCCCCACTGGTGCCAGTGCACTCTCTGGACTCACTGCACTGCATCCCCAGTGGTGCCAGTGCACTCTCTGGACTCACTGCACTGCATGCCCAGTGGTGCCAGTGCACTCTCTGGACTCACTGTACTGCATACCCACTGGTGCCAGTGCACTCTGTGGACTCACTGTACTGCATCCCCAGTGGTGACAGTGCACTCTCTGCACTCACTGCAGTGCATCCCCAGTGGTGCCAGTGCACTCTCTGGACTCACTGCACTGAAGCCCCAGTGGTGCCAGTGCACTCTCTGGACTCACTGCACTGCATCCCCAGTGGTGCCAGTGCACTCTCTGGACTCACTGCACTGCATCCCCAGTGGTGCCAGTGCACTCTCTGGACTCACTGCAGGGCATCCCCAGTGGTGCCAGTGCAATCTCTGGACTCACTGTAGTGCATCCCCAGTGGTGCCAGTGCACTCTCTGGACTCACTGCACTGCATGCCCAGTGGTGCCAGTGCACTCTCTGGACTCACTGCACTGCATCCCCAGTGGTGCCAGTGCACTCTCTGGACTCACTGCACTGCATCCCCACTGGTGCCAGTGTACTCTCTGGACTCACTGCACTGCATCCCCAGTGGTGCCAGTGCACTCACTGGACTCACTGGACACATCCCCAGTGGTGCCAGTGCACTCTCTGGACTCACTGCAGTGCATCCCCAGTGGTGCCAGTGCACTCTCTGGACTCACTGCACTTCATCCCCAGTGGTGCCAGTGCACTCTCTGGACTCACAGCAGTGCATCCCCAGTGGTGCCAGTGCACTCTCTGGACTCACTGCACTGCATCCCCACTGGTGCCAGTGCACTCTCTGGACTCACTGAAGTGCATCCCCAGTTGTGCCAGTGCACTCTCTGGACTCAATGCACTGAATCCCCAGTGGTGCCAGTGCACTCTCTGGACTCACTGCAGTGCATCACCAGTGGTGCCAGTGCAATCTCTGGACTCACTGTAGTGCATCCCCAGTGGTGCCAGTGCACTCTCTGGACTCACTGCAGTGCATCCCCAGTGGTGCCAGTGCACTCACTGGACTCACTGCACTGCATCCCCACTGGTGCCAGTGCACTCTCTGGACTCACTGCACTGCATCCCCAGTGGTGCCAGTGCACTCTCTGGACTCACTGCACTGCAGCCCCATTGGTGCCAGTGCACTCTCTGGACTCACTGTACTGCATCACAGGTAGTGCTAGTGCACTCTCTGGACTCACTGCACTGCATCCCCAGTGGTGCCAGTGCACTCTCTGGACTCACTGCACTGCATCCCCAGTGGTGCCAGTGCACTCTCTGCACTCACTTCTCTGCATTCCCAGTGGTGCCAGTGAAGTCTCTGGACTCACTGCACTGCATCCCCAGTGGTGCCAGTGCAATCTCTGGACTCACTGCACTGCATCCCCAGTGGTGCCAGTGCACTCTCTGGACTCACTGAAGTGCATCCCCAGTGGTGCCAGTGCACTCTCTGGACTCACTGCAGTGCATCCCCAGTGGTGCCAGTACACTCACTGGACTCACTGCACTGCATCCCCAGTGGTGCCAGTGCACTCTCTGGACTCACTAAACTGCATCACCAGTGGTGCCACTGCATTCTCTGGACTCACTGCACTGCTTCCCCCGTGGTGCCAGTGCACTCTCTGGACTCACTGCACTGCATCCCCACTGGTGCCAGTGCACTCTCTGGGCTCACTGCAGTGCATCCCCAGTGGTGCCAGTGCACTCTCTGGACTCCTTGAAGTGCATCCCCAGTGGTGCCAGTGCGCTCTCTGGAGTCACAGCACTGCATCCCCAGTGGTGCCAGTGCAATCTCTGGACTCACTGTAGTGCATCCCCAGTGGTGCCAGTGCACTCTCTGGACTCACTGCACTGCATCCCCGGTGGTGCCAGTGCAGTCTCTGGAGTAACTGCACTGCATCCCCACTGGTGCCAAAGCACTCTCTGGACTCACTGCACTGCATCCCCAGTGGTGCCAGTGCACTCTCTGGACTCACTGCACTGCATGCCCAGTGGTGCCAGTGCACTCTCTGGACTCACTGTACTGCATACCCACTGGTGCCAGTGCACTCTGTGGACTCACTGTACTGCATCCCCAGTGGTGACAGTGCACTCTCTGGACTCACTGCAGTGCATCCCCAGTGGTGCCAGTGCACTCTCTGGACTCACTGCACTGAAGCCCCAGTGGTGCCAGTGCACTCTCTGGACTCACTGCACTGCATCCCCAGTGGTGCCAGTGCACTCTCTGGACTCACTGCACTGCATCCCCAGTGGTGCCAGTGCACTCTCTGGACTCACTGCAGGGCATCCCCAGTGGTGCCAGTGCAATCTCTGGACTCACTGTAGTGCATCCCCAGTGGTGCCAGTGCACTCTCTGGACTCACTGCACTGCATGCCCAGTGGTGCCAGTGCACTCTCTGGACTCACTGCACTGCATCCCCAGTGGTGCCAGTGCACTCTCTGGACTCACTGCAGTGCATCCCCAGTGGTGACAGTGCACTCTCTGGACTCACTGAAGTGCATCCCCAGTGGTGCCAGTGCACTCACTGGACTCACTGGACACATCCCCAGTGGTGCCAGTGCACTCTCTGGACTCACTGCAGTGCATCCCCAGTGGTGCCAGTGCACTCTCTGGACTCACTGCACTTCATCCCCAGTGGTGCCAGTGCACTCTCTGGACTCACTGCAGTGCATCCCCAGTGGTGCCAGTGCACTCTCTGGACTCACTGCACTGCATCCCCACTGGTGCCAGTGCACTCTCTGGACTCACTGAAGTGCATCCCCAGTTGTGCCAGTGCACTCTCTGGACTCAATGCACTGCATCCCCAGTGGTGCCAGTGCACTCTCTGGACTCACTGCAGTGCATCACCAGTGGTGCCAGTGCAATCTCTGGACTCACTGTAGTGCATCCCCAGTGGTGCCAGTGCACTCTCTGGACTCACTGCAGTGCATCCCCAGTGGTGCCAGTGCACTCACTGGACTCACTGCACTGCATCCCCAGTGGTGCCAGTGCACTCTCTGGACTCACTGCACTGCATCCCCAGTGGTGCCAGTGCACTCTCTGGACTCACTGCACTGCATCCCCAGTGGTGCCAGTGCACTCACTGGACTCACTGCACTGCATCCCCAGTGGTGCCAGTGCACTCTCTGGACTCACTGCACTGAAGCCCCATTGGTGCCAGTGCACTCTCTGGACTCACTGTACTGCATCACAGGTAGTGCCAGTGCACTCTCTGGACTCACTGCAGTGCATCCCCAGTGGTGCCAGTGCACTCTCTGGACTCACTGCACTGCATCCCCAGTGGTGCCAGTGCACTCTCTGCACTCACTTCTCTGCATTCCCAGTGGTGCCAGTGAAGTCTCTGGACTCATTGCACTGCATCCCCAGTGGTGCCAGTGCAATCTCTGGACTCACTGCAGTGCATCACCAGTGGTGCCAGTGCACTCTCTGGACTCACTGCACTGCATCCCCAGTGGTGCCAGTGCACTCTCTGGACTCACTGCAGTGCATCCCCAGTGGTGCCAGTGCACTCTCTGGACTCACTGCACTGCATCCCCAGTGGTGCAAGTGCACTCTCTCGAGTCATTGCACTACATCCCCAGTGGTGCCAGTGCACTCACTGGACTCACTGTACTGCATCATCTGTGGTGCCAGTGCACTCTCTGGACTCACTGCAATGCATCCCCAGTGGTGCCAGTGCACTCTCTGGACTCACTGCACTTCATCCCCAGTGGTGCCAGTGCACTCTCTGGACTCACTGCACTGTATCCCAAGTGGTGCCAGTGCACTCACTGGATTCACTGCAGTGCATCCCCAGTGGTGCCAGTGCACTCTCTGGACTCACGGCACTGCATCCCCAGTGGTGCCAGTGCACTCTGTGGACTCACTGCACTGCATTCCCAGTGGTGACAGTGCACTCTCTGGACTCACTGCAGTGCATCCCCAGTGGTGACAGTGCACTCTCTGGACTCACTGCAGTGCATCCCCAGTGGTGCCAGTGCACTCTCTGGACTCACTGCACTGCATCCCCAGTGGTGCCAGTGCAGTCTCTGGAGTAACTGCAGTGCATCCCCACTGGTGCCAAAGCACTCTCTGGACTCCCGGCACCGCATCCCCAGTGGTGCCAGTGCACTCTCTGGACTCACTGCACTGCATCCCCAGTGGTGCCAGTGCACTCTCTGGAGTCACAGCACTGCATCCCCAGTGGTGCCAGTGCACTCGCTGGACTCACTGAAGTGCATCCCCAGTGGTGCCAGTGCACTCTCTGGACTCACTGAAGTGCATTCTCAGTGGTGCCAGTGCACTCTCTGGACTCACTGCAGTGCATCCCCAGTGGTGCCAGTACACTCACTGGACTCACTGCACTGCATCCCCAGTGGTGCCAGTGCACTCACTGGACTCACTGTACTGCATCACCAGTGGTGCCTCTGCACTCTCTGGACTCACTGCACTGCTTCCCCAGTGGTGCCAGTGCACTCACTGGACTCACTGCAGTGCATCCCCACTGGTGCCAGTGCACTCTCTGGGCTCACTGCAGTGCATCCCCAGTGGTGCCAGTGCACTCTCTGGACTCACTGCACTGCATCCCCAGTGGTGCCTGTGCGCTCTCTGGAGTCACAGCACTGCATCCCCAGTGGTGCCAGTGCAATCTCTGGACTCACTGCACTGCATCCCCAGTGGTGCCAGTGCACTCTCTGGACTCACTGCAATGCATCCCCAGTGGTGCCAGTGCACTCTCTGGACTCACTGAAGTGCATTCTCAGTGGTGCCAGTGCACTCTCTGGACTCACTGCACTGCATCCCCAGTGGTGCCAGTGCACTCTCTGGACTCACTGAACTGCATCCCCAGTGCTGCCAGTGCACTCTCTGGACTCACTGCACTGCATCCCTAGTGGTGCCACTGCACTCTCTGGACTCACTGCACTGCTTCCCCAGTGGTGCCAGTGCACTCTCTGGACTCACTGCACTGCATCCCCAGTGGTGCCAGTGCACTCACTGGACTCACTGCAGTGCATCCCCAGTGGTGCCAGTGCACTCTCTGGACTCACTGCAGTGCATTCTCAGTGGTGCCAGTGCACTCTCTGGACTCACTTCAGTGCATCCCCAGTGGTGCCAGTACGCTCTCTGGACTCACTGCAGTGCATCCCCAGTGGTGCCAGTGCACTCTCTGGACTCACTGCAGTGCATCCCCAGTGCAGCCAGTGCACTCTCTGGACTCACTGCAGTGCATCCCCAGTGGTGCCATTGCACTCTCTGGACTCACTGCACTGCATCTCCAGTGGTGCCAGTGCACTCTCTGGACTCACTGCACTGCATCCCCAGTGCTGCCAGTGCACTCTCTTGAGTCACTGCACTGCATCCCCTGTGGTGCAAGAGCACTCTCTGGACTCACAGCAGTGCATCACCAGTGGTGCCAGTGCACTGTGTGGACTCACTGTACTGCATCCCCCGTGGTGCCAGTGCAATCTCTGGACTCACTGCACTGCATCCCCAGTGGTGCCAGTGCACTCTCAGGACTCACTGCACTGCATCCGCAGTGGGGCCAGTGCACTCTCTGGACTCACTGCACTGCATCCCCAGTAGTGACAGTGCACTCTCTGGACTCACTGCAGTGCATCCCCAGTGGTGCCAGTGCACTCTCTGGACTCACTGCACTGCATCCCCAGTAGTGCCAGTGCACTCTCTGGACTCACTGCACTGCATCCCCAGTGCTGCCAGTGCACTCACTGGATTCACTGCACTGCATCCCCAGTGGTGACAGTGCACTCTGTGGACTCACTGCACTGCATCCCCAGTGGTGACAGTGCACTCTCTGGACTCACTGCAGTGCATCCCCAGTGGTGACAGTGCACTCTCTGGACTCACTGCAGTGCATCCCCAGTGGTGCCAGTGCACTCTCTGGACTCACTGCACTGCATCCCCAGTGGTGCCAGTGCAGTCTCTGGAGTAACTGCAGTGCATCCCCACTGGTGCCAAAGCACTCTCTGGACTCCCGGCACCGCATCCCCAGTGGTGCCAGTGCACTCTCTGGACTCACTGCACTGCATCCCCAGTGGTGCCAGTGCACTCTCTGGAGTCACAGCACTGCATCCCCAGTGGTGCCAGTGCACTCTCTGGACTCACTGAAGTGCATCCCCAGTGGTGCCAGTGCACTCTCTGGACTCACTGAAGTGCATTCTCAGTGGTGCCAGTGCACTCTCTGGACTCACTGCAGTGCATCCCGAGTGGTGCCAGTACACTCACTGGACTCACTGCACTGCATCCCCAGTGGTGCCAGTGCACTCTCTGGACTCACTAAACTGCATCACCAGTGGTGCCTCTGCACTCTCTGGACTAACTGCACTGCTTCCCCAGTGGTGCCAGTGCACTCACTGGACTCACTGCAGTGCATCCCCACTGGTGCCAGTGCACTCTCTGGGCTCACTGCAGTGCATCCCCAGTGGTGCCAGTGCACTCTCTGGACTCACTGCACTGCATCCCCAGTGGTGCCAGTGCACTCTCTGGACTCACTGCACTGCATCCCCAGTGGTGCCAGTGAACTCTCTGCACTCACTTCTCTGCATTCCCAGTGGTGCCAGTGAAGTCTCTGGACTCACTGCACTGCATCCCCAGTGGTGCCAGTGCAATCTCTGGACTCACTGCAGTGCATCACCAGTGGTGCCAGTGCACTCTCTGGACTCACTGCACTGCATCCCCAGTGGTGCCAGTGCACTCTCTGGACTCACTGCAGTGCATCCCCAGTGGTGCCAGTGCACTCTCTGGACTCACTGCACTGCATCCCCAGTGGTGCAAGTGCACTCTCTCGAGTCACTGCACTACATCCCCAGTGGTGCCAGTGCACTCACTGGACTCACTGTACTGCATCATCTGTGGTGCCAGTGCACTCTCTGGACTCACTGCAATGCATCCCCAGTGGTGCCATTGCGCTCTCTGGAGTCACAGCACTGCATCCCCAGTGGTGCCAGTGCACTCTCTGGACTCACCGGGGTGCATCCCCAGTGGTGCCAGTGCACTCTCTGGACTCACTGCACTGCATCCCCGGTGGTGCCAGTGCAGTCTCTGGAGTAACTGCACTGCATCCCCACTGGTGCCAAAGCACTCTCTGGACTCCCAGCACCGCATCCCCAGTGGTGCCAGTGCACTCTGTGGACTCACTGCACTGCATCCCCAGTGGTGCAAGTGCACTCTCTGGACTCACTGCAGTGCATCCCCAGTGGTGACAGTGCACTCTCTGGACTCACTGCAGTGCATCCCCAGTGGTGCCAGTGCACTCTCTGGACTCACTGCACTGCATCCCCAGTGGTGCCAGTGCAGTCTCTGGAGTAACTGCAGTGCATCCCCACTGGTGCCAAAGCACTCTCTGGACTCCCGGCACCGCATCCCCAGTGGTGCCAGTGCACTCTCTGGACTCACTGCACTGCATCCCCAGTGGTGCCAGTGCACTCTCTGGAGTCACAGCACTGCATCCCCAGTGGTGCCAGTGCACTCTCTGGACTCACTGAAGTGCATCCCCAGTGGTGCCAGTGCACTCTCTGGACTCACTGAAGTGCATTCTCAGTGGTGCCAGTGCACTCTCTGGACTCACTGCAGTGCATCCTGAGTGGTGCCAGTACACTCACTGGACTCACTGCACTGCATCCCCAGTGGTGCCAGTGCACTCTCTGGACTCACTAAACTGCATCACCAGTGGTGCCTCTGCACTCTCTGGACTAACTGCACTGCTTCCCCAGTGGTGCCAGTGCACTCACTGGACTCACTGCAGTGCATCCCCAGTGGTGCCAGTGCACTCTCTGGACTCACTGCACTGCATCCCCAGTGGTGCCTGTGCGCTCTCTGGAGTCACAGCACTGCATCCCCAGTGGTGCCACTGCACTCTCTGGACTCACTGCACTGCATCCCCAGTGGTGCCAGTGCACTCTCTGGACTCACTGCACTGCATCCCCAGTGGTGCCTGTGCGCTCTCTGGAGTCACAGCACTGCATCCCCAGTGGTGCCACTGCACTCTCTGGACTCACTGCACTGCATCCCCAGTGGTGCCAGTGCACTCTCTGGACTCACTGAACTGCATCCCCAGTGGTGCCAGTGCACTCTCTGGACTCACTGCACTGCATCCCCAGTGCTGCCAGTGCACTCTCTGGACTCACTGCACTGCATCCCCAGTGGTGCCACTGCACTCTCTGGACTCACTGCACTGCTTCCCCAGTGGTGCCAGTGCACTCTCTGGACTCACTGCACTGCATCCCCAGTGGTGCCAGTGCACTCACTGGACTCACTGCAGTGCATCCCCAGTGGTGCCAGTGCACTCTCTGGAGTCACTGCACTGCATCCCCAGTGGTGCCAGTGCACTCTCTGGACTCACTGCACTGCATCCCCAGTGGTTCCAGCGCACTCTCTGGACTCACTGCACTGCATCCCCAGTAGTGCTAGTGCACTCTGTGGACTCACTGCACTGCATCCCCAGTGGTGCCAGTGCACTCTCTGGACTCACTGAAGTGCATTCTCAGTGGTGCCACTGCACTCTCTGGACTCACTTCAGTGCATCACCAGTGGTGCCAGTACACTCTCTGGACTCACTGCAGTGCATCCCCAGTGGTGCCAGTGCACTCTCTGGACTCACTGCACTGCATCCCCAGTGGAGCCAGTGCACTCTCTGGACTCACTGCAGTGCATCCGCAGTGGTGCCATTGCACTCTCTGGTCTCACTGCACTGCATCCCCAGTGGTGCCAGTGCACTCTCTGGACTCACTGCACTGCATCCCCAGTGCTGCCAGTGCACTCTCTTGAGTCACTGCACTGCATCCCCAGTGGTGCCAGTGCACTCTCTGGACTCACTGCACTGCATCACCAGTGGTGCTAGTGCACTGTGTGGACTCACTGTACTGCATCCCCAGTGGTGCCAGTGCAATCTCTGGACTCACTGCAGTGCATCCCCAGTGGTGCCAGTGCACTCTCTGGACTCACTGAAGTGCATTCTCAGTGGTGCCAGTGCACTCTCTGGACTCACTGCACTGCATCCCCTGTAGTGACAGTGCACTCTCTGGACTCACTGCAGTGCATCCCCAGTGGTGCCAGTGCACTCTCTGGACTCACTGCACTGCTTCCCCAGTGGTGCCAGTGCACTGTTACGAGTCACTGCAGTGCATCCCCTGTGGTGCCAGTGCACTCTCTGGACTCACTGCACTGCATCCCCAGTGGTGCCAGTGCACTCTCTGGACTCACTGCAGTGCATCCCCAGTGGTGCCAGTGCACTCTCTGGAGTCACAGCACTGCATCCCCAGTGGTGCCAGTGCAATCTCTGGACTCACTGCACTGCATCCCCAGTGGTGCCAGTGCACTCTCTGGACTCACTGCACTGCATTCTCAGTGGTGCCAGTGCACTCTCTGGACTCACTGCACTGCATCCCCAGTGGTGCCAGTGCACTCTCTGGACTCACTGCACTGCATCCCCAGTGGTGCCACTGCACTCTCTGGACTCACTGCAGTGCATCCCCAGTGTGGCCAGTGCACTCTCTGGACTCACTGCGCTGCATCCCCAGTAGTGCCAGTGCACTCTCTGGACTCACTGCACTGCATCGCCAGTGCACTCTCTGGACTCACTGCAGGGCATCCCCAGTGCTGCCAGTGCACTCTCTGGACTCACTGCACTGCATCCCCAGTGGTGCCACTGCACTCTCTGGACTCACTGCACTGCTTCCCCAGTGGTGCCAGTGCACTCTCTGGACTCACTGCACTGCATCCCCAGTGTTGCCAGTGCACTCACTGGACTCACTGCAGTGCATCCCCAGTGGTGCCAGTGCACTCTCTGGAGTCACTGCACTGCATCCCCAGTGGTGCCAGTGCACTCTCTGGACTCACTGCACTGCATCCCCAGTGGTGCCAGTGCACTCACTGGACTCACTGCAGTGCATCTCCAGTGGTGCCAGTGCACTCTCTGGAGTCACTGCACTGCATCCCCAGTGGTGCCAGTGCACTCTCTGGACTCACTGCACTGCATCCCCAGTGGTTCCAGCGCACTCTCTGGACTCACTGCACTGCATCCCCAGTAGTGCTAGTGCACTCTGTGGACTCACTGCACTGCATCGCCAGTGGTGCCAGTGCACTCTCTGGACTCACTGAAGTGCATTCTCAGTGGTGCCACTGCACTCTCTGGACTCACTTCAGTGCATCACCAGTGGTGCCAGTACACTCTCTGGACTCACTGCAGTGCATCCCCAGTGGTGCCAGTGCACTCTCTGGACTCACTGCACTGCATCCCCAGTGGAGCCAGTGCACTCTCTGGACTCACTGCAGTGCATCCGCAGTGGTGCCATTGCACTCTCTGGACTCACTGCACTGCATCCCCAGTGGTGCCAGTGCACTCTCTGGACTCACTGCACTGCATCCCCAGTGCTGCCAGTGCACTCTCTTCAGTCACTGCACTGCATCCCCTGTGGTGCAAGAGCACTCTCTGGACTCACAGCAGTGCATCACCAGTGGTGCCAGTGCACTCTCTGGACTCACTGCACTGCATCCCCAGTGGTGCCAGTGCACTCTCTGGACTCACTGCACTGCATCACCAGTGGTGCTAGTGCACTGTGTGGACTCACTGTACTGCATCCCCAGTGGTGCCAGTGCAATCTCTGGACTCACTGCAGTGCATCCCCAGTGGTGCCAGTGCACTCTCTGGACTCACTGAAGTGCATTCTCAGTGGTGCCAGTGCACTCTCTGGACTCACTGCACTGCATCCCCTGTAGTGACAGTGCACTCTCTGGACTCACTGCACTGCATCACCAGTGGTGCTAGTGCACTGTGTGGACTCACTGTACTGCATCCCCAGTGGTGCCAGTGCAATCTCTGGACTCACTGCAGTGCATCCCCAGTGGTGCCAGTGCACTCTCTGGACTCACTGAAGTGCATTCTCAGTGGTGCCAGTGCACTCTCTGGACTCACTGCACTGCATCCCCTGTAGTGACAGTGCACTCTCTGGACTCACTGCAGTGCATCCCCAGTGGTGCCAGTGCACTCTCTGGACTCACTGCACTGCTTCCCCAGTGGTGCCAGTGCACTGTTTCGAGTCACTGCAGTGCATCCCCTGTGGTGCCAGTGCACTCTCTGGACTCACTGCACTGCATCCCCAGTGGTGCCAGTGCACTCTCTGGACTCACTGCAGTGCATCCCCAGTGGTGCCAGTGCACTCTCTGGAGTCACAGCACTGCATCCCCAGTGGTGCCAGTGCAATCTCTGGACTCACTGCACTGCATCCCCAGTGGTGCCAGTGCACTCTCTGGACTCACTGCACTGCATTCTCAGTGGTGCCAGTGCACTCTCTGGACTCACTGCACTGCATCCCCAGTGGTGCCAGTGCACTCTCTGGACTCACTGCACTGCATCCCCAGTGGTGCCACTGCACTCTCTGGACTCACTGCAGTGCATCCCCAGTGTGGCCAGTGCACTCTCTGGACTCACTGCGCTGCATCCCCAGTAGTGCCAGTGCACTCTCTGGACTCACTGCACTGCATCGCCAGTTCACTCTCTGGACTCACTGCAGGGCATCCCCAGTGCTGCCAGTGCACTCTCTGGACTCACTGCACTGCATCCCCAGTGGTGCCACTGCACTCTCTGGACTCACTGCACTGCTTCCCCAGTGGTGCCAGTGCACTCTCTGGACTCACTGCACTGCATCCCCAGTGGTGCCAGTGCACTCACTGGACTCACTGCAGTGCATCCCCAGTGGTGCCAGTGCACTCTCTGGAGTCACTGCACTGCATCCCCAGTGGTGCCAGTGCACTCTCTGGACTCACTGCACTGCATCCCCAGTGGTTCCAGCGCACTCTCTGGACTCACTGCACTGCATCCCCAGTAGTGCTAGTGCACTCTGTGGACTCACTGCACTGCATCCCCAGTGGTGCCAGTGCACTCTCCGGACTCACTGAAGTGCATTCTCAGTGGTGCCACTGCACTCTCTGGACTCACTTCAGTGCATCACCAGTGGTGCCAGTACACTCTCTGGACTCACTGCAGTGCATCCCCAGTGGTGCCAGTGCACTCTCTGGACTCACTGCACTGCATCCCCAGTGGAGCCAGTGCACTCTCTGGACTCACTGCAGTGCATCCGCAGTGGTGCCATTGCACTCTCTGGTCTCACTGCACTGCATCCCCAGTGGTGCCAGTGCACTCTCTGGACTCACTGCACTGCATCCCCAGTGCTGCCAGTGCACTCTCTTGAGTCACTGCACTGCATCCCCTGTGGTGCAAGAGCACTCTCTGGACTCACTGCAGTGCATCCCCAGTGGTGCCAGTGCACTCTCTGGACTCACTGCACTGCATCCCCAGTGGTGCAAGTGCACTCTCTCGAGTCACTGCACTACATCCCCAGTGGTGCCAGTGCACTCACTGGACTCACTGTACTGCATCATCTGTGGTGCCAGTGCACTCTCTGGACTCACTGCAATGCATCCCCAGTGGTGCCAGTGCGCTCTCTGGAGTCACAGCACTGCATCCCCAGTGGTTTCAGTGCACTCTCTGGACTCACCGGGGTGCATCCCCAGTTGTGCCAGTGCACTCTCTGGACTCACTGCACTGCATCCCCGGTGGTGCCAGTGCAGTCTCTGGAGTAACTGCACTGCATCCCCACTGGTGCCAAAGCACTCTCTGGACTCCCAGCACCGCATCCCCAGTGGTGCCAGTGCACTCTCTGGACTCACTGCACTGCATCCCCAGTGGTGCCAGTGCACTCTCTGGACTCACTGCAGTGCATCCCCAGTGGTGCCAGTGCACTCTCTGGACTCACTGAAGTGCATTCTCAGTGGTGCCAGTGCACTCTCTGGACTCACTGCAGTGCATCCCCAGTGGTGCCAGTACACTCACTGGACTCACTGCACTGCTTCCCCAGTGGTGCCAGTGCACTCACTGGACTGACTGCAGTGCATCCCCACTGGTGCCAGTGCACTCTCTGGGCTCACTGCAGTGCATCCCCAGTGGTGCCAGTGCACTCTCTGGACTCACTGCACTGCATCCCCAGTGGTGCCTGTGCGCTCTCTGGAGTCACAGCACTGCATTCTCAGTGGTGCCAGTGCACTCTCTGGACTCACTGCAGTGCATCCCCAGTGGAGCCAGTGCACTCTCTGGACTCACTGAACTGCATCCCCAGTGGTTCCAGTGCACTCTCTGGACTCACTGCACTGCATCCCCAGTGCTGCCAGTGCACTCTCTGGACTCACTGCACTGCATCCCCAGTGGTGCCAGTGCACTCTCTGGACTCACTGCACTGCATCCCCAGTGGTGCCAGTGCACTCACTGGACTCACTGCAGTGCATCTCCAGTGGTGCCAGTGCACTCTCTGGAGTCACTGCACTGCATCCCCAGTGGTGCCAGTGCACTCTCTGGACTCACTGCACTGCATCCCCAGTGGTTCCAGCGCACTCTCTGGACTCACTGCACTGCATCCCCAGTAGTGCTAGTGCACTCTGTGGACTCACTGCACTGCATCCCCAGTGGTGCCAGTGCACTCTCTGGACTCACTGAAGTGCATTCTCAGTGGTGCCACTGCACTCTCTGGACTCACTTCAGTGCATCACCAGTGGTGCCAGTACACTCTCTGGACTCACTGCAGTGCATCCCCAGTGGTGCCAGTGCACTCTCTGGACTCACTGCACTGCATCCCCAGTGGAGCCAGTGCACTCTCTGGACTCACTGCAGTGCATCCGCAGTGGTGCCATTGCACTCTCTGGACTCACTGCACTGCATCCCCAGTGGTGCCAGTGCACTCTCTGGACTCACTGCACTGCATCCCCAGTGCTGCCAGTGCACTCTCTTGAGTCACTGCACTGCATCCCCTGTGGTGCAAGAGCACTCTCTGGACTCACAGCAGTGCATCACCAGTGGTGCCAGTGCACTCTCTGGACTCACTGCACTGCATCCCCAGTGGTGCCAGTGCACTCTCTGGACTCACTGCACTGCATCACCAGTGGTGCTAGTGCACTGTGTGGACTCACTGTACTGCATCCCCAGTGGTGCCAGTGCAATCTCTGGACTCACTGCAGTGCATCCCCAGTGGTGCCAGTGCACTCTCTGGACTCACTGAAGTGCATTCTCAGTGGTGCCAGTGCACTCTCTGGACTCACTGCACTGCATCCCCTGTAGTGACAGTGCACTCTCTGGACTCACTGCAGTGCATCCCCAGTGGTGCCAGTGCACTCTCTGGACTCACTGCACTGCTTCCCCAGTGGTGCCAGTGCACTGTTTCGAGTCACTGCAGTGCATCCCCTGTGGTGCCAGTGCACTCTCTGGACTCACTGCAGTGCATCCCCAGTGGTGCCAGTGCACTCTCTGGAGTCACAGCACTGCATCCCCAGTTGTGCCAGTGCAATCTCTGGACTCACTGCACTGCATCCCCAGTGGTGCCAGTGCACTCTCTGGACTCACTGCACTGCATTCTCAGTGGTGCCAGTGTACTCTCTGGACTCACTGCACTGCATCCCCAGTGGTGCCAGTGCACTCTCTGGACTCACTGCACTGCATCCCCAGTGGTGCCACTGCACTCTCTGGACTCACTGCAGTGCATCCCCAGTGTGGCCAGTGCACTCTCTGGACTCACTGCGCTGCATCCCCAGTAGTGCCAGTGCACTCTCTGGACTCACTGCACTGCATCGCCAGTGCACTCTCTGGACTCACTGCAGGGCATCCCCGGTGGAGCCAGTGTACTCTCAGGACTCACTGCAGTGCATCCCCAGTGGTGCCAGTGCACTCTCTGGACTCACTGCACTGCATCCCCAGTGGTGCCAGTGCACTCTCTGGACTCACTGCACTGCACCCCAATGCTGCCAGTGCACTCTCTGGCGTCACTGCACTGCATCCCCCGTGGTGCAAGTGCACTCTCTGGACTCACTGCACTGCATCACCTCTGGTGCCAGTGCACTCTCTGGACTCACTGCACCGCATCCGCAGTAGTGCCAGTGCACTCTCTAGAGTCACTGCGCTGCATCCCCAGTTGTGCCAGTGCACTCTCTGGACTCACTGCAGCGCATCCCCAGTGGTGCCAGTGCACTCTCTGGAGTGACTGCAGTGCATCCCCAGTGGTGCCAGTGCACTCACTGGAGTGACTGCAGTGCATCCCCAGTGGTGCCAGTGCACTCTCTGGACTCGCGTCACTGCATCCCCAGTGGTGCCAGTGCACTCTCTGGACTCACTGCAGCGCATCCCCAGTGGTGCCAGTGCACTCTCTGGAGTGACTGCAGCGCATCCCCAGTGGTGCCAGTGCACTCTCTGGACTCGCGTCACTGCATCCCCAGTGGTGCCAATGTACTCTCTGGACTCGCGTCACTGCATCCCCAGTGGTGCCAGTGCACTCTCTGGACTCACTGCAGTGCATTCCCGGTGGTGCCAGTGCACTCACTGGACTCACTGCAGTGCAACCCCAGTCGTGCTAGTGCACTCTGGACTCACTGCAGTGCATCCCCAGTGGTGACAGTGCACTCTCTTGACTCACTGCACTGCCTACCCAGTGGTGCCAGTGCACTCTCTAGAGTCACTGTACTGCATCCCCAGTGGTGCCACTGCACTCTCTGGACTCACCGCACTGCATCCACAGTGGTGCCAGTGCACTCTCTGGGCTCACTGTGCTGCATCCCCAGGGGTGCCAGTGCACTCTCTGGACACACTGAAGTGCATTTTCACTGGTGCCAGTGCACTCTCTGGACTCACTGCACTGCATCCACAGTGGTGCCAGTGCACTCTCTGGACTCACTGCAGTGCATCCCCCGTGGTGCAAGTGCACTCTCTGGACTCACTGGAGTGCATCACCTGTGGTGCCAGTGCACTCTCTGGACTCACTGCACTGCATCCCCAGTGGTGCCAGTGCACTCTCTGGACTCACTGCACTGCATGCCCAGTGGTGCCAGTGCACTCTCTGGACTCACTGCAGGGCATCCCCAGTGGTGCCAGTGCGCTCTCTGGACTCACTGCAGGGCATCCCCAGTGGTGCCAGTGCACTCTCTGGACTCAATGAACTGCATCCCCAGTGGTACCAGTGCACTCTCTGGACTCACTGCACTGCATCCCCAGTGCTGCCACTGCACTCTCTGGACTCACTGCACTGCTTCCCCAGTGGTGCCAGTGCACTCTCTGGACTCACTGCACTGCATCCCCAGTGGTGCCAGTGCACTCACTGGACTCACTGAAGTGCATCCCCAGTGGTGCCAGTGCACTCTCTGGAGTCACTGCACTGCATCCCCAGTGGTGCCAGTGCACTCTCTGGACTCACTGCACTGCATCCCCAGTGGTTCCAGCGCACTCTCTGGACTCACTGCACTGCATCCCCATTAGTGCTAGTGCACTCTGTGGACTCACTTCACTGCATCCCCAGTAGTGCCAGTGCACTCTCTGGACTCACTGAAGTGCATTCTCAGTGGTGCCACTGCACTCTCTGGACTCACTTCAGTGCATCCCCAGTGGTGCCAGTACACTCTCTGGACTCACTGCAGTGCATCCCCAGTGGTGCCAGTGCACTCTCTGGACTCACTGCACTGCATCCCCAGTGGAGCCAGTGCACTCTCTGGACTCACTGCAGTGCATCCGCAGTGGTGCCATTGCACTCTCTGGACTCACTGCACTGCATCCCTAGTGGTGCCAGTGCACTCTCTGGACTCACTGCACTGCATCCCCAGTGCTGCCAGTGCACTCTCTTGAGTCACTGCACTGCATCCCCTGTGGTGCAAGAGCACTCTCTGGACTCACTGCAGTGCATCACCAGAGGTGCCAGTGCACTCTCTTGAGTCACTGCACTGCATCCCCTGTGCTGCAAGAGCACTCTCTGGACTTACTGCACTGCATCCCCAGTGCTGCCAGTGCACTCTCTTGAGTCACTGCACTGCATCCCCTGTGGTGCAAGAGCACTCTCTGGACTCACAGCAGTGCATCACCAGAGGTGCCAGTGCACTCTCTGGACTCACTGCACTGCATCCCCAGTGGTGCCAGTGCACTCTCTGGACTCACTGCACTGCATCCCCAGTGGTGCTAGTGCACTGTGTGGACTCAGTGTACTGCATCCCCAGTGGTGCCAGTGCAATCTCTGGACTCACTGCAGTGCATCCCCAGTGGTGCCAGTGCACTCTCTGGACTCACTGAAGTGCATTCTCAGTGGTGCCAGTGCACTCTCTGGACTCACTGCAGTGCATCCCCAGTAGTGACAGTGCACTCTCTGGACTCACTGCAGTGCATCCCCACTGGTGCCAGTGCACTCTCTGGACTCACTGCACTGCATCCCCAGTGGTGCCAGTGCACTCTTTCGAGTCACTGCAGTGCATCCCCAGTGGTGCCAGTGCACTCTCTGGACTCACTGCAGTGCATCCCCAGTGCTGCCAGTGCACTCTCTGGACTCACTGCACTGCATCCCCAGTGCTGGCAGTGCACTCTCTGGACTCACTGAAGTGCATTCTCAGTGGTGCCAGTGCACTCTGTGGACTCACTGCACTGCATCCCCAGTGGTGCCAGTGCACTCTCTGGACTCACTGAACTGCATCACCAGTGGTGCCAGTGCAATCTCTGGACTCACTGCAGTGCATCCCCAATGGTGCCAGTGCACTCTCTGGACTCACTGAAGTGCATTATCAGTGGTGCCAGTGCACTCTCTGGACTCACTGCACTGCATCCCAGGTAGTGACAGTGCACTCTCTGGAATCACTGCAGTGCATCCCCAGTGGGGCCAGTGCACTCTCTGGACTCACTGCACTGCATCGCCAGTGCACTCTCTGGACTCACTGCAGGGCATCCCCGGTGGAGCCAGTGTACTCTCAGGACTCACTGCAGTGCATCCCCAGTGGTGCCAGTGCACTCTCTGGACTCACTGCACTGCATCCCCAGTGGTGCCAGTGCACTCTCTGGACTCACTGCACTGCACCCCAATGCTGCCAGTGCACTCTCTGGCGTCACTGCACTGCATCCCCCGTGGTGCAAGTGCACTCTCTGGACTCACTGCAGTGCATCCCCAGTGGTGCCAGTGCACTCTCTGGACTCACTGCACTGCTTCCCCAGTGGTGCCAGTGCACTCTTTCGAGTCACTGCAGTGCATCACCAGTGGTGCCACTGCACTCTCTGGACTCACTGCAGTGCATCCCCAGTGGTGCCAGTGCACTCTCTGGACTCACTGCACTGCATCCCCAGTGCTGCCAGTGCACTCTCTGGACTCACTGAAGTGCATTCTCAGTAGTGCCAGTGCACTCTCTGGACTCACTGCACTGCATCCCCAGTAGTGCCAGTGCACTCTCTGGACTCACTGAACTGCATCCCCAGTGGTGCCAGTGCAATCTCTGGACTCACTGCAGTGCATCCCCACTGGTGCCAGTGCACTCTCTGGACTCACTGAACTGCATTATCAGTGGTGCCAGTGCACTCTCTGGACTCACTGCACTGCATCCCAAGTAGTGACAGTGCACTCTCTGGATTCACTGCAGTGCATCCCCAGTGGGGACAGTGCACTCTCTGGACTCACTGCACTGCATCGCCAGTGCACTCTCTGGACTCACTGCAGGGCATCCCCGGTGGAGCCAGTGTACTCTCAGGACTCACTGCAGTGCATCCCCAGTGGTGCCAGTGCACTCTCTGGACTCACTGCACTGCATCCCCCGTGGTGCCAGTGCACTCTCTGGACTCACTGCACTGCACCCCAATGCTGCCAGTGCACTCTCTGGCGTCACTGCACTGCATCCCCCGTGGTGCAAGTGCACTCTCTGGACTCACTGGAGTGCATCACCTGTGGTGCCAGTGCACTCTCTGGACTCACTGCACTGCATCCCCAGTGCTGCCAGTGCACTCTCTGGACTCACTGCACTGCATCCCCAGTGGTGCCAGTGCACTCTCTGGACTCACTGCACCGCATCCGCAGTAGTGCCAGTGCACTCTCTAGAGTCACTGCGCTGCATCCCCAGTTGTGCCAGTGCTCTCTCTGGACTCACTGCACTGCATCCACAGTGGTGCCAGTGCACTCTCTGGACTCACTGCAGTGCATCCCCAGTGGTGCCAGTACACTCTCTGGACACACTGAAGTGCATTCTCAGTGGTGCCAGTGCACTCTCTGGACTCACTGCGCTGCATCCCCTGTGGTGCCAGTACACTCACTGGACTCACTGCACTGCATCCCTCGTGGTGCCAGGGCACTCTCTGCAGACACTGCAGTGCATCCCCAAAGGTGACAGTGCACTCTCTGGACTCACTGCACTGCATCCCCAGTGGTGCCAGTGCACTCTCTGGACTCACTGCACTACTCCAGCCGCGGCAGTCGCTCCAGCCGCGGTAGCCCTCCAGCCTCGGCAGCCGCGGCAGCCGCTCCAGCCGCGGCAGCCGCTCCGTCCGCGGCATACGCGGCAGACTCTCCAACCGCGGCAGCCGCACCAGCCGCGGAAGTCGCGGCAGCCGCTCCAAACGCGGCAGGCGCTCCAACCGCGGCAACCGCTCCAGCCGTGGCAGCCGCTCCACTCGGTAGCGGCTGGAGCGGCTGCCGCGGCTAGAGCGGCTGGAGCGGCTGCCGCGGCTGGAGCTCCTGCCGCGTTTGGAGCGGTTACCGCGGCTGGAGAGGCTGGAGCGGCTGCCGCGGCTGGAGCGGCTGCCGCGGCTGGAGGGGCTAACGCGGCTGGAGAGGCTGACGCGGTTGAAGCGTCTAGAGCGTCTGCCGCGGCTGGAGGGGCTACCGCGGCTGGAGCGGTTGACGCGGCTGGAGCGGAAACCGAGGCTGGAGCGCCACTCTCTGGACTCACTGCACTGCATCACCAGTGGTGCCAGTGCACTCACTGGACTCACTGCACTGCATCACCAGTGGTGCCAGTGCACTCTCTGGACTCACTGCACTGCATCCCCAGTGGCGCTAGTGCTCTCTCTGGACTCACTGCAGTGCATCCCCAGTGGTGCCAGTGCACTCTCTGGACACACTGAAGTGCATTTTCAGTGGTGCCAGTGCACTCTCTGGACTTACTGCACTGCATCCACAGTGGTGCCAGTGCACTCTCTGGACTCACTGCACTGCATCCCCAGTGGTGCCAGTGAACTCTCTGGACTCACTGCAGTGCATCCCCAGTGGTGCCAGTGCACTCTGTGGACTCACTGCAGTGCATCCCCAGTGGTGCCAGTGCACTCTGTGGACTCACTGCAGTGCATCCCCAGTGGTGCCAGTGCGCTCTCTGGACTCACTGCAGTGCATCCCCCGTGGTGCAAGTGCACTCTCTGGACTCACTGGAGTGCATCACCTGTGGTGCCAGTGCACTCTCTGGACTCACTGCACTCCATCCCCAGTGGTGCCAGTGCACTCTCTGGACTCACTGCACTGCATCCCCAGTGGTGCCAGTGCACTCTCTGGACTCACTGCACTGCATCCCCAGTGGTGCCAGTGCGCTCTCTGGACTCACTGCAGGGCATCCCCACTGGTGCCAGTGCACTCTCTGGACTCACTGCACTGCATCCCCAGTCCTGCCAGTGCACTCTCTGGAGTCACTGCACTGCATCCCCAGTGGTGCCAGTGCACTCTCTGGACTCACTGAAGTGCATTCCCAGTCGTGTCAGTGCACTCTCTGGACTCACTGCAGTGCATCCCCAGTGGTGCCAGTGCACTCCCTGGACTCACTGCACTGCTACAGCCGCGGCAGCCGCTCCAGCCGCGGTAGCCCTCCAGCCGTGGCAGCCGCTCCACTCGGTAGCGCCTGGAGCGGCTGCCGCGGCTGGAGCGACTGGAGCGGCTGCCGCGGCTGGAGCGGCTGCCGCGGATGGAGAGGCTGCCGCGGCTGGAGCGTCTGCCGCGGCTGGAGGGGCTACCCCGGGGTTGACTCGGCTGGAGCGGATGCCGAGGCTGGAGCGGCACTCTCTGGACTCACTGAAATGCATTCTCAGTGGTGCCAGTGCACTCTCTGGACTGACTGCTCTGCATCCCCAGTGGTGCTAGTGCACTCTGGACTCACTGCAGTGCATCCCCAGTGGTGCCATTGCACTCTCTGGACTCACTGCACCGCATTCCCACTGGTGTCAGTGCACTCTGTGGACTCACTGCACTGCATCCCCAGTAGTGCCAAAGCACTCTCTGGACTCCAGGCACCGCATCCCCAGTGGTGTCAGTGCACTCTCTGGACTCCCGGCACCGTATCCCCAGTGGTGCCAGTGCATTCTCTGGACTCACGGCACTGCATCCCCAGTGGTGCCAGTGCACTCTCTGGACTAACTGCAGTGCATTCCCATTGTTGCCGGGGCACTCTCTGGACTCACAGCACTGCATGCCCAGTGGTTCCAGTGCACTCTCTGGACTCACTGCATTGCATCCCCTGTGGTGCCAGTGCACTCTCTGGACTCACTGCACTGCATCCCCAGTGGTGCCAGTGCACTCTCTGGTCTCACTGCACTGCATCCCCAATGGTGCCAGTGCACTCTCTTTACTCACTGCACTGCATCCCCAAGGTGCCAGTGCACTCTCTGGACTCTCTGCACTGCTCCAGCCGCGGCAGCCTCTCCAGCCGCACGAGCCGCGGCATCCGCTCCAGCCTCGGCATCCGCTCCAGCCGCGTTAACCGCTCCAGCCGCGGTAGCTCCTCCAGACGCGCCAGCCGCTCCAGCCGCGGCAGCCGCTCCAGCCGCTCCAGCCGCGGCATCCGCTCCAGCCGCTCCAGCCGCGGCAGCCGCTCCAACCGCGGCAGCCGCTCCAGCCGCGGCAGCCGCTCCAGCCGCTCCAGCCGCTACCGAGTGGAGCGGCTGCCACGGCTGGAGGGCTACCGCGGCTGGAGCGGCTGCCGCGGCTGGAGCAGTGCAGTGAGTCCAGGGAGTGCAAAGGCACCAGTGGGATGGAGTGCAGTGAGTCCAAAGACTTCACTGTCACCACTGGGAATGCAGTGCAGTGAGTCCAGAGAGTGCACTGGCACCACTGGAGATGCAGTGAAGTGAGTGCAGAGAGTGCAATGGCACTACTGGGGATGCAGTGCAGTGAGTCCAGAGAGTGCACTGTCACCACTGGGGATGCAGTGCAGTGAGTCCAGAGAGTGCACTGGCACCACTGGGGATGCACTGCAGTGAGTCCAGAGAGTGCACTGGCACCACTGTGGATGCAGTGCAGTGAGTCCAGAGAGAGCACTGGCACAACTGGGGATGCAGCGCAGTGACTCTAGAGAGTGCACTGGCACCACTGGGGATGCAGTGCAGTGAGTCCAGTGAGTGCACTGGCACCACTGGGGATGCACTGCAGTGACTCCAGAGAGTGCACTGGCACCACTGAGAATGCACTTCAGTGAGTCCAGAGAGTGCACTGGCACCACTGGGGATGCACTGCAGTGAGTCCAGAGAGTGCACTGGCACCACAGGGGATGCACTGCAGTGAGTCCAGAGAGTGCACTGGAACCACTGGGCATGCAGTGCTGTGAGTCCAGAGAGTGCACTGGCACCACTGGGGATGCAGTGCAGTGAGTCCAGAGAGTGCACTGGCACCACTGGGGATGCACTGCAGTGAGTCCAGAGAGTGCACTGGCACCACTGGGGATGCAGTGCAGTGAGTGCAGAGTGCACTAGCACCACTGGGGATGCACTGCAGTGAGTCCAGAGAGTGCACTGGCACCACCGGGAATGCACTGCAGTGAGTCCAGAGAGTGCACTGGCACCACTGGGGATGCACTTCAGTGAGTCCAGAGAGTGCACTGGCACCACTGGGGATGCAGTGACGCGAGTCCAGAGAGTGCACTGGCACCACTGGGGATGCAGTGACGCGAGTCCAGAGAGTGCACTGGCACCACTGGGGATGCACTGCTGTGAGTCCAGAGAGTGCACTGGCACCACTGGGGATGAAGTGCAGTGAGTCCAGAGAGTGCACTGGCACCACTGGGGATGCACTGCAGTGAGTCCAGAGAGTGCACTGGCACCACTGGGGATGTGTCCAGTGAGTCCAGTGAGTGCACTGGCACCACTGGGGATGCAGTGCAGTGAGTCCAGAGAGTACACTGGCACCAGTGGGGATGCAGTGCAGTGAGTCCAGAGAGTGCACTGGCACCACTGGGGATGCAGTGCAGTGAGTCCAGAGAGTGCACTGGCACCACTGGGCATGCAGTGCAGTGAGTCCAGAGAGTGCACTGGCACCACTGGGGATGCACTACAGTGAGTCCAGAGATTGCACTGGCACCACTGGGGATGCCCTGCAGTGAGTCCAGAGAGTGCACTGGCACCACTGGGGATGCAGTGCAGTGAGTCCAGAGAGTGCACTGGCACCACTGGGGATGCAGTGCAGTGAGTCCAGAGAGTGCACTGGCACCACTGGGGCTTCAGTGCAGTGAGTCCAGAGAGTGCACTGGCACCACTGGGGATGCACTGCAGTGAGTCCAGAGAGTGCACTGGCACCACTGGGGATGCAGTACAGTGAGTCCAGTGAGTGCACTGGCACAACTGGGGATGTTGTGCAGTGACTCGAGAGAGTGCACTGGAACCACTGGGGATGCAGTGCCGCGAGTCCAGAGAGTGCACTGGCTCCACTGGGGATGCGGTGCCGGAGGTCCAGAGAGTGCTTTGGCACCGCTGGGGATGCACTGCAGTTACTCCAGAGAGTGCACAGGCACCACTGGGGATGCAGTGCAGTGAGTCCAGAGAGTGCACTGGCACCACTGGGGATGCAGTGCAGTGAGTCCAGAGAGTGCTCTGGCACCACTGGGGATGCTGTGCAGTGAGTCCAGAGAGTGCAGTGGCACCACTGGTGATGCACTGCAGTTACTCCAGAGAGTGCACTGGCACCACTGGGGATGCGGTGCGGTGAGTCCAGAGAGTGCACTGGCACCACTGGGGATGCACTGCAGTGAGTCCAGAGAGTGCACTGGCACCACTGAGAATGCCCTTCAGTGAGTCCAGAGAGTGTACTGGCACCACTGGGGATGCACTTCAGTGAGTCCAGAGAGCGCACTGGCACCACTGGGGATGCAGTGCAGTGAGTCCAGAGAGTGCACTTTCACCACTGAGAATGCACTTCAGTGAGTCCAAAGACTGCACTGGCACCACTGGGGATGCACTGCAGTGAGTCCAGAGAGTGCACTGGCACCACTGGGGATGTAGTGCAGTGAGTCCAGAGAGTGCACGGGCTCCACTGGGGATGCAGTGCAGTGAGTCCAGAGAGTGCACTGGCACCACTGGGGATGCACTGCAGTGAGTCCAGAGAGTGCACTGGCACCACTGGGGATGCACTGCAGCAAGTCCAGAGAGTGCACTGGCACCACTGGGGATGCAGTGCAGTGAGTCCAGAGAGTGCACTGGCACCAATGGGGATGCAGTGCAGTGAGTCCAGAGAGTGCACTGGCACCACTGGGGATGCAGTGCAGTGAGTCCAGAGAGTGCACTGGCACCACTGGGGATGCACAGCAGTGAGTCCAGAGAGTGCATTGGCACCACTGGGGATGCAGTGCAGTGAGTCCAGAGAGTGCACTGGCACCATTGGAGATGCAGTGCAGTGAGTCCAGAGAGTGCACTGGCACCACTGGGGATGCAGTGCAGTGAGTCCAGAGAGTGCACTGGCACCACTGGGGATGCAGCGCAGTGAGTCCAGAGAGTGCACTGGCACCACTGGGGATGCACTGCAGTGAGTCCAGAGAGTTCACTGGCACCACTGGAGATGCACTTCAGTGAGTGCAGAGACTGCACTGGCACCACTGGGGATGCAGTGCAGTGAGTCCAGTGAGTGTACTGGCACCACTGGGGATGCACTGCAGTGAGTCCAGAGAGTGCATTGGCACCACTTGGGATGCACTTCAGTGAGTCCAGAGAGTGCACTTGCACCACTGGGGATGCAGTGCAGTGAGTCCAGAGAGTGCACTGGCACCACTGGGGATGCAGTGCAGTGAGTCCAGAGAGTGCACTGGCACCACTGGGGATGCAGTACAGTGAGTCCAGAGAGTGCACTGGCACCACTGGGGATGCACAGCAGTGAGTCCAGAGAGTGCTTTGGCACCACTGGGGATGCAGTGCAGTGAGCCCAGAGAGTGCACTGGCACAATTGGAGATGCAGTGCAGTGAGTCCAGAGAGTGCACTGGCACCACTGGGGATGCAGTGCAGTGAGTCCAGAGAGTGCACTGGCACCACTGGGGATGCACTGCAGTGAGTCCAGAGAGTTCACTGGCACCACTGGAGATGCACTTCAGTGAGTGCAGAGACTGCACTGGCACCACTGGGGATGCAGTGCAGTGAGTCCAGTGAGTGTACTGGCACCACTGGGGATGCACTGCAGTGAGTCCAGAGAGTGCATTGGCACCACTTGGGATGCACTGCAGTGAGTCCAGAGAGTGCACTTGCACCACTGGGGATGCAGTGCAGTGAATCCAGAGAGTGCACTGGCACCACTGGGGATGCAGTGCAGTGAGTCCAGAGAGTGCACTGGCACCAATGGGGATGCACTTCAGTGAGTCCAGAGAGTGCACTGGCACCACTGGGGATGCAGTGCAGTGAGTCCAGAGAGTGCACTGGCACCATTGGAGATACAGTGCAGTGAGTCCAGAGAGTGCACTGGCACCACTGGGGATTCAGTGCAGTGAGTCCAGAGAGTGCACTGGCACCACTGGGGATGCAGTGCAGTGAGTCCAGAGAGTGCACTGGCACCACTGGGGATGCACTGCAGTGAGTCCAGAGAGTTCACTGGCACCACTGGGGATGCACTTCAGTGAGTGCAGAGACTGCACTGGCACCACTGGGGATGCAGTGCAGTGAGTCCAGAGAGTGTACTGGCACCACTGGGGATGCACTGCAGTGAGTCCAGAGAGTGCATTGCCACCACTTGGGATGCACTGCAGTGAGTCCAGAGAGTGCACTAGCACCACTGGGGATGCAGTGCAGTCAGTCCAGTGAGTGTACTGGCACCACTGGGGATGCACTGCAGTGAGTCCAGAGAGTGCACTGGCACCACTGAGAATGCACTTCAGTGAGTCCAGAGAGTGCACTGGCACCACTGGGGATGCACTGCAGTGAGTCCTGAGAGTGCACTGGCACCACTGGGGATGCAGTGCAGTGAGTCCAGAGAGTGCACTGGCACCACTGGGGATGCACTTCAGTGAGTCCAGAGAGTGCACGGGCTCCACTGGGGATGCACTGCAGTGAGTCCACAGAGTGCACTGGCACCACTGGAGATGCACTTCAGTGAGTGCAGAGACTGCACTGGCACCACTGGGGATGCAGTGCAGTGAGTCCAGTGAGTGTACTGGCACCACTGGGGATGCACTGCAGTGAGTCCAGAGAGTGCATTGGCACCACTTGGGATGCACTGCAGTGAGTCCAGAGAGTGCACTTGCACCACTGGGGATGCAGTGCAGTGAGTCCAGAGAGTGCACTGGCACCACTGGGGATGCAGTGCAGTGAGTCCAGAGAGTGCACTGGCACCAATGGGGATGCACTTCAGTGAGTCCAGAGAGTGCACTGGCACCACTGGGGATGCAGTGCAGTGAGTCCAGAGAGTGCACTGGCACCATTGGAGATACAGTGCAGTGAGTCCAGAGAGTGCACTGGCACCACTGGGGATTCAGTGCAGTGAGTCCAGAGAGTGCACTGGCACCACTGGGGATGCAGTGCAGTGAGTCCAGAGAGTGCACTGGCACCACTGGGGATGCACTGCAGTGAGTCCAGAGAGTTCACTGGCACCACTGGGGATGCACTTCAGTGAGTGCAGAGACTGCACTGGCACCACTGGGGATGCAGTGCAGTGAGTCCAGTGAGTGTACTGGCACCACTGGGGATGCACTGCAGTGAGTCCAGAGAGTGCATTGCCACCACTTGGGATGCACTGCAGTGAGTCCAGAGAGTGCACTAGCACCACTGGGGATGCAGTGCAGTCAGTCCAGTGAGTGTACTGGCACCACTGGGGATGCACTGCAGTGAGTCCAGAGAGTGCACTGGCACCACTGAGAATGCACTTCAGTGAGTCCAGAGAGTGCACTGGCACCACTGGGGATGCACTGCAGTGAGTCCTGAGAGTGCACTGGCACCACTGGGGATGCAGTGCAGTGAGTCCAGAGAGTGCACTGGCACCACTGGGGATGCACTTCAGTGAGTCCAGAGAGTGCACGGGCTCCACTGGGGATGCACTGCAGTGAGTCCACAGAGTGCACTGGCACCACTGGGGATGCAGTGCAGTGAGTCCAGAGAGTGCACTGGCTCCACTGGGGATGCAGTGCAGTGAGTCCAGAGAGTGCTCTGGCACCACTGGGGATGCAGTGCAGTGAGTCCACAGAGTGCACTAGCACCACTGGGGATGCAGTGCGGTGAGTCCAGAGAGTGCACTGGCAACACTGGGGATGCACTGCAGTGAGTCCAGAGAGTGCACTGGCACCACTGGGGATGCAGTGCAGTGAGTCCACAGAGTGCACTGGCACCACTGAGAATGCACTGCAGTGAGTCCAGAGAGTGCACTGGCAGCACTGGGGATGCAGTGCAGTGAATCCAGTGAGTGCACTGGCACCACTGGGGATGCAGTGCAGTGAGCCCAGAGAGTGCACTGGCACCACTGGGGATGCGGTGCCGGGAGTCCAGAGAGTGCACTGGCACCACTGGGGATGCAGTGCAGTGAGTCCAGAGAGTGCACTGGCACCACTGGGGATGCAGTGCAGTGAGTCCAGAGAGTGCACTGGCACCACTGGTGATGCAGTGCAGTTACTCCAGAGAGTGCTCTGGCACCACTGGGGATGCAGTGCAGTGAGTCCAGAGAGTGCACTGGCACCACTGGGGATGCAGTGCAGTGAGTCCAGAGAGTGCACTGGCACCACTGGGGATGCACTGCAGTGAGTCCAGAGAGTGGACTGGCACCACTGGGGATGCGGTGCGGTGAGTCCAGAGAGTGCACTGGCACCACTGGGGATGCAGTGCAGTCAGTCCAGTGAGTGTACTGGCACCACTGGGGAAACACTGCAGTGAGTCCAGAGAGTGCACTCGCACCACTGAGAATGCCCTTCAGTGAGTCCAGAGAGTGCACTGGCACCACTGGGGATGCACTGCAGTGAGTCCACAGAGTGCACTAGCACCACTGGGGATGCAGTGCAGTGAGTCCAGAGAGTGCACTGGCACCACTGGGGATGCACTTCAGTGAGTCCAGAGAGTGCACGCGCTCCACTGGGGATGCAGTACAGTGAGTCCAGAGAGTGCACTGGCACCACTGGGGATGCAGTGCAGTGAGTCCAGAGAGTGCACTGGCAGCACAGAGGATGCAGTGCAGTGAGTCCAGAGAGTGCTCTGGCACCACTGGGGATGCAGTGCAGTGAGTCCAGAGAGTGCACTGGCACCACTGGGGATGCAGTGCAGTGAGTCCAGAGAGTGCACTGGCACCACTGGGGATGCACTTCAGTGAGTCCAGAGAGTGCACTGGCACCACTGGTGGTGCACTGCAGTGAGTCCAGAGAGTGCACTGGCACCACTGGGGATGCACTGCAGTGAGTCCAGAGAGTGCACTGGCACCACTGGGGATGCACTGCAGTGAGTCCAGAGAGTGCACTGGCTCCAGAGGGAATGCACTGCAGTGAGTCCAGTGAGTGCACTGGCACCACTGGGGATGCAGTGCAGTGAGTGCAGAGAGTGCACTGGCACCACTGGGGATGCAGTGCAGTGAGTCCAGAGAGTGCAGTGGCACCACTGGGGATGCAGTGCAGTGAGTCCAGAGAGTGCACTGGCAGCACTGGGGATGCAGTGCAGTGAGTCCAGAGAGTGCACTGGCAATACTGGGGATGCAGAGCAGTGAGTCCAGAGAGTGCACTGGCACCACTGGGGCTGCAGTGCAGTGAGTCCAGAGAGTGCACTGGAACCACTGGGGATGCAGTGCAGTGAGTCCAGAGAGTGCTCTGGCACCACTGGGGATGCACTGAAGTGAGTCCAGAGAGTGCACTGGCACCACTGGGGATGCAGTGCAGTGAGTCCAGAGAGTGCACTGGCAACACTGGGGTTGCAGTGCAGTGAGTCCAGAGAGTGCACTGGCTCCACTGGGGATGCAGTGCAGTGAGTCCAGAGTGTGCACTGGCACGACTGGGAATGCAGTGCAGTGAGTCCAGTGATAGCACTGGCACCACTGGGGATGCACTTCAGTGAGTCCAGAGAGTGCACTGGCACCACAGGTGATGCACTGCAGTGAGTCCAGAGAGTGCACTAGCACCACTGGGAATGCAGTACAGTGAGTCCAGTGAGTGCACTGGCACCACTGGGGATGTAGTGCAGTGACTCGAGAGAGTGCACTGGCACCACTGGGGATGCAGTGCAGTGAGTCCAGAGACTGCACTGGTACCACTTGGGATGCAGTGCAGTGAGTCCAGTGAGTGCACTGGCACCACTGGGGATGCAGTGCAGTGAGTCCAGAGAGTGCATTGGCACCACTGGGGATGCAGTGCAGTGAGTCCAGAGAGTGCACTGGCACCACTGGGGATGCACTGCAGTCACTCCAGAGAGTGCACTGGCACCACTGATGATGCAGTACAGTGAGTCCAGTGAGCGCACTGGCACCACTGGGGATGTAGTGCAGTGACTCGAGAGAGTGCACTGGCACCACTGGGGATGCAGTGCAGTGAGTCCAGAGAGTGCACTGGTACCACTGGGGATGCAGTGCAGAGAGTCCAGAGAGTGCACTGGCACCACTGGGGATGCAGTGCAGTGAGTCCAGAGAGTGTATTGGCACCACTGGGGATGCAGTGCAGTGAGTCCAGAGAGTGCAATGGCACCACTGTGGATGCACTGCTGTGAGTCCAGAGAGTGCACTGGCAGCAGTGGGGATGCACTGCAGTGAGTGCAGAGAGTGCACTGTCACCACTGGGGATGCACTGCAGTGAGTCCAGAGAGTGCAGTGGCACCACTGGGGATGCAGTGCAGTGAGTCCAGAGAGTGCACTGGCACCACTGGGGATGCACTGCAGTGAGTCCACAGAGTGCACTGGCACCACTGGGGATGCAGTGCAGTGAGTCCAGAGAGTGCACTGGCAGCACTGGGGATGCAGTGCAGTGAGTCCAGAGAGTGCACTGGCACCACTGGGGATGCACTGCAGTGAGTCCACAGAGTGCACTGGAACCACTGAGAATGCACTTCAGTGAGTCCAGAGAGTGCACTGGCACCACTGGGGATGCACTGCAGTGAGTCCAGAGAGTGCACTAGCACCACTGGGGAATGCAGTGCAGTGAGTCCAGAGAGTACACTGGCACCACTGGGGATGCAGTGCAGTGAGTCCAGAGAGTGCACTGGCACCACTGGGGATGCACTGCAGTGAGTCCACAGAGTGCACTGGCACCACTGGGGATGCAGTGCAGTGAGTCCAGAGAGTGCACTGGCAGCACTGGGGATGCAGTGCAGTGAGTCCAGAGAGTGCAATGGCACCACTGGGGATGCACTGCTGTGAGTCCAGAGAGTGCACTGGCAGCAGTGGGGATGCACTGCAGTAAGTACAGAGAGTGCACTGTCACCACTGGGGATGCACTGCAGTGAGTCCAGAGAGTGCAGTGGCACCACTGGGGATGCAGTGCAGTGAGTCCAGAGAGTGCACTGGCACCACTGGGGATGCACTGCAGTGAGTCCACAGAGTGCACTGGCACCACTGGGGATGCAGTGCAGTGAGTCCAGAGAGTGCACTGGCAGCACTGGGGATGCAGTGCAGTGAGTCCAGAGAGTGCACTGGCACCACTGGGGATGCACTGCAGTGAGTCCACAGAGTGCACTGGAACCACTGAGAATGCACTTCAGTGAGTCCAGAGAGTGCACTGGCACCACTGGGGATGCACTGCAGTGAGTCCAGAGAGTGCACTAGCACCACTGGGGAATGCAGTGCAGTGAGTCCAGAGAGTACACTGGCACCACTGGGGATGCAGTGCAGTGAGTCCAGAGAGTGCACTGGCACCACTGGGGATGCACTGCAGTGAGTCCACAGAGTGCACTGGCACCACTGGGGATGCAGTGCAGTGAGTCCAGAGAGTGCACTGGCAGCACTGGGGATGCAGTGCAGTGAGTCCAGAGAGTGCACTGGCACCACTGGGGATGCACTGCAGTGAGTCCACAGAGTGCACTGGAACCACTGAGAATGCACTTCAGTGAGTCCAGAGAGTGCACTGGCACCACTGGGGATGCACTGCAGTGAGTCCAGAGAGTGCACTAGCACCACTGGGGAATGCAGTGCAGTGAGTCCAGAGAGTACACTGGCACCACTGGGGATGCAGTGCAGTGAGTCAAGAGAGTGCACTGGCACCACTGGGGATGCACTGCAGTGAGCCCAGAGAGTGCACTGGCACCACTGGGGAAGAGGTGCCGGGAGTCCAGAGAGTGCTTTGGCACCACTGGGGATGCACTGCAGTTACTCCAGAGAGTGCACTGGCAACACTGGGGATGCAGTACAGTGAGTCCAGAGAGTGCACGGGCTCCACTGGGGATGCAGTGCAGTGAGTCCAGAGAGTGCACTGGCACCACTGGGGATGCAGTGCAGTGAGTCCAGAGAGTGCACTGACACCACTGGGGATGCAGTGCAGTGAGTCCAGAGAGTGCACTGGCACCACTGGGGATGCAGTGCAGTGAGTCCAGAGAGTGCACTGGCACCACTGGGGATGCACTGCAGTGAGTCCAGAGAGTTCACTGGCACCACTGGGGATGCACTTCAGTGAGTCCAGAGAGTGCACGGGCTCCACTGGGGATGCACTGCAGTGAGTCCACAGAGTGCACTGGCACCACTGGGGATGCAGTGCAGTGAGTCCAGAGAGTGCACTGGCTCCACTGGGGATGCAGTGCAGTGAGTCCAGAGAGTGCTCTGGCACCACTGGGGATGCAGTGCAGTGAGTCCACAGAGTGCACTAGCACCACTGGGGATGCAGTGCGGTGAGTCCAGAGAGTGCACTGGCAACACTGGGGATGCACTGCAGTGAGTCCAGAGAGTGCACTGGCACCACTGGGGATGCAGTGCAGTGAGTCCAGAGTATGCACTGGCACCACTGGGAATGCAGTGCAGTGAGTCCAGAGATCGCACTGGCACCACGGGGGATGCACTTCAGTGAGTCCAGAGAGTGCACTGGCACCACTGGGGATGCAACGCAGTGAGTCCAGAGAGTGCACTGGCACCACTGGGGATGCAGTGCAGTGAGTCCAGAGAGTGCACTGGCACCACTGGGGATGCACTGCAGTGAGTCCAGAGAGTGCACTGGCACCACTGGGGATGCACTGCAGTGAGTCCAGAGAGTGCACTGGCACCACTGGGGATGCAGTGCTGTGACTCCAGAGAGCGCACTGGAACCACTGGGGATGCAGTGCAGTGAGTCCAGAGAGTGCACTGGCACCACTGGGGATGCACTGCAGTGAGTCCAGGGAGCGCACTGGCACCACTGGGGATGCACTGCAGTGAGTCCACAGAGTGCACTGGCACCACTGAGAATGCACTTCAGTGAGTCCAGAGAGTGCACTGGTACCACTGGGGATGCACTGCAGTGAGTCCAGAGAGTGCACAGGCAGCACTGGGGATGCAGTGCAGTGAATCCAGTGAGTGCACTGGCACCACTGGGGATGCAGTGCAGTGAGTCAAGAGAGTGCACTGGCACCAGTGGGGATGCACTGCAGTGAGCCCAGAGAGTGCACTGGCACCACTGGGGATGCGGTGCCGGGAGTCCAGAGAGTGCACTGGCACCACTGGGGATGCAGTGCAGTGAGTCCAGAGAGTGCACTGGCACCACTGGGGATGCAGTGCAGTGAGTCCAGAGAGTGCACTGGCACCACTGGTGATGCAGTGCAGTTACTCCAGAGAGTGCTCTGGCACCACTGGGGATGCAGTGCAGTGAGTCCAGAGAGTGCCCTGGCACCACTGGGGATGCACTGCAGTGAGTCCAGAGAGTGCACTGGCACCACTGGGGATGCACTGCAGTGAGTCCAGAGAGTGCACTGGCACCACTGGGGATGCAGTGCAGTCAGTCCAGTGAGTGTACTGGCACCACTGGGGAAACACTGCAGTGAGTCCAGAGAGTGCACTGGCACCACTGAGAATGCCCTTCAGTGAGTCCAGAGAGTGCACTGGCACCACTGGGGATGCAGTGCAGTGAGTCCAGAGAGTGCACTGGCACCACTGGGGATGCAGTGAAGTGAGTCCAGAGAGTGCACTGGCAGCACAGAGGATGCAGTGCAGTGAGTCCAGAGAGTGCTCTGGCACCACTGGGGATGCAGTGCAGTGAGTCCAGAGAGTGCACTGGCACCACTGGGGATGCAGTGCAGTGAGTCCAGAGAGTGCACTGGCACCACTGGGGATGCACTTCAGTGAGTCCAGAGAGTGCACTGGCACCACTGGTGGTGCACTGCAGTGAGTCCAGAGAGTGCACTGGCACCACTGGGGATGCACTGCAGTGAGTCCAGAGAGTGCACTGGCACCACTGGGGATGCACTGCAGTGAGTCCAGAGAGTGCACTGGCTCCAGAGGGAATGCACTGCAGTGAGTCCAGTGAGTGCACTGGCTCCACTGGGGATGCAGTGCAGTGAGTGCAGAGAGTGCACTGGCACCACTGGGGATGCAGTGCAGTGAGTCCAGAGAGTGCAGTGGCACCACTGGGGATGCAGTGCAGTGAGTCCAGAGAGTGCACTGGCAGCACTGGGGATGCAGTGCAGTGAGTCCAGAGAGTGCACTGGCAATACTGGGGATGCAGAGCAGTGAGTCCAGAGAGTGCACTGGCACCACTGGGGCTGCAGTGCAGTGAGTCCAGAGAGTGCACTGGCAGCACTGGGGATGCAGTGCAGTGAGTCCAGAGAGTGCTCTGGCAGCACTGGTGATGCACTGAAGTGAGTCCAGAGAGTGCACTGGCACCACTGGGGATGCAGTGCAGTGAGTCCAGAGAGTGCACTGGCAACACTGGGGTTGCAGTGCAGTGAGTCCAGAGAGTGCACTGGCACCACTGGGGATGCAGTGCAGTGAGTCCAGAGTGTGCACTGGCACGACTGGGAATGCAGTGCAGTGAGTCCAGTGATTGCACTGGCACCACTGGGGATGCACTTCAGTGAGTCCAGAGAGTGCACTGGCACCACAGGTGATGCACTGCAGTGAGTCCAGAGAGTGCACTGGCACCACTGGGGATGCAGTGCAGTGAGTCCAGAGAGTGCACTGGCACCACTGGGGATGCACTGCAGTGAGTCCAGAGAGTGCACTGGCACCAGAGGGAATGCACTGCAGTGAGTCCAGTGAGTGCACTGGCACCACTGGGTATGCAGTGCAGTGAGTGCAGAGAGTGCACTGGCACAACTGGGGATGCAGTGTAGTGAGTCCAGAGAGTGCACAGGCAGCACTGGGGATGCAGTGCAGTGAGTCCAGAGAGTGCACTGGCACCACTGGGGATGCAGTGCAGTGAGTCCAGAGAGTGCATTGGCACCACTGGGGATGCACTTCAGTGAGTCCAGTGAGTGTACTGGCACCACTGGGGATGCACTGCAGTGAGTCCAGAGAGTGCACTGGCACCACTGAGAATGCACTTCAGTGAGTCCAGAGAGTGCACTGGCACCACTGAGAATGCACTTCAGTGAGTCCAAAGAGTGCACTGGCACCACTGGGGATGCACTGCAGTGAGTCCAGAGAGTGCACTAGCACCACTGGGAATGCAGTACAGTGAGTCCAGTGAGTGCACTGGCACCACTGGGGATGTAGTGCAGTGACTCGAGAGAGTGCACTGGCACCACTGGGGATGCAGTGCAGTGAGTCCAGAGAGTGCACTGGTACCACTTGGGATGCAGTGCAGTGAGTCCAGTGAGTGCACTGGCACCACTGGGGATGCAGTGCAGTGAGTCCAGAGAGTGCATTGGCACCACTGGGGATGCAGTGCAGTGAGTCCAGAGAGTGCACTGGCACCACTGGGGATGCACTGCAGTCACTCAAGAGAGTGCACTGGCACCACTGATGATGCAGTACAGTGAGTCCAGTGAGCGCACTGGCACCACTGGGGATGTAGTGCAGTGACTCGAGAGAGTGCACTGGCACCACTGGGGATGCAGTGCAGTGAGTCCAGAGAGTGCACTGGTACCACTGGGGATGCAGTGCAGTGAGTCCAGAGAGTGCACTGGCACCACTGGGGATGCAGTGCAGTGAGTCCAGAGAGTGCAATGGCACCACTGGGGATGCACTGCTGTGAGTCCAGAGAGTGCACTGGCAGCAGTGGGGATGCACTGCAGTGAGTGCAGAGAGTGCACTGTCACCACTGGGGATGCACTGCAGTGAGTCCAGAGAGTGCAGTGGCACCACTGGGGATGCAGTGCAGTGAGTCCAGAGAGTGCACTGGCACCACTGGGGATGCACTGCAGTGAGTCCAGAGAGTGCCCTGGCACCACTGGGGATGCAGTGCAGTGAGTCCAGAGAGTGCACTGGCACCACTGGGGATGCAGTGCAGTGAGTCCAGAGAGTGCACTGGCACCACTGGGGATGCACTGCAGTGAGTCCAGAGAGCGCACTGGCACCACTGGGGATGCACTGCAGTGAGTCCACAGAGTGCACTGGAACCACTGAGAATGCACTTCAGTGAGTCCAGAGAGTGCACTGGCACCACTGGGGATGCACTGCAGTGAGTCCAGAGAGTGCACTAGCACCACTGGGGAATGCAGTGCAGTGAGTCCAGAGAGTACACTGGCACCACTGGGGATGCAGTGCAGTGAGTCAAGAGAGTGCACTGGCACCACTGGGGATGCACTGCAGTGAGCCCAGAGAGTGCACTGGCACCACTGGGGAAGAGGTGCCGGGAGTCCAGAGAGTGCTTTGGCACCACTGGGGATGCACTGCAGTTACTCCAGAGAGTGCACTGGCAACACTGGGGATGCAGTACAGTGAGTCCAGAGAGTGCACGGGCTCCACTGGGGATGCAGTGCAGTGAGTCCAGAGAGTGCACTGGCACCACTGGGGATGCAGTGCAGTGAGTCCAGAGAGTGCACTGACACCACTGGGGATGCAGTGCAGTGAGTCCACAGAGTGCACTGGCACCACTGGGGATGCAGTGCAGTGAGTCCAGAGAGTGCACTGGCACCACTGGGGATGCAGTGTAGTGAGTGCAGAGAGTGCACTGTGAACACTGGGGATGCAGTGCAGTGAGTCCAGAGAGTGCACTGGCACCACTGGGGATGCAGTGCAGTGAGTCCAGAGTGTGCACTGGCACCACTGGGGATGCACTGCAGTGAGTCCAGAGATTGCACTGGCACCACTGGGGATGCACTTCAGTGAGTCCAGAGAATGCACTGGCACCACTGGGGATGCAGTGCAGTGAGTCCAGAGAGTGCACTGGCACCAGAGGGAATGCACTGCAGTGAGTCCAGTGAGTGCACTGGCACCACTGTGGATGCACTGCAGTGAGTCCAGAGAGTGCACTGGCACCACTGGGGCTGCAGTGCAGTGAGTCCAGAGAGTGCACTGGCACCACTGTGGATGCACTGCAGTGAGTCCAGAGAGTGCACTGGCACCACTGGGGATGCAGTGCAGTGAGTCCAGAGAGTGCACTGTCACCTCTGGTGATGCACTGCAGTGAGTCCAGAGAGTGCTCTTGCACCACAGGGGATGCAGTGCAGTGAGTCCAGAGAGTGCACTGGCACCACTGGGTATGCAGTGCAGTGAGTCCAGAGAGTGCACTGGCACCACTGGGGATGCACTTCAGTGACTCCAGAGAGTGCACTGGCACCACTGGGGATGCAGTGCAGTGAGTCCAAAGACTTCACTGGCAAAACTGGAGATGCAGTGCAGTGAGTCCAGAGACTGCACTGGCACCACTGGGGATGCAGTGCAGTGAGTCCAGAGATTGCACTGGCACCACCGGGGCTGCAGTGCAGTGAGTCCAGAGAGTGCACTGGCACCACTGGGGATGCACTGCAGTGACTCCAGAGAGTGCACTGGCACCACTGGTGATGCAGTACAGTGAGTCCAGAGAGTGCACTGGCACCACTGGGGATGCAGTGCAGTGAGTCCAGAGAGTGCACTGGCACAACTGGGGATGCACTTTAGTGAGTCCAGAGAGTGCACTGACACCACTGGGGATGCAGTGCAGTGAGTCCAGAGAGTGCAATGGCACCACTGGGGAATGCAGTGCAGTGAGTCCAGAGAGTGCTCTGGCACCACTGGGGATGCACTGCAGTGAGTCCAGAGAGTACACTGGCACCACTGGGGATGCAGTGCAGTGAGTCCAGAGAGTTCACTGGCACCACTGGGGATGCAGTCCAGTGAGTCCAGTGAGTGCACTGGCACCACTGGGGATGCAGTGCAGTGACTGCAGAGAGTACACTGGCACCACCGGGGATTCACTGCAGTGAGTCCAGAGAGTGCACTGGCACCACCTGTGATGCAGTGCAGTGAGTCCAGTGAGTGCACTGGCACCACTGGGGATGCAGTGCTGTGACTCCAGAGAGCGCACTGGCACCACTGGGGATGCAGTGCAGTCAGTCCAGTGAGTGCACTGGCACCACTGGGGATGCAGTGCAGTGAGTCCAGAGAGTGCACTGGCTCCACTGGGGATGCACTGCAGTGAGTCCAGACAGTGCACTGGCACCAATGGGGATGCAGTGCAGTGAGTCCAGAGACTGCACTGGCACCTCTGGGGATGCAGTGCAGTGAGACCAGAGAGTGCACTGGCACCACTGGGGATGCACTGCAGTGAGTCCAGAGAGTGCACTGGCACCACTGGGGCTGCAGTGCAGTGAGTCCAGAGAGTGCACTGGCACCACTGTGGATGCAGTGCAGTGAGTCCACAGAGTGCACTGGCACCACTGGGGATGCAGTGCAGTGAGTCCAGAGAGTGCACTGTCACCACCGGGGATGCAGTACAGTGAGTCCACAGAGTGCACTGGTACCAGTGGGGATGCAGCACAGTGAGTCCAGAGAGTGCAGTGGCACCACTGGGCATGCAGTGCAGTGAGTCCAGAGAGTGCACTGGCACCACTGGGGATGCACTTCAGTGACTCCAGAGAGTGCACTGGCACCACTGGGGATGCAGTGCAGTGAGTCCAAAGACTTCACTGGCAAAACTGGAGATGCAGTGCAGTGAGTCCAGAGAGTGCACTGGCACCACTGGGGATGCAGTGCAGTGAGTCCAGAGATTGCACTGGCACCACCGGGGCTGCAGTGCAGTGAGTCCAGAGAGTGCACTGGCACCACTGGGGATGCACTGCAGTGACTCCAGAGAGTGCACTGGCACCACTGGTGATGCAGTACAGTGAGTCCAGAGAGTGCACTGGCACCACTGGGGATGCACTGCAGTGAGTCCAGAGAGTGCACTGGCACCACTGGGGATGCAGTGCCGTGAGTCCAGAGAGTGCACTGGCACCACTGGGGATGCAGTGCAGTGAGTCCAGAGAGTGCACTGGCACCACTGGGGATGCACTGCAGTGAGTCCAGAGAGTGCACTGACACCACTGGGGATGCAGTGCAGTGAAACCAGAGAGTGCACTGGTACCACTGGGGATGCAGTGCAGTGAGTCCAGAGAGTGCTCTGGCACCACTGGGGATGCACTGCAGTGAGTCCAGAGAGTACACTGGCACCACTGAGGATGCAGTGCAGTGAGTCCAGAGAGTTCACTGGCACCACTGGGGATGCAGTCCAGTGAGTCCAGTGAGTGCACTGGCACCACTGGGGATGCAGTGCAGTGACTGCAGAGAGTACACTGGCACCACCGGGGATTCACTGCAGTGAGTCCAGAGAGTGCACTGGCACCACCTGTGATGCAGTGCAGTGAGTCCAGTGAGTGCACTGGCACCACTGGGGATGCAGTGCTGTGACTCCAGAGAGCGCACTGGCACCACTGGGGATGCAGTGCAGTCAGTCCAGTGAGTGCACTGGCACCACTGGGGATGCAGTACAGTGAGTCCAGAGAGTGCACTGACACCACTGGGGATGCACTGCACTGAGTCCAGACAGTGCACTGGCACCAATGGGGATGCAGTGCAGTGAGTCCAGAGACTGCACTGGCACCACTGGGGATGCAGTGCAGTGAGACCAGAGAGTGCACTGGCACCACTGGGGATGCACTGCAGTGAGTCCAGAGAGTGCACTGGCACCACTGGGGCTGCAGTGCAGTGAGTCCAGAGAGTGCACTGGCACCACTGTGGATGCACTGCAGTGAGTCCAGAGAGTGCACTGGCACCACTGGGGATGCAGTGCAGTGAGTCCAGAGAGTGCACTGTCACCACCGGGGATGCAGTACAGTGAGTCCACAGAGTGCACTGGTACCAGTGGGGATGCTGTACAGTGAGTCCAGAGAGTGCAGTGGCACCACTGGGGATGCACTGCAGTGAGTCCAGAGAGTGCACTGGCACCACTGGGGATGCACTTCAGTGACTCCAGAGAGTGCACTGGCACCACTGGGGATGCAGTGCAGTGAGTCCAAAGACTTCACTGGCAAAACTGGAGATGCAGTGCAGTGAGTCCAGAGAGTGCACTGGCACCACTGGGGATGCAGTGCAGTGAGTCCAGAGATTGCACTGGCACCACCGGGGCTGCAGTGCAGTGAGTCCAGAGAGTGCACTGGCACCACTGGGGATGCACTGCAGTGACTCCAGAGAGTGCACTGGCACCACTGGTGATGCAGTACAGTGAGTCCAGAGAGTGCACTGGCACCACTGGGGATGCACTGCAGTGAGTCCAGAGAGTGCACTGGCACCACTGGGGATGCACTATAGTGAGTCCAGTGATTGCACTGGCACCACTGGGGATGCAGTGCACTGAGTCCAGAGAGTGCACTGGCACCACTGGGGATGCAGTGCATTGAGTCCAGAGAGTGCACTGGCACCACTGGGGATGCACTTCAGTGAGTCCAGAGAGTGCACTGACACCACTGGGGATGCAGTGCAGTGAGTCCAGAGAGTGCACTGGCACCACTGGGGATGCAGTGCAGTGAGTCCAGAGAGTGCTCTGGCACCACTGGGGATGCACTGCAGTGAGTCCAGAGAGTACACTGGCACCACTGGGGATGCAGTGCAGTGAGTCCAGAGAGTTCACTGGCACCACTGGGGATGCAGTCCAGTGAGTCCAGTGAGTGCACTGGCACCACTGGGGATGCAGTGCAGTGACTGCAGGGAGTACACTGGCACCACCGGGGATTCACTGCAGTGAGTCCAGAGAGTGCACTGGCACCACCTGTGATGCAGTGCAGTGAGTCCAGTGAGTGCACTGGCACCACTGGGGATGCAGTGCTGTGACTCCAGAGAGCGCACTGGCACCACTGGGGATGCAGTGCAGTCAGTCCAGTGAGTGCACTGGCACCACTGGGGATGCAGTACAGTGAGTCCAGAGAGTGCACTGACACCACTGGGGATGCAGTGCAGTGAGTCCAGAGAGTGCACTGGCACCAATGGGGATGCAGTGCAGTGAGTCCAGAGACTGCACTGGCACCACTGGGGATGCAGTGCAGTGAGACCAGAGAGTGCACTGGCACCACTGGGGATGCACTGCAGTGAGTCCAGAGAGTGCACTGGCACCACTGGGGATGCACTGCAGTTAGTCCAGAGAGTGCACTGTCACCACTGGGGATGCAGTACTGTGAGTCCACATAGTGCACTGGCACCAGTGGGGATGCAGTACAGTGAGTCCAGAGAGTGCACTGGCACCACTGGGGATGCACTGCAGTGAGTCCAGAGAGTGCACTGGCACCACTGGGGATGCACTTGAGTGACTCCACAGAGTGCACTGGCAACACTGGGGATGCAGTGCAGTGAGTCCAAAGACTTCACTGGCACCACTGTGGATGCAGTGCAGTGAGTCCAGAGAGTGCACTGGCACCACTGGGGATGCAGTGAAGTGAGTGCAGAGAGTGCACTGGCACCACTGGGGATGCACTGCAGTGAGTCCACAGAGTGCACTGGCACCACTGGGGATGCACTACAGTGAGTCCAGAGAGTGCACTGGCACCACTGGGGATGCAGTGCAGTGAGTCCAGAGAGTGCACTGGCACCACTGGGGATGCAGTGCAGTGAGTCCAGTGAGTGTACTGGCACCACTGGGGATGCACTTCAGTGAGCCCAGAGAGTGCACTGGCACCACTGAGAATGCACTTCAGTGAGTCCAGAGAGTGCACTGGCACCACTGGGGATGCACTGCAGTGAGTCCAGAGAGTGCACTAGCACCACTGGGGATGCAGTGCAGTGAATCCTGTGAGTACACTGGCACCACTGGGGATGCAGAGCAGTGAGTCCAGAGAGTGTATTGGCACCACTGGGGATGCAGTGCAGTGAGTCCAGAGAGTGCAATGGCACCACTGGGGATGCACTGCTGTGAGTCCAGAGAGTGCACTGGCAGCAGTGGGGATGCACTGCAGTGAGTCCAGAGAGTGCACTGGCAGCACTGGGGATGCACTGCAGTGAGTCCAGAGAGTGCAGTGGCACCACTGGGGATGCAGTGCAGTGAGTCCAGAGAGTGCACTGGCACCAATGGGGATGCACTGCAGTGAGTCCAGAGAGTGCACTGGCACCACTGGGGATGCAGTGCAGTGAGTCCAGAGAGTGCACTGGCAGCACTGGGGATGCAGTGCAGTGAGTCCAGACAGTGCACTGGCACCACTGGGGATGCACTGCAGTGAGTCCAGAGAGCGCACTGGCACCACTGGGGATGCACTGCAGTGAGTCCACAGAGTGCACTGGAACCACTGAGAATGCACTTCAGTGAGTCCAGAGAGTGCACTGGCACCACTGGGGATGCACTGCAGTGAGTCCAGAGAGTGCACTAGCACCACTGGGGAATGCAGTGCAGTGAGTCCAGAGAGTACACTGGCACCACTGGGGATGCAGTGCAGTGAGTCAAGAGAGTGCACTGGCACCACTGGGGATGCACTGCAGTGAGCCCAGAGAGTGCACTGGCACCACTGGGGATGCGGTGCCGGGAGTCCAGAGAGTGCTTTGGCACCACTGGGGATGCACTGCAGTTACTCCAGAGAGTGCACTGGCAACACTGGGGATGCAGTACAGTGAGTCCAGAGAGTGCACGGGCTCCACTGGGGATGCAGTGCAGTGAGTCCAGAGAGTGCACTGGCACCACTGGGGATGCAGTGCAGTGAGTCCAGAGAGTGCACTGACACCACTGGGGATGCAGTGCAGTGAGTCCACAGAGTGCACTGGCACCACTGGGGATGCAGTGCAGTGAGTCCAGAGAGTGCACTGGCACCACTGGGGATGCAGTGCAGTGAGTCCAGAGAGCTCACTGGCACCACTGGGGATGCAGTGCAGTGAGTCCAGAGAGTGCACTGGCACCACTGGGGATGCACTGCAGTGAGTCCAGAGAGTGCACTGGCACCACTGGGGATGCACTGCAGTGAGTCCAGAGAGTGCACTGGCACCACTGGGGATGCAGTACAGTGAGTCCAGAGAGCGCACTGGCACCACTGGGGATGCACTGCAGTGAGTCCACAGAGTGCACTGGAACCACTGAGAATGCACTTCAGTGAGTCCAGAGAGTGCACTGGCACCACTGGTGATGCACTGCAGTGAGTCCAGAGAGTGCACTAGCACCACTGGGGAATGCAGTGCAGTGAGTCCAGAGAGTACACTGGCACCACTGGGGATGCAGTGCAGTGAGTCAAGAGAGTGCACTGGCACCACTGGGGATGCACTGCAGTGAGCCCAGATAGTGCACTGGCACCACTGGGGATGCGGTGCCGGGAGTCCAGAGAGTGCTTTGGCACCACTGGGGATGCACTGCAGTTACTCCAGAGAGTGCACTGGCAACACTGGGGATGCAGTACAGTGAGTCCAGAGAGTGCACGGGCTCCACTGGGGATGCAGTGCAGTGAGTCCAGAGAGTGCACTGGCACCACTGGGGATGCAGTGCAGTGAGTCCAGAGAGTGCACTGACACCACTGGGGATGCAGTGCAGTGAGTCCACAGAGTGCACTGGCACCACTGGGGATGCAGTGCAGTGAGTGCAGAGAGTGCACTGGCACCACTGGGGATGCAGTGTAGTGAGTGCAGAGAGTGCACTGTGAACACTGGGGATGCAGTGCAGTGAGTCCAGAGAGTGCACTGGCACCACTGGGGATGCAGTGCAGTGAGTCCAGAGTGTGCACTGGCACCACTGGGGATGCACTGCAGTGAGTCCAGAGATTGCACTGGCACCACTGGGGATGCACTTCAGTGAGTCCAGAGAATGCACTGGCACCACTGGGGATGCAGTGCAGTGAGTCCAGAGAGTGCACTGGCACCAGAGGGAATGCACTGCAGTGAGTCCAGTGAGTGCACTGGCACCACTGTGGATGCACTGCAGTGAGTCCAGAGAGTGCACTGGCACCACTGGGGCTGCAGTGCAGTGAGTCCAGAGAGTGCACTGGCACCACTGTGGATGCACTGCAGTGAGTCCAGAGAGTGCACTGGCACCACTGGGGATGCAGTGCAGTGAGTCCAGAGAGTGCACTGTCACCACCGGGGATGCAGTACAGTGAGTCCACAGAGTGCACTGGTACCAGTGGGGATGCAGTACAGTGAGTCCAGAGAGTGCAGTGGCACCACTGGGCATGCAGTGCAGTGAGTCCAGAGAGTGCACTGGCACCACTGGGGATGCACTTCAGTGACTCCAGAGAGTGCACTGGCACCACTGGGGATGCAGTGCAGTGAGTCCAAAGACTTCACTGGCAAAACTGGAGATGCAGTGCAGTGAGTCCAGAGAGTGAACTGGCACCACTGGGGATGCAGTGCAGTGAGTCCAGAGATTACACTGGCACCACCGGGGCTGCAGTGCAGTGAGTCCAGAGAGTGCACTGGCACCACTGGGGATGCACTGCAGTGACTCCAGAGAGTGCACTGGCACCACTGGTGATGCAGTACAGTGAGTCCAGAGAGTGCACTGGCACCACTGGGGATGCACTGCAGTGAGTCCAGAGAGTGCACTGGCACCACTGGGGATGCACTACAGTGAGTCCAGAGATTGCACTGGCACCACTGGGGATGCAGTGCACTGAGTCCAGAGAGTGCACTGGCACCACTGGGGATGCAGTGCATTGATGCCAGAGAGTGCACTGGCACCACTGGGGATGCACTTCAGTGAGTCCAGAGAGTGCACTGACACCACTGGGGATGCAGTGCAGTGAGTCCAGAGAGTGCACTGGCACCACTGGGGATGCAGTGCAGTGAGTCCAGAGAGTGCTCTGGCACCACTGGGGATGCACTGCAGTGAGTCCAGAGAGTACACTGGCACCACTGGGGATGCAGTGCAGTGAGTCCAGAGAGTTCACTGGCACCACTGGGGATGCAGTCCAGTGAGTCCAGTGAGTGCACTGGCACCACTGGGGATGCAGTGCAGTGACTGCAGAGAGTACACTGGCACCACCGGGGATTCACTGCAGTGAGTCCAGAGAGTGCACTGGCACCACCTGTGATGCAGTGCAGTGAGTCCAGTGAGTGCACTGGCACAACTGGGGATGCAGTGCTGTGACTCCAGAGAGCGCACTGGCACCACTGGGGATGCAGTGCAGTCAGTCCAGTGAGTGCACTGGCACCACTGGGGATGCAGTACAGTGAGTCCAGAGAGTGCACTGACACCACTGGGGATGCACTGCAGTGAGTCCAGACAGTGCACTGGCACCAATGGGGATGCAGTGCAGTGAGTCCAGAGAGTGCACTGGCACCACTGGGGATGCAGTGCAGTGAGACCAGAGAGTGCACTGGCACCACTGGGGATGCACTGCAGTGAGTCCACAGAGTGCACTGGCACCACTGGGGCTGCAGTGCAGTCAGTCCAGAGAGTGCACTGGCTCCACTGTGGATGCACTGCAGTGAGTCCAGAGAGTGCACTGGCACCACTGGGGATGCAGTGCAGTGAGTCCAGAGAGTGCACTGGCACCACCGGGGATGCAGTGCAGTGACTCAAGAGAGTGCACTGGTACCAGTGGGGATGCAGTACAGTGAGTCCAGAGAGTGCAGTGGCACCACTGGGCATGCAGTGCAGTGAGTCCAGAGAGTGCACTGGCACCACTGGGGATGCAGTGTAGTGAGTCCAAAGACTTCACTGGCAAAACTGGAGATGCAGTGCAGTGAGTCCAGAGAGTGCACTGGCACCACTGGGGATGCAGTGCAGTGAGTCCAGAGATTGCACTGGCACCACCGGGGCTGCAGTGCAGTGAGTCCAGAGAGTGCACTGGCACCACTGGGGAAGCACTGCAGTGACTCCAGAGAGTGCACTGGCACCACTGGTGATGCAGTACAGTGAGTCCAGAGAGTGCACTGGCACCACTGGGGATGCACTGCAGTGAGTCCAGAGAGTGCACTGGCACCACTGGGGATGCACTACAGTGAGTCCAGAGATTGCACTGGCACCACTGGGGATGCAGTGCACTGAGTCCAGAGAGTGCACTGGCACCACTGGGGATGCAGTGCATTGAGTCCAGAGAGTGCACTGGCACAACTGGGGATGCACTTCAGTGAGACCAGAGAGTGCACTGACACCACTGGGGATGCAGTGCAGTGAGTCCAGAGAGTGCACTGGCACCACTGGGGATGCAGTGCAGTGAGTCCAGAGAGTGCTCTGGCACCACTGGGGATGCACTGCAGTGAGTCCAGAGAGTACACTGGCACCACTGGGGATGCAGTGCAGTGAGTCCAGAGAGTTCACTGGCACCACTGGGGATGCAGTCCAGTGAGTCCAGTGAGTGCACTGGCACCACTGGGGATGCAGTGCAGTGACTGCAGAGAGTACACTGGCACCACCGGGGATTCACTGCAGTGAGTCCAGAGAGTGCACTGGCACCACCTGTGATGCAGTGCAGTGAGTCCAGTGAGTGCACTGGCACCACTGGGGATGCAGTGCTGTGACTCCAGAGAGCGCACTGGCACCACTGGGGATGCAGTGCAGTCAGTCCAGTGAGTGCACTGGCACCACTGGGGATGCAGTACAGTGAGTCCAGAGAGTGCACTGACACCACTGGGGATGCACTGCAGTGAGTCCAGACAGTGCACTGGCACCAATGGGGATGCAGTGCAGTGAGTCCAGAGACTGCACTGGCACCACTGGGGATGCAGTGCAGTGAGACCAGAGAGTGCACTGGCACCACTGGGGATGCACTGCAGTGAGTCCAGAGAGTGCACTGGCACCACTGGGGATGCACTGCAGATAGTCCAGAGAGTGCACTGTCACCACTGGGGATGCAGTACAGTGAGTCCACATAGTGCACTGGCACCAGTGGGGATGCAGTACAGTGAGTCCAGAGAGTGCACTGGCACCACTGGACATGCAGTGCAGTGAGTCCAGAGAGTGCACTGGCACCACTGGGGATGCACTTGAGTGACTCCACAGAGTGCACTGGCAACACTGGGGATGCAGTGCAGTGAGTCCAAAGACTTCACTGGCACCACTGTGGATGCAGTGCAGTGAGTCCAGAGAGTGCACTGGCACCACTGGGGATGCAGTGAAGTGAGTGCAGAGAGTGCACTGGCACCACTGGGGATGCACTGCAGTGAGTCCACAGAGTGCACTGGCACCACTGGGGATGCAGTGCAGTGACTCCAGAGAGTGCACTGGCACCACTGGGGATGCAGTGCAGTGAGTCCAGAGAGTGCACTGGCACCACTGGGGATGCAGTGCAGTGAGTCCAGTGAGTGTACTGGCACCACTGGGGATGCACTTCAGTGAGCCCAGAGAGTGCACTGGCACCACTGAGAATGCACTTCAGTGAGTCCAGAGAGTGCACTGGCACCACTGGGGATGCACTGCAGTGAGTCCAGAGAGTGCACTAGCACCACTGGGGATGCAGTGCAGTGAATCCTGTGAGTACACTGGCACCACTGGGGATGCAGAGCAGTGAGTCCAGAGAGCTCACTGGCACCACTGGGGATGCAGTGCAGTGAGTCCAGAGAGTGCACTGGCACCACTGGAGATGCAGTACAGTGAGTCCAGTGAATGCACTGGAACCACTGGGGATGCAGTGCAGTGAGTCCAGAGAGTGCACTGGCACCACTGGTGATGCAGTACAGTGAGTCCAGTGAGTGCACTGGTACCACTGGGCCTGCAGTGCAGTGAGTCCAGAGAGTGCACTGGCACCACTGGGGATGCAGTGAAGTGAGTCCAGAGAGTGCACTGGCACCACCGATGATGCAGTACAGTGAGTCCAGTGAGTGCACTGGCACTACTGGGGATGTAGTGTAGTGACTCGAGAGAGTGCACTGGCACCACTGGGGATGCAGTGCAGTGAGTCCAGAGAGTGCACTGGCACCACTGGGGATGCAGTGCAGTGAGTCCAGAGAGTGCACTGGCACCACTGGGGATGCACTGCAGTGAGTCCAGAGAGTGCACTGGCACCACTGGGGATGCACTACAGTGAGTCCAGAGAGTGCACTGGCACCACTGGGGATGCAGTGCAGTGAGTCCAGAGAGTGCACTGGCACCACTGGTGATGCAGTTTAGTGAGTCCAGAGAGTGCACTGGCACCACTGGGGATGCACTTCAGTGAGTCCAGAGAGTGTACTGACACCACTGGGGATGCGGTGCAGTGAGTCCAGAGAGTGCACTGGCACCACTGGGGATGCAGTGCAGTGAGTCCAGAGAGTGCTCTGGCACCACTGGGGATGCACTGCAGTGAGTCCAGAGAGTACACTGGCACCACTGGGGATGCAGTGCAGTGAGTCCAGAGAGTTCACTGGCACCACTGGGGATGCAGTCCAGTGAGTCCAGTGAGTGCACTGGCACCACTGGGGATGCAGTGCAGTGACTGCAGAGAGCGCACTGGCACCACTGGGGATGCAGTGCAGTCAGTCCAGTGAGTGCACTGGCACCACTGGGGATGCAGTACAGTGAGTCCAGAGAGTGCACTGACACCACTGGGGATGCACTGCAGTGAGTCCAGACAGTGCACTGGCACCAATGGGGATGCAGTGCAGTGAGTCCAGAGACTGCACTGGCACCACTGGGGATGCAGTGCAGTGAGACCAGAGAGTGCACTGGCACCACTGGGGATGCACTGCAGTGAGTCCAGAGAGTGCACTGGCACCACTGGGGATGCAGTGCAGTGAGTCCAGAGAGTGCACTGGCACCACTGTGGATGCACTGCAGTGAGTCCAGAGAGTGCACTGGCACCACTGGGGATGCAGTGCAGTGAGTCCAGAGAGTGCACTGTCACCACCGGGGATGCAGTACAGTGAGTCCACAGAGTGCACTGGTACCAGTGGGGATGCAGTACAGTGAGTCCAGAGAGTGCAGTGGCACCACTGGGCATGCAGTGCAGTGAGTCCAGAGAGTGCACTGGCACCACCGGGGATGCAGTGTAGTGAGTCCAAAGACTTCACTGGCAAAACTGGTGATGCAGTGCAGTGAGTCCAGAGAGTGCACTGGCACCACTGGGGATGCAGTGCAGTGAGTCCAGAGATTGCACTGGCACCACCGGGGCTGCAGTGCAGTGAGTCCAGAGAGTGCACTGGCACCACTGGGGATGCAGTGCAGTGAGTCCAGAGAGTGCACTGGCACCACTGGGGAAGCAGTGCAGTGAGTCCAGAGAGTGCACTGGCACCACTGGGGATGCACTGCAGTGAGTCCAGAGAGTGCACTGGCACCACTGGGGATGCACTACAGTGAGTCCAGAGATTGCACTGGCACCACTGGGGATGCAGTGCAGTGAGTCCAGAGAGTGCACTGGCACCACTGGGGATGCAGTGCATTGAGTCCAGAGAGTGCACTGGCACAACTGGGGATGCACTTCAGTGAGACCAGAGAGTGCACTGACACCACTGGGGATGCAGTGCAGTGAGTCCAGAGAGTGCACTGGCACCACTGGGGATGCAGTGCAGTGAGTCCAGAGAGTGCTCTGGCACCACTGGGGATGCACTGCAGTGAGTCCAGAGAGTACACTGGCACCACTGGGGATGCAGTGCAGTGAGACCAGAGAGTGCACTGGCACCACTGGGGATGCACTGCAGTGAGTCCAGAGAGTGCACTGGCACCACTGGGGATGCACTGCAGAGAGTCCAGAGAGTGCACTGGCACCACTGGGGATGCAGTACAGTGAGTCCACATAGTGCACTGGCACCACTGGGGATGCAGTACAGTGAGTCCAGAGAGTGCACTGGCACCACTGTGGATGCAGTGCAGTGAGTCCAGAGAGTGCACTGGCACCACTGGGGATGCACTTGAGTGACTCCACAGAGTGCACTGGCAACACTGGGGATGCAGTGCAGTGAGTCCAAAGACTTCACTGGCACCACTGTGGATGCAGTGCAGTGAGTCCAGACAGTGCACTGGCACCAATGGGGATGCAGTGCAGTGAGTCCAGAGACTGCACTGGCACCACTGGGGATGCAGTGCAGTGAGACCAGAGAGTGCACTGGCACCACTGGGGATGCACTGCAGTGAGTCCAGAGAGTGCACTGGCACCACTGGGGATGCACTGCAGATAGTCCAGAGAGTGCACTGTCACCACTGGGGATGCAGTACAGTGAGTCCACATAGTGCACTGGCACCAGTGGGGATGCAGTACAGTGAGTCCAGAGAGTGCACTGGCACCACTGGACATGCAGTGCAGTGAGTCCAGAGATTACACTGGCACCACCGGGGCTGCAGTGCAGTGAGTCCAGAGAGTGCACTGGCACCACTGGGGATGCACTGCAGTGACTCCAGAGAGTGCACTGGCACCACTGGTGATGCAGTACAGTGAGTCCAGAGAGTGCACTGGCACCACTGGGGATGCACTGCAGTGAGTCCAGAGAGTGCACTGGCACCACTGGGGATGCACTACAGTGAGTCCAGAGATTGCACTGGCACCACTGGGGATGCAGTGCACTGAGTCCAGAGAGTGCACTGGCACCACTGGGGATGCAGTGCATTGATGCCAGAGAGTGCACTGGCACCACTGGGGATGCACTTCAGTGAGTCCAGAGAGTGCACTGACACCACTGGGGATGCAGTGCAGTGAGTCCAGAGAGTGCACTGGCACCACTGGGGATGCAGTGCAGTGAGTCCAGAGAGTGCTCTGGCACCACTGGGGATGCACTGCAGTGAGTCCAGAGAGTACACTGGCACCACTGGGGATGCAGTGCAGTGAGTCCAGAGAGTTCACTGGCACCACTGGGGATGCAGTGCAGTGAGTCCAGTGAGTGCACTGGCACCACTGGGGATGCAGTGCAGTGACTGCAGAGAGTACACTGGCACCACCGGGGATTCACTGCAGTGAGTCCAGAGAGTGCACTGGCACCACCTGTGATGCAGTGCAGTGAGTCCAGTGAGTGCACTGGCACAACTGGGGATGCAGTGCTGTGACTCCAGAGAGCGCACTGGCACCACTGGGGATGCAGTGCAGTCAGTCCAGTGAGTGCACTGGCACCACTGGGGATGCAGTACAGTGAGTCCAGAGAGTGCACTGACACCACTGGGGATGCACTGCAGTGAGTCCAGACAGTGCACTGGCACCAATGGGGATGCAGTGCAGTGAGTCCAGAGAGTGCACTGGCACCACTGGGGATGCAGTGCAGTGAGACCAGAGAGTGCATTGGCACCACTGGGGATGCACTGCAGTGAGTCCACAGAGTGCACTGGCACCACTGGGGCTGCAGTGCAGTCAGTCCAGAGAGTGCACTGGCTCCACTGTGGATGCACTGCAGTGAGTCCAGAGAGTGCACTGGCACCACTGGGGATGCAGTGCAGTGAGTCCAGAGAGTGCACTGGCACCACCGGGGATGCAGTACAGTGAGTCCACAGAGTGCACTGGTACCAGTGGGGATGCAGTACAGTGAGTCCAGAGAGTGCAGTGGCACCACTGGGCATGCAGTGCAGTGAGTGCAGAGAGTGCACTGGCACCACTGGGGATGCAGTGTAGTGAGTCCAAAGACTTCACTGGCAAAACTGGAGATGCAGTGCAGTGAGTCCAGAGAGTGCACTGGCACCACTGGGGATGCAGTGCAGTGAGTCCAGAGATTGCACTGGCACCAGCGGGGCTGCAGTGCAGTGAGTCCAGAGAGTGCACTGGCACCACTGGGGAAGCACTGCAGTGACTCCAGAGAGTGCACTGGCACCACTGGTGATGCAGTACAGTGAGTCCAGAGAGTGCACTGGCACCACTGGGGATGCACTGCAGTGAGTCCAGAGAGTGCACTGGCACCACTGGGGATGCACTACAGTGAGTCCAGAGATTGCACTGGCACCACTGGGGATGCAGTGCACTGAGTCCAGAGAGTGCACTGGCACCACTGGGGATGCAGTGCATTGAGTCCAGAGAGTGCACTGGCACAACTGGGGATGCACTTCAGTGAGACCAGAGAGTGCACTGACACCACTGGGGATGCAGTGCAGTGAGTCCAGAGAGTGCACTGGCACCACTGGGGATGCAGTGCAGTGAGTCCAGAGAGTGCTCTGGCACCACTGGGGATGCACTGCAGTGAGTCCAGAGAGTACACTGGCACCACTGGGGATGCAGTACAGTGAGTCCAGAGAGTTCACTGGCACCACTGGGGATGCAGTCCAGTGAGTCCAGTGAGTGCACTGGCACCACTGGGGATGCAGTGCAGTGACTGCAGAGAGTACACTGGCACCACCGGGGATTCACTGCAGTGAGTCCAGAGAGTGCACTGGCACCACCTGTGATGCAGTGCAGTGAGTCCAGTGAGTGCACTGGCACCACTGGGGATGCAGTGCTGTGACTCCAGAGAGCGCACTGGCACCACTGGGGATGCAGTGCAGTCAGTCCAGTGAGTGCACTGGCACCACTGGGGATGCAGTACAGTGAGTCCAGAGAGTGCACTGACACCACTGGGGATGCACTGCAGTGAGTCCAGACAGTGCACTGGCACCAATGGGGATGCAGTGCAGTGAGTCCAGAGACTGCACTGGCACCACTGGGGATGCAGTGCAGTGAGACCAGAGAGTGCACTGGCACCACTGGGGATGCACTGCAGTGAGTCCAGAGAGTGCACTGGCACCACTGGGGATGCACTGCAGATAGTCCAGAGAGTGCACTGTCACCACTGGGGATGCAGTACAGTGAGTCCACATAGTGCACTGGCACCAGTGGGGATGCAGTACAGTGAGTCCAGAGAGTGCACTGGCACCACTGGACATGCAGTGCAGTGAGTCCAGAGAGTGCACTGGCACCACTGGGGATGCACTTGAGTGACTCCACAGAGTGCACTGGCAACACTGGGGATGCAGTGCAGTGAGTCCAAAGACTTCACTGGCACCACTGTGGATGCAGTGCAGTGAGTCCAGAGAGTGCACTGGCACCACTGGGGATGCAGTGAAGTGAGTGCAGAGAGTGCTCTGGCACCACTGGGGATGCACTGCAGTGAGTCCACAGAGTGCACTGGCACCACTGGGGATGCACTACAGTGAGTCCAGAGAGTGCACTGGCACCACTGGGGATGCAGTGCAGTGAGTCCAGAGAGTGCACTGGCACCACTGGGGATGCAGTGCAGTGAGTCCAGTGAGTGTACTGGCACCACTGGGGATGCACTTCAGTGAGCCCAGAGAGTGCACTGGCACCACTGAGAATGCACTTCAGTGAGTCCAGAGAGTGCACTGGCACCACTGGGGATGCACTGCAGTGAGTCCAGAGAGTGCACTAGCACCACTGGGGATGCAGTGCAGTGAATCCTGTGAGTACACTGGCACCACTGGGGATGCAGAGCAGTGAGTCCAGAGAGCTCACTGGCACCACTGGGGATGCAGTGCAGTGAGTCCAGAGAGTGCACTGGCACCACTGGGGATGCAGTACAGTGAGTCCAGTGAATGCACTGGAACCACTGGGGATGCAGTGCAGTGAGTCCAGAGAGTGCACTGGCACCACTGGTGATGCAGTACAGTGAGTCCAGTGAGTGCACTGGTACCACTGGGCCTGCAGTGCAGTGAGTCCAGAGAGTGCACTGGCACCACTGGGGATGCAGTGAAGTGAGTCCAGAGAGTGCACTGGCACCACCGATGATGCAGTACAGTGAGTCCAGTGAGTGCACTGGCACTACTGGGGATGTAGTGTAGTGACTCGAGAGAGTGCACTGGCACCACTGGGGATGCAGTGCAGTGAGTCCAGAGAGTGCACTGGCACCACTGGGGATGCAGTGCAGTGAGTCCAGAGAGTGCACTGGCACCACTGGGGATGCACTGCAGTGAGTCCAGAGAGTGCACTGGCACCACTGGGGATGCACTACAGTGAGTCCAGAGAGTGCACTGGCACCACTGGGGATGCAGTGCAGTGAGTCCAGAGAGTGCACTGGCACCACTGGTGATGCAGTTTAGTGAGTCCAGAGAGTGCACTGGCACCACTGGGGATGCACTTCAGTGAGTCCAGAGAGTGTACTGACACCACTGGGGATGCGGTGCAGTGAGTCCAGAGAGTGCACTGGCACCACTGGGGATGCAGTGCAGTGAGTCCAGAGAGTGCTCTGGCACCACTGGGGATGCACTGCAGTGAGTCCAGAGAGTACACTGGCACCACTGGGGATGCAGTGCAGTGAGTCCAGAGAGTTCACTGGCACCACTGGGGATGCAGTCCAGTGAGTCCAGTGAGTGCACTGGCACCACTGGGGATGCAGTGCAGTGACTGCAGAGAGCGCACTGGCACCACTGGGGATGCAGTGCAGTCAGTCCAGTGAGTGCACTGGCACCACTGGGGATGCAGTACAGTGAGTCCAGAGAGTGCACTGACACCACTGGGGATGCACTGCAGTGAGTCCAGACAGTGCACTGGCACCAATGGGGATGCAGTGCAGTGAGTCCAGAGACTGCACTGGCACCACTGGGGATGCAGTGCAGTGAGACCAGAGAGTGCACTGGCACCACTGGGGATGCACTGCAGTGAGTCCAGAGAGTGCACTGGCACCACTGGGGATGCAGTGCAGTGAGTCCAGAGAGTGCACTGGCACCACTGTGGATGCACTGCAGTGAGTCCAGAGAGTGCACTGGCACCACTGGGGATGCAGTGCAGTGAGTCCAGAGAGTGCACTGTCACCACCGGGGATGCAGTACAGTGAGTCCACAGAGTGCACTGGTACCAGTGGGGATGCAGTACAGTGAGTCCAGAGAGTGCAGTGGCACCACTGGGCATGCAGTGCAGTGAGTCCAGAGAGTGCACTGGCACCACCGGGGATGCAGTGTAGTGAGTCCAAAGACTTCACTGGCAAAACTGGTGATGCAGTGCAGTGAGTCCAGAGAGTGCACTGGCACCACTGGGGATGCAGTGCAGTGAGTCCAGAGATTGCACTGGCACCACCGGGGCTGCAGTGCAGTGAGTCCAGAGAGTGCACTGGCACCACTGGGGATGCACTGCAGTGACTCCAGAGAGTGCACTGGCACCACTGCTGATGCAGTACAGTGAGTCCAGAGAGTGCACTGGCACCACTGGGGATGCACTGCAGTGAGTCCAGAGAGTGCACTGGCACCACTGGGGATGCACTACAGTGAGTCCAGAGATTGCACTGGCACCACTGGGGATGCAGTGCACTGAGTCCAGAGAGTGCACTGGCACCACTGGGGATGCAGTGCATTGAGTCCAGAGAGTGCACTGGCACAACTGGGGATGCACTTCAGTGAGACCAGAGAGTGCACTGACACCACTGGGGATGCAGTGCAGTGAGTCCAGAGAGTGCACTGGCACCACTGGGGATGCAGTGCAGTGAGTCCAGAGAGTGCTCTGGCACCACTGGGGATGCACTGCAGTGAGTCCAGAGAGTACACTGGCACCACTGGGGATGCAGTGCAGTGAGACCAGAGAGTGCACTGGCACCACTGGGGATGCACTGCAGTGAGTCCAGAGAGTGCACTGGCACCACTGGGGATGCACTGCAGAGAGTCCAGAGAGTGCACTGGCACCACTGGGGATGCAGTACAGTGAGTCCACATAGTGCACTGGCACCACTGGGGATGCAGTACAGTGAGTCCAGAGAGTGCACTGGCACCACTGTGGATGCAGTGCAGTGAGTCCAGAGAGTGCACTGGCACCACTGGGGATGCACTTGAGTGACTCCACAGAGTGCACTGGCAACACTGGGGATGCAGTGCAGTGAGTCCAAAGACTTCACTGGCACCACTGTGGATGCAGTGCAGTGAGTCCAGACAGTGCACTGGCACCAATGGGGATGCAGTGCAGTGAGTCCAGAGACTGCACTGGCACCACTGGGGATGCAGTGCAGTGAGACCAGAGAGTGCACTGGCACCACTGGGGATGCACTGCAGTGAGTCCAGAGAGTGCACTGGCACCACTGGGGATGCACTGCAGATAGTCCAGAGAGTGCACTGTCACCACTGGGGATGCAGTACAGTGAGTCCACATAGTGCACTGGCACCAGTGGGGATGCAGTACAGTGAGTCCAGAGAGTGCACTGGCACCACTGGACATGCAGTGCAGTGAGTCCAGAGAGTGCACTGGCACCACTGGGGATGCACTTGAGTGACTCCACAGAGTGCACTGGCAACACTGGGGATGCAGTGCAGTGAGTCCAAAGACTTCACTGGCACCACTGGGGATGCACTGCAGTGAGTCCAGAGAGTGCACTGGCACCACTGGGGATGCAGTGAAGTGAGTGCAGAGAGTGCACTGGCACCACTGGGGATGCACTGCAGTGAGTCCACAGAGTGCACTGGCACCACTGGGGATGCACTACAGTGAGTCCAGAGAGTGCACTGGCACCACTGGGGATGCAGTGCAGTGAGTCCAGAGAGTGCACTGGCACCACTGGGGATGCAGTGCAGTGAGTCCAGTGAGTGTACTGGCACCACTGGGGATGCACTTCAGTGAGCCCAGAGAGTGCACTGGCACCACTGAGAATGCACTTCAGTGAGTCCAGAGAGTGCACTGGTACCACTGGGGATGCACTGCTGTGAGTCCAGAGAGTGCACTAGCACCACTGGGGATGCAGTGCAGTGAATCCTGTGAGTACACTGGCACCACTGGGGATGCAGAGCAGTGAGTCCAGAGAGCTCACTGGCACCACTGGGGATGCAGTGCAGTGAGTCCAGAGAGTGCACTGGCACCACTGGAGATGCAGTACAGTGAGTCCAGTGAATGCACTGGAACCACTGGGGATGCAGTGCAGTGAGTCCAGAGAGTGCACTGGCACCACTGGTGATGCAGTACAGTGAGTCCAGTGAGTGCACTGGTACCACTGGGCCTGCAGTGCAGTGAGTCCAGAGAGTGCACTGGCACCACTGGGGATGCAGTGAAGTGAGTCCAGAGAGTGCACTGGCACCACCGATGATGCAGTACAGTGAGTCCAGTGAGTGCACTGGCACTACTGGGGATGTAGTGCAGTGACTCGAGAGAGTGCACTGGCACCACTGGGGATGCAGTGCAGTGAGTCCAGAGAGTGCACTGGCACCACTGGGGATGCAGTGCAGTGAGTCCAGAGAGTGCACTGGCACCACTGGGGATGCACTGCAGTGAGTCCAGAGAGTGCACTGGCACCACTGGGGATGCACTACAGTGAGTCCAGAGATTGCACTGGCACCACTGGGGATGCAGTGCAGTGAGTCCAGAGAGTGCACTGGCACCACTGGTGATGCAGTTTAGTGAGTCCAGAGAGTGCACTGGCACCACTGGGGATGCACTTCAGTGAGTCCAGAGAGTGTACTGACACCACTGGGGATGCGGTGCAGTGAGTCCAGAGAGTGCACTGGCACCACTGGGGATGCAGTGCAGTGAGTCCAGAGAGTGCTCTGGCACCACTGGGGATGCACTGCAGTGAGTCCAGAGACTGCACTGGCACCACTGGGGATGCAGTGCAGTGAGTCCAGAGAGTGCACTGGCACCACTGGGGATGCAGTGCAGTGAGTCCAGAGAGTGCACTGGCACCACTGGTGATGCAGTCCAGTGAGTCCAGTGAATGCACTGGCACCACTGGGGATGCTGTGCAGTGAGTGCAGAGAGTGCACTGGCACCACCTGTGATGCAGTACAGTGTGTCCAGTGAGTGCACTGGCACCACTGGGGATGCAGTGCTGTGACTCCGGAGAGCGCACTGGCACCACTGGGGATGCAGTGCAGTCAGTCCAGTGAGTGCACTGGCACCACTGGGGATGCAGTGCAGTGAGTGCAGAGAGTCCAATGGCACCAATGGGGATGCACTTCAGTGAGTCCAGAGAGTGCACTGGCACCACTGGGGATGCAGTGCAGTGAGTCCAGAGATTGCACTGGCACCACTGTGGATGCAGTGCTGTGGCACCAGAGAGTGCACTGGCACCACTGGGGATGCAGTGCAGTGAGTCCAGAGAGTGCACTGGCACCACTGGGGATGGAGTGCAGTGAGTCCAGAGAGTGCACTGGCACCACTGGGGCTGCAGTGCAGTGAGTCCAGAGAGTGCACTGGCACCACTGGGGATGCACTGCAGTGAGTCCAGAGATTGCACTGGCACCACTGGGGATGCAGTGCAGTGAGTCCAGAGAGTGCACTGGCACCACTGGGGATGCACTACAGTGAGTCCACAGAGTGCACTGGCACCACTGGGGATGCTCTGCAGTGAGTCCAGAGATTGCACTGGCACCACTGGGGATGCAGTGCAGTGAGTGCAGAGAGTGCACTGGCACCACTGGGGATGCACTTCAGTGAGTTCAGAGAGTGCACTTGCACCACTGGGGATGGGTTTCAAGCCAACTGCATTAACCGCTCATGCTTCTTTCTTATGAGACGTTAGTAAACCAATTACATAGCCTTGTCAAGACTAAATCACAGGTAAAAATCCTGTACATCTCATGTGGCCAACCACTCCCAACTAGGATTCCAAGAACCAGGAGGTTCGGTGAAAATAGGGCTAGTGCTATTAGAGGGGTGATTATTAGGGTAAGCCCTAAGCTGTCTTTAATGGAGAAGTATGGGTGGAATGGGATTTTGTCGCAGTCTGATACGATTCCTAGTGGGTTATTTGAGCCTGATTCGTGTAGGAAGGTTAGGTGGACTAGGGTGATTCCTGCAATTAGGAAGGGCAGTAGGAAGTGGATGGCGAAGAATCGGGTTAAGGTTGGATTGTCTACTGAGAATCCTCCTCAGGCTCATTCTACTAGAGTTTGCCCAATGTACGGGATGGCTGAGAATAGGTTGGTGATTACGGTGGCCCCTCAGAATGACATTTGTCCTCATGGTAGGACATACCCTACGAAGGCAGTTGCTATTAGGGTGAGTAGGAGGATTACTCCTGTGTTTCAGGTTTCTTTGTATAGGTAGGAGCCGTAGTAGAGGCCTCGTCCGATGTGTAAGTAGATGCAGATAAAGAAGAGCGAAGCACCGTTGGCGTGGAGGTTGCGGATGAGCCATCCGTACTGGACGTCTCGGCATGTGTGAGCTACTGAGGAGAAGGCGAGTGAAGTGTCTGCGGTGTAGTGTATGGCTAGTAGCAGGCCTGTTAGGATTTGTGTGGCTAAGCAGATGGCTAGAAGGGAGCCGAAGTTTCATCAGGCAGAGATGTTGGAGGGGGCGGGTAGGTCGATTAGGGAGTTGTTGATTATTTTTAGTAGGGGATGGGATTTGCGGATGTTAGGGGCCATTAGTGAGTCTGTGTGTTATTAGGATTATTACCAGGATGGAGAGGGCGAAGGATCCTAGGTAGGCCTTAATTAGCCCTGTGTGTATTGAGGTTGCGGCTTTGCTTGCGGCTACTTGTAGTTCAGCAAGGCCCTCTGGCCCTATTTTTTTGAGTCAGGAGAGGTCGATCAAGTGTAGGGCAATGTTTTGTCCCTTTTCTAGTAGGTTTTTGGAGAAGAATCGGTGTACTAGGGGGTTGAAGTACCCTAATGCAGAGGAGAAGTTTATGAGGGGGTTTGGTTTGGGGTGAGTGAGGGTGTGTGTTATGTTCGATAGTTCTAGGGCTAGGATGATTCCTAGGATTGTTATGAGGATGGCAGCGGTTTTGGTGATAAGGGGTATGGTTATTGGGGGGGTTTTGGTTGGTGTGATGAAAGAGGTAATGATTATTCCTGCTGTAATGCTGCCTAGGGCGAGTCGGGTTAGGGGGGCGGTGATTAGTGGGTTGTTTTCGTTTATTGATACTATTGGGGGGATTCGGGTTTGTCCAGCTTGGACTAGGATGGTTATGCGGATGCTGTAGGTTGCGGTGAATGCTGTGGCTATAAGGGTTAGGAGTAGGGCTCAAGTATTTAGGTATGATGTGTTTAAGCTTTCGATGATGAGGTCTTTTGAGTAGAATCCGGCTAGGAATGGGGTTCCTATCAGCGCCAGGTTTCCGATGGTTAGGCAGGAAGTAGTGACTGGGAGTATTTTCTGTAGGCCTCCTATCTTTCGGATATCTTGTTCTCCGTTTAGGTTGTGGATGATAGACCCTGAGCATAGGAATAGTATGGCTTTAAAGAAGGCATGGGTTGAGATGTGTAGGAAGGCTAGTTGTGGGAGGTTTAGTCCGATAGTGACTATTATTAGTCCTAGTTGGCTGGATGTTGAGAAAGCAATGATTTTTTTGATGTCATTTTGGGTTAGGGCGCATGTGGCAGCGAATAGGGTTGATAGAGCACCTAGGCATAGGCAGGCAGTTAGGGCTGTCTGGTTGGTGGCTAGCAGGGGGTGCATGCGGATGAGCAGGAAGATTCCGGCTACTACTATGGTACTGGAGTGCAGTAGGGCTGATACTGGGGTGGGGCCTTCTATTGCTGCGGGCAGTCATGGGTGGAGTCCAAATTGGGCGGATTTTCCTGCGGCTGCGAGGATTAATCCTATGAGGGGGAGGATTGGGGTTTGGTGGGGGTGTACGGCTTGTTGGATCTCTCAGGTGTTGAATGTTGAAGCTAGTCATGCTATGCTCAGGATCAGTCCGATGTCTCCGATTCGGTTGTAGATTACGGCTCGTAGGGCGGCGGTGTTGGCATCTGCTCGGCCTTGTCATCAGCCGATGAGAAGGAAGGACATGATTCGTACTCCTTCCCAGCCTACGAATAGGAGGAATATGTTGTTTGCGGTTGTTAGGAGGAGTATGGCGACTAGGAATGTCAGTAGGTAGGTGAAAAATTTTGTTACGTATGGCTCTGAGGCCATGTATCATATGGCGAATTGTAGGATTGATCATGTTACAAATAGGGCGATTGGAAGAAATGTTATTGAGTATTGGTCTATTTTTAGGCTCAGGGGGATTTTAAAGTTTATAATGAATTTTCACTCCCAGTGGCAGGTGACAGATTCTACTCCCGAGTAGATGAATGCGGTTGTAGGGGCTAGGCTAATTAGGAATGCGGTTTTAACAGCGCGGGTGGTGGCTTGTGGGGTGTTTTTAAAGTTTTTAAATAGAAATGGCAGGATGATTGGGGTTAGGAGGATTGTCAGCGTGAGTAGTGTGAGGGAGTTGATTAGTAGTGTGGGGTTCACTACTTTTACTTGGATTTGCACCAAGATGGGTGGTTCCTAAGACCAGTGGATTGCTGTTATCCTTTAAAAGTAAGGGGGCTGAGGTTTTAGGCTCAGATGTAAGAGTTAGCAGCTCTTGTTGGTTAAACCCTCCCCTCGGCAGGTAAGAAGGTTTGAACTTCTATTCTTAGAATCACAGTCTAATGTTTGGTTTAAACTATACTTGCATGAGGGGATTCCGGAGATCAGTTCGGGTTTGAGGATTAGGAGGAATATTGGGATAATGTGGAGTGTTATGAGCAGGTGTTCTCGCGTGGTTGAGTTTTGCATAGATGTGATGTGGGAGGGGATTGAGCCTCGTTGGGTCATTAGTAGTATGAATAAGGTGTAGGAGGCGGTTAGTAGGGTTGCGATTCCTGTTAGGATGATCGTGAAGGCAGATCAGTTGAATAAGGTGATTATAATGGTTAGCTCTGCTATGAGGTTTGTTGTTGGGGGTAAGGCTATGTTTGTTAGATTGGCCAGCAATCATCAGGTAGCTATGAGTGGTAGGAGAGGTTGTAGGCCTCGTGTGAGTAGTAGAATTCGGCTGTGCGTACGTTCATAGTTTGTGTTGGCTAGGCAGAATAGTATGGAGGAAGTTAGTCCATGGGAAATTATTAGGATCATTGCCCCTGAGAATGATCAGTGGGCTTGGATTATTCCTGCGGCGATAACTAGGCCTATGTGGCTAACGGATGAATAAGCGATTAGTGATTTTAGGTCTGTCTGTCGTAGGCAGATTGAGCTAGTCATTAGGGTGCCTCATAGGGCCAGGGTTAGGAAGGGGTAGTGCAGGAGGTTGGACAGTGGGCCCATAAATAGAGTGACTCGTATAATTCCGTATCCTCCTAGCTTTAGTAGTAGGGCGGCGAGGAGTATTGAGCCTGCGATGGGTGCTTCTACGTGGGCTTTTGGCAGTCAGAGGTGTAGGCCGTATAGTGGGGCTTTTACTATGAATGCTATGAGCAGTGCTAGACCTGATAGTATTCCTGTCCATGAGGTGGATAGGGTTGGGTGGGTTAGTTGTAGGGTTGGCAGGTGCAGGGTGCCAATTTTCACGTATAGGTGTATGATTGTGATTAGCAGGGGTAGAGAGCTTACTAGCGTGTAGAATAGCAGGTAAATGCCAGCGCTTAGGCGTTCTGGTTGGTTCCCCCATCGGGTGATTAAGATTAGGGTGGGAATGAGGGTTGCTTCAAATGAGATGTAAAATAGTGCTAGTTCTGTGGTGGAAAAGGCTAGTAGGATGAATGGCTGGACTGCGACTAAGGTTGAGATAAAGATTCGTTTGCGTTGTAGGGGTTCTTGTTGCAGGTGGTTTTGGCTTGCTATGATTATGAGTGGGAGTAGTCAGCAGGATAGTACTAGGAGGGGGGATGAGATTTGGTCAATTCCTGTTCAGTTGGATAAAAATTTGTAGGGGTAGTAGGTTGGGATTAATCACTGTAGGCTTAGGGCAGCGATTAGGAGGCTGTATAAGGTGGTGTTAGTCCATAGAAATTTTGGTGGAGACAGCAGGGCTGTTGGAAGAAGTATGATTGTGGGTAGGATGATTTTTAGCATTGCAGGAGGTTTAGGTTGTGTAGATGGTCGGAGCCATGTGTGCGGGTGGAGGCTACTAGGATGGCCAGGCCTGTGCCCGCCTCACACGCTGAGAAGGTTAGCATGAGAATTGGTACCATGGTGAATGAGGAGACTTGGTTTTCGATGGATCATATTGATAGGCCTACGAATATCGATAATATTATGCTTTCAAGGCATAGTAGGGCGGATACTAGGTGGGTTCGGTGGAAGGCTAGTCCTAGTCCGCTGAAAATGAAGGCTGAGTAGAAGCTTAAATGTAGGGGCGACATAAGAAAGTTACAGGGTTGGCTGTAATCTGCTGGGTCGAAACCAGCTATCTTTTTGGTTAGACTAACTTTCTGTTATTCTGCTCATTCTAGGCCCCCTTGAATTCACTCGTAGGCCAGTCCGAGTGTTAGGAGAAGGAGGATCACTACAGTTCAGGTGAGGGTCATTAGGGGGGATTGGAGTTGGACGGCTCATGGCAGGGGGAGTAGGAGGGCGATTTCTAGGTCGAATAGGACGAACAGGATGGCTACTGAGGAAGAATCGGACTGAGAATGGTAATCGAGCAGATCCAAGTGGGTCGAATCCACATTCGTACGGTGAGAGTTTCTCTGAGTCGGGGTTTATTTGGGCGAGTCAGAAGTTTAATGCGGTTAGGGCGGCGCTTAGGATTGATGATAGGGCGAATATGAACATGAGTGCGTTCATTGCTCTCCTCTGGGTTTATACCAGATTCTAGAGATTGGAAGTCAATTGTAATTAATATACTAGAAGAGCAAGATCCTCATCAGTAGATGGTTATGTAGAGGAATAGTCAGATGACGTCTACGAAGTGTCAGTATCAGGCTGCTGCCTCGAATCCGAAGTGGTGGTCTGATGTAAAGTGGAACTTGATCAGTCGGAAGAGGCAGACGGTCAGGAAGGAGGATCCGATGATTACGTGGAGTCCGTGGAATCCAGTGGCAACGAAGAAGGTAGATCCGTAGACGCTATCGGCGATTGAGAATGGGGCTTCGTGGTATTCTATTGCTTGTAGGGCTGTGAAGTAGAATCCCAGGAGGATCGTTAGGGTTAGGGCGTGGATGGCGTGTTTTCGGTTTCCTTCTGTGATGCTGTGATGGGCTCACGTTACGGTAACGCCTGAGGCTAGTAGGATGGCTGTGTTTAGTAGGGGGACTTCTATCGGGTTGAGTGGTTTAATTCCTGTTGGGGGTCATTGGCCTCCTAGTTCTGGGGTTGGGGCCAGGCTCGAGTGGAAGAACGCTCAGAAGAACCCTAAGAAGAAGAATGCTTCGGATGTGATGAAAAGGATTATGCCGTATCGTAGGCCTTTTTGGACTGTGGGAGTGTGATGGCCTTGGAAGGTGCTTTCTCGTACAATGTCTCGTCATCATTGGAGTATTACTAGGAGTATTGAGATGAGGCCTAGGGTTAGTAGTATGGATGAGTTGTAGTGGAATCACATGATTAATCCTGAGGTTGTGAGTAGGGCGGCGGCTGCCCCGAAGATTGGTCAAGGGCTTGGGTCAACTATGTGGTATGAGTGTGCTTGGTGTGCCATTAGATGTTTTCTTGTAAGTATAGGCTTAGAAGGAGCACGAAGACGTAGGCCTGGATTATGGCTACTGCTACTTCTAGGATGGTTAGGAGTAGTAGGATGATTATTGTTAGGATGGATACTGCAGGAAGGGTGGGTATTAATGCAATGGAGGCTGTAGAGATGAGTTGGATGAGTAAGTGTCCTGCTGTAAGGTTGGCTGTAAGGCGGACTCCGAGGGCTAGGGGGCGGATTAGTAGGCTGGTTGTTTCGATCAGGATTAGTGCGGGGATTAGGGGTGTAGGGGTACCTTCGGGTAATAGGTGGGCTAAAGAGGCTGATGGTTGGTTTCGTAGGCCTGTTAGTAGTGTGGCGAGCCATAGTGGGAAGGCTAGGGCTATGTTCATAGATAGTTGGGTGGTTGGGGTGAATGTATACGGAAGGAGGCCTAGAAGGTTGATTGTAAGAAGTATGATTATTAGGGATGTAAATATTATGGCTCATTTGTGGCCATTTTTGTTGAGTGGGACTATTAGTTGTTTTGTGATTAGGTGAAGGAGTCATGTTTGGATAGTAGAAAGGCGGTTGTTGATTCATCGGTTGTTTGGGGACGGGAATAGTAGGGCTGGGAAGAGTAGGGATAGTAGGATTAAGGGGATGCCAAATAGATTGGGGCTGGAAAATTGGTCAAAGAAGCTTAGGTTCATGGTCAGGATCATGGTGTGGGTTTGGTAGTGAGGGAGGTCTTATTTGATGGGGGGTTGGTTGTGGTGAAGGCTAGTAGTTTTGGTTGGATGAGGAGTGCTAGGGTTAATCAGGTTATAATTATGATTGAAAATCATGGTGCGGGGTTAAGCTGTGGCATATCATTAAGGAGGGGGAAGTCCCTCTTTGGCTAGCTTAAAAGGCTAGTGCTGTTGCATAGCTTCTTAATGATTAGGATGATGATAGAAGGGACGATCAGGCCTCGAAATGTGGGAGTGGGGTTGATTCTACTACAATGGGTATGTAGCTGTGATTAGCCCCGCAAATTTCTGAGCATTGTCCGTAAAAAATCCCAGGCCGGGTGGTAATGAATGAAGTTTGGTTTAGTCGGCCTGGGATTGCGTCTGTTTTAACTCCGAGCGTTGGGACTGCTCAGGAGTGGAGTACGTCTCCTGCAGTAATGATCACGCGGATGGGGGATTCTATTGGGATAACTACGCGGTGGTCAACTTCTAGCAGTCGGAAGTGGCCGTTGGGTAAGTCTGGGGTGGGCACTATGTAGGAGTCGAATGATAGGTCTTTGAAGTCTGTGTATTCGTAGCTTCAGTATCATTGGTGGCCGATGGCTTTTAGGGTGAGGTCTGGTTCGTCGATTTTGTCCATTATGTAGAGGATTTGTAGGGATGGGAGGGCGAGGAGTACCAGGACGATAGCAGGTAGGATTGTCCAGATCAGCTCTACTTCTTGGGCGTCTACAGCATTGGACGAGAGTTTTTTCTGTTAGTATGTGGGCTAAAAGGTAGAGAACTAGGCTGCAGATAGCTAGGGCAACGATTAGGGCGTGGTCGTGGAATTCAACGAGTTCTTCTATGATGGGTGATGAGGCGTCTTGGAATCCTAGTTGGGAGTGGTTGGCCACATGAGATGTACAGGATTTTTACCTGTGATTTAGTCTTGACAAGGCTATGTAATTGGTTTACTAACGTCTCATAAGAAAGAAGCATGAGCGGTTAATGCAGTTGGCTTGAAACCAGCATGTGAGGGTTCGATTCCTTCCTTTCTTGTACTTGGACGAAGGCCGGTTCCTCGAAAGTATGGTATGGGGGAGGGCAGCCGTGGATTCATTCAACGTTTGTGGTAGTTAGTTCTGGTTGTAGGACTTTTCGTTTGGCCGAAAAGGCTTCTCAGATGATGAATATTAGTATGATTACGGCTACTATTGAGATTAGGGAGCCGATGGAGGAAATGGTGTTTCATAGTGTGTAGGCGTCGGGATAGTCCGAGTATCGTCGGGGTATTCCTGCTAGGCCTAGGAAGTGCTGGGGGAAGAACGTTAGGTTTACTCCTGTAAATATTACCCCGAAGTGGGCTTTTGCTCATGTTTGGTGTAGGGTAAACCCAGTGAGTAGTGGGAATCAGTGAGTAAATCCTGCTAGAATGGCAAAGACGGCGCCTATGGATAGGACGTAGTGGAAGTGGGCAACTACGTAGTACGTGTCGTGCAGGGCGATGTCTAGGGAAGAGTTTGCAAGAACGATTCCTGTTAATCCTCCGATGGTAAATAGGAAGATAAATCCTAGAGCTCATAGTATTGGGGGGGGTCTCATTTGATTGTTCCTCCGTGCAGGGTGGCTAGTCAGCTAAATACTTTGATTCCGGTAGGGATGGCAATGATTATAGTGGCTGATGTAAAGTAGGCTCGGGTATCAACGTCTATTCCTACTGTAAACATGTGGTGAGCTCAGACGATGAATCCTAGGAAGCCGATGGATAGTATGGCTCAGACTATTCCCATGTAGCCGAAGGGCTCCTTTTTGCCTGAGTAGTACGTGACTACGTGTGAGATGATTCCGAACCCCGGTAGGATCAGAATATAGACTTCTGGGTGTCCGAAGAATCAGAATAGGTGTTGGTACAGGATTGGGTCTCCTCCTCCAGCGGGGTCGAAGAATGTGGTGTTTAGGTTTCGATCAGTTAGTAATATTGTAATACCGGCGGCGAGTACGGGGAGTGATAGAAGGAGTAGGATGGCGGTAATTAGTACGGATCAGACAAATAGTGTCCACTTCCACTACGTCCTATCCATAGCGTCCTATCCACTTAATAGCGGCTGCACCATTAGGATGTCCTGATCCAACATCGAGGTCGTAAACCCCCCTGTCGATATGGGCTCTTGAGGGGGATTGCGCTGTTATCCCTGGGGTAGCTTGGTCCATTAATCAATTATATTGGGTCTGGTCACTGTTAGCACTTTGAGGGGTAGCTCTAGGTAAAGAGGTATGGTCTTGTTTTTGGAGGATTTGTTCTCCTCCAAGGTCGCCCCAACCGAAAAATATCGACCAGGCTCTGCGATGGTAGTGGCCCCAGTGGGGTTGATTGAGGATTCGCGGTGGTCGTTGATTTTTAAGTTCCACAGGGTCTTCTCGTCTTATGTTCACATCCCCGCTTTTGCACGGGGAGATCAATTTCACTGATTATCTGTGAGAGACAGTTAAGACCTCGTTTAGCCATTCATACAAGTCTCGATTTATGGGACAATTGATTGCGCTACCTTTGCACGGTTAGGATACCGCGGCCGTTAAACCTAAGTCACCGGGCAGGCATCACCTTCAATACTTGTTTAATTTGCTGAAGGCTATGTTTTTGGTAAACAGTCGGGCCTTATTAATTTGCCGAGTTCCTTTCACAGATTTTAATCGCTCTTATAGGCGCTCCTGAGTCGGGTTAACAGGGTTAGTTAATACGTGGTCTTGTAGGGGTTTTTGTATCTGTCTAGGTCTGTTAATAATGTTTCTATGTAAGCTTGCGCCGTTAGAGGGGTGTGGCCCTGAGTTACTTATTTTAGCATTAATTCTCCTATATTCATAGGTTGACCTGTTTGTGATAAGGGAATCATCTTATTTTGGTATTTTTAGGTGGTGGAGCTTTGACGCACTCTTTTTTGATGGCTGCTTTAGGGCCCACGGTAGGATCAGTAGTAAGAATTATCCGCTAGTCGAGGTTGTGTCCTTTTTTAATGGAGCTGTCCCTCCATTAAATAGCTCTTAATCATCTCATTAGGGTTCAGGATGTCCGGTAGGGAGGATTAAGGGGGAACTTAGATTCGTTTCACAGGTAACCAGCTATCACCCAGCTCGGTTGGCTTTTCACCTCTACTGACAAGTCATCCCACTCTTTTGCAACAGAGACGGGTTCGCTCTCTTTAACTGCTTGAAAGTAGCTCGCTTGGGTTTCGGGGGGGCAAACTTTAGTTCACTTTGCTTGGTTGTTCTGGCTAAACCATGATGCAAAAGGTACAAGGGTTGATCTTTGCTGTCTGTCGCTTTGATTGTTTCACTGCTATTTCATCTTTCCCTTACGGTACTGGGGTCTCTATCGCGTCTAAGTGTCTTTTCTATCGCCTATACTAAGACTGTAAAATGCTTTAGTTTAATTAGTTTAGTAAATTCTTTAGTTTTGGTGTACTATTTGTGTGGTTGAGCTAGAGGGGGGGCTTCAAGACGATCCGGTCTAGTAGATATCTTTCAGGTGTAAGCTGAGTGCTTTGGTGTTATAGCTACGTCTTGATATTCTAAGTACACCTTCCGGTACACTTACCTTGTTACGACTTACCTCATCTTCAGCGTATTTATGGTATTAGTTATGTGGGATGTGGCTTTTGAGGAGGGTGACGGGCGGTATGTACGTGCCCCAGGGCCGGCTTAAAGTAGGCTCTATTGTCCCACTTTACTGCTAAATCCGCCTTCCAGAAGTGGTTTCACGCTTCTTTCCGTGTGCCCTATGAATAGGGAATGTAGCCCATTTCTTCCACTCCATAGGCTATACCTTGACCTGTCTTATTAGCGGGGTGCTATTGTGTCCACTGTTGTGCTCTCATTCGAGGTGGGCTGGCGACGGCGGTATGTAGGCTGTGTTGGCAAGGGGTGGTTGGGTTAATCGGGGATTATCGATTGTAGAACAGGCTCCTCTAGGTGGGTTTGGGGCACCGCCAAGTCCTTAGAGTTTTAAGCGTTTGTGCTCGTAGTTCTCTGGCGGATACTTCGGTAAAGTAAGTATCAAGATTTAGGGCCAGGCATAGTGGGGTATCTAATCCCAGTTTGGGCCCTGGCTTTCGTGGGTTTAAATCAGTCGTTAGTTCCTAAGATCATCTTAATGGTGTGTTTAGGTGCATCTTGGGCTTATGACAGCTCAGTTGCATTTTGATCTTAGTTAGCTAGGATAGGCATTTTACCACTCTTTACGCCGTGTCAATAGGACGGTTGATTTGGCTTTCTTGTATGACCGCGGTGGCTGGCACAAGATTTACCAACCCTTGAAGTTAGGCTGTTGCTATAACTAAGTCAAGTTTGCACTCATTGCTTAATGTTAATTACTGCTGAATACCCGTGGGGGCGTGGCTTAGCGAGGCGTCTTGGGCTACTACTTGGGTGTGCCTGATACCCGCTCCTCAAGGCCTGTATGGGGGTAGGTGGTCGAGGGCGTTTACACTGGGGCGCGGATACTTGCATGTATATATTTAGCAAAAACCAACCGTAAGGTTAGGACTAAGTCTTTTGTCCGCAGGCATGTTTTATGCCATCTTGGCAACTTCAGTGCCATGCTTTGTGTTAAGCTATGTGGACGGGGGTGTGGTTAGCTGATAGTTGAGTGGTGAGTGAGAGTGAAGTATATGAAATTATTGCTTGTGTTTACTATTTTTAGTACTGGAGTTTCTCTAATAAGTTTAAGTTATTTTGTATGTGTTTGTGTGTATATGTACATCGTTCCGATGATGTCATGGAAGGGATGATTAATGGAGTTTTAGAGGTAGTTTGCTGGGATTGGGCGATGAAGGTTTATGCTACATGGTGGTTAGCGAAAGTTTACTGGTTTAGTTTGTGAAGCGCAGGGGTTGCGCTTAATGATTTGTTGTTTTGTGCTATGTCCAACGAGCATTCATCCAATAGCCCCATTTAACCCGGAGGGTGGAGGTAACATTAACTGAATGTGGTCAAAGTGCATCAGTGTCAGGATGATTCCCCATATACGCCAACCGTCTCATCGAGGGACCCTTGAAATATAGGATAGGCCGTGAGGCAGGTGTGTCCAGGCTTAGATTGTGGGACCCCCGAGATCACTGGGAATAGCCACCTGTGAGGTAACCCCGGAAAAAATAAGAGGAACCAGAGGCGCCAAAAAGCTGGAACATGCCGCGATTACGCATTGAGAAGGTGAAAGTACTCACAGATGCCACTTTGAAGGGCAAGGAGGGGTGAGTGAACCCAATGGATGGCCCTGACCGAGGAACCAGAGGCGCAAAAATGTGAGGAGGGCGAGGGGTTTAGGGGGAACGTATGGGCCTGAAGCTAGTCATACCGGACATTATGTGCAACGGGTTGCTGATTTCACGTGAGGAGTACGATTAATAAATCCGTCTGATACGAACTGCATGAGATATGTGGTGGAGAGTTGTTGTTGGAGCATGTCCTGTGAGCATTCATTAAAATGGGGTCTTGTTATGCGCTTGAGTGGAGTTGTATTGGGTGTTGTGGGGTATGGTCCTAGAACATTCATGCCGGGTGGTTTGGTAGGAGTGTGTTTAAGGGTTTAATGGCCGTGTACATGTATGGGTTTAGCACCTGCTTATAAGATAGTCCGTATATAATGTATATTACTGGTACTATAGTATGTATGTATATGGGGTATATAAATTTATGCACGAATATGCATAACCAAATACCCCCGCCTCGGGGGGGGAGGGGGGGGGGGTTAAGCATAATGGCATAGATGGGGTAGAATTATTGGGGGCTTGCGGTTAGTTCCTGTAGTTGAGAACAATGGCGGCTTTTCGAGCCGCAGGCCTCGGGTAGTGTCCGGGCAGGAATAATGACTTATTTTATGTTTTTTTTAGGGATTTGCTTTGCGGTGGGTGTTTTGGGTGTGGCGTCGAATCCTTCGCCGTATTATGGGGTTGTTGGTTTGGTGTTAGCGTCTGTGGCGGGGTGCGGGTGGTTGCTGGGCCTTGGGGTTTCGTTTGTGGCTTTAGTGCTGTTTATGGTGTATTTGGGGGGTATGCTGGTGGTGTTTGTTTATTCAGTAGCTTTAGCAGCGGAGCCTTTCCCTGGGGCTTGGGGGGATTGACGGGTGATTGGATGTGCAGTAGCGTTTGTGGCAATTGTTTTTGGGGGGTTGGTGTTTGGGGGGTTTATGGGGGCTTGGAAGTTCGGGGTTTCTACTGTGAATAATGTTGGGGTGTTTGTTGTTCGGTCGGATTTTAGTGGAGTTTCCATGTTTTATTCACATGGGGCAGGGATGTTTTTAGTGGCGGGTTGGGGGCTGTTGTTGACTTTGTTTGTTGTATTGGAGCTTGTGCGGGGGTTGTCGCGGGGTGCTATTCGGGCGGTTTAGGGGTTAGGGTCAGAGAATAGTTTATTGAAAATGCCAGCTTTGGGAGCTGGAGATAAAGGTTTGAGTCCTTTTTTTCTGAGTTTGGGGTACTCTAAGAAGTGGTAAGTCTTCAATCTTTGGTTTACAAGACCAATGTTTTTATAAACTATTAGAGTATTTAGCAGTTGAGTATTTTGTTTTCTAGGGCGCTTGCGGCGGGGAGGAGAAATAGGAGGATAGTGAAGTAGGCGATTGAAGCGAGTTGGCCGATGATGATGAATGGGTGTTCGACGGGTTGGCTTCCTACTCATGTTAGGACGAGGAGGTCGGCGACTAGTACTCAGAATAGGAGCTGGGAGAGTGGTCGGAATGTTATTGCTCGTTGTTTTGATTTGTGCAGGAATGGGATTAGGAATAGGATCAGTACGGAGGCGGCCAGTGCTAATACGCCTCCTAGTTTATTTGGGATTGAACGTAGGATGGCGTAGGCGAATAGGAAGTATCATTCTGGCTTGATGTGTGGTGGGGTTACTAGTGGGTTTGCTGGGGTGAAGTTTTCTGGGTCTCCCAGGAGGTTAACCGCTCATGCTTCTTTCTTATGAGACGTTAGTAAACCAATTACATAGCCTTGTCAAGACTAAATCACAGGTAAAAATCCTGTACATCTCATGTGGCCAACCACTCCCAACTAGGATTCCAAGACGCCTCATCACCCATCATAGAAGAACTCGTTGAATTCCACGACCACGCCCTAATCGTTGCCCTAGCTATCTGCAGCCTAGTTCTCTACCTTTTAGCCCACATACTAACAGAAAAACTCTCGTCCAATGCTGTAGACGCCCAAGAAGTAGAGCTGATCTGGACAATCCTACCTGCTATCGTCCTGGTACTCCTCGCCCTCCCATCCCTACAAATCCTCTACATAATGGACGAAATCGACGAACCAGACCTCACCCTAAAAGCCATCGGCCACCAATGATACTGAAGCTACGAATACACAGACTTCAAAGACCTATCATTCGACTCCTACATAGTGCCCACCCCAGACTTACCCAACGGCCACTTCCGACTGCTAGAAGTTGACCACCGCATAGTTATCCCAATAGAATCCCCCATCCGCGTGATCATTACTGCAGGAGACGTACTCCACTCCTGAGCAGTCCCAACGCTCGGAGTTAAAACAGACGCAATCCCAGGCCGACTAAACCAAACTTCATTCATTACCACCCGGCCTGGGATTTTTTACGGACAATGCTCAGAAATTTGTGGGGCTAATCACAGCTACATACCCATTGTAGTAGAATCAACCCCACTCCCACATTTCGAGGCCTGATCGTCCCTTCTATCATCATCCTAATCATTAAGAAGCTATGCAACAGCACTAGCCTTTTAAGCTAGCCAAAGAGGGACTTCCCCCTCCTTAATGATATGCCACAGCTTAACCCCGCACCATGATTTTCAATCATAATTATAACCTGATTAACCCTAGCACTCCTCATCCAACCAAAACTACTAGCCTTCACCACAACCAACCCCCCATCAAATAAGACCTCCCTCACTACCAAACCCACACCATGATCCTGACCATGAACCTAAGCTTCTTTGACCAATTTTCCAGCCCCAATCTATTTGGCATCCCCTTAATCCTACTATCCCTACTCTTCCCAGCCCTACTATTCCCGTCCCCAAACAACCGATGAATCAACAACCGCCTTTCTACTATCCAAACATGACTCCTTCACCTAATCACAAAACAACTAATAGTCCCACTCAACAAAAATGGCCACAAATGAGCCATAATATTTACATCCCTAATAATCATACTTCTTACAATCAACCTTCTAGGCCTCCTTCCATATACATTCACCCCAACCACCCAACTATCTATGAACATAGCCCTAGCCTTCCCACTATGGCTCGCCACACTACTAACAGGCATGTTTAACCATGTACGTGCCCCAGGGCCGGCTTAAAGTAGGCTCTATTGTCCCACTTTACTGCTAAATCCGCCTTCCAGAAGTGGTTTCACGCTTCTTTCCGTGTGCCCTATGAATAGGGAATGTAGCCCATTTCTTCCACTCCATAGGCTATACCTTGACCTGTCTTATTAGCGGGGTGCTATTGTGTCCACTGTTGTGCTCTCATTCGAGGTGGGCTGGCGACGGCGGTATGTAGGCTGTGTTGGCAAGGGGTGGTTGGGTTAATCGGGGATTATCGATTGTAGAACAGGCTCCTCTAGGTGGGTTTGGGGCACCGCCAAGTCCTTAGAGTTTTAAGCGTTTGTGCTCGTAGTTCTCTGGCGGATACTTCGGTAAAGTAAGTATCAAGATTTAGGGCCAGGCATAGTGGGGTATCTAATCCCAGTTTGGGCCCTGGCTTTCGTGGGTTTAAATCAGTCGTTAGTTCCTAAGATCATCTTAATGGTGTGTTTAGGTGCATCTTGGGCTTATGACAGCTCAGTTGCATTTTGATCTTAGTTAGCTAGGATAGGCATTTTACCACTCTTTACGCCATGTCAATAGGACGGTTGATTTGGGTTTCTTGTATGACCGCGGTGGCTGGCACAAGATTTACCAACCCTTGAAGTTAGGCTGTTGCTATAACTAAGTCAAGTTTGCACTCATTGCTTAATGTTAATTACTGCTGAATACCCGTGGGGGCGTGGCTTAGCGAGGCGTCTTGGGCTACTACTTGGGTGTGCCTGATACCCGCTCCTCAAGGCCTGTATGGGGGTAGGTGGTCGAGGGCGTTTACACTGGGGCGCGGATACTTGCATGTATATATTTAGCAAAAACCAACCGTAAGGTTAGGACTAAGTCTTTTGTCCGCAGGCATGTTTTATGCCATCTTGGCAACTTCAGTGCCATGCTTTGTGTTAAGCTATGTGGACGGGGGTGTGGTTAGCTGATAGTTGAGTGGTGAGTGAGAGTGAAGTATATGAAATTATTGCTTGTGTTTACTATTTTTAGTACTGGAGTTTCTCTAAGTCCTAGGACTAGGAGGAAATGGTGTTTCATAGTGTGTAGGCGTCGGGATAGTCCGAGTATCGTCGGGGTATTCCTGCTAGGCCTAGGAAGTGCTGGGGGAAGAACGTTAGGTTTACTCCTGTAAATATTACCCCGAAGTGGGCTTTTGCTCATGTTTGGTGTAGGGTAAACCCAGTGAGTAGTGGGAATCAGTGAGTAAATCCTGCTAGAATGGCAAAGACGGCGCCTATGGATAGGACGTAGTGGAAGTGGACACTATTTGTCTGATCCGTACTAATTACCGCCATCCTACTCCTTCTATCACTCCCCGTACTCGCCGCCGGTATTACAATATTACTAACTGATCGAAACCTAAACACCACATTCTTCGACCCCGCTGGAGGAGGAGACCCAATCCTGTACCAACACCTATTCTGATTCTTCGGACACCCAGAAGTCTATATTCTGATCCTACCGGGGTTCGGAATCATCTCACACGTAGTCACGTACTACTCAGGCAAAAAGGAGCCCTTCGGCTACATGGGAATAGTCTGAGCCATACTATCCATCGGCTTCCTAGGATTCATCGTCTGAGCTCACCACATGTTTACAGTAGGAATAGACGTTGATACCCGAGCCTACTTTACATCAGCCACTATAATCATTGCCATCCCTACCGGAATCAAAGTATTTAGCTGACTAGCCACCCTGCACGGAGGAACAATCAAATGAGACCCCCCCAATACTATGAGCTCTAGGATTTATCTTCCTATTTACCATCGGAGGATTAACAGGAATCGTTCTTGCAAACTCTTCCCTAGACATCGCCCTGCACGACACGTACTACGTAGTTGCCCACTTCCACTACGTCCTATCCATAGGCGCCGTCTTTGCCATTCTAGCAGGATTTACTCACTGATTCCCACTACTCACTGGGTTTACCCTACACCAAACATGAGCAAAAGCCCACTTCGGGGTAATATTTACAGGAGTAAACCTAACGTTCTTCCCCCAGCACTTCCTAGGCCTAGCAGGAATACCCCGACGATACTCGGACTATCCCGACGCCTACACACTATGAAACACCATTTCCTCCATCGGCTCCCTAATCTCAATAGTAGCCGTAATCATACTAATATTCATCATCTGAGAAGCCTTTTCGGCCAAACGAAAAGTCCTACAACCAGAACTAACTACCACAAACGTTGAATGAATCCACGGCTGCCCTCCCCCATACCATACTTTCGAGGAACCGGCCTTCGTCCAAGTACAAGAAAGGAAGGAATCGAACCCTCACATGCTGGTTTCAAGCCAACTGCATTAACCGCTCATGCTTCTTTCTTATGAGACGTTAGTAAACCAATTACATAGCCTTGTCAAGACTAAATCACAGGTAAAAATCCTGTACATCTCATGTGGCCAACCACTCCCAACTAGGATTCCAAGACGCCTCATCACCCATCATAGAAGAACTCGTTGAATTCCACGACCACGCCCTAATCGTTGCCCTAGCTATCTGCAGCCTAGTTCTCTACCTTTTAGCCCACATACTAACAGAAAAACTCTCGTCCAATGCTGTAGACGCCCAAGAAGTAGAGCTGATCTGGACAATCCTACCTGCTATCGTCCTGGTACTCCTCGCCCTCCCATCCCTACAAATCCTCTACATAATGGACAAAATCGATGAACCAGACCTCACCCTAAAAGCCATCGGCCACCAATGATACTGAAGCTACGAATACACAGACTTCAAAGACCTATCATTCGACTCCTACATAGTGCCCACCCCAGACTTACCCAACGGCCACTTCCGACTGCTAGAAGTTGACCACCGCGTAGTTATCCCAATAGAATCCCCCATCCGCGTGATCATTACTGCAGGAGACGTACTCCACTCCTGAGCAGTCCCAACGCTCGGAGTTAAAACAGACGCAATCCCAGGCCGACTAAACCAAACTTCATTCATGACCACCCGGCCTGGGATTTTTTACGGACAATGCTCAGAAATTTGCGGGGCTAATCACAGCTACATACCCATTGTAGTAGAATCAGCCCCACTCCCACATTTCGAGGCCTGATCGTCCCTTCTATCATCATCCTAATCATTAAGAAGCTATGCAACAGCACTAGCCTTTTAAGCTAGCCAAAGAGGGACTTCCCCCTCCTTAATGATATGCCACAGCTTAACCCCGCACCATGATTTTCAATCATAATTATAACCTGATTAACCCTAGCACTCCTCATCCAACCAAAACTACTAGCCTTCACCACAACCAACCCCCCATCAAATAAGACCTCCCTCACTACCAAACCCACACCATGATCCTGACCATGAACCTAAGCTTCTTTGACCAATTTTCCAGCCCCAATCTATTTGGCATCCCCTTAATCCTACTATCCCTACTCTTCCCAGCCCTACTATTCCCGTCCCCAAACAACCGATGAATCAACAACCGCCTTTCTACTATCCAAACATGACTCCTTCACCTAATCACAAAACAACTAATAGTCCCACTCAACAAAAATGGCCACAAATGAGCCATAATATTTACATCCCTAATAATCATACTTCTTACAATCAACCTTCTAGGCCTCCTTCCATATACATTCACCCCAACCACCCAACTATCTATGAACATAGCCCTAGCCTTCCCACTATGGCTCGCCACACTACTAACAGGCATGTTTAACCATGTACGTGCCCCAGGGCCGGCTTAAAGTAGGCTCTATTGTCCCACTTTACTGCTAAATCCGCCTTCCAGAAGTGGTTTCACGCTTCTTTCCGTGTGCCCTATGAATAGGGAATGTAGCCCATTTCTTCCACTCCATAGGCTATACCTTGACCTGTCTTATTAGCGGGGTGCTATTGTGTCCACTGTTGTGCTCTCATTCGAGGTGGGCTGGCGACGGCGGTATGTAGGCTGTGTTGGCAAGGGGTGGTTGGGTTAATCGGGGATTATCGATTGTAGAACAGGCTCCTCTAGGTGGGTTTGGGGCACCGCCAAGTCCTTAGAGTTTTAAGCGTTTGTGCTCGTAGTTCTCTGGCGGATACTTCGGTAAAGTAAGTATCAAGATTTAGGGCCAGGCATAGTGGGGTATCTAATCCCAGTTTGGGCCCTGGCTTTCGTGGGTTTAAATCAGTCGTTAGTTCCTAAGATCATCTTAATGGTGTGTTTAGGTGCATCTTGGGCTTATGACAGCTCAGTTGCATTTTGATCTTAGTTAGCTAGGATAGGCATTTTACCACTCTTTACGCCATGTCAATAGGACGGTTGATTTGGGTTTCTTGTATGACCGCAGTGGCTGGCACAAGATTTACCAACCCTTGAAGTTAGGCTGTTGCTATAACTAAGTCAAGTTTGCACTCATTGCTTAATGTTAATTACTGCTGAATACCCGTGGGGGCGTGGCTTAGCGAGGCGTCTTGGGCTACTACTTGGGTGTGCCTGATACCCGCTCCTCAAGGCCTGTATGGGGGTAGGTGGTCGAGGGCGTTTACACTGGGGCGCGGATACTTGCATGTATATATTTAGCAAAAACCAACCGTAAGGTTAGGACTAAGTCTTTTGTCCGCAGGCATGTTTTATGCCATCTTGGCAACTTCAGTGCCATGCTTTGTGTTAAGCTATGTGGACGGGGGTGTGGTTAGCTGATAGTTGAGTGGTGAGTGAGAGTGAAGTATATGAAATTATTGCTTGTGTTTACTATTTTTAGTACTGGAGTTTCTCTAAGTCCTAGGACTAGGAGGAAATGGTGTTTCATAGTGTGTAGGCGTCGGGATAGTCCGAGTATCGTCGGGGTATTCCTGCTAGGCCTAGGAAGTGCTGGGGGAAGAACGTTAGGTTTACTCCTGTAAATATTACCCCGAAGTGGGCTTTTGCTCATGTTTGGTGTAGGGTAAACCCAGTGAGTAGTGGGAATCAGTGAGTAAATCCTGCTAGAATGGCAAAGACGGCGCCTATGGATAGGACGTAGTGGAAGTGGACACTATTTGTCTGATCCGTACTAATTACCGCCATCCTACTCCTTCTATCACTCCCCGTACTCGCCGCCGGTATTACAATATTACTAACTGATCGAAACCTAAACACCACATTCTTCGACCCCGCTGGAGGAGGAGACCCAATCCTGTACCAACACCTATTCTGATTCTTCGGACACCCAGAAGTCTATATTCTGATCCTACCGGGGTTCGGAATCATCTCACACGTAGTCACGTACTACTCAGGCAAAAAGGAGCCCTTCGGCTACATGGGAATAGTCTGAGCCATACTATCCATCGGCTTCCTAGGATTCATCGTCTGAGCTCACCACATGTTTACAGTAGGAATAGACGTTGATACCCGAGCCTACTTTACATCAGCCACTATAATCATTGCCATCCCTACCGGAATCAAAGTATTTAGCTGACTAGCCACCCTGCACGGAGGAACAATCAAATGAGACCCCCCCAATACTATGAGCTCTAGGATTTATCTTCCTATTTACCATCGGAGGATTAACAGGAATCGTTCTTGCAAACTCTTCCCTAGACATCGCCCTGCACGACACGTACTACGTAGTTGCCCACTTCCACTACGTCCTATCCATAGGCGCCGTCTTTGCCATTCTAGCAGGATTTACTCACTGATTCCCACTACTCACTGGGTTTACCCTACACCAAACATGAGCAAAAGCCCACTTCGGGGTAATATTTACAGGAGTAAACCTAACGTTCTTCCCCCAGCACTTCCTAGGCCTAGCAGGAATACCCCGACGATACTCGGACTATCCCGACGCCTACACACTATGAAACACCATTTCCTCCATCGGCTCCCTAATCTCAATAGTAGCCGTAATCATACTAATATTCATCATCTGAGAAGCCTTTTCGGCCAAACGAAAAGTCCTACAACCAGAACTAACTACCACAAACGTTGAATGAATCCACGGCTGCCCTCCCCCATACCATACTTTCGAGGAACCGGCCTTCGTCCAAGTACAAGAAAGGAAGGAATCGAACCCTCACATGCTGGTTTCAAGCCAACTGCATTAACCGCTCATGCTTCTTTCTTATGAGACGTTAGTAAACCAATTACATAGCCTTGTCAAGACTAAATCACAGGTAAAAATCCTGTACATCTCATGTGGCCAACCACTCCCAACTAGGATTCCAAGACGCCTCATCACCCATCATAGAAGAACTCGTTGAATTCCACGACCACGCCCTAATCGTTGCCCTAGCTATCTGCAGCCTAGTTCTCTACCTTTTAGCCCACATACTAACAGAAAAACTCTCGTCCAATGCTGTAGACGCCCAAGAAGTAGAGCTGATCTGGACAATCCTACCTGCTATCGTCCTGGTACTCCTCGCCCTCCCATCCCTACAAATCCTCTACATAATGGACAAAATCGATGAACCAGACCTCACCCTAAAAGCCATCGGCCACCAATGATACTGAAGCTACGAATACACAGACTTCAAAGACCTATCATTCGACTCCTACATAGTGCCCACCCCAGACTTACCCAACGGCCACTTCCGACTGCTAGAAGTTGACCACCGCGTAGTTATCCCAATAGAATCCCCCATCCGCGTGATCATTACTGCAGGAGACGTACTCCACTCCTGAGCAGTCCCAACGCTCGGAGTTAAAACAGACGCAATCCCAGGCCGACTAAACCAAACTTCATTCATGACCACCCGGCCTGGGATTTTTTACGGACAATGCTCAGAAATTTGCGGGGCTAATCACAGCTACATACCCATTGTAGTAGAATCAGCCCCACTCCCACATTTCGAGGCCTGATCGTCCCTTCTATCATCATCCTAATCATTAAGAAGCTATGCAACAGCACTAGCCTTTTAAGCTAGCCAAAGAGGGACTTCCCCCTCCTTAATGATATGCCACAGCTTAACCCCGCACCATGATTTTCAATCATAATTATAACCTGATTAACCCTAGCACTCCTCATCCAACCAAAACTACTAGCCTTCACCACAACCAACCCCCCATCAAATAAGACCTCCCTCACTACCAAACCCACACCATGATCCTGACCATGAACCTAAGCTTCTTTGACCAATTTTCCAGCCCCAATCTATTTGGCATCCCCTTAATCCTACTATCCCTACTCTTCCCAGCCCTACTATTCCCGTCCCCAAACAACCGATGAATCAACAACCGCCTTTCTACTATCCAAACATGACTCCTTCACCTAATCACAAAACAACTAATAGTCCCACTCAACAAAAATGGCCACAAATGAGCCATAATATTTACATCCCTAATAATCATACTTCTTACAATCAACCTTCTAGGCCTCCTTCCATATACATTCACCCCAACCACCCAACTATCTATGAACATAGCCCTAGCCTTCCCACTATGGCTCGCCACACTACTAACAGGCCTACGAAACCAACCATCAGCCTCTTTAGCCCACCTATTACCCGAAGGTACCCCTACACCCCTAATCCCCGCACTAATCCTGATCGAAACAACCAGCCTACTAATCCGCCCCCTAGCCCTCGGAGTCCGCCTTACAGCCAACCTTACAGCAGGACACTTACTCATCCAACTCATCTCTACAGCCTCCATTGCATTAATACCCACCCTTCCTGCAGTATCCATCCTAACAATAATCATCCTACTACTCCTAACCATCCTAGAAGTAGCAGTAGCCATAATCCAGGCCTACGTCTTCGTGCTCCTTCTAAGCCTATACTTACAAGAAAACATCTAATGGCACACCAAGCACACTCATACCACATAGTTGACCCAAGCCCTTGACCAATCTTCGGGGCAGCCGCCGCCCTACTCACAACCTCAGGATTAATCATGTGATTCCACTACAACTCATCCATACTACTAACCCTAGGCCTCATCTCAATACTCCTAGTAATACTCCAATGATGACGAGACATTGTACGAGAAAGCACCTTCCAAGGCCATCACACTCCCACAGTCCAAAAAGGCCTACGATACGGCATAATCCTTTTCATCACATCCGAAGCATTCTTCTTCTTAGGGTTCTTCTGAGCGTTCTTCCACTCGAGCCTGGCCCCAACCCCAGAACTAGGAGGCCAATGACCCCCAACAGGAATTAAACCACTCAACCCGATAGAAGTCCCCCTACTAAACACAGCCATCCTACTAGCCTCAGGCGTTACCGTAACGTGAGCCCATCACAGCATCACAGAAGGAAACCGAAAACATGCCATCCACGCCCTAACCCTAACGATCCTCTTGGGATTCTACTTCACAGCCCTACAAGCAATAGAATACCACGAAGCCCCATTCTCAATCGCTGATAGCGTCTACGGATCTACCTTCTTCGTTGCCACTGGATTCCACGGACTCCACGTAATCATCGGATCCTCCTTCCTGACCGTCTGCCTCTTCCGACTGATCAAGTTCCACTTTACATCAGACCACCACTTCGGATTCGAGGCAGCAGCCTGATACTGACACTTCGTAGACGTCATCTGACTATTCCTCTACATAACCATCTACTGATGAGGATCTTGCTCTTCTAGTATATTAATTACAATTGACTTCCAATCTCTAGAATCTGGTATAAACCCAGAGGAGAGCAATGAACGCACTCATGTTCATATTCGCCCTATCATCAATCCTAAGCGCCGCCCTAACCGCATTAAACTTCTGACTCGCCCAAATAAACCCCGACTCAGAGAAACTCTCACCGTACGAATGTGGATTCGACCCACTTGGATCTGCTCGATTACCATTCTCAGTCCGATTCTTCCTCAGTAGCCATCCTGTTCGTCCTATTCGACCTAGAAATCGCCCTCCTACTCCCCCTGCCATGAGCCGTCCAACTCCAATCCCCCCTAATGACCCTCACCTGAACTGTAGTGATCCTCCTTCTCCTAACACTCGGACTGGCCTACGAGTGAATTCAAGGGGGCCTAGAATGAGCAGAATAACAGAAAGTTAGTCTAACCAAAAAGATAGCTGGTTTCGACCCAGCAGATTACAGCCAACCCTGTAACTTTCTTATGTCGCCCCTACATTTAAGCTTCTACTCAGCCTTCATTTTCAGCGGACTAGGGCTAGCCTTCCACCGAACCCACCTAGTATCCGCCCTACTATGCCTTGAAAGCATAATATTATCGATATTCGTAGGCCTATCAATATGATCCATCGAAAACCAAGTCTCCTCATTCACCATGGTACCAATTCTCATGCTAACCTTCTCAGCGTGTGAGGCGGGCACAGGCCTGGCCATCCTAGTAGCCTCCACCCGCACACATGGCTCCGACCATCTACACAACCTAAACCTCCTGCAATGCTAAAAATCATCCTACCCACAATCATACTTCTTCCAACAGCCCTGCTGTCTCCACCAAAATTTCTATGGACTAACACCACCTTATACAGCCTCCTAATCGCTGCCCTAAGCCTACAGTGATTAATCCCAACCTACTACCCCTACAAATTTTTATCCAACTGAACAGGAATTGACCAAATCTCATCCCCCCTCCTAGTACTATCCTGCTGACTACTCCCACTCATAATCATAGCAAGCCAAAACCACCTGCAACAAGAACCCCTACAACGCAAACGAATCTTTATCTCAACCTTAGTCGCAGTCCAGCCATTCATCCTACTAGCCTTTTCCACCACAGAACTAGCACTATTTTACATCTCATTTGAAGCAACCCTCATTCCCACCCTAATCTTAATCACCCGATGGGGGAACCAACCAGAACGCCTAAGCGCTGGCATCTACCTGCTATTCTACACGCCAGTAAGCTCTCTACCCCTGCTAATCACAATCATACACCTATACGTGAAAATTGGCACCCTGCACCTGCCAACCCTACAACTAACCCACCCAACCCTATCCACCTCATGGACAGGAATACTATCAGGTCTAGCACTGCTCATAGCATTCATAGTAAAAGCCCCACTATACGGCCTACACCTCTGACTGCCAAAAGCCCACGTAGAAGCACCCATCGCAGGCTCAATACTCCTCGCCGCCCTACTACTAAAGCTAGGAGGATACGGAATTATACGAGTCACTCTATTTATGGGCCCACTGTCCAACCTCCTGCACTACCCCTTCCTAACCCTGGCCCTATGAGGCGCCCTAATGACTAGCTCAATCTGCCTACGACAGACAGACCTAAAATCACTAATCGCTTATTCATCCGTTAGCCACATAGGCCTAGTTATCGCCGCAGGAATAATCCAAACCCACTGATCATTCTCAGGGGCAATGATCCTAATAATTTCCCATGGACTAACTTCCTCCATACTATTCTGCCTAGCCAACACAAACTATGAACGTACGCACAGCCGAATTCTACTACTCACACGAGGCCTACAACCTCTCCTACCACTCATAGCTACCTGATGATTGCTGGCCAATCTAACAAACATAGCCTTACCCCCAACAACAAACCTCATAGCAGAGCTAACCATTATAATCACCTTATTCAACTGATCTGCCTTCACGATCATCCTAACAGGAATCGCAACCCTACTAACCGCCTCCTACACCTTATTCATACTACTAATGACCCAACGAGGCTCAATCCCCTCCCACATCACATCTATGCAAAACTCAACCACGCGAGAACACCTGCTCATAACACTCCACATTATCCCAATATTCCTCCTAATCCTCAAACCCGAACTGATCTCCGGAATCCCCTCATGCAAGTATAGTTTAAACCAAACATTAGACTGTGATTCTAAGAATAGAAGTTCAAACCTTCTTACCTGCCGAGGGGAGGGTTTAACCAACAAGAGCTGCTAACTCTTACATCTGAGCCTAAAACCTCAGCCCCCTTACTTTTAAAGGATAACAGCAATCCACTGGTCTTAGGAACCACCCATCTTGGTGCAAATCCAAGTAAAAGTAGTGAACCCCACACTACTAATCAACTCCCTCACACTACTCACGCTGACAATCCTCCTAACCCCAATCATCCTGCCATTTCTATTTAAAAACTTTAAAAACACCCCACAAGCCACCACCCGCGCTGTTAAAACCGCATTCCTAATTAGCCTAGCCCCTACAACCGCATTCATCTACTCGGGAGTAGAATCTGTCACCTGCCACTGGGAGTGAAAATTCATTATAAACTTTAAAATCCCCCTGAGCCTAAAAATAGACCAATACTCAATAACATTTCTTCCAATCGCCCTATTTGTAACATGATCAATCCTACAATTCGCCATATGATACATGGCCTCAGAGCCATACGTAACAAAATTTTTCACCTACCTACTGACATTCCTAGTCGCCATACTCCTCCTAACAACCGCAAACAACATATTCCTCCTATTCGTAGGCTGGGAAGGAGTACGAATCATGTCCTTCCTTCTCATCGGCTGATGACAAGGCCGAGCAGATGCCAACACCGCCGCCCTACGAGCCGTAATCTACAACCGAATCGGAGACGTCGGACTGATCCTGAGCATAGCATGACTAGCTTCAACATTCAACACCTGAGAGATCCAACAAGCCGTACACCCCCACCAAACCCCAATCCTCCCCCTCATAGGATTAATCCTCGCAGCCGCAGGAAAATCCGCCCAATTTGGACTCCACCCATGACTGCCCGCAGCAATAGAAGGCCCCACCCCAGTATCAGCCCTACTGCACTCCAGTACCATAGTAGTAGCCGGAATCTTCCTGCTCATCCGCATGCACCCCCTGCTAGCCACCAACCAGACAGCCCTAACTGCCTGCCTATGCCTAGGTGCTCTATCAACCCTATTCACTGCCACATGCGCCCTAACCCAAAATGACATCAAAAAAATCATTGCTTTCTCAACATCCAGCCAACTAGGACTAATAATAGTCACTATCGGACTAAACCTCCCACAACTAGCCTTCCTACACATCTCAACCCATGCCTTCTTTAAAGCCATACTATTCCTATGCTCAGGGTCTATCATCCACAACCTAAACGGAGAACAAGATATCCGAAAGATAGGAGGCCTACAGAAAATACTCCCAGTCACTACTTCCTGCCTAACCATCGGAAACCTGGCGCTGATAGGAACCCCATTCCTAGCCGGATTCTACTCAAAAGACCTCATCATCGAAAGCTTAAACACATCATACCTAAATACTTGAGCCCTACTCCTAACCCTTATAGCCACAGCATTCACCGCAACCTACAGCATCCGCATAACCATCCTAGTCCAAGCTGGACAAACCCGAATCCCCCCAATAGTATCAATAAACGAAAACAACCCACTAATCACCGCCCCCCTAACCCGACTCGCCCTAGGCAGCATTACAGCAGGAATAATCATTACCTCTTTCATCACACCAACCAAAACCCCCCCAATAACCATACCCCTTATCACCAAAACCGCTGCCATCCTCATAACAATCCTAGGAATCATCCTAGGCCCCTCATGTACAGGGCCACACCCCTCTAACGGCGCAAGCTTACATAGAAACATTATTAACAGACCTAGACAGATACAAAAACCCCTACAAGACCACGTATTAACTAACCCTGTTAACCCGACTCAGGAGCGCCTATAAGAGCGATTAAAATCTGTGAAAGGAACTCGGCAAATTAATAAGGCCCGACTGTTTACCAAAAACATAGCCTTCAGCAAATTAAACAAGTATTGAAGGTGATGCCTGCCCGGTGACTTAGGTTTAACGGCCGCGGTATCCTAACCGTGCAAAGGTAGCGCAATCAATTGTCCCATAAATCGAGACTTGTATGAATGGCTAAACGAGGTCTTAACTGTCTCTCACAGATAATCAGTGAAATTGATCTCCCCGTGCAAAAGCGGGGATGTGAACATAAGACGAGAAGACCCTGTGGAACTTAAAAATCAACGACCACCGCGAATCCTCAATCAACCCCACTGGGGCCACTACCATCGCAGAGCCTGGTCGATATTTTTCGGTTGGGGCGACCTTGGAGGAGAACAAATCCTCCAAAAACAAGACCATACCTCTTTACCTAGAGCTACCCCTCAAAGTGCTAACAGTGACCAGACCCAATATAATTGATTAATGGACCAAGCTACCCCAGGGATAACAGCGCAATCCCCCTCAAGAGCCCATATCGACAGGGGGGTTTACGACCTCGATGTTGGATCAGGACATCCTAATGGTGCAGCCGCTATTAAGGGTTCGTTTGTTCAACGATTAACAGTCCTACGTGATCTGAGTTCAGACCGGAGCAATCCAGGTCGGTTTCTATCTATGACACACTCTCCCCAGTACGAAAGGACCGGGAAAGTGGGGCCAATACCACAAGCACGCCCCCCCCCTCTAAGCAGTGAAACCAACTAAACCGTGAAGAGGGCCTTCCCCCACCACTTTCAATCCTAGAAAAGGACCAGCTAGAGTGGCAGAGCCCGGCAAGTGCAGAAGGCTTAAGCCCTTTCCCCAGAGGTTCAAATCCTCTCCCTAGCTTCACCCATGATTCAAATAACAACACTAAGCTGCCTCGTTATATCCCTCCTATACATCATCCCAATCCTGATTGCCGTAGCCTTCCTAACCCTAGTAGAACGGAAAATCCTAAGCTACATACAATCCCGCAAAGGCCCTAACGTTGTCGGGCCTTTTGGCCTACTTCAACCATTTGCGGACGGACTGAAACTATTTACCAAAGAGCCCATCCGACCCTCTACCTCTTCCCCACTTCTATTCATTCTGATACCAATACTAGCCCTTGTCCTAGCCCTCACCACTTGAGCACCACTACCACTCCCATTTCCCCTAGCAGATCTAAACCTCGGAGTTCTCTTCCTAATAGCCATGTCAAGCCTAGCCGTCTACTCAGTCCTATGATCAGGCTGAGCCTCGAACTCAAAATACGCACTAATCGGAGCCCTACGGGCAGTAGCACAGACCATTTCATACGAAGTGACACTGGCCATAATCCTGCTATCAATAATCATACTAAGCGGAAGCTACACACTCAGCTCCTTTGCCGTCGCACAGGAGCCTCTATACTTCATTTTCTCCTCATGACCCCTAGCAATAATATGATACGTATCCACCCTAGCAGAGACAAACCGAGCTCCTTTTGACCTCACAGAGGGTGAATCTGAGCTAGTCTCAGGGTTTAACGTTGAATACGCCGCAGGACCCTTCGCCTTATTCTTCCTAGCTGAATATGCGAACATTATGCTAATAAATACACTTACAGCCATCATATTCCTAAACCCAAGCGCCCTAGGGCCACCCACAGAACTATTCCCCGTCATCCTAGCCACAAAAGTCCTCCTACTATCTTCTGGTTTCTTATGGGTCCGAGCTTCATACCCACGATTCCGATATGACCAACTAATGCACCTACTATGAAAAAACTTCCTACCCCTCACACTAGCTCTGTGCCTCTGACACATCAGCATACCTATCTGCTATGCAGGCCTACCTCCTTACATAAGGAAATGTGCCTGAACTACAAAGGGTCACTATGATAAAGTGAACATAGAGGTATAACAGCCCTCTCATTTCCTGTTGACCTTAGAAAAGTAGGAATTGAACCCACACAAGAGAAATCAAAATTCTCCATACTTCCCTTATATTATTTTCTAGTAGAGTCAGCTAATCAAGCTATCGGGCCCATACCCCGAAAATGATGGTTTAACCCCCTCCTCTACTAATGAACCCTTACGCGACCCCAATCATAACCTTCAGCCTCATCTTGGGCACCACAATCACAATTTCCAGCAACCACTGAGTTCTGGCCTGGACAGGACTGGAGATCAACGCACTAGCCATCATTCCCCTAATTGCCAAATCCCACCACCCACGAGCAGTAGAAGCCGCAACGAAATACTTCCTAACCCAAGCAGCTGCTTCCGCCCTGGTCCTATTCTCTAGCATAACCAATGCCTGAGTCACCGGCCAATGAGACATCACACAAATAAACCACCCAACCTCCTGTCTACTACTGACAGCAGCAATCGCTATTAAACTGGGCCTAGTGCCATTTCACTTCTGATTCCCAGAAGTACTACAAGGATCGCCACTAATAACAGCCCTGCTACTCTCAACCCTCATAAAATTCCCCCCACTAACCCTGCTCCTACTAACATCCAAATCCCTCGACCCAGCTCTACTCACCGCCATGGCCCTAGCCTCAACAGCACTAGGAGGCTGAATAGGACTGAACCAAACACAAACACGCAAAATCCTAGCCTTCTCGTCCATCTCCCACTTAGGCTGAATCTCCATCATCCTAGTTTACAGCCCCAAATTGGCCTTACTTACCTTCTACCTATACACAATCATAACATCAGCCGTATTCCTAGCCCTTAACAAAATCAAAGCCCTTAACCTATCCATGATCACAACCTCATGAACAAAAACCCCAGTGCTAAACGCCACCCTAATACTAGTACTTTTATCCCTAGCAGGCCTCCCCCCATTAACAGGCTTTATACCAAAGTGACTTATCATCCAAGAACTAACTAAACAGGAAATAACACCAGCAGCCATGGCAATTGCCATGCTATCACTGCTCAGCCTCTTCTTCTACCTACGCCTCGCATACCACTCAACAATTACCCTTCCCCCCAACTCCTCTAACCACATAAAACAATGATACACTAGCAAAGCCCCAAGCACACCTACTGCGGTCCTTGCCTCACTATCAATCCTCTTACTTCCCCTGTCCCCAATAATACATGCCATTGTCTAGAAACTTAGGATAACACCCCAAACCGAAGGCCTTCAAAGCCTTAAATAAGAGTTAAACCCTCTTAGTTTCTGCACATTAAGACTTACAGAATATTAACCTGTATCTTCTGAATGCAAGTCAGACGCTTTAATTAAGCTAAAGCCTCCCTAGACAGATGGGCTTCGATCCCACAAAACTCTAGTTAACAGCTAAATGCCTAAACCAATTGGCTTCTGCCTACAAAGACCCTGACGCACCCTAGTGCGCATCGATGAGCTTGCAACTCAACATGAATTTCACTACAGAGCCGATAAGAAGAGGAATTAAACCTCTGTAAAAAGGACTACAGCCTAACGCTTCAACACTCAGCCATCTTACCCGTCACCTTCATCAACCGATGACTATTTTCCACTAACCATAAGGATATTGGCACCCTGTACCTCATCTTCGGGGCATGAGCAGGAATAGTCGGCACCGCACTCAGCCTATTAATCCGCGCAGAACTAGGACAACCAGGAACTCTCCTAGGCGACGACCAAATTTACAATGTAATCGTTACCGCTCACGCCTTTGTAATAAGCTTCTTTATAGTCATACCCATCATGATCGGAGGATTCGGCAACTGATTAGTCCCCCTCATAATCGGTGCCCCCGACATAGCATTCCCGCGAATAAACAACATAAGCTTTTGACTCCTCCCCCCATCATTCCTCCTCCTACTAGCCTCATCCACTGTAGAAGCTGGCGCCGGCACAGGCTGAACTGTCTACCCTCCCCTAGCAGGTGACCTTGCCCACGCCGGAGCTTCAGTAGACCTGGCTATCTTCTCACTCCACTTAGCCGGTATCTCCTCCATCCTTGGGGCCATCAACTTTATCACCACAGCCATCAACATAAAACCCCCCGCACTCTCACAATACCAAACCCCACTATTTGTCTGATCCGTACTAATTACCGCCATCCTACTCCTTCTATCACTCCCCGTACTCGCCGCCGGTATTACAATATTACTAACTGATCGAAACCTAAACACCACATTCTTCGACCCCGCTGGAGGAGGAGACCCAATCCTGTACCAACACCTATTCTGATTCTTCGGACACCCAGAAGTCTATATTCTGATCCTACCGGGGTTCGGAATCATCTCACACGTAGTCACGTACTACTCAGGCAAAAAGGAGCCCTTCGGCTACATGGGAATAGTCTGAGCCATACTATCCATCGGCTTCCTAGGATTCATCGTCTGAGCTCACCACATGTTTACAGTAGGAATAGACGTTGATACCCGAGCCTACTTTACATCAGCCACTATAATCATTGCCATCCCTACCGGAATCAAAGTATTTAGCTGACTAGCCACCCTGCACGGAGGAACAATCAAATGAGACCCCCCCAATACTATGAGCTCTAGGATTTATCTTCCTATTTACCATCGGAGGATTAACAGGAATCGTTCTTGCAAACTCTTCCCTAGACATCGCCCTGCACGACACGTACTACGTAGTTGCCCACTTCCACTACGTCCTATCCATAGGCGCCGTCTTTGCCATTCTAGCAGGATTTACTCACTGATTCCCACTACTCACTGGGTTTACCCTACACCAAACATGAGCAAAAGCCCACTTCGGGGTAATATTTACAGGAGTAAACCTAACGTTCTTCCCCCAGCACTTCCTAGGCCTAGCAGGAATACCCCGACGATACTCGGACTATCCCGACGCCTACACACTATGAAACACCATTTCCTCCATCGGCTCCCTAATCTCAATAGTAGCCGTAATCATACTAATATTCATCATCTGAGAAGCCTTTTCGGCCAAACGAAAAGTCCTACAACCAGAACTAACTACCACAAACGTTGAATGAATCCACGGCTGCCCTCCCCCATACCATACTTTCGAGGAACCGGCCTTCGTCCAAGTACAAGAAAGGAAGGAATCGAACCCTCACATGCTGGTTTCAAGCCAACTGCATTAACCGCTCATGCTTCTTTCTTATGAGACGTTAGTAAACCAATTACATAGCCTTGTCAAGACTAAATCACAGGTAAAAATCCTGTACATCTCATGTGGCCAACCACTCCCAACTAGGATTCCAAGACGCCTCATCACCCATCATAGAAGAACTCGTTGAATTCCACGACCACGCCCTAATCGTTGCCCTAGCTATCTGCAGCCTAGTTCTCTACCTTTTAGCCCACATACTAACAGAAAAACTCTCGTCCAATGCTGTAGACGCCCAAGAAGTAGAGCTGATCTGGACAATCCTACCTGCTATCGTCCTGGTACTCCTCGCCCTCCCATCCCTACAAATCCTCTACATAATGGACAAAATCGACGAACCAGACCTCACCCTAAAAGCCATCGGCCACCAATGATACTGAAGCTACGAATACACAGACTTCAAAGACCTATCATTCGACTCCTACATAGTGCCCACCCCAGACTTACCCAACGGCCACTTCCGACTGCTAGAAGTTGACCACCGCGTAGTTATCCCAATAGAATCCCCCATCCGCGTGATCATTACTGCAGGAGACGTACTCCACTCCTGAGCAGTCCCAACGCTCGGAGTTAAAACAGACGCAATCCCAGGCCGACTAAACCAAACTTCATTCATTACCACCCGGCCTGGGATTTTTTACGGACAATGCTCAGAAATTTGCGGGGCTAATCACAGCTACATACCCATTGTAGTAGAATCAACCCCACTCCCACATTTCGAGGCCTGATCGTCCCTTCTATCATCATCCTAATCATTAAGAAGCTATGCAACAGCACTAGCCTTTTAAGCTAGCCAAAGAGGGACTTCCCCCTCCTTAATGATATGCCACAGCTTAACCCCGCACCATGATTTTCAATCATAATTATAACCTGATTAACCCTAGCACTCCTCATCCAACCAAAACTACTAGCCTTCACCACAACCAACCCCCCATCAAATAAGACCTCCCTCACTACCAAACCCACACCATGATCCTGACCATGAACCTAAGCTTCTTTGACCAATTTTCCAGCCCCAATCTATTTGGCATCCCCTTAATCCTACTATCCCTACTCTTCCCAGCCCTACTATTCCCGTCCCCAAACAACCGATGAATCAACAACCGCCTTTCTACTATCCAAACATGACTCCTTCACCTAATCACAAAACAACTAATAGTCCCACTCAACAAAAATGGCCACAAATGAGCCATAATATTTACATCCCTAATAATCATACTTCTTACAATCAACCTTCTAGGCCTCCTTCCATATACATTCACCCCAACCACCCAACTATCTATGAACATAGCCCTAGCCTTCCCACTATGGCTCGCCACACTACTAACAGGCCTACGAAACCAACCATCAGCCTCTTTAGCCCACCTATTACCCGAAGGTACCCCTACACCCCTAATCCCCGCACTAATCCTGATCGAAACAACCAGCCTACTAATCCGCCCCCTAGCCCTCGGAGTCCGCCTTACAGCCAACCTTACAGCAGGACACTTACTCATCCAACTCATCTCTACAGCCTCCATTGCATTAATACCCACCCTTCCTGCAGTATCCATCCTAACAATAATCATCCTACTACTCCTAACCATCCTGGAAGTAGCAGTAGCCATAATCCAGGCCTACGTCTTCGTGCTCCTTCTAAGCCTATACTTACAAGAAAACATCTAATGGCACACCAAGCACACTCATACCACATAGTTGACCCAAGTCCTTGACCAATCTTCGGGGCAGCCGCCGCCCTACTCACAACCTCAGGATTAATCATGTGATTCCACTACAACTCATCCATACTACTAACCCTAGGCCTCATCTCAATACTCCTAGTAATACTCCAATGATGACGAGACATTGTACGAGAAAGCACCTTCCAAGGCCATCACACTCCCACAGTCCAAAAAGGCCTACGATACGGCATAATCCTTTTCATCACATCCGAAGCATTCTTCTTCTTAGGGTTCTTCTGAGCGTTCTTCCACTCGAGCCTGGCCCCAACCCCAGAACTAGGAGGCCAATGACCCCCAACAGGAATTAAACCACTCAACCCGATAGAAGTCCCCCTACTAAACACAGCCATCCTACTAGCCTCAGGCGTTACCGTAACGTGAGCCCATCACAGCATCACAGAAGGAAACCGAAAACACGCCATCCACGCCCTAACCCTAACGATCCTCCTGGGATTCTACTTCACAGCCCTACAAGCAATAGAATACCACGAAGCCCCATTCTCAATCGCCGATAGCGTCTACGGATCTACCTTCTTCGTTGCCACTGGATTCCACGGACTCCACGTAATCATCGGATCCTCCTTCCTGACCGTCTGCCTCTTCCGACTGATCAAGTTCCACTTTACATCAGACCACCACTTCGGATTCGAGGCAGCAGCCTGATACTGACACTTCGTAGACGTCATCTGACTATTCCTCTACATAACCATCTACTGATGAGGATCTTGCTCTTCTAGTATATTAATTACAATTGACTTCCAATCTCTAGAATCTGGTATAAACCCAGAGGAGAGCAATGAACGCACTCATGTTCATATTCGCCCTATCATCAATCCTAAGCGCCGCCCTAACCGCATTAAACTTCTGACTCGCCCAAATAAACCCCGACTCAGAGAAACTCTCACCGTACGAATGTGGATTCGACCCACTTGGATCTGCTCGATTACCATTCTCAGTCCGATTCTTCCTCAGTAGCCATCCTGTTCGTCCTATTCGACCTAGAAATCGCCCTCCTACTCCCCCTGCCATGAGCCGTCCAACTCCAATCCCCCCTAATGACCCTCACCTGAACTGTAGTGATCCTCCTTCTCCTAACACTCGGACTGGCCTACGAGTGAATTCAAGGGGGCCTAGAATGAGCAGAATAACAGAAAGTTAGTCTAACCAAAAAGATAGCTGGTTTCGACCCAGCAGATTACAGCCAACCCTGTAACTTTCTTATGTCGCCCCTACGTTTAAGCTTCTACTCAGCCTTCATTTTCAGCGGACTAGGACTAGCCTTCCACCGAACCCACCTAGTATCCGCCCTACTATGCCTTGAAAGCATAATATTATCGATATTCGTAGGCCTATCAATATGATCCATCGAAAACCAAGTCTCCTCATTCACCATGGTACCAATTCTCATGCTAACCTTCTCAGCGTGTGAGGCGGGCACAGGCCTGGCCATCCTAGTAGCCTCCACCCGCACACATGGCTCCGACCATCTACACAACCTAAACCTCCTGCAATGCTAAAAATCATCCTACCCACAATCATACTTCTTCCAACAGCCCTGCTGTCTCCACCAAAATTTCTATGGACTAACACCACCTTATACAGCCTCCTAATCGCTGCCCTAAGCCTACAGTGATTAATCCCAACCTACTACCCCTACAAATTTTTATCCAACTGAACAGGAATTGACCAAATCTCATCCCCCCTCCTAGTACTATCCTGCTGACTACTCCCACTCATAATCATAGCAAGCCAAAACCACCTGCAACAAGAACCCCTACAACGCAAACGAATCTTTATCTCAACCTTAGTCGCAGTCCAGCCATTCATCCTACTAGCCTTTTCCACCACAGAACTAGCACTATTTTACATCTCATTTGAAGCAACCCTCATTCCCACCCTAATCTTAATCACCCGATGGGGGAACCAACCAGAACGCCTAAGCGCTGGCATCTACCTGCTATTCTACACGCCAGTAAGCTCTCTACCCCTGCTAATCACAATCATACACCTATACGTGAAAATTGGCACCCTGCACCTGCCAACCCTACAACTAACCCACCCAACCCTATCCACCTCATGGACAGGAATACTATCAGGTCTAGCACTGCTCATAGCATTCATAGTAAAAGCCCCACTATACGGCCTACACCTCTGACTGCCAAAAGCCCACGTAGAAGCACCCATCGCAGGCTCAATACTCCTCGCCGCCCTACTACTAAAGCTAGGAGGATACGGAATTATACGAGTCACTCTATTTATGGGCCCACTGTCCAACCTCCTGCACTACCCCTTCCTAACCCTGGCCCTATGAGGCGCCCTAATGACTAGCTCAATCTGCCTACGACAGACAGACCTAAAATCACTAATCGCTTATTCATCCGTTAGCCACATAGGCCTAGTTATCGCCGCAGGAATAATCCAAACCCACTGATCATTCTCAGGGGCAATGATCCTAATAATTTCCCATGGACTAACTTCCTCCATACTATTCTGCCTAGCCAACACAAACTATGAACGTACGCACAGCCGAATTCTACTACTCACACGAGGCCTACAACCTCTCCTACCACTCATAGCTACCTGATGATTGCTGGCCAATCTAACAAACATAGCCTTACCCCCAACAACAAACCTCATAGCAGAGCTAACCATTATAATCACCTTATTCAACTGATCTGCCTTCACGATCATCCTAACAGGAATCGCAACCCTACTAACCGCCTCCTACACCTTATTCATACTACTAATGACCCAACGAGGCTCAATCCCCTCCCACATCACATCTATGCAAAACTCAACCACGCGAGAACACCTGCTCATAACACTCCACATTATCCCAATATTCCTCCTAATCCTCAAACCCGAACTGATCTCCGGAATCCCCTCATGCAAGTATAGTTTAAACCAAACATTAGACTGTGATTCTAAGAATAGAAGTTCAAACCTTCTTACCTGCCGAGGGGAGGGTTTAACCAACAAGAGCTGCTAACTCTTACATCTGAGCCTAAAACCTCAGCCCCCTTACTTTTAAAGGATAACAGCAATCCACTGGTCTTAGGAACCACCCATCTTGGTGCAAATCCAAGTAAAAGTAGTGAACCCCACACTACTAATCAACTCCCTCACACTACTCACGCTGACAATCCTCCTAACCCCAATCATCCTGCCATTTCTATTTAAAAACTTTAAAAACACCCCACAAGCCACCACCCGCGCTGTTAAAACCGCATTCCTAATTAGCCTAGCCCCTACAACCGCATTCATCTACTCGGGAATAGAATCTGTCACCTGCCACTGGGAGTGAAAATTCATTATAAACTTTAAAATCCCCCTGAGCCTAAAAATAGACCAATACTCAATAACATTTCTTCCAATCGCCCTATTTGTAACATGATCAATCCTACAATTCGCCATATGATACATGGCCTCAGAGCCATACGTAACAAAATTTTTCACCTACCTACTGACATTCCTAGTCGCCATACTCCTCCTAACAACCGCAAACAACATATTCCTCCTATTCGTAGGCTGGGAAGGAGTACGAATCATGTCCTTCCTTCTCATCGGCTGATGACAAGGCCGAGCAGATGCCAACACCGCCGCCCTACGAGCCGTAATCTACAACCGAATCGGAGACATCGGACTGATCCTGAGCATAGCATGACTAGCTTCAACATTCAACACCTGAGAGATCCAACAAGCCGTACACCCCCACCAAACCCCAATCCTCCCCCTCATAGGATTAATCCTCGCAGCCGCAGGAAAATCCGCCCAATTTGGACTCCACCCATGACTGCCCGCAGCAATAGAAGGCCCCACCCCAGTATCAGCCCTACTGCACTCCAGTACCATAGTAGTAGCCGGAATCTTCCTGCTCATCCGCATGCACCCCCTGCTAGCCACCAACCAGACAGCCCTAACTGCCTGCCTATGCCTAGGTGCTCTATCAACCCTATTCGCTGCCACATGCGCCCTAACCCAAAATGACATCAAAAAAATCATTGCTTTCTCAACATCCAGCCAACTAGGACTAATAATAGTCACTATCGGACTAAACCTCCCACAACTAGCCTTCCTACACATCTCAACCCATGCCTTCTTTAAAGCCATACTATTCCTATGCTCAGGGTCTATCATCCACAACCTAAACGGAGAACAAGATATCCGAAAGATAGGAGGCCTACAGAAAATACTCCCAGTCACTACTTCCTGCCTAACCATCGGAAACCTGGCGCTGATAGGAACCCCATTCCTAGCCGGATTCTACTCAAAAGACCTCATCATCGAAAGCTTAAACACATCATACCTAAATACTTGAGCCCTACTCCTAACCCTTATAGCCACAGCATTCACCGCAACCTACAGCATCCGCATAACCATCCTAGTCCAAGCTGGACAAACCCGAATCCCCCCAATAGTATCAATAAACGAAAACAACCCACTAATCACCGCCCCCCTAACCCGACTCGCCCTAGGCAGCATTACAGCAGGAATAATCATTACCTCTTTCATCACACCAACCAAAACCCCCCCAATAACCATACCCCTTATCACCAAAACCGCTGCCATCCTCATAACAATCCTAGGAATCATCCTAGCCCTAGAACTATCGAACATAACACACACCCTCACTCACCCCAAACCAAACCCCCTCATAAACTTCTCCTCTGCATTAGGGTACTTCAACCCCCTAGTACACCGATTCTTCTCCAAAAACCTACTAGAAAAGGGACAAAACATTGCCCTACACTTGATCGACCTCTCCTGACTCAAAAAAATAGGGCCAGAGGGCCTTGCTGAACTACAAGTAGCCGCAAGCAAAGCCGCAACCTCAATACACACAGGGCTAATTAAGGCCTACCTAGGATCCTTCGCCCTCTCCATCCTGGTAATAATCCTAATAACACACAGACTCACTAATGGCCCCTAACATCCGCAAATCCCATCCCCTACTAAAAATAATCAACAACTCCCTAATCGACCTACCCGCCCCCTCCAACATCTCTGCCTGATGAAACTTCGGCTCCCTTCTAGCCATCTGCTTAGCCACACAAATCCTAACAGGCCTGCTACTAGCCATACACTACACCGCAGACACTTCACTCGCCTTCTCCTCAGTAGCTCACACATGCCGAGACGTCCAGTACGGATGGCTCATCCGCAACCTCCACGCCAACGGTGCTTCGCTCTTCTTTATCTGCATCTACTTACACATCGGACGAGGCCTCTACTACGGCTCCTACCTATACAAAGAAACCTGAAACACAGGAGTAATCCTCCTACTCACCCTAATAGCAACTGCCTTCGTAGGGTATGTCCTACCATGAGGACAAATGTCATTCTGAGGGGCCACCGTAATCACCAACCTATTCTCAGCCATCCCGTACATTGGGCAAACTCTAGTAGAATGAGCCTGAGGAGGATTCTCAGTAGACAATCCAACCTTAACCCGATTCTTCGCCATCCACTTCCTACTGCCCTTCCTAATTGCAGGAATCACCCTAGTCCACCTAACCTTCCTACACGAATCAGGCTCAAATAACCCACTAGGAATCGAATCAGACAGCGACAAAATCCCATTCCACCCATACTTCTCCATTAAAGACAGCTTAGGGCTTACCCTAATAATCACCCCTCTAATAGCACTAGCCCTATTTTCACCGAACCTCCTGGTTCTTGGAATCCTAGTTGGGAGTGGTTGGCCACATGAGATGTACAGGATTTTTACCTGTGATTTAGTCTTGACAAGGCTATGTAATTGGTTTACTAACGTCTCATAAGAAAGAAGCATGAGCGGTTAATGCAGTTGGCTTGAAACCCATCCCCAGTGGTGCAAGTGCACTCTCTGAACTCACTGAAGTGCATCCCCAGTGGTGCCAGTGCACTCTCTGCACTCACTGCACTGCATCCCCAGTGGTGCCAGTGCAATCTCTGGACTCACTGCAGTGCATCCCCAGTGGTGCCAGTGCATTCTCTGGACTCACTGCACTGCAGCCCCAGTGGTGCCAGTGCACTCTCTGGACTCACTGCACTGCATCCCCAGTGGTGCCAGTGCACTCTCTGGACTCACTGCACTGCATCCCCAGTGGTGACAGTGCACTCTCTGGACTCACTGCACTGCATCCCCAGTGGTGCCAGTGCGCTCTCTGGAGTCACAGCACTGCATCCCCAGTGGTGCCAGTGCAATCTCTGGACTCACTGAACTGCATCCCCAGTGGTGCCAGTGCACTCTCTGGACTCACTGAAGTGCATCCCCATTGGTGCCATTGCACTCTCTGCACTCACTGCACTGCATCCCCAGTGGTGCCATTGCACTCTCTGCACTCACTGCACTGCATCCCCAGTGGTGCCAGTGCACTCACTGGACTGACTACACTGCATCCCCAGTGGTGCCAGTGCGCTCTCCGGAGTCACAGCACTGCATCCCCAGTGGTGCCAGTGCACTCACTGGACACACTGTACTGCATCACAGGTGGTGCCAGTGCACTCTCTGCACTCACTGCAGTGCATCCCCAGTGGTGCCAGTGCATTCACTGGACTCACTGGACTGCATCACCAGTGGTGCCAGTGCACTCTCTGGACTCACTGCACTGCATCCCCAGTGGTGCCAGTGCACTCTCTGGACTCACTGCAGTGCATCCCCAGTGGTGCCAGTGCAGTCTCTGGACTCACTGCACTGCATCCCCAGTGGTGCCAGTGCACTCTCTGGACTCACTGCACCGCACCCCCAGTGGTGTCAGTGCACTCTCTGGACTCACTGAAGTGCATCCCCAGTGGTGCCAGTGCACTCTCTGGACTCACTGCAGTGCATCCCCAGTGGTGCCAGTGCACTCTCTGGACTCACTGCACTGCATCCCCAGTGGTTCCAGTGCAATCTCTGGACTCACTGTAGTGCATCCCCAGTGGTGCCAGTGCACTCTCTGGACTCACTGCAGTGCATCCCCAGTGGTGCCAGTGCACTCTTTGGACTCACTGTACTGCATCCCCAGTGGTGCCAGTGCACTCTCTGGACTCACTGCAGTGCATCCCCAGTGGTGCCAGTGCACTCTCTGGACTCACTGCAGTGTATCCCCAGTGGCGCCAGTGCACTCTCTGGACTCACTGCACTGCATCCCCAGTGGTGCCAGTGCACTCTCTGCACTCACTGCACTGCATTCCCAGTGGTGCCAGTGAAGTCTCTGGACTCACTGCACTGCATCCCCAGTGGTGCCAGTGCACTCTCTGGACTCACTGCACTGCATCCCCACTGCTGCCAGTGCACTCTCTGGACTCACTGCACTGCATCCCCAGTGGTGCCAGTGAAGTCTCTGGACTCACTGCACTGCATCCCCAGTGGTGCCAGTGCACTCTCTGGACTCACTGCACTGCATCCCCACTGCTGCCAGTGCACTCTCTGGACTCACTGCACTGCATCCCCAGTGGTGCCAGTGCACTCTCTGGACTCACTGCACTGCATCCCCAGTGGTGCCAGTGCACTCTCTCGAGTCACTGCACTACATCCCCAGTAGTGCCAGTGCACTTCACTGGACTCACTGTACTGCATCATCGGTGGTGCCAGTGCACTCTCTGGACTCACTGCACTGCATCCCCAGTGGTGCCAGTGTACTCTCTGGACTCACTGCACTGCAGGCCCAGTGGTACCAGTGCACTCACTGGACTCACTGTACCGCATCACCAGTGGTGCCAGTGCACTCTCTGGACTCACTGCACTGCATCCCCAGTGGTTCCAGTGCATTCACTGGACTCACTGTACTGCATCTCCAGTGGTGCCAGTGCACTCTCTGGACTCACTGCACTGCATCCCCAGTGGTGTCAGTGAGCTCTCTGGACTCACTGCACTGCATCCCCAGTGGTGCCAGTGTACTGACAGGATTCACTGCACTGCATCCCCAGTGGTGCTAGTGCAGTCTCTGGACTCACTGCAGTGCATCCCCAGTGGTGCCAGTGCACTCTCTGGACTCACTGAAGTGCATTCTCAGTGGTGCCAGTGCACTCTCTGGGCTCACTGAAGTGCATCCCCAGTGGTGCCAGTACACTCACTGGACTCACTGCACTGCATCCCCAGTGGTGCCAGTGCACTCTCTGGACTCACTGCACTGCATCCCCAGTGGTGTCAGTGCACTCTCTGGACTCACTGTAGTGCATCCCCAGTGGTGCCAGTGCACTCTCTGGACTCACTGCACTGCATCCCCAGTGGTGCCAGTGCACTCTCTGGACTCACTGCACTGCATCCCCAGTGGTGCCAGTGAAGTCTTTGGACTCACTGCACTGCATCCCCGGTGGTGCCAGTGCACTCTGTGGAGTCACTGAAGTGCATCCCCAGTGGTGCCAGTGCACTCTCTGGACTCACTGCACTGCATGTCCAGTGGTGCCAGTGCACTCTCTGGACTCACTGTACTGCATCCCCACTGGTGCCAGTGCACTATGTGGACTCACTGTACTGCATCCCCAGTGGTGACAGTGCACTCTCTGGACTAACTGCAGTGCATCCCCAGTGGTGCCAGTGCACTCTCTGGACTCACTGCAGTGCATCCCCAGTGGTGCCAGTGCACTCTCTGGTCTCACTGCAGTGCATCCCCAGTGGTGCCAGTGCAGTCTCTGGACTCACTGCACTGCATCCCCAGTGGTGCCAGTGCACTGTCTGGACTCACTGCAGTGCATCCCCAGTGGTGTCAGTGCACTCTCTGGACTCACTGTACTGCACCCCCAGTGGTGCCAGTGCACTCACTGGACTGACTGCACTGCATCCCCAGTGGTGCCAGTGCGCTCTCTGGAGTCACAGCACTGCATCCCCAGTGGTGCCAGTGCACTCACTGGACTCACTGCACTGCATCACAGGTGGTGCCAGTGCACTCTCTGGACTCACTGCAGTGAATCCCCGGTGGTGCCAGTGTACTCTCTGCAGTCACTGCACTGCATCCCCAGTGGTGCCAATGCACTCCCTGGACTAACTGGACTGCATCCCCAGTGGTGCCAGTGCACTCTCTGGACTCACTGCACTGCATCCCCAGTGGTGCCAGTGTACTCTCTGGACTCACTGCAGTGCATCCCCAGTGGTGCCAGAGCCCTCTCTGGACTCACTGCACTGCATCCCCAGTGGTGCCAGTGCACTCTCTGGACTCACTGCACTGCATCCCCAGTGGTGTCAGTGCACTCTCTGGACTCACTGAAGTGCATACCCAGTTGTGCCAGTGCACTCTCTGGACTCAATGCACTGCATCCCCAGTGGTGCCAGTGCACTCTCTGGACTCAGTGCACTGCATCCCCAGTGGTGCCAGTGCAATCTCTGGACTCACTGTAGTGCATCCCCAGTGGTGCCAGTGCACTCTCTGGACTCACTGCAGTGCATCCCCAGTGGTGCCAGTGCAGTCTCTGGACTCACTGCACTGCATACCCAGTGGTGCCAGAGCACTCTCTGGACTCACTGCACTGCATCCCCAGTGGTGCCAGTGCACTCTCTGGACTCACTGCACCGCATCCCCAGTGGTGTCAGTGCACTCTCTGGACTCACTGAAGTGCATCCCCAGTGGTGCCAGTGCACTCTCTGGACTCACTGCAGTGCATCCCCAGTGGTGCCAGTGCACTCTCTGGACTCACTGCACTGCATCCCCAGTGGTGCCAGTGCAATCTCTGGACTCACTGAAGTGCATCCCCAGTGGTGCCAGTGCACTCTCTGGACTCACTGCAGTGCATCCCCAGTGGTGCCAGTGCACTCTCTGGACTCACTGTACTGCATCACCAGTGGTGCCAGTGCACTCTCTGGACTCACTGCAGTGCATCCCCAGTGGTGCCAGTGCACTCTCTGGACTCACTGCAGTGTATCCCCAGTGGCGCCAGTGCACTCTCTGGACTCACTGCACTGCATCCCCAGTGGTGCCAGTGCACTCTCTGCACTCACTGCACTGCATTCCCAGTGGTGCCAGTGAAGTCTCTGGACTCACTGCACTGCATCCCCAGTGGTGCCAGTGCACTCTCTGGACTCACTGCACTGCATCCCCACTGCTGCCAGTGCACTCTCTGGACTCACTGCACTGCATCCCCAGTGGTGCCAGTGAAGTCTCTGGACTCACTGCACTGCATCCCCAGTGGTGCCAGTGCACTCTCTGGACTCACTGCACTGCATCCCCAGTGGTGCCAGTGCACTCTCTGGACTCACTGCACTGCATCCCCAGTGGTGCCAGTGCACTCTCTGGACTCACTGCACTGCATCCCCAGTGGTGCCAGTGCACTCTCTCGAGTCACTGCACTACATCCCCAGTAGTGCCAGTGCACTTCACTGGACTCACTGTACTGCATCATCGGTGGTGCCAGTGCACTCTCTGGACTCACTGCACTGCATCCTCAGTGGTGCCAGTGTACTCTCTGGACTCACTGCACTGCAGGCCTAGTGGTACCAGTGCACTCACTGGACTCACTGTACTGCATCACCAGTGGTGCCAGTGCACTCTCTGGACTCACTGCACTGCATCACCAGTGGTTCCAGTGCATTCACTGGACTCACTGTACTGCATCTCCAGTGGTGCCAGTGCACTCTCTGGACTCACTGCACTGCATCCCCAGTGGTGTCAGTGAGCTCTCTGGACTCACAGCACTGCATGCCCAGTGGTGCCAGTGTACTGACAGGATTCACTGCACTGCATCCCCAGTGCTGCTAGTGCAGTCTCTGGACTCACTGCAGTGCATCCCCAGTGGTGCCAGTGCACTCTCTGGACTCACTGAAGTGCATTCTCAGTGGTGCCAGTGCACTCTCTGGGCTCACTGAAGTGCATCCCCAGTGGTGCCAGTACACTCACTGGACTCACTGCACTGCATCCCCAGTGGTGCCAGTGCACTCTCTGGACTCACTGCACTGCATCCCCAGTGGTGCCAGTGCACTCTCTGTACTCACTGTAGTGCATCCCCAGTGGTGCCAGTGCACTCTCTGGACTCACTGCACTGCATGCCCAGTGGTGCCAGTGCACTCTCTGGACTCACTGCACTGCATCCCCAGTGGTGCCAGTGAAGTCTTTGGACTCACTGCACTGCATCCCCAGTGGTGCCAGTGCACTCTGTGGAGTCACTGAAGGGCATCCCCAGTGGTGCCAGTGCACTCTCTGGACTCACTGCACTGCATGTCCAGTGGTGCCAGTGCACTCTCTGGACTCACTGTACTGCATCCCCACTGGTGCCAGTGCACTATGTGGACTCACTGTACTGCATCCCCAGTGGTGACAGTGCACTCTCTGGACTAACTGCAGTGCATCCCCAGTGGTGCCAGTGCACTCTCTGGACTCACTGCAGTGCATCCCCAGTGGTGCCAGTGCACTCTCTGGTCTCACTGCAGTGCATCCCCAGTGGTGCCAGTGCAGTCTCTGGACTCACTGCACTGCATCCCCAGTGGTGCCAGTGCACTGTCTGGACTCACTGCAGTGCATCCCCAGTGGTGTCAGTGCACTCTCTGGACTCACGTTACTGCGACCCCAGTGGTGCCAGTGCACTCACTGGACTGACTGCACTGCATCCCCAGTGGTGCCAGTGCGCTCTCTGGAGTCACAGTACTGCATCCCCAGTGGTGCCAGTGCACTCACTGGACTCACTGCACTGCATCACAGGTGGTGCCAGTGCACTCTCTGGACTCACTGCAGTGAATCCCCGGTGGTGCCAGTGTACTCTCTGCAGTCACTGTACTGCATCCCCAGTGGTGCCAGTGCACTCCCTGGACTAACTGGACTGCATCCACAGTGGTGCCAGTGTACTCTCTGGACTCACTGCAGTGCATCCCCAGTGGTGTCAGAGCCCTCTCTGGACTCACTGCACTGCATCCCCAGTGGTGCCAGTGCACTCTCTGGACTCACTGCAGTGCAGCCCCAGTGGTGTCAGTGCACTCTCTGGACTCACTGAAGTGCATACCCAGTTGTGCCAGTGCACTCTCTGGACTCAATGCACTGCATCCCCAGTGGTGCCAGTGCACTCTCTGGACTCAGTGCACTGCATCCCCAGTGGTGCCAGTGCAATCTCTGGACTCACTGTAGTGCATCCCCAGTGGTGCCAGTGCACTCTCTGGACTCACTGCAGTGCATCCCCAGTGGTGCCAGTGCACTCTCTGGACTCACTGTACTGCATCACCAGTGGTGCCAGTGCACTCTCTGGACTCACTGCACTGCATCCCCAGTGGTGCCAGTGCACTCTCTGGACTCACTGCACTGCATCCCCAGTGGTGCCAGTGCACTCTCTGGAGTCACTGAAGTGCATCCCCAGTGGTGCCAGTGCACTCTCTGGACTCACTGCACTGCATCCCCAGTGGTGCCAGTGTACTCACAGGATTCACTGCACCGCATCCCCAGTGGTGCTAGTGCAGTCTCTGGACTCACTGCAGTGCATCCCCAGTGGTGCCAGTGCACTCTCTGGACTCACTGAAGTGCATTCTCAGTGGTGCCAGTGCACTCTCTGGGCTCAATGAAGTGCATCCCCAGTGGTGCCAGTACACTCACTGGACTCACTGCACTGCATCCCCAGTGGTGCCAGTGCACTCTCTGGACTCACTGCACTGCATCCCCAGTGGTGCCAGTGCACTCTCTGGACTCACTGTAGTGCATCCCAAGTGGTGCCAGTGCACTCTCTGGACTCACTGCAGTGCATCCCCAGTGGTGCCAGTGCACTCTCTGCACTCACTTAACTGCATCCCCAGTGGTGCCAGTGCACTCTCTGGACTCACTGCACTGCATCCCCAGTGGTGCCAGTGCACTCTCTGGACTCACTGCAGTGCATCCACAGTGGTGCCAGTGCACTCACTGGACTCACTGCAGTGCATTCCCTCTGGTGCCAGTGCACTCTCTGGACTCACTGCACTGCATCCCCGGTGGTGCCAGTGCACTCTCTGGACTCACTGCACTGCATCCCCAGTGGTGCCAGTGCATTCTCGGGACTCACTGCACTGCATCCCCAGTGTTCCCAGTGCACTCTCTGAAATCACTGCACTGCATCCCCAGAGGTTCCAGTGCACTCTCTGGACTCACTGCACTGCATCCCCAGTGGTGCCAGTGCACTCTGTGGACTCACTGCACTGCATCCCCAGTGGTGTCAGTGCACTCTCTGGACTCACTGCAGTGCATCCCCACTGGTGCCAGTGCATTCACTGGACTCACTGCACTGCATCCCCAGTGGAGCCCGTGCACTCTCTGGACTCACTGCAGTGCATCCCCAGTGGTGCCAGTGCACTCTCTGGACTCACTGAAGTGCATTCTCAGTGGTGCCAGTGCACTCTCTGGACTCACTGCACTGCATCCCCAGTGGTGCCAGTGCACTCACTGGACTGACTGCACTGCATCCCCAGTGGAGCCAGTGCGCTCTCTGGACTCACTGCAGTGCATCCCCAGTGGTGCCAGTGCACTCTCTGGACTCACTGCACTGCATCCCCAGTGCTGCCAGTGCACTCTCTGGACTCACTGCAGTGCATCCCCAGTGGTGCCAGTGCACTCTCTCGAGTCACTGCACTACATCCCCAGTAGTGCCAGTGCACTCACTGGACTCACTGTACTGCATCCCCAGTGGTGCCAGTGCACTCTCTGGACTCACTGCACTGCATCCCCAGTGGTTCCAGTGCATTCACTGGACTCACTGTACTGCATCTCCAGTGGTGCCAGTGCACTCTCTGGACTCACTGCACTGCATCCCCAGTGGTGCCAGTGAGCTCTCTGGACTCACTGCACTGCATCCCCAGTGGTGCCAGTGTACTCACAGGATTCACTGCACCGCATCCCCAGTGGTGCTAGTGCAGTCTCTGGACTCACTGCAGTGCATCCCCAGTGGTGCCAGTGCACTCTCTGGACTCACTGAAGTGCATTCTCAGTGGTGCCAGTGCACTCTCTGGGCTCAATGAAGTGCATCCCCAGTGGTGCCAGTACACTCACTGGACTCACTGCACTGCATCCCCAGTGGTGCCAGTGCACTCTCTGGACTCACTGCACTGCATCCCCAGTGGTGCCAGTGCACTCTCTGGACTCACTGTAGTGCATCCCAAGTGGTGCCAGTGCACTCTCTGGACTCACTGCAGTGCATCCCCAGTGGTGCCAGTGCACTCTCTGCACTCACTTAACTGCATCCCCAGTGGTGCCAGTGCACTCTCTGGACTCACTGCACTGCATCCCCAGTGGTGCCAGTGAAGTCTTTGAACTCACTGCACTGCATCCCCAGTGGAGCCAGTGCACTCTGTGGAGTCACTGAAGTGCATCCCCAGTGGTGCCAGTGCACTCTCTGGACTCACTGCACTGCATGTCCAGTGGTGCCAGTGCACTCTCTGGACTCACTGTACTGCATCCCCACTGGTGCCAGTGCACTATGTGGACTCACTGTACTGCATCCCCAGTGGTGACAGTGCACTCTCTGGACTAACTGCAGTGCATCCCCAGTGGTGCCAGTGCACTCTCTGGACTCACTGCAGTGCATCCCCAGTGGTGCCAGTGCACTCTCTGGACTCACTGCACTGCATCCCCAGTGGTGCCAGTGCAGTCTCTGGACTCACTGCAGTGCATCCCCAGTGGGGCCAGTGCACTTTCTGGCCTCACTGCAGTGCATCCCCAGTGGTGTCAGTGCACTCTCTGGACTCACTGTACTGCACCCCCAGTGGTGCCAGTGCACTCACTGGACTGACTGCACTGCATCCCCAGTGGTGCCAGTGCGCTCTCTGGAGTCACAGCACTGCATCCCCAGTGGTGCCAGTGCACTCACTGGACTCACTGCACTGCATCACAGGTGGTGCCAGTGCACTCTCTGGACTCACTGCAGTGAACCCCCGGTGGTGCCAGTGTACTCTCTGCAGTCACTGTACTGCATCCCCAGTGGTGCCAGTGCACTCCCTGGACTAACTGGACTGCATCCCCAGTGGTGCCAGTGCACTCTCTGGACTCACTGCACTGCATCCCCAGTGGTGCCAGTGTACTCTCTGGACTCACTGCAGTGCATCCCCAGTGGTGTCAGAGCCCTCTCTGGACTCACTGCACTGCATCCCCAGTGGTGCCAGTGCACTCTCTGGACTCACTGCACTGCAGCCCCAGTGGTGTCAGTGCACTCTCTGGACTCACTGAAGTGCATACCCAGTTGTGCCAGTGCACTCTCTGGACTCAATGCACTGCATCCCCAGTGGTGCCAGTGCACTCTCTGGACTCAGTGCACTGCATCCCCAGTGGTGCCAGTGCAATCTCTGGACTCACTGTAGTGCATCCCCAGTGGTGCCAGTGCACTCTCTGGACTCACTGCAGTGCATCCCCAGTGGTGCCAGTGCACTCTCTGGACTCACTGTACTGCATCACCAGTGGTGCCAGTGCACTCTCTGGACTCACTGCACTGCATCCCCAGTGGTGCCAGTGCAATCTCTGGACTCACTGCACTGCATCCCCAGTGGTGCCAGTGCACTCTCTGGAGTCACTGAAGTGCATCCCCAGTGGTGCCAGTGCACTCTCTGGACTCACTGCACTGCATCTCCAGTGGTGCCAGTGCACTCTCTGGACTCACTGTACTGCATCCCCACTGGTACCAGTGCACTCTGTGGACTCACTGTACTGCATCCCCAGTGGTGCCAGTGCACTCTCTGGACTCACTGCAGTGCATCCCCAGTGGTGCCAGTGCACTCTCTGGACTCACTGCAGTGCATCCCCAGTGGTGCCAGTGCACTCTCTGGACTCACTGCACTGCATCTCCAGTGGTGCCAGTGCACTCTCTGGACTCACTGTACTGCATCCCCACTGGTACCAGTGCACTCTGTGGACTCACTGTACTGCATCCCCAGTGGTGCCAGTGCACTCTCTGGACTCACTGCAGTGCATCCCCAGTGGTGCCAGTGCACTCTCTGGACTCACTGCAGTGCATCCCCAGTGGTGCCAGTGCACTCTCTGGACTCACTGCACTGCATCCCCAGTGGTGCCAGTGCACTCTCTGGACTCACTGCAGTGCATCCACAGTGGTGCCAGTGCACTCACTGGACTCACTGCAGTGCATTCCCTCTGGTGCCAGTGCACTCTCTGGACTCACTGCACTGCATCCCCGGTGGTGCCAGTGCACTCTCTGGACTCACTGCACTGCATCCCCAGTGGTGCCAGTGCATTCTCTGGACTCACTGCACTGCATCCCCAGTGTTCCCAGTGCACTCTCTGAAATCACTGCACTGCATCCCCAGAGGTTCCAGTGCACTCTCTGGACTCACTGCACTGCATCCCCAGTGGTGCCAGTGCACTCTGTGGACTCACTGCACTGCATCCCCAGTGGTGTCAGTGCACTCTCTGGACTCACTGCAGTGCATCCCCACTGGTGCCAGTGCATTCACTGGACTCACTGCACTGCATCCCCAGTGGAGCCCGTGCACTCTCTGGACTCACTGCACTGCATCCCCAGTGCTGCCAGTGCACTCTCTGGACTCACTGCAGTGCATCCCCAGTGGTGCCAGTGCACTCTCTCGAGTCACTGCACTACATCCCCAGTAGTGCCAGTGCACTCACTGGACTCACTGTACTGCATCCCCAGTGGTGCCAGTGCACTCTCTGGACTCACTGCACTGCATCCCCAGTGGTTCCAGTGCATTCACTGGACTCACTGTACTGCATCTCCAGTGGTGCCAGTGCACTCTCTGGACTCACTGCACTGCATCCCCAGTGGTGCCAGTGAGCTCTCTGGACTCACTGCACTGCATCCCCAGTGGTGCCAGTGTACTCACAGGATTCACTGCACCGCATCCCCAGTGGTGCTAGTGCAGTCTCTGGACTCACTGCAGTGCATCCCCAGTGGTGCCAGTGCACTCTCTGGACTCACTGAAGTGCATTCTCAGTGGTGCCAGTGCACTCTCTGGGCTCAATGAAGTGCATCCCCAGTGGTGCCAGTACACTCACTGGACTCACTGCACTGCATCCCCAGTGGTGCCAGTGCACTCTCTGGACTCACTGCACTGCATCCCCAGTGGTGCCAGTGCACTCTCTGGACTCACTGTAGTGCATCCCAAGTGGTGCCAGTGCACTCTCTGGACTCACTGCAGTGCATCCCCAGTGGTGCCAGTGCACTCTCTGCACTCACTTAACTGCATCCCCAGTGGTGCCAGTGCACTCTCTGGACTCACTGCACTGCATCCCCAGTGGTGCCAGTGAAGTCTTTGGACTCACTGCACTGCATCCCCAGTGGAGCCAGTGCACTCTGTGGAGTCACTGAAGTGCATCCCCAGTGGTGCCAGTGCACTCTCTGGACTCACTGCACTGCATGTCCAGTGGTGCCAGTGCACTCTCTGGACTCACTGTACTGCATCCCCACTGGTGCCAGTGCACTATGTGGACTCACTGTACTGCATCCCCAGTGGTGACAGTGCACTCTCTGGACTAACTGCAGTGCATCCCCAGTGGTGCCAGTGCACTCTCTGGACTCACTGCAGTGCATCCCCAGTGGTGCCAGTGCACTCTCTGGACTCACTGCACTGCATCCCCAGTGGTGCCAGTGCAGTCTCTGGACTCACTGCAGTGCATCCCCAGTGGGGCCAGTGCACTTTCTGGCCTCACTGCAGTGCATCCCCAGTGGTGTCAGTGCACTCTCTGGACTCACTGTACTGCACCCCCAGTGGTGCCAGTGCACTCACTGGACTGACTGCACTGCATCCCCAGTGGTGCCAGTGCGCTCTCTGGAGTCACAGCACTGCATCCCCAGTGGTGCCAGTGCACTCACTGGACTCACTGCACTGCATCACAGGTGGTGCCAGTGCACTCTCTGGACTCACTGCAGTGAACCCCCGGTGGTGCCAGTGTACTCTCTGCAGTCACTGCACTGCATCCCCAGTGGTGCCAGTGCACTCACTGGACTAACTGGACTGCATGTCCAGTGGTGCCAGTGCACTCTCTGGACTCACTGCACTGCATCCGCAGTGGTGCCAGTGTACTCTCTGGACTCACTGCAGTGCATCCCCAGTGGTGCCAGAGCACTCTCTGGACTCACTGCACTGCATCCCCAGTGGTGCCAGTGCACTCTCTGGACTCACTGCACTGCATCCTAGGTGGTGCCAGTGCACTCTCTGGACTCACTGCACTGCATCCCCAGTTGTGCCAGTGCACTCTCTGGACTCACAGCACTGCATCCACAGTGGTGCCAGTGCACTCTCTGGACTCAGTGCACTGCATCCCCAGTGGTGCCAGTGCAATCTCTGGACTCACTGTAGTGCATCCCCAGTGGTGCCAGTGCACTCTCTGGACTCACTGCAGTGCATCCCCAGTGGTGCCAGTGCACTCTCTGGACTCACTGCACTGCAGCCCCGGTGGTGCCAGTGCAATCTCTGGACTCACTGCACTGCATCCCCAGTGGTGCCAGTGCACTCTCTGGACTCACTGCACTGCATCCCCAGTTTTGCCAGTGAAGTCTTTGGACTCACTGCACTGCATCCCCAGTGGTGCCAGTGCACTCTCTGGACTCACTGCACTGCATCCCCAGTGGTGCCAGTGCACTCTCTGGACTCACTGCACTGCATCCCCACTGGTACCAGTGCACTCTGTGGACTCACTGTACTGCATGTCCAGTGGTGCCAGTGCACTCTCTGGACTCACTGCAGTGCATCCCCAGTGGTGCCAGTGCACTCTCTGGACTCACTGCAGTGCATCCCCAGTGGTGCCAGTGCACTCTCTGGACTCACTGCACTGCATCCCCAGTGGTGCCAGTGCAGTCTCTGGACTCACTGCACTGCATCCCCAGTGGTGCCAGTGCACTCTCTGGACTCACTGCACTGCATCCCCAGTGGTGTCAGTGCACTCTCTGGACTCACTGAAGTGCATCCCCAGTTGTGCCAGTGCACTCTCTGGATTCAATGCACTGCATCCCCAGTGGTGCCAGTGCACTCTCTGGACTTCAATCTTTGGTTTACAAGACCAATGTTTTTATAAACTATTAGAGTATTTAGCAGTTGAGAGTTTTGTTTTCTAGGGCGCTTGCGGCGGGGAGGAGAAATAGGAGGATAGTGAAGTAGGCGATTGAAGCGAGTTGGCCGATGATCATGAATGGGTGTTCGACGGGTTGGCTTCCTACTCATGTTAGGACGAGGAGGTCGGCGACTAGTACTCAGAATAGGAGCTGGGAGAGTGGTCGGAATGTTATTGCTCGTTGTTTTGATTTGTGCAGGAATGGGATTAGGAATAGGATCAGTACGGAGGCGGCCAGTGCTAATACGCCTCCTAGTTTATTTGGGATTGAACGTAGGATGGCGTAGGCGAATAGGAAGTATCATTCTGGCTTGATGTGTGGTGGGGTTACTAGCGGGTTTGCTGGGGTGAAGTTTTCTGGGTCTCCCAGGAGGTTAACCGCTCATGCTTCTTTCTTATGAGACGTTAGTAAACCAATTACATAGCCTTGTCAAGACTAAATCACAGGTAAAAATCCTGTACATCTCATGTGGCCAACCACTCCCAACTAGGATTCCAAGACGCCTCATCACCCATCATAGAAGAACTCGTTGAATTCCACGACCACGCCCTAATCGTTGCCCTAGCTATCTGCAGCCTAGTTCTCTACCTTTTAGCCCACATACTAACAGAAAAACTCTCGTCCAATGCTGTAGACGCCCAAGAAGTAGAGCTGATCTGGACAATCCTACCTGCTATCGTCCTGGTACTCCTCGCCCTCCCATCCCTACAAATCCTCTACATAATGGACGAAATCGACGAACCAGACCTCACCCTAAAAGCCATCGGCCACCAATGATACTGAAGCTACGAATACACAGACTTCAAAGACCTATCATTCGACTCCTACATAGTGCCCACCCCAGACTTACCCAACGGCCACTTCCGACTGCTAGAAGTTGACCACCGCGTAGTTATCCCAATAGAATCCCCCATCCGCGTGATCATTACTGCAGGAGACGTACTCCACTCCTGAGCAGTCCCAACGCTCGGAGTTAAAACAGACGCAATCCCAGGCCGACTAAACCAAACTTCATTCATTACCACCCGGCCTGGGATTTTTTACGGACAATGCTCAGAAATTTGCGGGGCTAATCACAGCTACATACCCATTGTAGTAGAATCAACCCCACTCCCACATTTCGAGGCCTGATCGTCCCTTCTATCATCATCCTAATCATTAAGAAGCTATGCAACAGCACTAGCCTTTTAAGCTAGCCAAAGAGGGACTTCCCCCTCCTTAATGATATGCCACAGCTTAACCCCGCACCATGATTTTCAATCATAATTATAACCTGATTAACCCTAGCACTCCTCATCCAACCAAAACTACTAGCCTTCACCACAACCAACCCCCCATCAAATAAGACCTCCCTCACTACCAAACCCACACCATGATCCTGACCATGAACCTAAGCTTCTTTGACCAATTTTCCAGCCCCAATCTATTTGGCATCCCCTTAATCCTACTATCCCTACTCTTCCCAGCCCTACTATTCCCGTCCCCAAACAACCGATGAATCAACAACCGCCTTTCTACTATCCAAACATGACTCCTTCACCTAATCACAAAACAACTAATAGTCCCACTCAACAAAAATGGCCACAAATGAGCCATAATATTTACATCCCTAATAATCATACTTCTTACAATCAACCTTCTAGGCCTCCTTCCATATACATTCACCCCAACCACCCAACTATCTATGAACATAGCCCTAGCCTTCCCACTATGGCTCGCCACACTACTAACAGGCATGTTTAACCATGTACGTGCCCCAGGGCCGGCTTAAAGTAGGCTCTATTGTCCCACTTTACTGCTAAATCCGCCTTCCAGAAGTGGTTTCACGCTTCTTTCCGTGTGCCCTATGAATAGGGAATGTAGCCCATTTCTTCCACTCCATAGGCTATACCTTGACCTGTCTTATTAGCGGGGTGCTATTGTGTCCACTGTTGTGCTCTCATTCGAGGTGGGCTGGCGACGGCGGTATGTAGGCTGTGTTGGCAAGGGGTGGTTGGGTTAATCGGGGATTATCGATTGTAGAACAGGCTCCTCTAGGTGGGTTTGGGGCACCGCCAAGTCCTTAGAGTTTTAAGCGTTTGTGCTCGTAGTTCTCTGGCGGATACTTCGGTAAAGTAAGTATCAAGATTTAGGGCCAGGCATAGTGGGGTATCTAATCCCAGTTTGGGCCCTGGCTTTCGTGGGTTTAAATCAGTCGTTAGTTCCTAAGATCATCTTAATGGTGTGTTTAGGTGCATCTTGGGCTTATGACAGCTCAGTTGCATTTTGATCTTAGTTAGCTAGGATAGGCATTTTACCACTCTTTACGCCGTGTCAATAGGACGGTTGATTTGGCTTTCTTGTATGACCGCGGTGGCTGGCACAAGATTTACCAACCCTTGAAGTTAGGCTGTTGCTATAACTAAGTCAAGTTTGCACTCATTGCTTAATGTTAATTACTGCTGAATACCCATGGGGGCGTGGCTTAGCGAGGCGTCTTGGGCTACTACTTGGGTGTGCCTGATACCCGCTCCTCAAGGCCTGTATGGGGGTAGGTGGTCGAGGGCGTTTACACTGGGGCGCGGATACTTGCATGTATATATTTAGCAAAAACCAACCGTAAGGTTAGGACTAAGTCTTTTGTCCGCAGGCATGTTTTATGCCATCTTGGCAACTTCAGTGCCATGCTTTGTGTTAAGCTATGTGGACGGGGGTGTGGTTAGCTGATAGTTGAGTGGTGAGTGAGAGTGAAGTATATGAAATTATTACTTGTGTTTACTATTTTTAGTACTGGAGTTTCTCTAAGTCCTAGGACTAGGAGGAAATGGTGTTTCATAGTGTGTAGGCGTCGGGATAGTCCGAGTATCGTCGGGGTATTCCTGCTAGGCCTAGGAAGTGCTGGGGGAAGAACGTTAGGTTTACTCCTGTAAATATTACCCCGAAGTGGGCTTTTGCTCATGTTTGGTGTAGGGTAAACCCAGTGAGTAGTGGGAATCAGTGAGTAAATCCTGCTAGAATGGCAAAGACGGCGCCTATGGATAGGACGTAGTGGAAGTGGGCAACTACGTAGTACGTGTCGTGCAGGGCGATGTCTAGGGAAGAGTTTGCAAGAACGATTCCTGTTAATCCTCCGATGGTAAATAGGAAGATAAATCCTAGAGCTCATAGTATTGGGGGGGGTCTCATTTGATTGTTCCTCCGTGCAGGGTGGCTAGTCAGCTAAATACTTTGATTCCGGTAGGGATGGCAATGATTATAGTGGCTGATGTAAAGTAGGCTCGGGTATCAACGTCTATTCCTACTGTAAACATGTGGTGAGCTCAGACGATGAATCCTAGGAAGCCGATGGATAGTATGGCTCAGACTATTCCCATGTAGCCGAAGGGCTCCTTTTTGCCTGAGTAGTATGTGACTACGTGTGAGATGATTCCGAACCCCGGTAGGATCAGAATATAGACTTCTGGGTGTCCGAAGAATCAGAATAGGTGTTGGTGCAGGATTGGGTATCCTCCTCCAGCGGGGTCGAAGAATGTGGTGTTTAGGTTTCGATCAGTTAGTAATATTGTAATACCGGCGGCGAGTACGGGGAGTGATAGAAGGAGTAGGATGGCGGTAATTAGTACGGATCAGACAAATAGTGGGGTTTGGTATTGTGAGAGTGCGGGGGGTTTTATGTTGATGGCTGTGGTGATAAAGTTGATGGCCCCAAGGATGGAGGAGATACCGGCTAAGTGGAGTGAGAAGATAGCCAGGTCTACTGAAGCTCCGGCGTGGGCAAGGTCACCTGCTAGGGGAGGGTAGACAGTTCAGCCTGTGCCGGCGCCAGCTTCTACAGTGGATGAGGCTGGTAGGAGGAGGAATGATGGGGGGAGGAGTCAAAAGCTTATGTTGTTTATTCGCGGGAATGCTATGTCGGGGGCACCGATTATGAGGGGGACTAATCAGTTGCCGAATCCTCCGATCATGATGGGTATGACTATAAAGAAGCTTATTACAAAGGCGTGAGCGGTAACGATTACATTGTAAATTTGGTCGTCGCCTAGGAGAGTTCCTGGTTGTCCTAGTTCTGCGCGGATTAATAGGCTGAGTGCGGTGCCGACTATTCCTGCTCATGCCCCGAAGATGAGGTACAGGGTGCCAATATCCTTATGGTTAGTGGAAAATAGTCATCGGTTGATGAAGGTGACGGGTAAGATGGCTGAGTGTTGAAGCGTTAGGCTGTAGTCCTTTTTACAGAGGTTTAATTCCTCTTCTTATCGGCTCTGTAGTGAAATTCATGTTGAGTTGCAAGCTCATCGATGCGCACTAGGGTGCGTCAGGGTCTTTGTAGGCAGAAGCCAATTGGTTTAGGCATTTAGCTGTTAACTAGAGTTTTGTGGGATCGAAGCCCATCTGTCTAGGGAGGCTTTAGCTTAATTAAAGCGTCTGACTTGCATTCAGAAGATACAGGTTAATATTCTGTAAGTCTTAATGTGCAGAAACTAAGAGGGTTTAACTCTTATTTAAGGCTTTGAAGGCCTTCGGTTTGGGGTGTTATCCTAAGTTTCTAGACAATGGCATGTATTATTGGGGACAGGGGAAGTAAGAGGATTGATAGTGAGGCAAGGACCGCAGTAGGTGTGCTTGGGGCTTTGCTAGTGTATCATTGTTTTATGTGGTTAGAGGAGTTGGGGGGAAGGGTAATTGTTGAGTGGTATGCGAGGCGTAGGTAGAAGAAGAGGCTGAGCAGTGATAGCATGGCAATTGCCATGGCTGCTGGTGTTATTTCCTGTTTAGTTAGTTCTTGGATGATAAGTCACTTTGGTATAAAGCCTGTTAATGGGGGGAGGCCTGCTAGGGATAAAAGTACTAGTATTAGGGTGGCGTTTAGCACTGGGGTTTTTGTTCATGAGGTTGTGATCATGGATAGGTTAAGGGCTTTGATTTTGTTAAGGGCTAGGAATACGGCTGATGTTATGATTGTGTATAGGTAGAAGGTAAGTAAGGCCAATTTGGGGCTGTAAACTAGGATGATGGCGATTCAGCCTAAGTGGGAGATGGACGAGAAGGCTAGGATTTTGCGTGTTTGTGTTTGGTTCAGTCCTATTCAGCCTCCTAGTGCTGTTGAGGCTAGGGCCATGGCGGTGAGTAGAGCTGGGTCGAGGGATTTGGATGTTAGTAGGAGCAGGGTTAGTGGGGGGAATTTTATGAGGGTCGAGAGTAGCAGGGCTGTTATTAGTGGCGATCCTTGTAGTACTTCTGGGAATCAGAAGTGAAATGGCACTAGGCCCAGTTTAATAGCGATTGCTGCTGTCAGTAGTAGACAGGAGGTTGGGTGGTTTATTTGTGTGATGTCTCATTGGCCGGTGACTCAGGCATTGGTTATGCTAGAGAATAGGACCAGGGCGGAAGCAGCTGCTTGGGTTAGGAAGTATTTCGTTGCGGCTTCTACTGCTCGTGGGTGGTGGGATTTGGCAATTAGGGGAATGATGGCTAGTGCGTTGATCTCCAGTCCTGTCCAGGCCAGAACTCAGTGGTTGCTGGAAATTGTGATTGTGGTGCCCAAGATGAGGCTGAAGGTTATGATTGGGGTCGCGTAAGGGTTCATTAGTAGAGGAGGGGGTTAAACCATCATTTTCGGGGTATGGGCCCGATAGCTTGATTAGCTGACTCTACTAGAAAATAATATAAGGGAAGTATGGAGAATTTTGATTTCTCTTGTGTGGGTTCAATTCCTACTTTTCTAAGGTCAACAGGAAATGAGAGGGCTGTTATACCTCTATGTTCACTTTATCATAGTGACCCTTTGTAGTTCAGGCACATTTCCTTATGTAAGGAGGTAGGCCTGCATAGCAGATAGGTATGCTGATGTGTCAGAGGCACAGAGCTAGTGTGAGGGGTAGGAAGTTTTTTCATAGTAGGTGCATTAGTTGGTCATATCGGAATCGTGGGTATGAAGCTCGGACCCATAAGAAACCAGAAGATAGTAGGAGGACTTTTGTGGCTAGGATGACGGGGAATAGTTCTGTGGGTGGCCCTAGGGCGCTTGGGTTTAGGAATATGATGGCTGTAAGTGTATTTATTAGCATAATGTTCGCATATTCAGCTAGGAAGAATAAGGCGAAGGGTCCTGCGGCGTATTCAACGTTAAACCCTGAGACTAGCTCAGATTCACCCTCTGTGAGGTCAAAAGGAGCTCGGTTTGTCTCTGCTAGGGTGGATACGTATCATATTATTGCTAGGGGTCATGAGGAGAAAATGAAGTATAGAGGCTCCTGTGCGACGGCAAAGGAGCTGAGTGTGTAGCTTCCGCTTAGTATGATTATTGATAGCAGGATTATGGCCAGTGTCACTTCGTATGAAATGGTCTGTGCTACTGCCCGTAGGGCTCCGATTAGTGCGTATTTTGAGTTCGAGGCTCAGCCTGATCATAGGACTGAGTAGACGGCTAGGCTTGACATGGCTATTAGGAAGAGAACTCCGAGGTTTAGATCTGCTAGGGGAAATGGGAGTGGTAGTGGTGCTCAAGTGGTGAGGGCTAGGACAAGGGCTAGTATTGGTATCAGAATGAATAGAAGTGGGGAAGAGGTAGAGGGTCGGATGGGCTCTTTGGTAAATAGTTTCAGTCCGTCCGCAAATGGTTGAAGTAGGCCAAAAGGCCCGACAACGTTAGGGCCTTTGCGGGATTGTATGTAGCTTAGGATTTTCCGTTCTACTAGGGTTAGGAAGGCTACGGCAATCAGGATTGGGATGATGTATAGGAGGGATATAATGAGGCAGCTTAGTGTTGTTATTTGAATCATGGGTGAAGCTAGGGAGAGGATTTGAACCTCTGGGGAAAGGGCTTAAGCCTTCTGCACTTGCCGGGCTCTGCCACTCTAGCTGGTCCTTTTCTAGGATTGAAAGTGGTGGGGGAAGGCCCTCTTCACGGTTTAGTTGGTTTCACTGCTTAGAGGGGGGGGGCGTGCTTGTGGTATTGGCCCCACTTTCCCGGTCCTTTCGTACTGGGGAGAGTGTGTCATAGATAGAAACCGACCTGGATTGCTCCGGTCTGAACTCAGATCACGTAGGACTGTTAATCGTTGAACAAACGAACCCTTAATAGCGGCTGCACCATTAGGATGTCCTGATCCAACATCGAGGTCGTAAACCCCCCTGTCGATATGGGCTCTTGAGGGGGATTGCGCTGTTATCCCTGGGGTAGCTTGGTCCATTAATCAATTATATTGGGTCTGGTCACTGTTAGCACTTTGAGGGGTAGCTCTAGGTAAAGAGGTATGGTCTTGTTTTTGGAAAAATATCGATATACCGAATATACCGAAAAATATATACCGATATACCGAAATATACCGAAAAATATCGACCAGGCTCTGCGATGGTAGTGGCCCCAGTGGGGTTGATTGAGGATTCGCGGTGGTCGTTGATTTTTAAGTTCCACAGGGTCTTCTCGTCTTATGTTCACATCCCCGCTTTTGCACGGGGAGATCAATTTCACTGATTATCTGTGAGAGACAGTTAAGACCTCGTTTAGCCATTCATACAAGTCTCGATTTATGGGACAATTGATTGCGCTACCTTTGCACGGTTAGGATACCGCGGCCGTTAAACCTAAGTCACCGGGCAGGCATCACCTTCAATACTTGTTTAATTTGCTGAAGGCTATGTTTTTGGTAAACAGTCGGGCCTTATTAATTTGCCGAGTTCCTTTCACAGATTTTAATCGCTCTTATAGGCGCTCCTGAGTCGGGTTAACAGGGTTAGTTAATACGTGGTCTTGTAGGGGTTTTTGTATCTGTCTAGGTCTGTTAATAATGTTTCTATGTAAGCTTGCGCCGTTAGAGGGGTGTGGCCCTGAGTTACTTATTTTAGCATTAATTCTCCTATATTCATAGGTTGACCTGTTTGTGATAAGGGAATCATCTTATTTTGGTATTTTTAGGTGGTGGAGCTTTGACGCACTCTTTTTTGATGGCTGCTTTAGGGCCCACGGTAGGATCAGTAGTAAGAATTATCCGCTAGTCGAGGTTGTGTCCTTTTTTAATGGAGCTGTCCCTCCATTAAATAGCTCTTAATCATCTCATTAGGGTTCAGGATGTCCGGTAGGGAGGATTAAGGGGGAACTTAGATTCGTTTCACAGGTAACCAGCTATCACCCAGCTCGGTTGGCTTTTCACCTCTACTGACAAGTCATCCCACTCTTTTGCAACAGAGACGGGTTCGCTCTCTTTAACTGCTTGAAAGTAGCTCGCTTGGGTTTCGGGGGGGCAAACTTTAGTTCACTTTGCTTGGTTGTTCTGGCTAAACCATGATGCAAAAGGTACAAGGGTTGATCTTTGCTGTCTGTCGCTTTGATTGTTTCACTGCTATTTCAACTTTCCCTTACGGTACTGGGGTCTCTATCGCGTCTAAGTGTCTTTTCTATCGCCTATACTAAGACTGTAAAATGCTTTAGTTTAATTAGTTTAGTAAATTCTTTAGTTTTGGTGTACTATTTGTGTGGTTGAGCTAGAGGGGGGGCTTCAAGACGATCCGGTCTAGTAGATATCTTTCAGGTGTAAGCTGAACTGGAGGGGAGGTGTAAGCTGGACTGACTGCACTGCATCCCCAGTGGTGCCAGTGCACTCTCTGGACTCACTGCACTGCATCCCCACTGGTGCCAGTGTACTCTCCGAACTCACTGCACTGCATCCCCAGTGGTGCCAGTGCACTCACTGGACTCACTGGACACATCCCCAGTGGTGCCAGTGCACTCTCTGGACTCACTGCAGTGCATCCCCAGTGGTGCCAGTGCACTCTCTGGACTCACTGCACTGCATTCCCACTGGTGCCAGTGTACTCTCTGGACTCACTGCAGTGCATCCCCAGTGGTGCCAGTGCACTCTCTGGACTCACTGCACTGCATCCCCAGTGGTGTCAGTGCACTCTCTGGACTCACTGAAGTGCATCCCCTGTTGTGCCAGTGCACTCTCTGGACTCAATGCACTGCATCCCCAGTGGTGCCAGTGCAATCTCTGGACTCACTGAAGTGCATCCCCAGTGGTGCCAGTGCACTCTCTGGACTCACTGCAGTGCATCCCCAGTGGTGCCAGTGCACTCTCTGGACTCACTGCACTGCATCCCCAGTGGTGTCAGTGCACTCTCTGGACTCACTGAAGTGCATCCCCTGTTGTGCCAGTGCACTCTCTGGACTCAATGCACTGCATCCCCAGTGGTGCCAGTGCAATCTCTGGACTCACTGAAGTGCATCCCCAGTGGTGCCAGTGCACTCTCTGGACTCACTGCAGTGCATCCCCAGTGCTGCCAGTGCACTCTCTGGACTCACTGTACTGCATCACCAGTGGTGCCAGTGCACTCTCTGGACTCACTGCAGTGCATTCCCAGTGGTGCCAGTGCACTCTTTGGACTCACTGCACTGCATCCCCAGTGGTGCCAGTGCACTCTCTGGACTCACTGCACTGCATCACAGGTGGTGCCAGTGCACTCTCTGGATTCACTGCACTGCATCCCCAGTGGTGCCAGTGCACTCTCTGGACTCACTGCACTGCATCCCCAGTGGTGCCAGTGCACTCTCTCGAGTCACTGCACTACATCCCCAGTGGTGCCAGTGCACTCACTGGACTCACTGTACTGCATCATCTGTGGTGCCAGTGCACTCTCTGGACTCACTGCAATGCATCCCCAGTGGTGCCAGTGCACTCTCTGGACTCACTGCAATGCATCCCCAGTGGTGCCTGTGCACTCTCTGGACTCACTGCACTGTATCCCCAGTGGTGCCAGTGCACTCACTGGATTCACTGCAGTGCATCCCCAGTGGTGCCAGTGCACTCTCTGGACTCACTGCACTGCATCCCCAGTGGTGCCAGTGCACTCTGTGGACTCACTGCACTGCATCCCCAGTGGTGACAGTGCACTCTCTGGACTCACTGCACTGCATCCCCCGTGGTGACAGTGCACTCTCTGGACTCACTGCAGTGCATCCCCAGTGGTGCCAGTGCACTCTCTGGACTCACTGCACTGCATCCCCAGTGGTGCCAGTGCACTCTCTGGAGTAACTGCAGTGCATCCCCACTGGTGCCAAAGCACTCTCTGGACTCCCGGCACCGCATCCCCAGTGGTGCCAGTGCACTCTCTGGACTCACTGCACTGCATCCCCAGTGGTGCCAGTGCACTCTCTGGAGTCACAGCACTGCATCCCCAGTGGTGCCAGTGCACTCTCTGGACTCACTGCAGTGCATCCCCAGTGGTGCCAGTGCACTCTCTGGACTCACTGCACTGCATCCCCAGTGGTGCCAGTGCACTCTCTGGACTCACTGAACTGCATCCCCAGTGGTGCCAGTGCACTCTCTGGACTCACTGCACTGCATCCCCAGTGCTGCCAGTGCACTCTCTGGACTCACTGCACTGCATCCCTAGTGGTGCCACTGCACTCTCTGGACTCACTGCACTGCTTCCCCAGTGGTGCCAGTGCACTCTCTGGACTCACTGCACTGCATCCCCAGTGGTGCCAGTGCACTCACTGGACTCACTGTACTGCATCCCCACTGGTGCCAGTGCACTCTCTGGACTCACTGCACTGCATCCCCAGTGGTGCCAGTGCACTCTCTGGACTCACTGCACTGCATCCCCAGTGGTTCCAGCGCACTCTCTGGACTCACTGCACTGCATCCCCAGTGGTGCTAGTGCACTCTGTGGACTCACTGCAGTGCATCCCCAGTGGTGCCAGTGCACTCTCTGGACTCATTGTACTGCACCCCCAGTGGTGCCAGTGCACTCACTGGACTGACTGCACTGCATCCCCAGTGGTGCCAGTGCACTCTCTGGACTCACTGCACTGCATCCCCACTGGTGCCAGTGTACTCTCTGGACTCACTGCACTGCATCCCCAGTGGTGCCAGTGCACTCACTGGACTCACTGGACACATCCCCAGTGGTGCCAGTGCACTCTCTGGACTCACTGCAGTGCATCCCCAGTGGTGCCAGTGCACTCTCTGGACTCACTGCACTGCATTCCCACTGGTGCCAGTGTACTCTCTGGACTCACTGCAGTGCATCCCCAGTGGTGCCAGTGCACTCTCTGGACTCACTGCACTGCATCCCCAGTGGTGTCAGTGCACTCTCTGGACTCACTGAAGTGCATCCCCTGTTGTGCCAGTGCACTCTCTGGACTCAATGCACTGCATCCCCAGTGGTGCCAGTGCAATCTCTGGACTCACTGAAGTGCATCCCCAGTGGTGCCAGTGCACTCTCTGGACTCACTGCAGTGCATCCCCAGTGGTGCCAGTGCACTCTCTGGACTCACTGCACTGCATCCCCAGTGGTGTCAGTGCACTCTCTGGACTCACTGAAGTGCATCCCCTGTTGTGCCAGTGCACTCTCTGGACTCAATGCACTGCATCCCCAGTGGTGCCAGTGCAATCTCTGGACTCACTGAAGTGCATCCCCAGTGGTGCCAGTGCACTCTCTGGACTCACTGCAGTGCATCCCCAGTGCTGCCAGTGCACTCTCTGGACTCACTGTACTGCATCACCAGTGGTGCCAGTGCACTCTCTGGACTCACTGCAGTGCATTCCCAGTGGTGCCAGTGCACTCTTTGGACTCACTGCACTGCATCCCCAGTGGTGCCAGTGCACTCTCTGGACTCACTGCACTGCATCACAGGTGGTGCCAGTGCACTCTCTGGATTCACTGCACTGCATCCCCAGTGGTGCCAGTGCACTCTCTGGACTCACTGCACTGCATCCCCAGTGGTGCCAGTGCACTCTCTCGAGTCACTGCACTACATCCCCAGTGGTGCCAGTGCACTCACTGGACTCACTGTACTGCATCATCTGTGGTGCCAGTGCACTCTCTGGACTCACTGCAATGCATCCCCAGTGGTGCCAGTGCACTCTCTGGACTCACTGCAATGCATCCCCAGTGGTGCCTGTGCACTCTCTGGACTCACTGCACTGTATCCCCAGTGGTGCCAGTGCACTCACTGGATTCACTGCAGTGCATCCCCAGTGGTGCCAGTGCACTCTCTGGACTCACTGCACTGCATCCCCAGTGGTGCCAGTGCACTCTGTGGACTCACTGCACTGCATCCCCAGTGGTGACAGTGCACTCTCTGGACTCACTGCACTGCATCCCCCGTGGTGACAGTGCACTCTCTGGACTCACTGCAGTGCATCCCCAGTGGTGCCAGTGCACTCTCTGGACTCACTGCACTGCATCCCCAGTGGTGCCAGTGCACTCTCTGGAGTAACTGCAGTGCATCCCCACTGGTGCCAAAGCACTCTCTGGACTCCCGGCACCGCATCCCCAGTGGTGCCAGTGCACTCTCTGGACTCACTGCACTGCATCCCCAGTGGTGCCAGTGCACTCTCTGGAGTCACAGCACTGCATCCCCAGTGGTGCCAGTGCACTCTCTGGACTCACTGCAGTGCATCCCCAGTGGTGCCAGTGCACTCTCTGGACTCACTGCACTGCATCCCCAGTGGTGCCAGTGCACTCTCTGGACTCACTGAACTGCATCCCCAGTGGTGCCAGTGCACTCTCTGGACTCACTGCACTGCATCCCCAGTGCTGCCAGTGCACTCTCTGGACTCACTGCACTGCATCCCTAGTGGTGCCACTGCACTCTCTGGACTCACTGCACTGCTTCCCCAGTGGTGCCAGTGCACTCTCTGGACTCACTGCACTGCATCCCCAGTGGTGCCAGTGCACTCACTGGACTCACTGTACTGCATCCCCACTGGTGCCAGTGCACTCTCTGGACTCACTGCACTGCATCCCCAGTGGTGCCAGTGCACTCTCTGGACTCACTGCACTGCATCCCCAGTGGTTCCAGCGCACTCTCTGGACTCACTGCACTGCATCCCCAGTGGTGCTAGTGCACTCTGTGGACTCACTGCAGTGCATCCCCAGTGGTGCCAGTGCACTCTCTGGACTCATTGTACTGCACCCCCAGTGGTGCCAGTGCACTCACTGGACTGACTGGACTGCATCCCCAGTGGTGCCAGTGCACTCTCTGGACTCACTGCACTGCATCCCCACTGGTGCCAGTGTACTCTCTGGACTCACTGCACTGCATCCCCAGTGGTGCCAGTGCACTCACTGGACTCACTGGACACATCCCCAGTGGTGCCAGTGCACTCTCTGGACTCACTGCAGTGCATCCCCAGTGGTGCCAGTGCACTCTCTGGACTCACTGCACTGCATCCCCACTGGTGCCAGTGTACTGTCTGGACTCACTGCAGTGCATCCCCAGTGGTGCCAGTGCACTCTCTGGACTCACTGCACTGCATCCCCAGTGGTGTCAGTGCACTCTCTGGACTCACTGAAGTGCATCCCCAGTTGTGCCAGTGCACTCTCTGGACTCAATGCACTGCATCCACAGTGGTGCCAGTGCACTCTCTGGACTCACTGCACTGCATCCCCAGTGGTGCCAGTGCACTCTCTGGACTCACTGCACTGCATCCCCAGTGGTGCCAGTGCACTCTCTGGACTCACTGCAGTGCATTCCCAGTGGTGCCAGTGCACTCTTTGGACTCACTGCACTGCAGCCCCATTGGTGCCAGTGCACTCTCTGGACTCATGCACTGCATCACAGGTGGTGCCAGTGCAATCTCTGGACTCACTGCACTGCATCCCCAGTGGTGCCAGTGCACTCTCTGGACTCACTGCAGTGCATCCCCAGTGGTGCCAGTGCACTCTCAGGACTCACTGCAACGCATCCCCAGTGGTGCCAGTGCACTCTCTGGACTCACTGCACTGCATCCCCAGTAGTGACAGTGCACTCTCTGGACTCACTGCAGTGCATCCCCAGTAGTGCCAGTGCACTCTCTGGACTCACTGCACTGCATCCCCAGTAGTGCCAGTGCACTCTCTGGACTCACTGCACTGCATCCCCAGTGGTGCCAGTGCACTCACTGGATTCACTGCACTGCATCCCCAGTGGTGCCTGTGAAGTCTCTGTACTCACTGAAGTGCATCCCCAGTGGTGCCAGTGCACTCTGTGGACTCACTGTACTGCATCCCCAGTGGTGACAGTGCAATCTCTGGACTCACTGCACTGCATCCCCAGTGGTGCCAGTGCACTCTCTGGACTCACTGCAGTGCATCCCCAGTGGTGCTAGTGCACTCTCTGGACTCACTGCACTGCATCCCCAGTGGTGCCAGTGCAGTCTCTGGAGTAACTGCAGTGCATCCCCACTGGTGCCAAAGCACTCTCTGGACTCACTGCAGTGCATCCCCAGTGGTGCCACTGCACTCTCTGGACTCACTGCAGTGCATCCCCAGTGGTGCCAGTGCACTCTCTGGACTCATTGAAGTGCATTCTCAGTGGTGCCAGTGCACTCTCTGGACTCACTGCAGTGCATCCCCAGTGGTGCCAGTACACTCACTGGACTCACTGCACTGCATCCCCAGTGGTGCCAGTGCACTCTCTGGACTCACTAAACTGCATCACCAGTGGTGCCACTGCACTCTCTGGACTCACTGCACTGCTTCCCCAGTGGTGCCAGTGCACTCACTGGACTCACTGCAGTGCATCCCCACTGGTGCCAGTGCACTCTCTGGGCTCACTGCAGTGCATCCCCAGTGGTGCCAGTGCACTCTCTGGACTCACTGCACTGCATCCCCAGTGGTGCCAGTGCTCTCTCTGGAGTCACAGCACTGCATCCCCAGTGGTGTCAGTGCAATCTCTGGACTCACTGCACTGCATCCCCAGTGGTGCCAGTGCACTCTCTGGACTCACCGCACTGCATCCCCGGTGGTGCCAGTGCAGTCTCTGGAGTAACTGCACTGCATCCCCACTGGTGCCAAAGCACTCTCTGGACTCACTGCACTGCATCCCCAGTGGTGCCAGTGCACTCTCTGGACTCACTGCACTGCATGCCCAGTGGTGCCAGTGCACTCTCTGGACTCACTGTACTGCATACCCACTGGTGCCAGTGCACTCTGTGGACTCACTGTACTGCATCCCCAGTGGTGACAGTGCACTCTCTGGACTCACTGCAGTGCATCCCCAGTGGTGCCAGTGCACTCTCTGGACTCACTGCAGTGCATCCCCAGTGGTGCCAGTGCACTCTCTGGACTCACTGCACTGAAGCCCCAGTGGTGCCAGTGCACTCTCTGGACTCACTGCACTGCATCCCCAGTGGTGCCAGTGCACTCTCTGGACTCACTCCACTGCATCCCCAGTGGTGCCAGTGCACTCTCTGGACTCACTGCAGGGCATCCCCAGTGGTGCCAGTGCACTGTCTGGACTCACTGCAGTGCATCCCCAGTGGTGCCAGTGCACTCTCTGGACTCACTGTACTGCACCCCCAGTGGTGCCAGTGCACTCACTGGACTGACTGCACTGCATCCCCAGTGGTGACAGTGCACTCTCTGGACTCACTGCACTGCATCCCCACTGGTGCCAGTGTACTCTCTGGACTCAATGCACTGCATCCCCAGTGGTGCCAGTGCACTCACTGGACTCACTGGACACATCCCCAGTGGTGCCAGAGCACTCTCTGGACTCACTGCAGTGCATCCCCAGTGGTGCCAGTGCACTCTCTGGACTCACTGCACTGCATCCCCACTGGTGCCAGTGTACTCTCTGGACTCACTGCAGTGCATCCCCAGTGGTGCCAGTGCACTCTCTGGACTCACTGCAGTTCATCCCCAGTGGTGCCAGTGAAGTCTCTGGACTCACTGCACTGCATCCCCAGTGGTGCCAGTGCAATCTCTGGACTCACTGCAGTGCATCACCAGTGGTGCCAGTGCACTCTCTGGACTCACAGCACTGCATCCCCAGTGGTGCCAGTGCACTCTCTGGACTCACTGCAGTGCATCCCCAGTGGTGCAAGTGCACTCTCTCGAGTCACTGCACTACATCCCCAGTGGTGCCAGTGCACTCACTGGACTCACTGTACTGCATCATCTGTGGTGCCAGTGCACTCTCTGGACTCACTGCAATGCATCCCCAGTGGTGCCAGTGCACTCTCTGGACTCACTGCACTGCATCCCCAGTGGTGCCAGTGCACTCTGTGGACTCACTGCACTGCATCCCCAGTGGTGACAGTGCACTCTCTGGACTCACTGCAGTGCATCCCCCGTGGTGACAGTGCACTCTCTGGACTCACTGCAGTGCATCCCCAGTGGTGCCAGTGCACTCTCTGGACTCACTGCACTGCATCCCCAGTGGTGCCAGTGCAGTCTCTGGAGTAACTGCAGTGCATCCCCACTGGTGCCAAAGCACTCTCTGGACTCCCGGAACCGCATCCCCAGTGGTGCCAGTGCACTCTCTGGACTCACTGCACTGCATCCCCAGTGGTGCCAGTGCACTCTCTGGAGTCACAGCACTGCATCCCCAGTGGTGCCACTGCACTCTCTGGACTCACTGCAGTGCATCCCCAGTGGTGCCAGTGCACTCTCTGGACGCACTGAAGTGCATTCTCAGTGGTGCCAGTGCACTCTCTGGACTCACTGCAGTGCATCCCCAGTGGTGCCAGTACACTCTCTGGACTCACTGCACTGCATCCCCAGTGGTGCCAGTGCACTCTCTGGACTCACTAAACTGCATCACCAGTGGTGCCTCTGCACTCTCTGGACTCACTGCACTGCTTCCCCAGTGGTGCCAGTGCACTCACTGGACTCACTGCAGTGCATCCCCACTGGTGCCAGTGCACTCTCTGGGCTCACTGCAGTGCATCCCCTGTGGTGCCAGTGCACTCTCTGGACTCACTGCACTGCATCCCCAGTGGTGCCTGTGCGCTCTCTGGAGTCACAGCACTGCATCCCCAGTGGTGCCAGTGCAATCTCTGGACTCACTGCACTGCATCCCCAGTGGTGCCAGTGCACTCTCTGGACTCACTGCAGTGCATCCCCAGTGGAGCCAGTGCACTCTCTGGACTCACTGCAGTGCATCCGCAGTGGTGCCATTGCACTCTCTGGACTCACTGCACTGCAACTCCAGTGGTGCCAGTGCACTCTCTGGACTCACTGCACTGCATCCCCAGTGCTGCCAGTGCACTCTCTTGAGTCACTGCACTGCATCCCCTGTGGTGCAAGTGCACTCTCTGGACTCACAGCAGTGCATCACCAGTGGTGCCAGTGCACTCTCTGGACTCACTGCACTGCATCCCCAGTGGTGCCAGTGCACTCTCTGGACTCACTGCACTGCATCCCCAGTGGTGCTAGTGCACTGTGTGGACTCACTGTACTGCATCCCCAGTGGTGCCAGTGCAATCTCTGGACTCACTGCAGTGCATCCCCAGTGGTGCCAGTGCACTCTCAGGACTCACTGCACTGCATCCCCAGTGGTGCCAGTGCACTCTCTGGACTCACTGCAGTGCATCCCCAGTAGTGACAGTGCACTCTCTGGACTCACTGCAGTGCATCCCCAGTGGTGCCAGTGCATTCTCTGGACTCACTGCACTGCATCCCCAGTAGTGCCAGTGCACTCTCTGGACTCACTGCACTGCATCCCCAGTGGTGCCAGTGCACTCACTGGATTCACTGCATTGCATCCCCAGTGGTGCCAGTGCACTCTCTGGACTCACTGCACTGCATCCCCAGTGGTGCCAGTGCACTCTGTGGACTCACTGTACTGCATCCCCAGTGGTGACAGTGCACTCTCTGGACTCACTGCAGTGCATCCCCTGTGGTGCCAGTGCACTCTCTGGACTCACTGCAGTGCATCCCCAGTGGTGCCAGTGCACTCTCTGGACTCACTGCAGTGCATCCCGAGTGGTGCCAGTGCAGTCTCTGGAGTAACTGCAGTGCATCCCCACTGGTGCCAAAGCACTCTCTGGACTCACTGCAGTGCATCCCCAGTGGTGCCACTGCACTCTCTGGACTCACTGCACTGCATCCCCAGTGGTGCCAGTGCACTCTCTGGACTCATTGAAGTGCATTCTCAGTGGTGCCAGTGCACTCTCTGGACTCACTGCAGTGCATCCCCAGTGGTGCCAGTACACTCACTGGACTCACTGCACTGCATCCCCAGTGGTTCCAGTGCACTCTCTGGACTCACTAAACTGCATCCCCAGTGGTGCCACTGCACTCTCTGGACTCACTGCACTGCTTCCCCAGTGGTGCCAGTGCACTCACTGGACTCACTGCAGTGCATCCCCACTGGTGCCAGTGCGCTCTCTGGAGTCACAGCACTGCATCCCCAGTGGTGCCAGTGCACTCTCTGGACTCACTGCACTGCATCCCCAGTGGTGCCAGTGCGCTCTCTGGAGTCACAGCACTGCATCCCCAGTGGTGCCAGTGCAATCTCTGGACTCACTGCACTGCATCCCCAGTGGTGCCAGTGCACTCTCTGGACTCACTGCAGTGCATCCCCAGTGGTGCCAGTGCACTCTCTGGACTCACTGAAGTGCATTCTCAGTGGTGCCAGTGCACTCTCTGGACTCACTGCAGTGCATTCCCAGTGGTGCCAGTACACTCACTGGACTCACTGCACTGCATCCCCAGTGGTGCCAGTGCACTCTCTGGACTCACTAAACTGCATCACCAGTGGTGCCACTGCACTCTCTGGACTCACTGCACTGCTTCCCCAGTGGTGCCAGTGCACTCACTGGACTGACTGCAGTGCATCCCCACTGGTGCCAGTGCACTCTCTGGGCTCACTGCAGTGCATCCCCAGTGGTGCCAGTGCACTCTCTGGACTCACTGCACTGCATCCCCAGTGGTGCCTGTGCGCTCTCTGGAGTCACAGCACTGCATTCTCAGTGGTGCCAGTGCACTCTCTGGACTCACTGCACGGCATCCCCAGTGGTGCCAGTGCACTCTCTGGACTCACTGAACTGCATCCCCAGTGGTGCCAGTGCACTCTCTGGACTCACTGCACTGCATCCCCAGTGCTGCCAGTGCACTCTCTGGACTCACTGCACTGCATCCCCAGTGGTGCCACTGCACTCTCTGGACTCACTGCACTGCTTCCCCAGTGGTGCCAGTGCACTCTCTGGACTCACTGCACTGCATCCCCAGTGGTGCCAGTGCACTCACTGGACTCACTGCACTGCATCCCCAGTGGTGCCAGTGCACTCTCTGGAGTCACTGCACTGCATCCCCAGTGGTGCCAGTGCACTCTCTGGACTCACTGCACTGCATCCCCAGTGGTTCCAGCGCACTCTCTGGACTCACTGCACTGCATCCCCAGTAGAGCTAGTGCACTCTGTGGACTCACTGAAGTGCATTCTCAGTGGTGCCAGTGCACTCTCTGGACTGACTTCAGTGCATCCCCAGTGGTGCTAGTACACTCTCTGGACTCACTGCAGTGCATCCCCAGTGGTGCCAGTGCACTCTCTGGACTCACTGCACTCCATCCCCAGTGGAGCCAGTGCACTCTCTGGACTCACTGCAGTGCATCCCCAGTGGTGCCAGTGCACTCTCTGGACTCACTGCACTGCATCCCCAGTGGTGCTAGTGCACTGTGTGGACTCACTGTACTGCATCCCCAGTGGTGCCAGTGCAATCTCTGGACTCACTGCATTGCATCCCCAGTGGTGCCAGTGCACTCTCTGGACTCACTGAAGTGCATTCTCAGTGGTGCCAGTGCACTCTCTGGACTCACTGCACTGCATCCCCAGTAGTGACAGTGCACTCTCTGGACTCACTGCAGTGCATCCCCAGTGGTGCCACTGCACTCTCTGGACTCACTGCACTGCTTCCCCATTGGTGCCAGTGCACTCTTTCGAGTCACTGCAGTGCATCCCCAGTGGTGCCAGTGCACTCTCTGGACTCACTGCAGTGCATCCCCAAAGGTGCCAGTGCACTCTCTGGACTCACTGCAGTGCATCCCCAGTGGTGCCAGTCCGCTCTCTGGAGTCACAGCACTGCATCCCCAGTGGTGCCAGTGCAATCTCTGGACTCACTGCACTGCATCCCCAGTGGTGCCAGTGCACTCTCTGGACTCACTGAAGTGCATTCTCAGTGGTGCCAGTGCACTCTCTGGACTCACTGCACTTCATCCCCAGTAGTGACAGTGCACTCTCTGGACTCACTGCAGTGCATCCCCAGTGGGGCCAGTGCACTCTCTGGACTCACTGCACTGCATCCCCAGTGGTGCCAGTGCACTCTCTGGACTCACTGCACTGCATCGCCAGTGCACTCTCTGGACTCACTGCAGTGCATCCCCGGTGGAGCCAGTGCACTCTCAGGACTCACTGCAGTGCATCCCCAGTGGTGCCACTGCACTCTCTGGACTCACTGCACTGCATCCCCAGTGGTGCCACTGCACTCTCTGGACTCACTGCACTGCTTCCCCAGTGGTGCCAGTGCACTCTCTGGACTCACTGCACTGAATCCCCAGTGGTGCCAGTGCACTCACTGGACTCACTGCAGTGCATCCCCAGTGGTGCCAGTGCACTCTCTGGACTCACTGCAATGCATCCCTAGTGGTGCCAATGCACTCACTGGACTCACTGCAGAGCATCCCCAGTGGTGCCAGTGCACTCTCTGGAGTCACTGCACTGCATCCCCAGTGGTGCCAGTGCACTCTCTGGACTCACTGCACTGCATCCCCAGTGGTTCCAGCGCACTCTCTGGACTCACTGCACTGCATCCCCAGTAGAGCTAGTGCACTCTGTGGACTCACTGCAGTGCATCCCCAGTGGTGCCAGTGCACTCTCTGGACTCACTGAAGTGCATTCTCAGTGGTGCCAGTGCACTCTCTGGACTGACTTCAGTGCATCCCCAGTGGTGCTAGTACACTCTCTGGACTCACTGTAGTGCATCCCCAGTGGTGCCAGTGCACTCTCTGGACTCACTGCACTCCATCCCCAGTGGAGCCAGTGCACTCTCTGGACTCACTGCAGTGCATCCCCAGTGGTGCCAGTGAGCTCTCTGGACTCACTGCACTGCATCCCCAGTGGTGCTAATGCACTGTGTGGACTCACTGTACTGCATCCCCAGTGGTGCCAGTGCAATCTCTGGACTCACTGCAGTGCATCCCCACTGGTGCCAGTGCGCTCTCTGGAGTCACAGCACTGCATCCCCAGTGGTGCCAGTGCACTCTCTGGACTCACTGCACTGCATCCCCAGTGGTGCCAGTGCGCTCTCTGGAGTCACAGCACTGCATCCCCAGTGGTGCCAGTGCAATCTCTGGACTCACTGCACTGCATCCCCAGTGGTGCCAGTGCACTCTCTGGACTCACTGCAGTGCATCCCCAGTGGTGCCAGTGCACTCTCTGGACTCACTGAAGTGCATCCCCAGTGGTGCCAGTGCACTCTCTGGACTCACTGCACTGCATGCCCAGTGGTGCCAGTGCACTCTCTGGACTCACTGTACTGCATACCCACTGGTGCCAGTGCACTCTGTGGACTCACTGTACTGCATCCCCAGTGGTGACAGTGCACTCTCTGGACTCACTGCAGTGCATCCCCAGTGGTGCCAGTGCACTCTCTGGACTCACTGCAGTGCATCCCCAGTGGTGCCAGTGCACTCTCTGGACTCACTGCACTGAAGCCCCAGTGGTGCCAGTGCACTCTCTGGACTCACTGCACTGCATCCCCAGTGGTGCCAGTGCACTCTCTGGACTCACTCCACTGCATCCCCAGTGGTGCCAGTGCACTCTCTGGACTCACTGCAGGGCATCCCCAGTGGTGCCAGTGCACTGTCTGGACTCACTGCAGTGCAACCCCAGTGGTGCCAGTGCACTCTCTGGACTCACTGTACTGCACCCCCAGTGGTGCCAGTGCACTCACTGGACTGACTGCACTGCATCCCCAGTGGTGACAGTGCACTCTCTGGACTCACTGCACTGCATCCCCACTGGTGCCAGTGTACTCTCTGGACTCAATGCACTGCATCCCCAGTGGTGCCAGTGCACTCACTGGACTCACTGGACACATCCCCAGTGGTGCCAGAGCACTCTCTGGACTCACTGCAGTGCATCCCCAGTGGTGCCAGTGCACTCTCTGGACTCACTGCACTGCATCCCCACTGGTGCCAGTGTACTCTCTGGACTCACTGCAGTGCATCCCCAGTGGTGCCAGTGCACTCTCTGGACTCACTGCAGTTCATCCCCAGTGGTGCCAGTGAAGTCTCTGGACTCACTGCACTGCATCCCCAGTGGTGCCAGTGCACTCTCTGGACTCACTGCAGTGCATCCCCAGTGGTGCAAGTGCACTCTCTCGAGTCACTGCACTACATCCCCAGTGGTGCCAGTGCACTCACTGGACTCACTGTACTGCATCATCTGTGGTGCCAGTGCACTCTCTGGACTCACTGCAATGCATCCCCAGTGGTGCCAGTGCACTCTCTGGACTCACTGCACTGCATCCCCAGTGGTGCCAGTGCACTCTGTGGACTCACTGCACTGCATCCCCAGTGGTGACAGTGCACTCTCTGGACTCACTGCAGTGCATCCCCCGTGGTGACAGTGCACTCTCTGGACTCACTGCAGTGCATCCCCAGTGGTGCCAGTGCACTCTCTGGACTCACTGCACTGCATCCCCAGTGGTGCCAGTGCAGTCTCTGGAGTAACTGCAGTGCATCCCCACTGGTGCCAAAGCACTCTCTGGACTCCCGGCACCGCATCCCCAGTGGTGCCAGTGCACTCTCTGGACTCACTGCACTGCATCCCCAGTGGTGCCAGTGCACTCTCTGGAGTCACAGCACTGCATCCCCAGTGGTGCCACTGCACTCTCTGGACTCACTGCAGTGCATCCCCAGTGGTGCCAGTGCACTCTCTGGACGCACTGAAGTGCATTCTCAGTGGTGCCAGTGCACTCTCTGGACTCACTGCAGTGCATCCCCAGTGGTGCCAGTACACTCTCTGGACTCACTGCACTGCATCCCCAGTGGTGCCAGTGCACTCTCTGGACTCACTAAACTGCATCACCAGTGGTGCCTCTGCACTCTCTGGACTCACTGCACTGCTTCCCCAGTGGTGCCAGTGCACTCACTGGACTCACTGCAGTGCATCCCCACTGGTGCCAGTGCACTCTCTGGGCTCACTGCAGTGCATCCCCTGTGGTGCCAGTGCACTCTCTGGACTCACTGCACTGCATCCCCAGTGGTGCCTGTGCGCTCTCTGGAGTCACAGCACTGCATCCCCAGTGGTGCCAGTGCAATCTCTGGACTCACTGCACTGCATCCCCAGTGGTGCCAGTGCACTCTCTGGACTCACTGCAGTGCATCCCCAGTGGAGCCAGTGCACTCTCTGGACTCACTGCAGTGCATCCGCAGTGGTGCCATTGCACTCTCTGGACTCACTGCACTGCAACTCCAGTGGTGCCAGTGCACTCTCTGGACTCACTGCACTGCATCCCCAGTGCTGCCAGTGCACTCTCTTGAGTCACTGCACTGCATCCCCTGTGGTGCAAGTGCACTCTCTGGAGTCACAGCAGTGCATCACCAGTGGTGCCAGTGCACTCTCTGGACTCACTGCACTTCATCCCCAGTGGTGCCAGTGCACTCTCTGGACTCACTGCACTGCATCCCCAGTGGTGCTAGTGCACTGTGTGGACTCACTGTACTGCATCCCCAGTGGTGCCAGTGCAATCTCTGGACTCACTGCAGTGCATCCCCAGTGGTGCCAGTGCACTCTCAGGACTCACTGCACTGCATCCCCAGTGGTGCCAGTGCACTCTCTGGACTCACTGCAGTGCATCCCCAGTAGTGACAGTGCACTCTCTGGACTCACTGCAGTGCATCCCCAGTGGTGCCAGTGCATTCTCTGGACTCACTGCACTGCATCCCCAGTAGTGCCAGTGCACTCTCTGGACTCACTGCACTGCATCCCCAGTGGTGCCAGTGCACTCACTGGATTCACTGCATTGCATCCCCAGTGGTGCCAGTGCACTCTCTGGACTCACTGCACTGCATCCCCAGTGGTGCCAGTGCACTCTGTGGACTCACTGTACTGCATCCCCAGTGGTGACAGTGCACTCTCTGGACTCACTGCAGTGCATCCCCTGTGGTGCCAGTGCACTCTCTGGACTCACTGCAGTGCATCCCCAGTGGTGCCAGTGCACTCTCTGGACTCACTGCAGTGCATCCCGAGTGGTGCCAGTGCAGTCTCTGGAGTAACTGCAGTGCATCCCCACTGGTGCCAAAGCACTCTCTGGACTCACTGCAGTGCATCCCCAGTGGTGCCACTGCACTCTCTGGACTCACTGCACTGCATCCCCAGTGGTGCCAGTGCACTCTCTGGACTCATTGAAGTGCATTCTCAGTGGTGCCAGTGCACTCTCTGGACTCACTGCAGTGCATCCCCAGTGGTGCCAGTACACTCACTGGACTCACTGCACTGCATCCCCAGTGGTGCCAGTGCACTCTCTGGACTCACTAAACTGCATCCCCAGTGGTGCCACTGCACTCTCTGGACTCACTGCACTGCTTCCCCAGTGGTGCCAGTGCACTCACTGGACTCACTGCAGTGCATCCCCACTGGTGCCAGTGCGCTCTCTGGAGTCACAGCACTGCATCCCCAGTGGTGCCAGTGCACTCTCTGGACTCACTGCACTGCATCCCCAGTGGTGCCAGTGCGCTCTCTGGAGTCACAGCACTGCATCCCCAGTGGTGCCAGTGCAATCTCTGGACTCACTGCACTGCATCCCCAGTGGTGCCAGTGCACTCTCTGGACTCACTGCAGTGCATCCCCAGTGGTGCCAGTGCACTCTCTGGACTCACTGAAGTGCATTCTCAGTGGTGCCAGTGCACTCTCTGGACTCACTGCAGTGCATTCCCAGTGGTGCCAGTACACTCACTGGACTCACTGCACTGCATCCCCAGTGGTGCCAGTGCACTCTCTGGACTCACTAAACTGCATCACCAGTGGTGCCACTGCACTCTCTGGACTCACTGCACTGCTTCCCCAGTGGTGCCAGTGCACTCACTGGACTGACTGCAGTGCATCCCCACTGGTGCCAGTGCACTCTCTGGGCTCACTGCAGTGCATCCCCAGTGGTGCCAGTGCACTCTCTGGACTCACTGCACTGCATCCCCAGTGGTGCCTGTGCGCTCTCTGGAGTCACAGCACTGCATTCTCAGTGGTGCCAGTGCACTCTCTGGACTCACTGCACTGCATCCCCAGTGGTGCCAGTGCACTCTCTGGACTCACTGAACTGCATCCCCAGTGGTGCCAGTGCACTCTCTGGACTCACTGCACTGCATCCCCAGTGCTGCCAGTGCACTCTCTGGACTCACTGCACTGCATCCCCAGTGGTGCCACTGCACTCTCTGGACTCACTGCACTGCTTCCCCAGTGGTGCCAGTGCACTCTCTGGACTCACTGCACTGCATCCCCAGTGGTGCCAGTGCACTCACTGGACTCACTGCACTGCATCCCCAGTGGTGCCAGTGCACTCTCTGGAGTCACTGCACTGCATCCCCAGTGGTGCCAGTGCACTCTCTGGACTCACTGCACTGCATCCCCAGTGGTTCCAGCGCACTCTCTGGACTCACTGCACTGCATCCCCAGTAGAGCTAGTGCACTCTGTGGACTCACTGAAGTGCATTCTCAGTGGTGCCAGTGCACTCTCTGGACTGACTTCAGTGCATCCCCAGTGGTGCTAGTACACTCTCTGGACTCACTGCAGTGCATCCCCAGTGGTGCCAGTGCACTCTCTGGACTCACTGCACTCCATCCCCAGTGGAGCCAGTGCACTCTCTGGACTCACTGCAGTGCATCCCCAGTGGTGCCAGTGCACTCTCTGGACTCACTGCACTGCATCCCCAGTGGTGCTAGTGCACTGTGTGGACTCACTGTACTGCATCCCCAGTGGTGCCAGTGCAATCTCTGGACTCACTGCATTGCATCCCCAGTGGTGCCAGTGCACTCTCTGGACTCACTGAAGTGCATTCTCAGTGGTGCCAGTGCACTCTCTGGACTCACTGCACTGCATCCCCAGTAGTGACAGTGCACTCTCTGGACTCACTGCAGTGCATCCCCAGTGGTGCCACTGCACTCTCTGGACTCACTGCACTGCTTCCCCATTGGTGCCAGTGCACTCTTTCGAGTCACTGCAGTGCATCCCCAGTGGTGCCAGTGCACTCTCTGGACTCACTGCAGTGCATCCCCAAAGGTGCCAGTGCACTCTCTGGAGTCACAGCACTGCATCCCCAGTGGTGCCAGTGCAATCTCTGGACTCACTGCACTGCATCCCCAGTGGTGCCAGTGCACTCTCTGGACTCACTGAAGTGCATTCTCAGTGGTGCCAGTGCACTCTCTGGACTCACTGCACTTCATCCCCAGTAGTGACAGTGCACTCTCTGGACTCACTGCAGTGCATCCCCAGTGGGGCCAGTGCACTCTCTGGACTCACTGCACTGCATCCCCAGTGGTGCCAGTGCACTCTCTGGACTCACTGCACTGCATCGCCAGTGCACTCTCTGGACTCACTGCAGTGCATCCCCGGTGGAGCCAGTGCACTCTCAGGACTCACTGCAGTGCATCCCCAGTGGTGCCACTGCACTCTCTGGACTCACTGCACTGCATCCCCAGTGGTGCCACTGCACTCTCTGGACTCACTGCACTGCTTCCCCAGTGGTGCCAGTGCACTCTCTGGACTCACTGCACTGAATCCCCAGTGGTGCCAGTGCACTCACTGGACTCACTGCAGTGCATCCCCAGTGGTGCCAGTGCACTCTCTGGACTCACTGCAATGCATCCCTAGTGGTGCCAGTGCACTCACTGGACTCACTGCAGAGCATCCCCAGTGGTGCCAGTGCACTCTCTGGAGTCACTGCACTGCATCCCCAGTGGTGCCAGTGCACTCTCTGGACTCACTGCACTGCATCCCCAGTGGTTCCAGCGCACTCTCTGGACTCACTGCACTGCATCCCCAGTAGAGCTAGTGCACTCTGTGGACTCACTGCAGTGCATCCCCAGTGGTGCCAGTGCACTCTCTGGACTCACTGAAGTGCATTCTCAGTGGTGCCAGTGCACTCTCTGGACTGACTTCAGTGCATCCCCAGTGGTGCTAGTACACTCTCTGGACTCACTGTAGTGCATCCCCAGTGGTGCCAGTGCACTCTCTGGACTCACTGCACTCCATCCCCAGTGGAGCCAGTGCACTCTCTGGACTCACTGCAGTGCATCCCCAGTGGTGCCAGTGAGCTCTCTGGACTCACTGCACTGCATCCCCAGTGGTGCTAATGCACTGTGTGGACTCACTGTACTGCATCCCCAGTGGTGCCAGTGCAATCTCTGGACTCACTGCAGTGCATCCCCACTGGTGCCAGTGCGCTCTCTGGAGTCACAGCACTGCATCCCCAGTGGTGCCAGTGCACTCTCTGGACTCACTGCACTGCATCCCCAGTGGTGCCAGTGCGCTCTCTGGAGTCACAGCACTGCATCCCCAGTGGTGCCAGTGCAATCTCTGGACTCACTGCACTGCATCCCCAGTGGTGCCAGTGCACTCTCTGGACTCACTGCAGTGCATCCCCAGTGGTGCCAGTGCACTCTCTGGACTCACTGAAGTGCATCCCCAGTGGTGCCAGTGCACTCTCTGGACTCACTGCAGTGCATTCCCAGTGGTGCCAGTACACTCACTGGACTCACTGCACTGCATCCCCAGTGGTGCCAGTGCACTCTCTGGACTCACTAAACTGCATCACCAGTGGTGCCACTGCACTCTCTGGACTCACTGCACTGCTTCCCCAGTGGTGCCAGTGCACTCACTGGACTGACTGCAGTGCATCCCCACTGGTGCCAGTGCACTCTCTGGGCTCACTGCAGTGCATCCCCAGTGGTGCCAGTGCACTCTCTGGACTCACTGCACTGCATCCCCAGTGGTGCCTGTGCGCTCTCTGGAGTCACAGCACTGCATTCTCAGTGGTGCCAGTGCACTCTCTGGACTCACTGCACTGCATCCCCAGTGGTGCAAGTGCACTCTCTGGACTCACTGAACTGCATCCCCAGTGGTGCCAGTGCACTCTCTGGACTCACTGCACTGCATCCCCAGTGCTGCCAGTGCACTCTCTGGACTCACTGCACTGCATCCCCAGTGGTGCCACTGCACTCTCTGGACTCACTGCACTGCTTCCCCAGTGGTGCCAGTGCACTCTCTGGACTCACTGCACTGCATCCCCAGTGGTGCCAGTGCACTCACTGGACTCACTGCACTGCATCCCCAGTGGTGCCAGTGCACTCTCTGGAGTCACTGCACTGCATCCCCAGTGGTGCCAGTGCACTCTCTGGACTCACTGCACTGCATCCCCAGTGGTTCCAGCGCACTCTCTGGACTCACTGCACTGCATCCCCAGTAGAGCTAGTGCACTCTGTGGACTCACTGAAGTGCATTCTCAGTGGTGCCAGTGCACTCTCTGGACTGACTTCAGTGCATCCCCAGTGGTGCTAGTACACTCTCTGGACTCACTGCAGTGCATCCCCAGTTGTGCCAGTGCACTCTCTGGACTCACTGCACTCCATCCCCAGTGGAGCCAGTGCACTCTCTGGACTCACTGCAGTGCATCCCCAGTGGTGCCAGTGCACTCTCTGGACTCACTGCACTGCATCCCCAGTGGTGCTAGTGCACTGTGTGGACTCACTGTACTGCATCCCCAGTGGTGCCAGTGCAATCTCTGGACTCACTGCATTGCATCCCCAGTGGTGCCAGTGCACTCTCTGGACTCACTGAAGTGCATTCTCAGTGGTGCCAGTGCACTCTCTGGACTCACTGCACTGCATCCCCAGTAGTGACAGTGCACTCTCTGGACTCACTGCAGTGCATCCCCAGTGGTGCCACTGCACTCTCTGGACTCACTGCACTGCTTCCCCTTGGTGCCAGTGCACTCTTTCGAGTCACTGCAGTGCATCCCCAGTGGTGCCAGTGCACTCTCTGGACTCACTGCAGTGCATCCCCAAAGGTGCCAGTGCACTCTCTGGACTCACTGCAGTGCATCCCCAGTGGTGCCAGTCCGCTCTCTGGAGTCACAGCACTGCATCCCCAGTGGTGCCAGTGCAATCTCTGGACTCACTGCACTGCATCCCCAGTGGTGCCAGTGCACTCTCTGGACTCACTGAAGTGCATTCTCAGTGGTGCCAGTGCACTCTCTGGACTCACTGCACTTCATCCCCAGTAGTGACAGTGCACTCTCTGGACTCACTGCAGTGCATCCCCAGTGGGGCCAGTGCACTCTCTGGACTCACTGCACTGCATCCCCAGTGGTGCCAGTGCACTCTCTGGACTCACTGCACTGCATCGCCAGTGCACTCTCTGGACTCACTGCAGTGCATCCCCGGTGGAGCCAGTGCACTCTCAGGACTCACTGCAGTGCATCCCCAGTGGTGCCACTGCACTCTCTGGACTCACTGCACTGCATCCCCAGTGGTGCCACTGCACTCTCTGGAGTCACTGCACTGCTTCCCCAGTGGTGCCAGTGCACTCTCTGGACTCACTGCACTGAATCCCCAGTGGTGCCAGTGCACTCACTGGACTCACTGCAGTGCATCCCCAGTGGTGCCAGTGCACTCTCTGGACTCACTGCAATGCATCCCTAGTGGTGCCAGTGCACTCACTGGACTCACTGCAGAGCATCCCCAGTGGTGCCAGTGCACTCTCTGGAGTCACTGCACTGCATCCCCAGTGGTGCCAGTGCACTCTCTGGACTCACTGCACTGCATCCCCAGTGGTTCCAGCGCACTCTCTGGACTCACTGCACTGCATCCCCAGTAGAGCTAGTGCACTCTGTGGACTCACTGCAGTGCATCCCCAGTGGTGCCAGTGCACTCTCTGGACTCACTGAAGTGCATTCTCAGTGGTGCCAGTGCACTCTCTGGACTGACTTCTGTGCATCCCCAGTGGTGCTAGTACACTCTCTGGACTCACTGTAGTGCATCCCCAGTGGTGCCAGTGCACTCTCTGGACTCACTGCACTCCATCCCCAGTGGAGCCAGTGCACTCTCTGGACTCACTGCAGTGCATCCCCAGTGGTGCCAGTGAGCTCTCTGGACTCACTGCACTGCATCCCCAGTGGTGCTAGTGCACTGTGTGGACTCACTGTACTGCATCCCCAGTGGTGCCAGTGCAATCTCTGGACTCACTGCAGTGCATCCCCAGTGGTGCCAGTGCACTCTCTGGACTCACTGAAGTGCATTCTCAGTGGTGCCAGTGCACTCTCTGGACTCACTGCACTGCATCCCCAGTAGTGACAGTGCACTCTCTGGACTCACTGCAGTGCATCCCCAGTGGTGCCAGTGCAATCTCTGGACTCACTGCACTGCTTCCCCAGTGGTGCCAGTGCAATCTCTGGACTCACTGCACTGCATCCCCAGTGGTGCCAGTGCACTCTCTGGACTCACTGAAGTGCATTCTCAGTGGTGCCAGTGCACTCTCTGGACTCACTGCACTTCATCCCCAGTAGTGACAGTGCACTCTCTGGACTCACTGCAGTGCATCCCCAGTGGGGCCAGTGCACTCTCTGGACTCACTGCACTGCATCCCCAGTGGTGCCAGTGCACTCTCTGGACTCACTGCACTGCATCGCCAGTGCACTCTCTGGACTCACTGCAGTGCATCCCCGGTGGAGCCAGTGCACTCTCAGGACTCACTGCAGTGCATCCCCAGTGGTGCCACTGCACTCTCTGGACTCACTGCACTGCATCCCCAGTGGTGCCACTGCACTCTCTGGACTCACTGCACTGCTTCCCCAGTGGTGCCAGTGCACTCTCTGGACTCACTGCACTGAATCCCCAGTGGTGCCAGTGCACTCACTGGACTCACTGCAGTGCATCCCCAGTGGTGCCAGTGCACTCTCTGGACTCACTGCAATGCATCCCTAGTGGTGCCAGTGCACTCACTGGACTCACTGCAGAGCATCCCCAGTGGTGCCAGTGCACTCTCTGGAGTCACTGCACTGCATCCCCAGTGGTGCCAGTGCACTCTCTGGACTCACTGCACTGCATCCCCAGTGGTTCCAGCGCACTCTCTGGACTCACTGCACTGCATCCCCAGTAGAGCTAGTGCACTCTGTGGACTCACTGCAGTGCATCCCCAGTGGTGCCAGTGCACTCTCTGGACTCACTGTAGTGCATTCTCAGTGGTGCCAGTGCACTCTCTGGACTGACTTCAGTGCATCCCCAGTGGTGCTAGTACACTCTCTGGACTCACTGTAGTGCATCCCCAGTGGTGCCAGTGCACTCTCTGGACTCACTGCACTCCATCCCCAGTGGAGCCAGTGCACTCTCTGGACTCACTGCAGTGCATCCCCAGTGGTGCCAGTGAGCTCTCTGGACTCACTGCACTGCATCCCCAGTGGTGCTAATGCACTGTGTGGACTCACTGTACTGCATCCCCAGTGGTGCCAGTGCAATCTCTGGACTCACTGCAGTGCATCCCCACTGGTGCCAGTGCGCTCTCTGGAGTCACAGCACTGCATCCCCAGTGGTGCCAGTGCACTCTCTGGACTCACTGCACTGCATCCCCAGTGGTGCCAGTGCGCTCTCTGGAGTCACAGCACTGCATCCCCAGTGGTGCCAGTGCAATCTCTGGACTCACTGCACTGCATCCCCAGTGGTGCCAGTGCACTCTCTGGACTCACTGCAGTGCATCCCCAGTGGTGCCAGTGCACTCTCTGGACTCACTGAAGTGCATCCCCAGTGGTGCCAGTGCACTCTCTGGACTCACTGCAGTGCATTCCCAGTGGTGCCAGTACACTCACTGGACTCACTGCACTGCATCCCCAGTGGTGCCAGTGCACTCTCTGGACTCACTAAACTGCATCACCAGTGGTGCCACTGCACTCTCTGGACTCACTGCACTGCTTCCCCAGTGGTGCCAGTGCACTCACTGGACTGACTGCAGTGCATCCCCACTGGTGCCAGTGCACTCTCTGGGCTCACTGCAGTGCATCCCCAGTGGTGCCAGTGCACTCTCTGGACTCACTGCACTGCATCCCCAGTGGTGCCTGTGCGCTCTCTGGAGTCACAGCACTGCATTCTCAGTGGTGCCAGTGCACTCTCTGGACTCACTGCACTGCATCCCCAGTGGTGCAAGTGCACTCTCTGGACTCACTGAACTGCATCCCCAGTGGTGCCAGTGCACTCTCTGGACTCACTGCAGTGCATCCCCAGTGCTGCCAGTGCACTCTCTGGACTCACTGCACTGCATCCCCAGTGGTGCCACTGCACTCTCTGGACTCACTGCACTGCTTCCCCAGTGGTGCCAGTGCACTCTCTGGACTCACTGCACTGCATCCCCAGTGGTGCCAGTGCACTCACTGGACTCACTGCACTGCATCCCCAGTGGTGCCAGTGCACTCTCTGGAGTCACTGCACTGCATCCCCAGTGGTGCCAGTGCACTCTCTGGACTCACTGCACTGCATCCCCAGTGGTTCCAGCGCACTCTCTGGACTCACTGCACTGCATCCCCAGTAGAGCTAGTGCACTCTGTGGACTCACTGAAGTGCATTCTCAGTGGTGCCAGTGCACTCTCTGGACTGACTTCAGTGCATCCCCAGTGGTGCTAGTACACTCTCTGGACTCACTGCACTGCATCCCCAGTGGTGCCAGTGCACTCTCTGGACTCACTGCACTCCATCCCCAGTGGAGCCAGTGCACTCTCTGGACTCACTGCACTGCATCCCCAGTGGTGCCAGTGCACTCTCTGGACTCACTGCACTGCATCCCCAGTGGTGCTAGTGCACTGTGTGGACTCACTGTACTGCATCCCCAGTGGTGCCAGTGCAATCTCTGGACTCACTGCATTGCATCCCCAGTGGTGCCAGTGCACTCTCTGGACTCACTGAAGTGCATTCTCAGTGGTGCCAGTGCACTCTCTGGACTCACTGCACTGCATCCCCAGTAGTGACAGTGCACTCTCTGGACTCACTGCAGTGCATCCCCAGTGGTGCCACTGCACTCTCTGGACTCACTGCACTGCTTCCCCTTGGTGCCAGTGCACTCTTTCGAGTCACTGCAGTGCATCCCCAGTGGTGCCAGTGCACTCTCTGGACTCACTGCAGTGCATCCCCAAAGGTGCCAGTGCACTCTCTGGACTCACTGCAGTGCATCCCCAGTGGTGCCAGTCCGCTCTCTGGAGTCACAGCACTGCATCCCCAGTGGTGCCAGTGCAATCTCTGGACTCACTGCACTGCATCCCCAGTGGTGCCAGTGCACTCTCTGGACTCACTGAAGTGCATTCTCAGTGGTGCCAGTGCACTCTCTGGACTCACTGCACTTCATCCCCAGTAGTGACAGTGCACTCTCTGGACTCACTGCAGTGCATCCCCAGTGGGGCCAGTGCACTCTCTGGACTCACTGCACTGCATCCCCAGTGGTGCCAGTGCACTCTCTGGACTCACTGCACTGCATCGCCAGTGCACTCTCTGGACTCACTGCAGTGCATCCCCGGTGGAGCCAGTGCACTCTCAGGACTCACTGCAGTGCATCCCCAGTGGTGCCACTGCACTCTCTGGACTCACTGCACTGCATCCCCAGTGGTGCCACTGCACTCTCTGGACTCACTGCACTGCTTCCCCAGTGGTGCCAGTGCACTCTCTGGACTCACTGCACTGAATCCCCAGTGGTGCCAGTGCACTCACTGGACTCACTGCAGTGCATCCCCAGTGGTGCCAGTGCACTCTCTGGACTCACTGCAATGCATCCCTAGTGGTGCCAGTGCACTCACTGGACTCACTGCAGAGCATCCCCAGTGGTGCCAGTGCACTCTCTGGAGTCACTGCACTGCATCCCCAGTGGTGCCAGTGCACTCTCTGGACTCACTGCACTGCATCCCCAGTGGTGCTAGTGCACTGTGTGGACTCACTGTACTGCATCCCCAGTAGAGCTAGTGCACTCTGTGGACTCACTGCAGTGCATCCCCAGTGGTGCCAGTGCACTCTCTGGACTCACTGAAGTGCATTCTCAGTGGTGCCAGTGCACTCTCTGGACTGACTTCAGTGCATCCCCAGTGGTGCTAGTACACTCTCTGGACTCACTGTAGTGCATCCCCAGTGGTGCCAGTGCACTCTCTGGACTCACTGCACTCCATCCCCAGTGGAGCCAGTGCACTCTCTGGACTCACTGCAGTGCATCCCCAGTGGTGCCAGTGAGCTCTCTGGACTCACTGCACTGCATCCCCAGTGGTGCTAGTGCACTGTGTGGACTCACTGTACTGCATCCCCAGTGGTGCCAGTGCAATCTCTGGACTCACTGCAGTGCATCCCCAGTGGTGCCAGTGCACTCTCTGGACTCACTGAAGTGCATTCTCAGTGGTGCCAGTGCACTCTCTGGACTCACTGCACTGCATCCCCAGTAGTGACAGTGCACTCTCTGGACTCACTGCAGTGCATCCCCAGTGGTGCCAGTGCACTCTCTGGACTCACTGCACTGCTTCCCCAGTGGTGCCAGTGCACTCTTTCGAGTCACTGCAGTGCATCCCCAGTGGTGCCAGTGCACTCTCTGGACTCACTGCAGTGCATCCCCAGTGGTGCCAGTGCACTCTCTGGACTCACTGCACTGCATCCCCAGTGGTGCCAGTCCGCTCTCTGGAGTCACAGCACTGCATCCCCAGTGGTGCCAGTGCAATCTCTGGACTCACTGCACTGCATCCCCAGAGGTGCCAGTGCACTCTCTGGACTCACTGAAGTGCATTCTCAGTGGTGCCAGTGCACTCTCTGGACTCACTGCACTTCATCCCCAGTAGTGACAGTGCACTCTCTGGACTCACTGCAGTGCATCCCCAGTGGGGCCAGTGCACTCTCTGGACTCACTGCAGTGCATCCCCAGTGGTGCCAGTGAGCTCTCTGGACTCACTGCACTGCATCCCCAGTGGTGCTAGTGCACTGTGTGGACTCACTGTACTGCATCCCCAGTGGTGCCAGTGCAATCTCTGGACTCACTGCAGTGCATCCCCAGTGGTGCCAGTGCACTCTCTGGACTCACTGAAGTGCATTCTCAGTGGTGCCAGTGCACTCTCTGGACTCACTGCACTGCATCCCCAGTAGTGACAGTGCACTCTCTGGACTCACTGCAGTGCATCTCCAGTGGAGCCAGTGCACTCTCTGGACTCACTGCAGTGCATCCCCAGTGGTGCCAGTGAGCTCTCTGGACTCACTGCACTGCATCCCCAGTGGTGCTAATGCACTGTGTGGACTCACTGTACTGCATCCCCAGTGGTGCCAGTGCAATCTCTGGACTCACTGCAGTGCATCCCCACTGGTGCCAGTGCGCTCTCTGGAGTCACAGCACTGCATCCCCAGTGGTGCCAGTGCACTCTCTGGACTCACTGCACTGCATCCCCAGTGGTGCCAGTGCGCTCTCTGGAGTCACAGCACTGCATCCCCAGTGGTGCCAGTGCAATCTCTGGACTCACTGCACTGCATCCCCAGTGGTGCCAGTGCACTCTCTGGACTCACTGCAGTGCATCCCCAGTGGTGCCAGTGCACTCTCTGGACTCACTGAAGTGCATCCCCAGTGGTGCCAGTGCACTCTCTGGACTCACTGCAGTGCATTCCCAGTGGTGCCAGTACACTCACTGGACTCACTGCACTGCATCCCCAGTGGTGCCAGTGCACTCTCTGGACTCACTAAACTGCATCACCAGTGGTGCCACTGCACTCTCTGGACTCACTGCACTGCTTCCCCAGTGGTGCCAGTGCACTCACTGGACTGACTGCAGTGCATCCCCACTGGTGCCAGTGCACTCTCTGGGCTCACTGCAGTGCATCCCCAGTGGTGCCAGTGCACTCTCTGGACTCGCGTCACTGCATCCCCAGTGGTGCCAGTGCACTCTCTGGACTCACTGAAGTGCATCCCCAGTGGTGCCAGTGCAATCTCTGGACTCACTGCAGTGCATTCCCGGTGGTGCCAGTGCACTCTCTGGACTCACTGCAGTGCATCCCCAGTGGTGCTTGTGCACTCTGGACTCACTGCAGTGCATCCCCAGTGGTGACAGTGCACTCTCTAGAGTCACTGTACTGCATCCCCAGTGGTGCCAGTGCACTCTCTGGACTCACCGTTCTGCACCCTGAGTGGTGCCAGTGCACTCTCTGGACTCACTGCACCGCATCCCCAGTGGTGCCAGTGCACTCTCTAGAGTCACTGCGCTGCATCCCCAGTGGTGCCAGTGCACTCTCTGGACTCACTGTACTGCATCACCAGTGGTGCCAAAGCACTCTCTGGACTCCCGCCACCGCATCCCCAGTGGTTCCAGTGCACTCTCTGGACTCACTGCACTGCATCCACAGTGGTGCCAGTGCACTCTCTGGACTCACTGCACCGCATCCCCAGTGGTGCCAGTGCACTCTCTGGACACACTGAAGTGCATCCCCAGTGGTGCCAGTGCACTCTCTGGACTCACTGCGCTGCATCCCCAGTGGTGCCAGTACACTCACTGGACTCACTGCACTTCATCCCTCGTGGTGCCAGGGCACTCTCTGCAGACACTGCAGTGCATCCCCAAAGGTGACAGTGCACTCTCTGGACTCACTGCACTGCATCCCCAGTGGTGCCAGTGCACTCTCTGGACTCACTGCACTACTCCAGCCGCGACAGTCGCTCCAGCCGCGGTAGCCCTCCAGCCTCGGCAGCCGCGGCATCCGCGGCAGCCGCTCCAGCCGCGGCAGCCGCTCCGTCCGCGGCATACGCGGCAGACTCTCCAACCGCGGCAGCCGCACCAGCCGCGGAAGCCGCGGCAGCCGCTCCAAACGCGGCAGGCGCTCCAACCGCGGCAACCGCTCCAGCCGTGGCAGCCGCTCCACTCGGTAGCGGCTGGAGCGGCTGCCGCGGCTAGAGCGTCTGGAGCGGCTGCCGCGGCTGGAGCTCCTGCCGCGTTTGGAGCGGGTACCGCGGCTGGAGCGGCTGGAGCGGCTGCCGCGGCTGGAGCGGCTGCCGCGGCTGGAGGGGCTAACGCGGCTGCAGAGGCTGACGCGGTTGAAGCGTCTAGAGCGTCTGCCGCGGCTGGAGGGGCTACCGCGGCTGGAGCGGTTGACGCGGCTGGAGCGGAAACCGAGGCTGGAGCGCCACTCTCTGGACTCACTGCACTGCATCACCAGTGGTGCCAGTGCACTCACTGGACTCACTGCACTGCATCACCAGTGGTGCCAGTGCACTCTCTGGACTCACTGCACTGCATCCCCAGTGGCGCCAGTGCACTCTCTGGACTCACTGCAGTGCATCCCCAGTGATGCCAGTGCACTCTCTGGACACACTGAAGTGCATTTTCAGAGGTGCCAGTGCACTCTCTGGACTCACTGCACTGCATCCCCAGTGGTGCCAGTACACTCACTGGACTCACTGCACTGCATCCCCAGTGGTGCCAGTGCACTCTCTGGACTCACTGCACTGCATCCACAGTGGTGCCAGTGCGCTCTCTGGACTTACTGCAGTGCATCCCCCGTGGTGCAAGTGCACTCTCTGCAGACACTGCAGTGCATCCCCAAAGGTGACAGTGCACTCTCTGGACTCACTGCACTGCATCCCCAGTGGTGCCAGTGCACTCTCTGGACTCACTGCACTACCCCAGCCGCGGCAGTCGCTCCAGCCGCGGTAGCCCTCCAGCCGCGGCAGCCGCTCCGTCCGCGGCATATGCGGCAGACTCTCCAACCGCGGCAGCCGCACCAGCCGCGGAAGCCGCGGCAGCCGCTCAAAACGCGGCAGGCGCTCCAACCGCGGCAACCGCTCCAGCCGTGGCAGCCGCTCCACTCGGTAGCGGCTGGAGCGGCTGCCGCGGCTAGAGCGTCTGGAGCGGCTGCCGCGGCTGGAGCTCCTGCCGCGTTTGGAGCGGTTACCGCGGCTGGAGCGGCTGGAGCGGCTGCCGCGGCTGGAGCGGTTGACGCGGCTGGAGCGGAAACCGAGGCTGGAGCGCCACTCTCTGGACTCACTGCACTGCATCACCAGTGGTGCCAGTGCACTCACTGGACTCACTGCACTGCATCACCAGTGGTGCCAGTGCACTCTCTGGACTCACTGCACTGCATCCCCAGTGGTGCCAGTGCACTCTCTGGACTCACTGCAGGGCATCCCCAGTGGTGCCAGTGCGCTCTCTGGACTCACTGCAGGGCATCCCCATTTCTACCAGTGCACTCTCCGGACTCACTGCACTGCATCCCCAGTCCTGCCAGTGCACTCTCTTGACTCACTGCACTGCATCCCCAGTGCTGCCAGTGCACTCTCTGGACTCACTGCAGTGCATCCCCAGTGGTGGCTGTACACTCACTGGACTGACTGAAGTGCATCCCCAGTGGTGTCAGTGCACTCTCTGGACTCACAGCAGTGCATCCCCAGTGTTGCCAGTGCACTCCCTGGACTCACTGCACTGCTACAGCCGCGGCAGCCGCTCCAGCCGCGGTAGCCCTCCAGCCGTGGCAGCCGCTCCACTCGGTAGCGGCTGGAGCGGCTGCCGCGGCTGGAGCGGCTGGAGCGGCTGCCGCGGCTGGAGCGTCTGCCGCGGCTGGAGGGGCTACCGCGGGGTTGACTCGGCTGGAGCGGATGCCGAGGCTGGAGCGGCACTCTCTGGACTCACTGAAAAGCATTCTCAGTGGTGCCAGTGCACTCTCTGGACTCACTGCTCTGCATCCCCAGTGGTGCTAGTGCACTCTGGACTCACTGCAGTGCATCCCCAGTGGTGCCATTGCACTCTCTGGACTCACTGCACCGCATTCCCACTGGTGTCAGTGCACTCTGTGGACTCACTGCACTGCATCCCCAGTGGTGCCAAAGCACTCTCTGGACTCCAGGCACCGCATCCCCAGTGGTGTCAGTGCACTCTCTGGACTCCCGGCACCGTATCCCCAGTGGTGCCAGTGCATTCTCTGGACTCACGGCACTGCATCCCCAGTGGTGCCAGTGCACTCTCTGGACTAACTGCAGTGCATTCCCAGTGTTGCCGGGGCCCTCTCTGGACTCACAGCACTGCATGCCCAGTGGTGCCAGTGCACTCTCTGGACTCACTGCATTGCATCCCCAGTGGTGCCAGTGCACTCTCTGGACTCACTGCACTGCATCCCCAATGGTGCCAGTGCACTCTCTTTACTCACTGCACTGCATCCCCAAGGTGCCAGTGCACTCTCTGGACTCACTGCACTGCTCCAGCCGCGGCAGCCTCTCCAGCCGCACCAGCCGCGGCATCCGCTCCAGCCTCGGCATCCGCTCCAGCCGCTCCAGCCGCGGCATCCGCTCCATCCGCTCCAGCCGCGGCAGCCGCTCCAAACGCGGCAGCCGCTCCAGCCGCGGCAGCCGCTCCAGCCGATCTAGCCGCGGCAGCCGCTCCAGCCGCTACCGAGTGGAGCGGCTGCCACGGCTGGAGGGCTACCGCGGCTGGAGCGGCTGCCGCGGCTGGAGCAGTGCAGTGAGTCCAGGGAGTGCAAAGGCACCAGTGGGGATGGAGTGCAGTGAGTCCAAAGACTTCACTGTCACCACTGGGAATGCAGTGCAGTGAGTCCAGAGAGTGCACTGGCACCACTGGCGATGCAGTGAAGTGAGTGCAGAGAGTGCAATGGCACTACTGGGGATGCACTGCAGTGAGTCCAGAGAGTGCACTGGCACCACTGGGGATGAAGTGCAGTGAGTCCAGAGAGTGCACTGGCACCACTGGGGATGCAGTGCAGTGAGTCCAGAGAGTGCACTGGCACCACTGGGGATGCAGTGCAGTGAGTCCAGAGAGTGCACTGGCACCACTGAAAATGCACTTCAGTGTGTCCAGAGAGTGCACTGGCACCACTGGGGATGCACTGCAGTGAGTCCAGAGAGTGCACTAGCGCCACTGGGGATGCAGTGCAGTGAGTCCAGAGAGTGCACTGGCACCACTGGGGATGCACTGCAGTGAGTCCAGTGAGTGCACTGGCACCACTGGTGATGCAGTGCAGTGAGTCCAGAGAGTGGCGCTCCAGCCTCGGTTTCCGCTCCAGCCGCGTCAACCGCTCCATCCGCGGTAGCCCCTCCAGCCGCGGCAGACGCTCTAGACGCTCCAACCGCGTCAGCCTCTCCAGCCGCGTTAGCCCCTCCAGCCGCGGCAGCCGCTCCAGCCGCGGCAGCCGCTCCAGCCGCTCCAGCCGCGGTAACCGCTCCAGCCGCTACCGAGTGGAGCGGCTGCCACGGCTGGAGCGGTTGCCGCGGTTGGAGCGCCTGCCGCGTTTGGAGGGGCTGCCGCGGCTTCCGCGGCTGGAGCGGCTGCCGCGGCTGGAGTAGTGCAGTGAGTCCAGAGAGAGCACTGGCAGCACTGGGGATGCAGTGCAGTGAGTCCAGAGAGTGCACTGGCACCACTAGGGATGCACTGCAGTGAGTCCAGAGAGTGCACTGGCACCACTGGGGATGCACTGCAGTGTGTCCAGAGAGTGCACTGGCACCACTCGGGATGCAGTGCAGTGAGTCCAGAGAGTGCATTAGCACCATTGGGGATGCATTGACGCGAGTCCAGAGAGTGCACTGGCACCACTGGGGATGCACTGCAGTCACTCCAGAGAGTGCACTGGCACCACTGGGGATGCGGTGCAGTGAGTCCAGAGAGTGCACTGGCACCACTGGGGATGCAGTGCAGTGAGTCCAGAGAGTGCACTGGAACCACTGGGGATGCGGTGGCGGGAGTCCAGAGAGTGCTTTGGCACCACTGGGGATGCGGTGCAGTGAGTCCAGAGAGTGCACTGGCACCACTCAGGGTGCAGTGCGGTGAGTCCAGAGAGTGCACTGGCACCACTGGGGATGCAGTACAGTGAGTCCAGAGAGTGCACTTGCACCACTGGGGATGCAGTGCAGTGAGTCCAGAGAGTGCACTGGCACCACTGGGGATGCACTGCAGTGAGTCCAGAGTGCACTAGCACCACTGGGGATGCACTGCAGTGAGTCCAGAGAGTGCACTGGCACCATTGAAATGCACTGCAGTGAGTCCAGAGTGCACTAGCACCACTGGGGATGCACTGCAGTGAGTCCAGAGAGTGCACTGGCACCACCGGGAATGCACTGAAGTGAGTCCAGAGAGTGCACTGGCACCACTGGACATGCAGTGCCGTGAGTCCAGAGAGTGCACTGGCACCACTGGGGATGCAGTGACGCGAGTCCAGAGAGTGCACTGGCACCACTGGGGATGCAGTGACGCGAGTCCAGAGAGTGCACTGGCACCACTGGGGATGCACTGCAGTCACTCCAGAGAGTGCACTGGCACCACTGGGGATGCAGTGCAGTGACGCCAGAGAGTGCACTGGCACCACTGGGGATGCAGTGCAGTGAGTCCAGAGAGTGCACTGGCACCACTGGGGATGCACTGCAGTGAGTCCTGAGAGTACACTGGCTCCACCGGGGATGCCCTGCAGTGAGTCCAGAGAGTGCACTGCCAGCACTGGGGATGCAGTGCAGTGAGTCCAGAGAGTGCACTGGCACCACTGGGGATGCAGCGCAGTGAGTCCAGAGAGTGCACTGGCACCACTGGGGATGCCCTGCAGTGAGTCCAGAGAGTGCACTGGCACCACTGGGGATGCACTACAGTGAGTCCAGGGATAGCACTGGCACCACTGGGGATGCAGTGCAGTGAGTCCAGAGAGTGCTCTGGCACCACTGGGGATGCCCTGCAGTGAGCCCAGAGAGTGCACTGGCACCACTGGGGATGCAGTGCAGTGAGTCCAGAGAGTGCACTGGCACCACAGAGAATGCACTTCAGTGAGTCCAGAGAGTGCACTGGCTCCACTGGGGATGCACTGCAGTGAGTCCAGAGAGTGCACTGGAACCACTGGGGATGCAGTGCCGCGAGTCCAGAGAGTGCACTGGCTCCACTGGCGATGCGGTGCCGGAGGTCCAGAGAGTGCATTGGCACCACTGGGGATGCAGTGCAGTGACTCCAGAGAGTGCACTGGCACCACTGGGGATGCACTGCAGTGAGTCCAGAGAGTGCTTTGGCACCACTGGGGATGCACTGCAGTTACTCCAGAGAGTGCACAGGCACCACTGGGGATGCAGTGCAGTGAGTCCAGAGAGTGCACTGGCACCACTGGGGATGCAAAGCAGTGAGTCCAGAGAGTGCATTGGCACCACTGGGGATGCAGTGCAGTGAGTCCAGAGAGTGCACTGGCACCATTGGAGATGCAGTGCAGTGAGTCCAGAGAGTGCACTGGCACCACTGGGGATGCAGTGCAGTGAGTCCAGAGAGTGCACTGGCACCACTGGGGATGCAGTGCAGTGAGTCCAGAGAGTGCACTGGCACCACTGGGGATGCAGTACAGTGAGTCCAGAGAGTGCACTGGCACCATTGGAGATGCAGTGCAGTGAGTCCAGAGAGTGCACTGGCACCACTGGGGATGCAGTACAGTGAGTCCAGAGAGTGCATTGGCACCACTGGGGATGCAGTGCAGTGAGTCCAGAGAGTGCACTGGCACCATTGGAGATGCAGTGCAGTGAGTCCAGAGAGTGCACTGGCACCACTGGGGATGCAGTGCCGTGAGTCCAGAGAGTGCACTGGCACCACTGGGGATGCAGTGCAGTGAGTCCAGAGAGTGCACTGGCACCACTGGGGATGCACTGCAGTGAGTCCAGAGAGTTCACTGGCACCACTGGAGATGCACTTCAGTGAGTGCAGAGACTGCACTGGCACCACTGGGGATGCAGTGCAGTGAGTCCAGAGAGTGCACTGGCACCACTGGGGATGCAGTACAGTGAGTCCAGAGAGTGCACTGGCACCACTGGGGATGCACAGCAGTGAGTCCAGAGAGTGCATTGGCACCACTGGGGATGCAGTGCAGTGAGTCCAGAGAGTGCACTGGCACCACTGGAGATGCAGTGCAGTGAGTCCAGAGAGTGCACTGGCACCACTGGGGATGCAGTGCAGTGAGTCCAGAGAGTGCACTGGCACCACTAGGGATGCACTGCACTGAGTCCAGAGAGTTCACTGGCACCACTGGAGACGCACTTCAGTGAGTGCAGAGACTGCACTGGCACCACTGGGGATGCACAGCAGTGAGTCCAGAGAGTGCATTGGCACCATTGGGGATGCAGTGCAGTGAGTCCAGAGAGTGCACTGGCACCATTGGAGATGCAGTGCAGTGAGTCCAGAGAGTGCACTGGCACCACTTGGGATGCACTGCAGTGAGTCCAGAGAGTGCACTTGCGCCACTGGGGATGCAGTGCAGTGAGTCCAGAGAGTGCACTGACACCACTGAGAATGCACTTCAATGAGTCCAGAGAGTGCACTGGCACCACTGGGGATGCAGTGCAGTGAGTCAAGAGAGTGCACTGGCACCACTGGGGATGCACAGCAGTGAGTCCAGAGAGTGCATTGGCACCACTGGGGATGCAGTGCAGTGAGTCCAGAGAGTGCACTGGCACCATTGGAGATGCAGTGCAGTGAGTCCAGAGAGTGCACTTGCACCACTGGGGATGCACAGCAGTGAGTCCACAGAGTGCACTGGCACCACTGGGGATGCAGTGCAGTGAGTCCAGAGAGTGCACTCGCACCACTGGGGATGCAGTACAGTGAGTCCAGAGAGTGCACTGGCACCACTGGGGATGCACAGCAGTGAGTCCAGAGAGTGCATTGGCACCACTGGGGATGCAGTGCAGTGAGTCCAGAGAGTGCACTGGCACCACTGGAGATGCAGTGCAGTGAGTCCAGAGAGTGCACTGGCACCACTGGGGATGCAGTGCAGTGAGTCCAGAGAGTGCACTGGCACCACTAGGGATGCACTGCACTGAGTCCAGAGAGTTCACTGGCACCACTGGAGATGCACTTCCGTGAGTGCAGAGACTGCACTGGCACCACTGGGGATGCAGTGCAGTGAGTCCAGTGAGTGTACTGGCACCACTGGGGATGCACTGCAGTGAGTCCAGAGAGTGCATAGGCACCACTTGGGATGCACTGCAGTGAGTCCAGAGAGTGCACTTGCACCACTGGGGCTGCAGTGCAGTGAGTCCAGAGAGTGCACTGGCACCACTGGGGATGCAGTGCAGTGAGTCCAGAGAGTGCACTGGCACCAATGGGGATGCACTTCAGTGAGTCCACAGAGTGCACTGGCACCACTGGGGATGCAGTGCAGTGAGTCCAGAGAGTGCACTGGCACCACTGGGGATGGAGTGCAGTGAGTCCAGAGAGTTCACTGGCACCACTGGGGATGCACTTCAGTGAGTGCAGAGACTGCACTGGCACCACTGGGGATGCAGTGCAGTGAGTCCAGTGAGTGTACTGGCACCACTGGGATGCAGTGCAGTGAGTCCAGAGAGTGCATTGGCACCACTTGGGATGCACTGCAGTGAGTCCAGAGAGTGCACTTGCACCACTGGGGATGCAGTGCAGTGAGTCCAGAGAGTGCACTGACACCACTGAGAATGCACTTCAATGAGTCCAGAGAGTGCACTGGCACCACTGGGGATGCAGTGCAGTGAGTCAAGAGAGTGCACTGGCACCACTGGGGATGCACAGCAGTGAGTCCAGAGACTGCATTGGCACCACTGGGGATGCAGTGCAGTGAGTCCAGAGAGTGCACTGGCACCACTGGGGATGCACAGCAGTGAGTCCACAGAGTGCACTGGCACCACTGGGGATGCAGTACAGTGAGTCCAGAGAGTGCACTGGCACCACTGGGGATGCACAGCACTGAGTCCAGAGAGTGCATTGGCACCACTGGGGATGCAGTGCAGTGAGTCCAGAGAGTGCACTGGCACCATTGGGGATGAAGTGCAGTGAGTCCAGAGAGTGCACTGGCACCACTGGAGATGCAGTGCAGTGAGTCCAGAGAGTGCACTGGCACCACTGGGGATGCAGTGCAGTGAGTCCAGAGAGTGCACTGGCACCACTGGGGATGCACTGCACTGAGTCCAGAGAGTTCACTGGCACCACTGGAGATGCACTTCAGTGAGTGCAGAGACTGCACTGGCACCACTGGGGATGCAGTGCAGTGAGTCCAGTGAGTGTACTGGCACCACTGGGGATGCACTGCAGTGAGTCCAGAGAGTGCATAGGCACCACTTGGGATGCACTGCAGTGAGTCCAGAGAGTGCACTTGCACCACTGGGGATGCAGTGCAGTGAGTCCAGAGAGTGCACTGGCACCACTGGGGATGCAGTGCAGTGAGTCCAGAGAGTGCACTGGCACCTTTGGAGATGCAGTGCAGTGAGTCCAGAGAGTGCACTTGCACCACTGGGGATGCACAGCAGTGAGTCCACAGAGTGCACTGGCACCACTGGGGATGCAGTGCAGTGAGTCCAGAGAGTGCACTGGCACCACTGGGGATGCAGTACAGTGAGTCCAGAGAGTGCACTGGCACCACTAGGGATGCACAGCACTGAGTCCAGAGAGTGCATTGGCACCACTGGGGATGCAGTGCAGTGAGTCCAGAGAGTGCACTGGCACCATTGGAGATGAAGTGCAGTGAGTCCAGAGAGTGCACTGGCACCACTGGAGATGCAGTGCAGTGAGTCCAGAGAGTGCACTGGCACCACTGGGGATGCAGTGCAGTGAGTCCAGAGAGTGCACTGGCACCACTGGGGATGCACTGCACTGAGTCCAGAGAGTTCACTGGCACCACTGGAGATGCACTTCAGTGAGTGCAGAGACTGCACTGGCACCACTGGGGATGCAGTGCAGTGAGTCCAGTGAGTGTACTGGCACCACTGGGGATGCAGTGCAGTGAGTCCAGAGAGTGCATAGGCACCACTTGGGATGCACTGCAGTGAGTCCAGAGAGTGCACTTGCACCACTGGGGATGCAGTGCAGTGAGTCCAGAGAGTGCACTGGCACCACTGGGGATGCAGTGCAGTGAGTCCAGAGAGTGCACTGGCACCAATGGGGATGCACTTCAGTGAGTCCACAGAGTGCACTGGCACCACTGGGGATGCAGTGAAGTGAGTCCAGAGAGTGCACTGGCACCATTGGAGATGCAGTGCAGTGAGTCCACAGAGTGCACTGGCACCACTGGGGATGCAGTGCAGTGACTCCAGAGAGTGCACTGGCACCACTGGGGATGCAGTGCAGTGAGTTCAGAGAGTGCACTGGCACCACTGGGGATGCACTGCAGTGAGTCCAGAGAGTTCACTGGCACCACTGGGGATGCACTTCAGTGAGTGCAGAGACTGCACTGGCACCACTGGGGATGCAGTGCAGTGAGTCCAGTGAGTGTACTGGCACCACTGGGATGCAGTGCAGTGAGTCCAGAGAGTGCATTGGCACCACTTGGGATGCACTGCAGTGAGTCCAGAGAGTGCACTTGCACCACTGGGGATGCAGTGCAGTGAGTCCAGAGAGTGCACTGGCACCACTGGGGATGCAGTGCAGTGAGTCCAGAGAGTGCACTGGCACCAATGGGGATGCACAGCAGTGAGTCCACAGAGTGCACTGGCACCACTGGGGATGCAGTACAGTGAGTCCAGAGAGTGCACTGGCACCATTGGCGATGCAGTGCAGTGAGTCCAGAGAGTGCACTAGCACCACTGGGGATGCAGTGCAGTCAGTCCAGTGAGTGTACTGGCACCACTGGGGATGCACTGCAGTGAGTCCAGAGAGTGCACTGGCACCACTGAGAATGCACTTCAGTGAGTCCAGAGAGTGCACTGGCACCACTGGGGATGCACTGCAGTGAGTCCACAGAGTGCACTGGCACCACTGGGGATGCAGTGCAGTGAGTCCAGAGAGTGCACTGGCACCACTGGGGATGCACTTCAGTGAGTCCAGAGAGTGCACGGGCTCCACTGGGGATGCACTGCAGTGAGTCCACAGAGTGCACTGGCACCACTGGGGATGCACTTCAGTGAGTCCAGAGAGTGCACTGGCTCCACTGGGGATGCAGTGCAGTGAGTCCAGAGAGTGCTCAGGCACCACTGGGGATGCAGTGCAGTGAGTCCACAGAGTGCACTAGCACCACTGGGGATGCAGTGCAGTGAGTCCAGAGAGTGTACTGGCACCAGTGGGGATGCACTGCAGTGAGTCCAGAGAGTGCACTGGCACCACTGGGGATGCAGTGCAGTGAGTCCAGAGTGTGCAACTGGCACCACTGGGAATGCAGTGCAGTGAGTCCAGAGATCGCACTGGCACCACGGGGGATGCACTTCAGTGAGTCCAGAGAGTGCACTGGCACCACTGGGGATGCACTGCAGTGAGTCCAGAGAGTGCACTGGCACCACTGGGGATGCACTGCAGTGAGTCCAGAGATTTCACTGGCACCACTGGGGATGCAGTGCAGTGAGTCCAGTGAGTGCACTGGCACCAGAGGGGATGCAGTGCAGTGAGTGCAGGGAGTGCACTGGCACCACTGGGGATGCAGTGCAGTGAGTCCAGAGAGTGCAGTGGCACCACTGGGGATGCACTGCAGTGAGTCCAGAGAGTGCACTGGCACCAGAGGGAATGCACTGCAGTGAGTCCAGTGAGTGCACTGGCACCACTGGGGATGCAGTGCAGTGAGTCCAGAGAGTGCACTGGCACCACTGGGGATGCACTGCAGTGAGTCCAGAGAGTGCACTGGCACCAGAGGGAATGCACTGCAGTGAGTCCAGTGAGTGCACTGGCACCACTGGGGATGCAGTGCAGTGAGTGCAGGGAGTGCACTGGCACCACTGGGGATGCAGTGCAGTGAGTCCAGAGAGTGCAGTGGCACCACTGGGGATGCAGTGCAGTGAGTCCAGAGAGTGCACAGGCAGCACTGGGGATGCAGTGAAGTGAGTCCAGAGAGTGCTCTGGCACCACTGGGGATGCAGTGCAGTGAGTCCAGAGAGTGCACTGGCACCACTGGGGATGCAGTGCAGTGAGTCCAGAGAGTGCACTGGCACCACTGGTGATGCACTGCAGTTACTCCAGAGAGTGCACTGGCACCACTGGGGATGCGGTGCGGTGAGTCCAGAGAGTGCACTGGCACCACTGGTGATGCACTGCAGTGAGTCCAGAGAGTGCACTGGCACCACTGAGAATGCCCTTCAGTGAGTCCAGAGAGTGCAGTGGCACCACTGGGGATGCACTGCAGTGAGTCCACAGAGTGCACTAGCACCACTGGGGATGCAGTGCAGTGAGTCCAGAGAGTGTACTGGCACCACTGGGGATGCACTGCAGTGAGTCCAGAGAGTGAACTGGCACCACTGAGAATGCACTTCAGTGAGTCCAAAGAGTGCACTGGAACCACTGGGGATGCACTGCAGTGAGTCCAGAGAGTGCACTAGCACCACTGGGACTGTAGTGCAGTGAATCCAGTGAGTGCACTGGCAGCACTGGAGATGCAGTACAGTGAGTCCAGTGAATGCACTGGCAACACTGGGGATGCACTGCCGTGAGTCCAGAGAGTGCACTGGCACCACTGGTGATGCAGTATAGTGAGTCCAGTGAGTGCACTGGCACCACTGGGGATGCAGTGCAGTGAGTCCAGAGAGTGCACTGCCACCACTGGGGATGCACTGCAGTGAGTCCAGAGAGTGCACTGGCACCACTGATGATGCAGTACAGTGAGTCCAGTGAGTCCACTGGCACCACTGGGGATGTAGTGCAGTGACTCGAGAGAGTGCACTGGCACCACTGGGGATGCAGTGCAGTGAGTCCAGAGAGTGCACTGGCACCACTGGGGATGCAGTGCAGTGAGTCCAGAGAGTGCACTGGCACCACTGGGGATGCAGTGCAGTGAGTCCAGAGAGTGCACTGGCACCACTGGGGATGCAGTGCAGTGAGTCCAGAGAGTGCACTGGCACCACTGGTGATGCACTGCAGTTACTCCAGAGAGTGCACTGGCACCACTGGGGATGCGGTGCGGTGAGTCCAGAGAGTGCACTGGCACCACTGAGAATGCCCTTCAGTGAGTCCAGAGAGTGCACTGGCACCACTGGGGATGCACTGCAGTGAGTCCACAGAGTGCACTAGCACCACTGGGGATGCAGTGCAGTGACTCCAGAGAGTGCACTGGCACCACTGGGGACGCACTTCAGTGAGTCCAGAGAGTGCACTGGCACCACTGGGGATGCAGTGCAGTGAGTCCAGAGAGTGCATTGGCACCACTGGGGATGCAGTGCAGTGAGTACAGAGAGTGCACTGGCACCACTGGGGATGCACTGCAGTGAGTCCACAGAGTGCACTGGTACCACTGGGGATGCAGTGCAGTGAGTCCAGAGAGTGCACTGGCACCACTGGGGATGCACTGCAGTGAGTCCAGAGAGTGCACTGGCACCACTGGGGATGCAGTGCAGTGAGTCCAGAGAGTGCACTGGCACCACTGGGGATGCAGTGCAGTGAGTCCAGAGTGTGCACTGGCAGCACTGGGGATGCAGTGCAGTGAGTCCAGAGAGTGCACTGGCACCACTGGGGATGCACTGCAGTGAGTCCAGAGAGCGCACTGGCACCACTGGGGATGCACTGCAGTGAGTCCACAGAGTGCACTGGCACCACTGAGAATGCACTTCAGTGAGTCCAGAGAGTGCACTGGTACCACTGGGGATGCACTGCAGTGAGTCCAGAGAGTGCACTAGCACCACTGGGGATGCAGTGCAGTGAGACCAGAGAGTGCACTGGCACCACTGGGGATGCACTGCAGTGAGTCCAGAGAGTGCACTGGCACCACTGGGGATGCACTGCAGTGAGCCCAGAGAGTGCACTGGCACCACTGGGGATGCGGTGCCGGGAGTCCAGAGAGTGCACTGGCACCACTGGGGATGCAGTGCAGTGAGTCCAGAGAGTGCACTGGCACCACTGGGGATGCACTGCAGTGAGTCCAGAGAGTGCTCTGGCACCACTGGGGATGCAGTGCAGTGAGTCCAGAGAGTGCACTGGCACCACTGGGGATGCAGTGCAGTGAGTCCAGAGAGTGCACTGGCACCACAGGTGATGCACTGCAGTTACTCCAGAGAGTGCACTGGCACCACTGGGGATGCGGTGCGGTGAGTCCAGAGAGTGCACTGGCACCACTGGGGATGCAGTGCAGTCAGTCCAGTGAGTGTACTGGCACCACTGGGGAAACACTGCAGTGAGTCCAGAGAGTGCACTGGCACCACTGAGGATGCCCTTCAGTGAGTCCAGAGAGTGCACTGGCACCACTGGGGATGCACTGCAGTGAGTCCACAGAGTGCACTAGCACCACTGGGGATGCAGTGCAGTGAGTCCAGAGAGTGCACTGGAACCACTGGGGATGCACTTCAGTGAGTCCAGAGAGTGCACGCGCTCCACTGGGGATGCAGTACAGTGAGTCCAGAGAGTGCACTGGCACCACTGGGGATGCAGTGCAGTGAGTCCAGAGAGTGCACTGGCAGCACAGAGGATGCAGTGCAGTGAGTCCAGAGAGTGCTCTGGCACCACTGGGGATGCAGTGCAGTGAGTCCAGAGAGTGCACTGGCACCACTGGGGATGCAGTGCAGTGAGTCCAGAGAGTGCACTGGCACCAGTGGGGATGCAGTGCAGTGAGTCCAGAGAGTGCACTGGCACCACTGGTGATGCACTGCAGTGAGTCCAGAGAGTGCACTGGCACCACTGGGGATGCACTGCAGTGAGTCCAGAGAGTGCACTGGCACCACTGGGGATGCAGTGCAGTGAGTCCAGAGAGTGCACTGGCTCCAGAGGGAATGCACTGCAGTGAGTCCAGTGAGTGCACTGGCACCACTGGGGATGCAGTGCAGTGAGTCCAGAGAGTGCACTGGCACCACTGGACATGCAGTGCAGTGAGTCCAGAGAGTGCAGTGGCACCACTGGGGATGCAGTGCAGTGAGTCCAGAGAGTGCACTGGCAGCACTGGGGATGCAGTGCAGTGAGTCCAGAGAGTGCACTGGCAATACTGGGGATGCAGTGCAGTGAGTCCAGAGAGTGCACTGGCACCACTGGGGCTGCAGTGCAGTGAGTCCAGAGAGTGCACTGGCACCACTGGGGATGCACTGCAGTGAGTCCAGAGAGTGCTCTGGCACCACTGGGGATGCACTGAAGTGAGTCCAGAGAGTGCACTGGCACCACTGGGGATGCAGTGCAGTGAGTCCAGAGAGTGCACTGGCAACACTGGGGTTGCAGTGCAGTGAGTCCAGAGAGTGCACTGGCACTACTGGGGATGCAGTGCAGTGAGTCCAGAGTGTGCACTGGCACGCCTGGGAATGCAGTGCAGTGAGTCCAGAGAGTGCACTGGCACCACTGATGATGCAGTACAGTGAGTCCAGTGAGCGCACTGGCAGCACTGGGGATGTAGTGCAGTGACTCGAGAGAGTGCACTGGCACCACTGGGGATGCAGTGCAGTGAGTCCAGAGAGTGCACTGGCACCACTTGGGATGCACTGCAGTGAGTCCAGAGAGTGCACTTGCACGACTGGGGATGCAGTGCAGTGAGTCCAGAGAGTGCATTGGCACCACTGGGGATGCAGTGCAGTGAGTCCAGAGAGTGCACTGGCACCACTGGGGATGCACTGCTGTGAGTCCAGAGAGTGCACTGGCAGCAGTGGGGATGCACTGCAGTGAGTCCAGAGAGTGCACTGGCACCACTGGGGATGCACTGCAGTGAGTCCAGAGAGTGCAGTGGCACCACTGGGGATGCAGTCCAGTGAGTCCAGAGAGTGCACTGGCACCTCTGGGGATGCACTGCAGTGAGTCCAGAGAGTGCACTGGCACCACTGGGGATGCACTGCAGTGAGTCCAGAGAGTGCACTGGCAGCACTGGGGATGCAGTGCAGTGAGTCCAGAGAGTGCACTGGCACCACTGGGGATGCACTGCAGTGAGTCCAGAGAGCGCACTGGCACCACTGGGGATGCACTGCAGTGAGTCCACAGAGTGCACTGGCACCACTGAGAATGCACTTCAGTGAGTCCAGAGAGTGCACTGGCACCATTGGGGTGCACTGCAGTGAGTCCAGAGAGTGCACTAGCACCACTGGGGAATGCAGTGCAGTGAGTCCAGAGAGTGCACTGGCACCACTGGGGATGCGGTGCCGGGAGTCCAGAGAGTGCTTTGGCACCACTGGGGATGCACTGCAGTTACTCCAGAGAGTGCACTGGCAACACTGGGGATGCAGTGCAGTGAGTCCAGAGAGTGCACTGGCACCACTGGGGATGCACTGCAGTGAGTCCAGAGAGTGCACTGGCACCACTCAGGGTGCAGTGCGGTGAGTCCAGAGAATGCACTGGCACCAATGGGGATGCAGTGCAGTGAGTCCAGAGAGCGCACTGGCTCCACTGGGGATGCAGTGCAGTCAGTCCTGTGAGTGTACTGGCACCACTGGGGATGCAGTGCAGTGAGTCCAGAGAGTGCACTGGCACCACTGGGGATGCAGTGCAGTGAGTCCAGAGAGTGCACTGGCACCAGAGGGAATGCACTGCAGTGAGTCCAGTGAGTGCACTGGCACCACTGTGGATGCACTGCACTGAGTCCAGAGAGTGCACTGGCACCACTGGGGATGCAGTGCAGTGAGTCCAGAGAGTGCACTGGCACCACTGGGGATGCACTGCAGTGAGTCCAGAGAGTGCACTGGCACCACTGGGGATGCAGTGCAGTGAGTGCAGAGAGTGCACTGTCACCACTGGGGATGCAGTACAGTGAGTCCACAGAGTGCACTGGTACCAGTGGGGATGCAGTACAGTGAGTCCAGAGAGTGCAGTGGCACCACTGGGGATGCAGTGCAGTGAGTCCAGAGAGTGCACTGGCACCACTGGGGATGCACTTCAGTGACTCCAGAGAGTGCACTGGCAACACTGGGGATGCAGTGCAGTGAGTCCAAAGACTTCACTGGCAAAACTGGAGATGCAGTGCAGTGAGTCCAGAGAGTGCACTGGCACCACTGGGGATGCAGTGCAGTGAGTCCAGAGATTGCACTGGCACCACCGGGGCTGCAGTGCAGTGAGTCCAGAGAGTGCACTGGCACCACTGGGGATGCACTGCAGTGAGTCCAGAGAGTGCACTGGCACCACTGGTGATTCAGTACAGTGAGTCCAGAGAGTGCACTGGCACCACTGGGGATGCACTGCAGTGAGTCCAGAGAGTGCACTGGCACCACTGGGGATGCACTACAGTGAGTCCAGAGATTGCACTGGCACCACTGGGGATGCAGTGCACTGAGTCCAGAGAGTGCACTGGCACCACTGGGGATGCAGTGCATTGAGTCCAGAGAGTGCACTGGCACAACTGGGGATGCACTTCAGTGAGTCCAGAGAGTGCACTGACACCACTGGGGATGCAGTGCAGTGAGTCCAGAGAGTGCACTGGCACCACTGGGGATGCAGTTCAGTGAGTCCAGACAGTGCTCTGGCACCACTGGGGATGCACTGCAGTGAGTCCAGTGAGTACACTGGCACCACTGGGGATGCAGTGCAGTGAGTCCAGAGAGTTCACTGGCACCACTGGGGATGCAGTCCAGTGAGTCCAGTGAGTGCACTGGCACCACTGGGGATGCAGTGCAGTGACTGCAGAGAGTACACTGGCAGCACCGGGGATTCACTGCAGTGAGTCCAGAGAGTGCACTGGCACCACCTGTGATGCAGTGCAGTGAGTCCAGTGAGTGCACTGGCACCAATGGGGATGCAGTGCAGTCAGTCCAGTGAGTGCACTGGCACCACTGGGGGTGCAGTACAGTGAGTCCAGAGAGTGCACTGACACCACTGGGGATGCACTGCAGTGAGTCCAGACAGTGCACTGGCACCACTGGGGATGCAGTGCAGTGAGTCCAGAGACTGCACTGGCACCACTGGGGATGCAGTGCAGTGAGACCAGAGAGTGCACTGGCACCACTGGGGATGCACTGCAGTGAGTCCAGAGAGTGCACTGGCACCACTGGGGATGCACTGCAGTTAGTCCAGAGAGTGCACTGTCACCACTGGGGATGCAGTACAGTGAGTCCACATAGTGCACTGGCACCAGTGGGGATGCAGTACAGTGAGTCCAGAGAGTGCACTGGCACCACTGGACATGCAGTGCAGTGAGTCCAGAGAGTGCACTGGCACCACTGGGGATGCACTTGAGTGACTCCACAGATTGCACCGGCAACACTGGGGATGCAGTGCAGTGAGTCCAAAGACTTCACTGGCACCACTGTGGATGCAGTGCAGTGAGTCCAAAGACTTCACTGGCACCACTGTGGATGCAGTGCAGTGAGTCCAGAGAGTGCACTGGCACCACTGGGGATGCAGTGAAGTGAGTCCAGAGAGTGCACTGGCACCACTGGGGATGCAGTGCAGTGAGTCCAGAGAGTGCACTGGCACCACTGGGGATGCACTACAGTGAGTCCAGAGAGTGCACTGGCAGCACTGGGGATGCAGTGCAGTGAGTCCAGAGAGTGCACTGGCACCACTGGGGATGCAGTGCAGTGAGTCCAGTGAGTGTACTGGCACCAATGGGGATGCACTTCAGTGAGCCCAGAGAGCGCACTGGCACCACTGAGAATGCACTTCAGTGAGTCCAGAGAGTGCACTGGCACCACTGGGGATGCAGTGCAGTGAATCCAGAGAGTGCACTGGCACCACCTGTGATGCAGTGCAGTGAGTCCAGAGAGTGCACTGGCACCAATGGGGCTGCAGTGCAGTGAGTCCAAAGAGTGCACTGGCACCACTGGGAATGCACTGCAGTGAGTCCAGAGAGTGCACTGGCACCACTGGTGATGCAGTACAGTGAGTCCAGAGAGTGCACTGGCACCACTGGGGATGCACCCCGTTGAGTCCAGAGAGTGCACTGGCACCACTGGGGATGCACTTCAGTGAGTCCAGAGATTGCACTGGCACCACTGGGGATGCAGTGCAGTGAGTGCAGAGAGTGCACTGTCACCACTGGGGATGCAGTACAGTGAGTCCACAGAGTGCACTGGTACCAGTGGGGATGCAGTACAGTGAGTCCAGAGAGTGCAGTGGCACCACTGGGGATGCAGTGCAGTGAGTCCAGAGAGTGCACTGGCACCACTGGGGATGCACTTCAGTGACTCCAGAGAGTGCACTGGCAACACTGGGGATGCAGTGCAGTGAGTCCAAAGACTTCACTGGCAAAACTGGAGATGCAGTGCAGTGAGTCCAGAGAGTGCACTGGCACCACTGGGGATGCAGTGCAGTGAGTCCAGAGATTGCACTGGCACCACCGGGGCTGCAGTGCAGTGAGTCCAGAGAGTGCACTGGCACCACTGGGGATGCACTGCAGTGAGTCCAGAGAGTGCACTGGCACCACTGGTGATGCAGTACAGTGAGTCCAGAGAGTGCACTGGCACCACTGGGGATGCACTGCAGTGAGTCCAGAGAGTGCACTGGCACCACTGGGGATGCACTACAGTGAGTCCAGAGATTGCACTGGCACCACTGGGGATGCAGTGCACTGAGTCCAGAGAGTGCACTGGCACCACTGGGGATGCAGTGCATTGAGTCCAGAGAGTGCACTGGCACAACTGGGGATGCACTTCAGTGAGTCCAGAGAGTGCACTGACACCACTGGGGATGCAGTGCAGTGAGTCCAGAGAGTGCACTGGCACCACTGGGGATGCAGTGCAGTGAGTCCAGACAGTGCTCTGGCACCACTGGGGATGCACTGCAGTGAGTCCAGTGAGTACACTGGCACCACTGGGGATGCAGTGCAGTGAGTCCAGAGAGTTCACTGGCACCACTGGGGATGCAGTCCAGTGAGTCCAGTGAGTGCACTGGCACCACTGGGGATGCAGTGCAGTGACTGCAGAGAGTACACTGGCAGCACCGGGGATTCACTGCAGTGAGTCCAGAGAGTGCACTGGCACCACCTGTGATGCAGTGCAGTGAGTCCAGTGAGTGCACTGGCACCACTGGGGATGCAGTGCAGTCAGTCCAGTGAGTGCACTGGCACCACTGGGGGTGCAGTACAGTGAGTCCAGAGAGTGCACTGACACCACTGGGGATGCACTGCAGTGAGTCCAGACAGTGCACTGGCACCACTGGGGATGCAGTGCAGTGAGTCCAGAGACTGCACTGGCACCACTGGGGATGCAGTGCAGTGAGACCAGAGAGTGCACTGGCACCACTGGGGATGCACTGCAGTGAGTCCAGAGAGTGCACTGGCACCACTGGGGATGCACTGCAGTTAGTCCAGAGAGTGCACTGTCACCACTGGGGATGCAGTACAGTGAGTCCACATAGTGCACTGGCACCAGTGGGGATGCAGTACAGTGAGTCCAGAGAGTGCACTGGCACCACTGGACATGCAGTGCAGTGAGTCCAGAGAGTGCACTGGCACCACTGGGGATGCACTTGAGTGACTCCACAGATTGCACCGGCAACACTGGGGATGCAGTGCAGTGAGTCCAAAGACTTCACTGGCACCACTGTGGATGCAGTGCAGTGAGTCCAAAGACTTCACTGGCACCACTGTGGATGCAGTGCAGTGAGTCCAGAGAGTGCACTGGCACCACTGGGGATGCAGTGAAGTGAGTCCAGAGAGTGCACTGGCACCACTGGGGATGCAGTGCAGTGAGTCCAGAGAGTGCACTGGCACCACTGGGGATGCACTACAGTGAGTCCAGAGAGTGCACTGGCAGCACTGGGGATGCAGTGCAGTGAGTCCAGAGAGTGCACTGGCACCACTGGGGATGCACTGCAGTGAGTCCAGTGAGTGTACTGGCACCAATGGGGATGCACTTCAGTGAGCCCAGAGAGTGCACTGGCACCACTGAGAATGCACTTCAGTGAGTCCAGAAAGTGCACTGGCACCACTGGGGATGCACTGCAGTGAGTCCAGAGAGTGCACTAGCACCACTGGGGATGCAGTGCAGTGAATCCTGTGAGTACACTGGCACCACTGGGGATGCAGAGCAGTGAGTCCAGAGAGCTCACTGGCACCACTGGGGATGCAGTGCAGTGAGTCCAGAGAGTGCACTGGCACCACTGGAGATGCAGTACAGTGAGGCCAGTGAATGCACTGGAACCACTGGGGATGCAGTGCAGTGAGTCCAGAGAGTGCACTGGCACCACTGGTGATGCAGTACAGTGAGTCCAGTGAGTGCACTGGTACCACTGGGCCTGCAGTGCAGTGAGTCCAGAGAGTGCACTGGCACCACTGGGGATGCAGTGCTGTGACTCCAGAGAGTGCACTGGCACCACTGGGGATGCAGTGCAGTGAGTCCAGAGAGTGCACTGGCACCACTGGGGATGCGGTGCCGGGAGTCCAGAGAGTGCTTTGGCACCAGTGGGGATGCACTGCAGTTACTCGAGAGAGTGCACTGGCACCACTGGGGATGCAGTGCAGTGAGTCCAGAGAGTGCACTGGCACCACTGGGGATGCACTGCAGTGAGTCCAGAGAGTGCACTGTCACCACGGGGGATGCAGTGCAGTGAGTCCAGAGAGTGCACTGTCACCACTGGGGATGCAGTGCAGTGAGTCCAGTGAGTGCACTGGCACCACTGGGGATGCAGTGCAGTGAGTCCAGAGAGTGCACTGGCACCACTGGGGATGCACTGCAGTGAATCCAGTGAGTGCACTGGCACCACTGGGGATACAGTGCAGTGAGTCCAGAGAGTGCACAGGCACCACTGGGGATGCATTGCAGTGAGTCCAGAGAGTGCACTGGCACCACTGGGGATGCATTGCAGTGAGTCCAGAGAGTGCACTGGCACCACAGATGATGCAGTACAGTGAGTCCAGTGAGTGCACTGGCACCACTGGGGATGTAGTGCAGTGACTCGAGAGAGTGCACTGGCACCACTGGGGATGCAGTGCAGTGAGTCCAGAGAGTGCACTGGCACCACTGGGGATGCAGTGCAGTGAATCCAGAGAGTGCACTGGCACCAATGGGGCTGCACCCCGTTGAGTCCAGAGAGTGCACTGGCACCACTGGGGATGCACTTCAGTGAGTCCAGAGATTGCACTGGCACCACTGGGGATGCAGTGCATTGAGTCCAGAGAGTGCACTGGCACAACAGGGGATGCACTTCAGTGAGTCCAGAGAGTGCACTGACACCACTGGGGATGCACTGCAGTGAGTCCAGAGAGTGCACTGGCACCACTGGGGATGCAGTGCAGTGAATCCAGAGAGTGCACTGGCACCACCTGTGATGCAGTGCAGTGAGTCCAGAGAGTGCACTGGCACCAATGGTGCTGCAGTGCAGTGAGTCCAAAGAGTGCACTGGCACCACTGGGAATGCACTGCAGTGAGTCCAGAGAGTGCACTGGCACCACTGGTGATGCAGTACAGTGAGTCCAGAGAGTGCACTGGCACCACTGGGGATGCACCCCGTTGAGTCCAGAGAGTGCACTGGCACCACTGGGGATGCACTTCAGTGAGTCCAGAGATTGCACTGGCACCACTGGGGATGCAGTGCATTGAGTCCAGAGAGTGCACTGGCTCAACAGGGGATGCACTTCAGTGAGTCCAGAGAGTGCACTGACACCACTGGGGATGCAGTGCAGTGAGTCCAGAGAGTGCACTGGCACCACTGGGGATGCACTGCAGTGAGTCCAGAGAGTACACTGGCACCAGTGGGAATGCAGTGCAGTGAGTCCAGAGAGTGCACTGGCACCACTGGGGATGCACTGCAGTGAGTCCAGAGAGTGCACTGGCACCACTGGGGATGTGTCCAGTGAGTCCAGTGAGTGCACTGGCACCACTGGGGATGCAGTGCAGTGAGTTCGGAGAGTACACTGGCACCAGTGGGGATGCAGTGCAGTGAGTCCAGAGAGTGCACTGGCACCACTGGGGATGCAGTGCAGTCAGTCCAGCTTACACCTCCCCTCCAGTTCAGCTTACACCTGAAAGATATCTACTAGACCGGATCGTCTTGAAGCCCCCCCTCTAGCTCAACCACACAAATAGTACACCAAAACTAAAGAATTTACTAAACTAATTAAACTAAAGCATTTTACAGTCTTAGTATAGGCGATAGAAAAGACACTTAGACGCGATAGAGACCCCAGTACCGTAAGGGAAAGATGAAATAGCAGTGAAACAATCAAAGCGACAGACAGCAAAGATCAACCCTTGTACCTTTTGCATCATGGTTTAGCGAGAACAACCAAGCAAAGTGAACTAAAGTTTGCCCCCCCGAAACCCAAGCGAGCTACTTTCAAGCAGTTAAAGAGAGCGAACCCGTCTCTGTTGCAAAAGAGTGGGATGACTTGTCAGTAGAGGTGAAAAGCCAACCGAGCTGGGTGATAGCTGGTTACCTGTGAAACGAATCTAAGTTCCCCCTTAATCCTCCCTACCGGACATCCTGAACCCTAATGAGATGATTAAGAGCTATTTAATGGAGGGACAGCTCCATTAAAAAAGGACACAACCTCGACTAGCGGATAATTCTTACTACTGATCCTACCGTGGGCCCTAAAGCAGCCATCAAAAAAGAGTGCGTCAAAGCTCCACCACCTAAAAATACCAAAATAAGATGATTCCCTTATCACAAACAGGTCAACCTATGAATATAGGAGAATTAATGCTAAAATAAGTAACTCAGGGCCACACCCCTCTAACGGCGCAAGCTTACATAGAAACATTATTAACAGACCTAGACAGATACAAAAACCCCTACAAGACCACGTATTAACTAACCCTGTTAACCCGACTCAGGAGCGCCTATAAGAGCGATTAAAATCTGTGAAAGGAACTCGGCAAATTAATAAGGCCCGACTGTTTACCAAAAACATAGCCTTCAGCAAATTAAACAAGTATTGAAGGTGATGCCTGCCCGGTGACTTAGGTTTAACGGCCGCGGTATCCTAACCGTGCAAAGGTAGCGCAATCAATTGTCCCATAAATCGAGACTTGTATGAATGGCTAAACGAGGTCTTAACTGTCTCTCACAGATAATCAGTGAAATTGATCTCCCCGTGCAAAAGCGGGGATGTGAACATAAGACGAGAAGACCCTGTGGAACTTAAAAATCAACGACCACCGCGAATCCTCAATCAACCCCACTGGGGCCACTACCATCGCAGAGCCTGGTCGATATTTTTCGGTATATTTCGGTATATCGGTATATATTTTTCGGTATATTCGGTATATCGATATTTTTCCAAAAACAAGACCATACCTCTTTACCTAGAGCTACCCCTCAAAGTGCTAACAGTGACCAGACCCAATATAATTGATTAATGGACCAAGCTACCCCAGGGATAACAGCGCAATCCCCCTCAAGAGCCCATATCGACAGGGGGGTTTACGACCTCGATGTTGGATCAGGACATCCTAATGGTGCAGCCGCTATTAAGGGTTCGTTTGTTCAACGATTAACAGTCCTACGTGATCTGAGTTCAGACCGGAGCAATCCAGGTCGGTTTCTATCTATGACACACTCTCCCCAGTACGAAAGGACCGGGAAAGTGGGGCCAATACCACAAGCACGCCCCCCCCCTCTAAGCAGTGAAACCAACTAAACCGTGAAGAGGGCCTTCCCCCACCACTTTCAATCCTAGAAAAGGACCAGCTAGAGTGGCAGAGCCCGGCAAGTGCAGAAGGCTTAAGCCCTTTCCCCAGAGGTTCAAATCCTCTCCCTAGCTTCACCCATGATTCAAATAACAACACTAAGCTGCCTCATTATATCCCTCCTATACATCATCCCAATCCTGATTGCCGTAGCCTTCCTAACCCTAGTAGAACGGAAAATCCTAAGCTACATACAATCCCGCAAAGGCCCTAACGTTGTCGGGCCTTTTGGCCTACTTCAACCATTTGCGGACGGACTGAAACTATTTACCAAAGAGCCCATCCGACCCTCTACCTCTTCCCCACTTCTATTCATTCTGATACCAATACTAGCCCTTGTCCTAGCCCTCACCACTTGAGCACCACTACCACTCCCATTTCCCCTAGCAGATCTAAACCTCGGAGTTCTCTTCCTAATAGCCATGTCAAGCCTAGCCGTCTACTCAGTCCTATGATCAGGCTGAGCCTCGAACTCAAAATACGCACTAATCGGAGCCCTACGGGCAGTAGCACAGACCATTTCATACGAAGTGACACTGGCCATAATCCTGCTATCAATAATCATACTAAGCGGAAGCTACACACTCAGCTCCTTTGCCGTCGCACAGGAGCCTCTATACTTCATTTTCTCCTCATGACCCCTAGCAATAATATGATACGTATCCACCCTAGCAGAGACAAACCGAGCTCCTTTTGACCTCACAGAGGGTGAATCTGAGCTAGTCTCAGGGTTTAACGTTGAATACGCCGCAGGACCCTTCGCCTTATTCTTCCTAGCTGAATATGCGAACATTATGCTAATAAATACACTTACAGCCATCATATTCCTAAACCCAAGCGCCCTAGGGCCACCCACAGAACTATTCCCCGTCATCCTAGCCACAAAAGTCCTCCTACTATCTTCTGGTTTCTTATGGGTCCGAGCTTCATACCCACGATTCCGATATGACCAACTAATGCACCTACTATGAAAAAACTTCCTACCCCTCACACTAGCTCTGTGCCTCTGACACATCAGCATACCTATCTGCTATGCAGGCCTACCTCCTTACATAAGGAAATGTGCCTGAACTACAAAGGGTCACTATGATAAAGTGAACATAGAGGTATAACAGCCCTCTCATTTCCTGTTGCCCTTAGAAAAGTAGGAATTGAACCCACACAAGAGAAATCAAAATTCTCCATACTTCCCTTATATTATTTTCTAGTAGAGTCAGCTAATCAAGCTATCGGGCCCATACCCCGAAAATGATGGTTTAACCCCCTCCTCTACTAATGAACCCTTACGCGACCCCAATCATAACCTTCAGCCTCATCTTGGGCACCACAATCACAATTTCCAGCAACCACTGAGTTCTGGCCTGGACAGGACTGGAGATCAACGCACTAGCCATCATTCCCCTAATTGCCAAATCCCACCACCCACGAGCAGTAGAAGCCGCAACGAAATACTTCCTAACCCAAGCAGCTGCTTCCGCCCTGGTCCTATTCTCTAGCATAACCAATGCCTGAGTCACCGGCCAATGAGACATCACACAAATAAACCACCCAACCTCCTGTCTACTACTGACAGCAGCAATCGCTATTAAACTGGGCCTAGTGCCATTTCACTTCTGATTCCCAGAAGTACTACAAGGATCGCCACTAATAACAGCCCTGCTACTCTCGACCCTCATAAAATTCCCCCCACTAACCCTGCTCCTACTAACATCCAAATCCCTCGACCCAGCTCTACTCACCGCCATGGCCCTAGCCTCAACAGCACTAGGAGGCTGAATAGGACTGAACCAAACACAAACACGCAAAATCCTAGCCTTCTCGTCCATCTCCCACTTAGGCTGAATCGCCATCATCCTAGTTTACAGCCCCAAATTGGCCTTACTTACCTTCTACCTATACTAGGATGGCCTCTAGCAGGATTTACTCACTGATTCCCACTACTCACTGGGTTTACCCTACACCAAACATGAGCAAAAGCCCACTTCGGGGTAATATTTACAGGAGTAAACCTAACGTTCTTCCCCCAGCACTTCCTAGGCCTAGCAGGAATACCCCGACGATACTCGGACTATCCCGACGCCTACACACTATGAAACACCATTTCCTCCATCGGCTCCCTAATCTCAATAGTAGCCGTAATCATACTAATATTCATCATCTGAGAAGCCTTTCCGGCCAAACGAAAAGTCCTACAACCAGAACTAACTACCACAAACGTTGAATGAATCCACGGCTGCCCTCCCCCATACCATACTTTCGAGGAACCGGCCTTCGTCCAAGTACAAGAAAGGAAGGAATCGAACCCTCACATGCTGGTTTCAAGCCAACTGCATTAACCGCTCATGCTTCTTTCTTATGAGACGTTAGTAAACCAATTACATAGCCTTGTCAAGACTAAATCACAGGTAAAAATCCTGTACATCTCATGTGGCCAACCACTCCCAACTAGGATTCCAAGACGCCTCATCACCCATCACAGAAGAACTCGTTGAATTCCACGACCACGCCCTAATCGTTGCCCTAGCTATCTGCAGCCTAGTTCTCTACCTTTTAGCCCACATACTAACAGAAAAACTCTCGTCCAATGCTGTAGACGCCCAAGAAGTAGAGCTGATCTGGACAATCCTACCTGCTATCGTCCTGGTACTCCTCGCCCTCCCATCCCTACAAATCCTCTACATAATGGACAAAATCGATGAACCAGACCTCACCCTAAAAGCCATCGGCCACCAATGATACTGAAGCTACGAATACACAGACTTCAAAGACCTATCATTCGACTCCTACATAGTGCCCACCCCAGACTTACCCAACGGCCACTTCCGACTGCTAGAAGTTGACCACCGCGTAGTTATCCCAATAGAATCCCCCATCCGCGTGATCATTACTGCAGGAGACGTACTCCACTCCTGAGCAGTCCCAACGCTCGGAGTTAAAACAGACGCAATCCCAGGCCGACTAAACCAAACTTCATTCATTACCACCCGGCCTGGGATTTTTTACGGACAATGCTCAGAAATTTGCGGGGCTAATCACAGCTACATACCCATTGTAGTAGAATCAACCCCACTCCCACATTTCGAGGCCTGATCGTCCCTTCTATCATCATCCTAATCATTAAGAAGCTATGCAACAGCACTAGCCTTTTAAGCTAGCCAAAGAGGGACTTCCCCCTCCTTAATGATATGCCACAGCTTAACCCCGCACCATGATTTTCAATCATAATTATAACCTGATTAACCCTAGCACTCCTCATCCAACCAAAACTACTAGCCTTCACCACAACCAACCCCCCATCAAATAAGACCTCCCTCACTACCAAACCCACACCATGATCCTGACCATGAACCTAAGCTTCTTTGACCAATTTTCCAGCCCCAATCTATTTGGCATCCCCTTAATCCTACTATCCCTACTCTTCCCAGCCCTACTATTCCTGTCCCCAAACAACCGATGAATCAACAACCACCTTTCTACTATCCAAACATGACTCCTTCACCTAATCACAAAACAACTAATAGTCCCACTCAACAAAAATGGCCACAAATGAGCCATAATATTTACATCCCTAATAATCATACTTCTTACAATCAACCTTCTAGGCCTCCTTCCATATACATTCACCCCAACCACCCAACTATCTATGAACATAGCCCTAGCCTTCCCACTATGGCTCGCCACACTACTAACAGGCCTACGAAACCAACCATCAGCCTCTTTAGCCCACCTATTACCCGAAGGTACCCCTACACCCCTAATCCCCGCACTAATCCTGATCGAAACAACCAGCCTACTAATCCGCCCCCTAGCCCTCGGAGTCCGCCTTACAGCCAACCTTACAGCAGGACACTTACTCATCCAACTCATCTCTACAGCCTCCATTGCATTAATACCCACCCTTCCTGCAGTATCCATCCTAACAATAATCATCCTACTACTCCTAACCATCCTAGAAGTAGCAGTAGCCATAATCCAGGCCTACGTCTTCGTGCTCCTTCTAAGCCTATACTTACAAGAAAACATCTAATGGCACACCAAGCACACTCATACCACATAGTTGACCCAAGCCCTTGACCAATCTTCGGGGCAGCCGCCGCCCTACTCACAACCTCAGGATTAATCATGTGATTCCACTACAACTCATCCATACTACTAACCCTAGGCCTCATCTCAATACTCCTAGTAATACTCCAATGATGACGAGACATTGTACGAGAAAGCACCTTCCAAGGCCATCACACTCCCACAGTCCAAAAAGGCCTACGATACGGCATAATCCTTTTCATCACATCCGAAGCATTCTTCTTCTTAGGGTTCTTCTGAGCGTTCTTCCACTCGAGCCTGGCCCCAACCCCAGAACTAGGAGGCCAATGACCCCCAACAGGAATTAAACCACTCAACCCGATAGAAGTCCCCCTACTAAACACAGCCATCCTACCAGCCTCAGGCGTTACCGTAACGTGAGCCCATCACAGCATCACAGAAGGAAACCGAAAACACGCCATCCACGCCCTAACCCTAACGATCCTCCTGGGATTCTACTTCACAGCCCTACAAGCAATAGAATACCACGAAGCCCCATTCTCAATCGCCGATAGCGTCTACGGATCTACCTTCTTCGTTGCCACTGGATTCCACGGACTCCACGTAATCATCGGATCCTCCTTCCTGACCGTCTGCCTCTTCCGACTGATCAAGTTCCACTTTACATCAGACCACCACTTCGGATTCGAGGCAGCAGCCTGATACTGACACTTCGTAGACGTCATCTGACTATTCCTCTACATAACCATCTACTGATGAGGATCTTGCTCTTCTAGTATATTAATTACAATTGACTTCCAATCTCTAGAATCTGGTATAAACCCAGAGGAGAGCAATGAACGCACTCATGTTCATATTCGCCCTATCATCAATCCTAAGCGCCGCCCTAACCGCATTAAACTTCTGACTCGCCCAAATAAACCCCGACTCAGAGAAACTCTCACCGTACGAATGTGGATTCGACCCACTTGGATCTGCTCGATTACCATTCTCAGTCCGATTCTTCCTCAGTAGCCATCCTGTTCGTCCTATTCGACCTAGAAATCGCCCTCCTGCTCCCCCTGCCATGAGCCGTCCAACTCCAATCCCCCCTAATGACCCTCACCTGAACTGTAGCGATCCTCCTTCTCCTAACACTCGGACTGGCCTACGAGTGAATTCAAGGGGGCCTAGAATGAGCAGAATAACAGAAAGTTAGTCTAACCAAAAAGATAGCTGGTTTCGACCCAGCAGATTACAGCCAACCCTGTAACTTTCTTATGTCGCCCCTACATTTAAGCTTCTACTCAGCCTTCATTTTCAGCGGACTAGGACTAGCCTTCCACCGAACCCACCTAGTATCCGCCCTACTATGCCTTGAAAGCGTAATATTATCGATATTCGTAGGCCTATCAATATGATCCATCGAAAACCAAGTCTCCTCATTCACCATGGTACCAATTCTCATGCTAACCTTCTCAGCGTGTGAGGCGGGCACAGGCCTGGCCATCCTAGTAGCCTCCACCCGCACACATGGCTCCGACCATCTACACAACCTAAACCTCCTGCAATGCTAAAAATCATCCTACCCACAATCATACTTCTTCCAACAGCCCTGCTGTCTCCACCAAAATTTCTATGGACTAACACCACCTTATACAGCCTCCTAATCGCTGCCCTAAGCCTACAGTGATTAATCCCAACCTACTACCCCTACAAATTTTTATCCAACTGAACAGGAATTGACCAAATCTCATCCCCCCTCCTAGTACTATCCTGCTGACTACTCCCACTCATAATCATAGCAAGCCAAAACCACCTGCAACAAGAACCCCTACAACGCAAACGAATCTTTATCTCAACCTTAGTCGCAGTCCAGCCATTCATCCTACTAGCCTTTTCCACCACAGAACTAGCACTATTTTACATCTCATTTGAAGCAACCCTCATTCCCACCCTAATCTTAATCACCCGATGGGGGAACCAACCAGAACGCCTAAGCGCTGGCATCTACCTGCTATTCTACACGCCAGTAAGCTCTCTACCCCTGCTAATCACAATCATACACCTATACGTGAAAATTGGCACCCTGCACCTGCCAACCCTACAACTAACCCACCCAACCCTATCCACCTCATGGACAGGAATACTATCAGGTCTAGCACTGCTCATAGCATTCATAGTAAAAGCCCCACTATACGGCCTACACCTCTGACTGCCAAAAGCCCACGTAGAAGCACCCATCGCAGGCTCAATACTCCTCGCCGCCCTACTACTAAAGCTAGGAGGATACGGAATTATACGAGTCACTCTATTTATGGGCCCACTGTCCAACCTCCTGCACTACCCCTTCCTAACCCTGGCCCTATGAGGCGCCCTAATGACTAGCTCAATCTGCCTACGACAGACAGACCTAAAATCACTAATCGCTTATTCATCCGTTAGCCACATAGGCCTAGTTATCGCCGCAGGAATAATCCAAACCCACTGATCATTCTCAGGGGCAATGATCCTAATAATTTCCCATGGACTAACTTCCTCCATACTATTCTGCCTAGCCAACACAAACTATGAACGTACGCACAGCCGAATTCTACTACTCACACGAGGCCTACAACCTCTCCTACCACTCATAGCTACCTGATGATTGCTGGCCAATCTAACAAACATAGCCTTACCCCCAACAACAAACCTCATAGCAGAGCTAACCATTATAATCACCTTATTCAACTGATCTGCCTTCACGATCATCCTAACAGGAATCGCAACCCTACTAACCGCCTCCTACACCTTATTCATACTACTAATGACCCAACGAGGCTCAATCCCCTCCCACATCACATCTATGCAAAACTCAACCACGCGAGAACACCTGCTCATAACACTCCACATTATCCCAATATTCCTCCTAATCCTCAAACCCGAACTGATCTCCGGAATCCCCTCATGCAAGTATAGTTTAAACCAAACATTAGACTGTGATTCTAAGAATAGAAGTTCAAACCTTCTTACCTGCCGAGGGGAGGGTTTAACCAACAAGAGCTGCTAACTCTTACATCTGAGCCTAAAACCTCAGCCCCCTTACTTTTAAAGGATAACAGCAATCCACTGGTCTTAGGAACCACCCATCTTGGTGCAAATCCAAGTAAAAGTAGTGAACCCCACACTACTAATCAACTCCCTCACACTACTCACGCTGACAATCCTCCTAACCCCAATCATCCTGCCATTTCTATTTAAAAACTTTAAAAACACCCCACAAGCCACCACCCGCGCTGTTAAAACCGCATTCCTAATTAGCCTAGCCCCTACAACCGCATTCATCTACTCGGGAGTAGAATCTGTCACCTGCCACTGGGAGTGAAAATTCATTATAAACTTTAAAATCCCCCTGAGCCTAAAAATAGACCAATACTCAATAACATTTCTTCCAATCGCCCTATTTGTAACATGATCAATCCTACAATTCGCCATATGATACATGGCCTCAGAGCCATACGTAACAAAATTTTTCACCTACCTACTGACATTCCTAGTCGCCATACTCCTCCTAACAACCGCAAACAACATATTCCTCCTATTCGTAGGCTGGGAAGGAGTACGAATCATGTCCTTCCTTCTCATCGGCTGATGACAAGGCCGAGCAGATGCCAACACCGCCGCCCTACGAGCCGTAATCTACAACCGAATCGGAGACGTCGGACTGACCCTGAGCATAGCATGACTAGCTTCAACATTCAACACCTGAGAGATCCAACAAGCCGTACACCCCCACCAAACCCCAATCCTCCCCCTCATAGGATTAATCCTCGCAGCCGCAGGAAAATCCGCCCAATTTGGACTCCACCCATGACTGCCCGCAGCAATAGAAGGCCCCACCCCAGTATCAGCCCTACTGCACTCCAGTACCATAGTAGTAGCCGGAATCTTCCTGCTCATCCGCATGCACCCCCTGCTAGCCACCAACCAGACAGCCCTAACTGCCTGCCTATGCCTAGGTGCTCTATCAACCCTATTCGCTGCCACATGCGCCCTAACCCAAAATGACATCAAAAAAATCATTGCTTTCTCAACATCCAGCCAACTAGGACTAATAATAGTCACTATCGGACTAAACCTCCCACAACTAGCCTTCCTACACATCTCAACCCATGCCTTCTTTAAAGCCATACTATTCCTATGCTCAGGGTCTATCATCCACAACCTAAACGGAGAACAAGATATCCGAAAGATAGGAGGCCTACAGAAAATACTCCCAGTCACTACTTCCTGCCTAACCATCGGAAACCTGGCGCTGATAGGAACCCCATTCCTAGCCGGATTCTACTCAAAAGACCTCATCATCGAAAGCTTAAACACATCATACCTAAATACTTGAGCCCTACTCCTAACCCTTATAGCCACAGCATTCACCGCAACCTACAGCATCCGCATAACCATCCTAGTCCAAGCTGGACAAACCCGAATCCCCCCAATAGTATCAATAAACGAAAACAACCCACTAATCACCGCCCCCCTAACCCGACTCGCCCTAGGCAGCATTACAGCAGGAATAATCATTACCTCTTTCATCACACCAACCAAAACCCCCCCAATAACCATACCCCTTATCACCAAAACCGCTGCCATCCTCATAACAATCCTAGGAATCATCCTAGCCCTAGAACTATCGAACATAACACACACCCTCACTCACCCCAAACCAAACCCCCTCATAAACTTCTCCTCTGCATTAGGGTACTTCAACCCCCTAGTACACCGATTCTTCTCCAAAAACCTACTAGAAAAGGGACAAAACATTGCCCTACACTTGATCGACCTCTCCTGACTCAAAAAAATAGGGCCAGAGGGCCTTGCTGAACTACAAGTAGCCGCAAGCAAAGCCGCAACCTCAATACACACAGGGCTAATTAAGGCCTACCTAGGATCCTTCGCCCTCTCCATCCTGGTAATAATCCTAATAACACACAGACTCACTAATGGCCCCTAACATCCGCAAATCCCATCCCCTACTAAAAATAATCAACAACTCCCTAATCGACCTACCCGCCCCCTCCAACATCTCTGCCTGATGAAACTTCGGCTCCCTTCTAGCCATCTGCTTAGCCACACAAATCCTAACAGGCCTGCTACTAGCCATACACTACACCGCAGACACTTCACTCGCCTTCTCCTCAGTAGCTCACACATGCCGAGACGTCCAGTACGGATGGCTCATCCGCAACCTCCACGCCAACGGTGCTTCGCTCTTCTTTATCTGCATCTACTTACACATCGGACGAGGCCTCTACTACGGCTCCTACCTATACAAAGAAACCTGAAACACAGGAGTAATCCTCCTACTCACCCTAATAGCAACTGCCTTCGTAGGGTATGTCCTACCATGAGGACAAATGTCATTCTGAGGGGCCACCGTAATCACCAACCTATTCTCAGCCATCCCGTACATTGGGCAAACTCTAGTAGAATGAGCCTGAGGAGGATTCTCAGTAGACAATCCAACCTTAACCCGATTCTTCGCCATCCACTTCCTACTGCCCTTCCTAATTGCAGGAATCACCCTAGTCCACCTAACCTTCCTACACGAATCAGGCTCAAATAACCCACTAGGAATCGTATCAGACTGCGACAAAATCCCATTCCACCCACACTTCTAGATTAAAGACAGCTTAGGGCTTACCCTAATAATCACCCCTCTAATAGCACTAGCCCTATTTTCACCGAACCTCCTGGTTCTTGGAATCCTAGTTGGGAGTGGTTGGCCACATGAGATGTACAGGATTTTTACCTGTGATTTAGTCTTGACAAGGCTATGTAATTGGTTTACTAACGTCTCATAAGAAAGAAGCATGAGCGGTTAATGCAGTTGGCTTGAAACCCATCCCCAGTGGTGCCAGTGCACTCTCTGAACTCACTGAAGTGCATCCCCAGTGGTGCCAGTGCACTCTCTGCACTCATTGCACTGCATCCCCAGTGGTGCCAGTGCGCTCTCTGGAGTCACAGCACTGCATCCCCAGTGGTGCCAGTGCACTCGCTGGACTCACTGCAGTGCATCCCCAGTGGTGCCAGTGCACTCTCTGGACTCACTGCACTGCATCCCCAGTGGTGCCAGTGCACTCTCTGGACTCACTGCACTGCATCACCAGTGGTGCCAGTGCACTCTCTGGACTCACTGCAGTGCATCCCCAGTGGTGCCAGTGCACTCTCTGGACTCACTGCACTCCATCCCCAGTGGTGCCAGTGCACTCTCTGGACTCACTGAAGTGCATCCCCAGTGGTGCCAGTGCACTCTCTGCACTCACTGCACTGCATCCACAGTGGTGCCAGTGCGCTCTCTGGAGTCACAGCACTTCATCCCCAGTGGTGCCAGTGCAATCTCTGGACTCACTGCACTGCATTCCCAGTGGTGCCAGTGCACTCTCTGGACTCACTGAAGTGCATCCCCATTGGTGCCATTGCACTCTCTGCACTCACTGCACTGCATCCCCAGTGGTGCCAATGCACTCACTGGACTGACTACACTGCATCCCCAGTGGTGCCAGTGCACTCTCTGGACTCACTGCAGTGCATCCCCAGTGGTGCCAGTGCACTCTCTGGACTCACTGCACTGCATCCCCAGTGGTGCCAGTGCACTCTCTGGACAAGCTGAAGTGCATCACCAGTGGTGCCAGTGCCCTCACTGGACTGACTACACTGCATCCCCAGTGGTGCCAGTGCGCTCTCCGGAGTCACAGCACTGCATCCCCAGTGGTGCCAGTGCACTCACTGGACACACTGTACTGCATCACAGGTGGTGCCAGTGCACTCTCTGCACTCACTGCAGTGCATCCCAAGTGGTGCCAGTGCATTCACTGGACTCACTGGACTGCATCACCAGTGGTGCCAGTGCACTCTCTGGACTCACTGCAGTGCATCCCCAGTGGTGCCAGTGCACTCTCTGGACTCACTGCAGTGCATCCCCAGTGGTGCCAGTGCAGTCTCTGGACTCACTGCACTGCATCCCCAGTGGTGCCAGAGCACTCTCTGGACTCACTGCACTGCATCCCCAGTGGTGCCAGTGCACTCTCTGGACTCACTGCACCGCATCCCCAGTGGTGTCAGTGCACTCTCTGGACTCACTGAAGTGCATCCCCAGTGGTGCCAGTGCACTCTCTGGACTCACTGCAGTGCATCCCCAGTGGTGCCAGTGCACTCTCTGGACTCACTGCACTGCATCCCCAGTGGTGCCAGTGCAATCTCTGGACTCACTGTAGTGCATCCCCAGTGGTGCCAGTGCACTCTCTGGACTCACTGCAGTGCATCCCCAGTGGTGCCAGTGCACTCTCTGGACTCACTGTACTGCATCACCAGTGGTGCCAGTGCACTCTCTGGACTCACTGCACTGCATCCCCAGTGGTGCCAGTGCACTCTCTGGACTCACTGCACTGCATCCCCAGTGGTGCCAGTGCACTCTCTGGACAAGCTGAAGTGCATCACCAGTGGTGCCAGTGCCCTCACTGGACTGACTACACTGCATCCCCAGTGGTGCCAGTGCGCTCTCCGGAGTCACAGCACTGCATCCCCAGTGGTGCCAGTGCACTCACTGGACACACTGTATTGCATCACAGGTGGTGCCAGTGCACTCTCTGCACTCACTGCAGTGCATCCCAAGTGGTGCCAGTGCATTCACTGGACTCACTGGACTGCATCACCAGTGGTGCCAGTGCACTCTCTGGACTCACTGCAGTGCATCCCCAGTGGTGCCAGTGCACTCTCTGGACTCACTGCAGTGCATCCCCAGTGGTGCCAGTGCAGTCTCTGGACTCACTGCACTGCATCCCCAGTGGTGCCAGAGCACTCTCTGGACTCACTGCACTGCATCCCCAGTGGTGCCAGTGCACTCTCTGGACTCACTGCACCGCATCCCCAGTGGTGTCAGTGCACTCTCTGGACTCACTGAAGTGCATCCCCAGTGGTGCCAGTGCACTCTCTGGACTCACTGCAGTGCATCCCCAGTGGTGCCAGTGCACTCTCTGGACTCACTGCACTGCATCCCCAGTGGTGCCAGTGCAATCTCTGGACTCACTGTAGTGCATCCCCAGTGGTGCCAGTGCACTCTCTGGACTCACTGCAGTGCATCCCCAGTGGTGCCAGTGCACTCTCTGGACTCACTGTACTGCATCACCAGTGGTGCCAGTGCACTCTCTGGACTCACTGCACTGCATCCCCAGTGGTGCCAGTGCACTCTCTGGACTCACTGCAGTGCATCCCCAGTGGTGCCAGTGCACTCTCTGGACTCACTGCACTGCATCCCCAGTGGTGCCAGTGCACTCCCTGCACTCACTGCACTGCATTCCCAGTGGTGCCAGTGAAGTCTCTGGACTCACTGCACTGCATCCCCAGTGGTGCCAGTGCACTCTCTGGACTCACTGCACTGCATCCCCACTGCTGCCAGTGCACTCTCTGGACTCACTGCACTGCATCCCCAGTGGTGCCAGTGCACTCTCTGGACTCACTGCACTGCATCCCCAGTGGTGCCAGTGCACTCTCTCGAGTCACTGCACTACATCCCCAGTAGTGCCAGTGCACTTCACTGGACTCACTGTACTGCATCATCGGTGGTGCCAGTGCACTCTCTGGACTCACTGCACTGCATCCCCACTGGTACCAGTGCACTCTGTGGACTCACTGTACTGCATCCCCAGTGGTGACAGTGCACTCTCTGGACTCACTGCAGTGCATCCCCAGTGGTGCCAGTGCACTCTCTGGAGTCACTGCAGTGCATCCCCAGTGGTGCCAGTGCACTCTCTGGACTCACTGCACTGCATCCCCAGTGGTGCCAGTGCAGTCTCTGGACTCACTGCACTGCATCCCCAGTGGTGCCAGTGCACTCTCTGGACTCACTGCACTGCATCCCCAGTGGTGTCAGTGCACTCTCTGGACTCACTGAAGTGCATCCCCAGTTGTGCCAGTGCACTCTCTGGACTCAATGCACTGCATCCCCAGTGGTGCCAGTGCACTCTCTGGACTTCAATCTTTGGTTTACAAGACCAATGTTTTTATAAACTATTAGAGTATTTAGCAGTTGAGTATTTTGTTTTCTAGGGCGCTTGCGGCGGGGAGGAGAAATAGGAGGATAGTGAAGTAGGCGATTGAAGCGAGTTGGCCGATGATGATGAATGGGTGTTCGACGGGTTGGCTTCCTACTCATGTTAGGACGAGGAGGTCGGCGACTAGTACTCAGAATAGGAGCTGGGAGAGTGGTCGGAATGTTATTGCTCGTTGTTTTGATTTGTGCAGGAATGGGATTAGGAATAGGATCAGTACGGAGGCGGCCAGTGCTAATACGCCTCCTAGTTTATTTGGGATTGAACGTAGGATGGCGTAGGCGAATAGGAAGTATCATTCTGGCTTGATGTGTGGTGGGGTTACTAGCGGGTTTGCTGGGGTGAAGTTTTCTGGGTCTCCCAGGAGGTTAACCGCTCATGCTTCTTTCTTATGAGACGTTAGTAAACCAATTACATAGCCTTGTCAAGACTAAATCACAGGTAAAAATCCTGTACATCTCATGTGGCCAACCACTCCCAACTAGGATTCCAAGACGCCTCATCACCCATCATAGAAGAACTCGTTGAATTCCACGACCACGCCCTAATCGTTGCCCTAGCTATCTGCAGCCTAGTTCTCTACCTTTTAGCCCACATACTAACAGAAAAACTCTCGTCCAATGCTGTAGACGCCCAAGAAGTAGAGCTGATCTGGACAATCCTACCTGCTATCGTCCTGGTACTCCTCGCCCTCCCATCCCTACAAATCCTCTACATAATGGACAAAATCGACGAACCAGACCTCACCCTAAAAGCCATCGGCCACCAATGATACTGAAGCTACGAATACACAGACTTCAAAGACCTATCATTCGACTCCTATATAGTGCCCACCCCAGACTTACCCAACGGCCACTTCCGACTGCTAGAAGTTGACCACCGCATAGTTATCCCAATAGAATCCCCCATCCGCGTGATCATTACTGCAGGAGACGTACTCCACTCCTGAGCAGTCCCAACGCTCGGAGTTAAAACAGACGCAATCCCAGGCCGACTAAACCAAACTTCATTCATTACCACCCGGCCTGGGATTTTTTACGGACAATGCTCAGAAATTTGCGGGGCTAATCACAGCTACATACCCATTGTAGTAGAATCAACCCCACTCCCACATTTCGAGGCCTGATCGTCCCTTCTATCATCATCCTAATCATTAAGAAGCTATGCAACAGCACTAGCCTTTTAAGCTAGCCAAAGAGGGACTTCCCCCTCCTTAATGATATGCCACAGCTTAACCCCGCACCATGATTTTCAATCATAATTATAACCTGATTAACCCTAGCACTCCTCATCCAACCAAAACTACTAGCCTTCACCACAACCAACCCCCCATCAAATAAGACCTCCCTCACTACCAAACCCACACCATGATCCTGACCATGAACCTAAGCTTCTTTGACCAATTTTCCAGCCCCAATCTATTTGGCATCCCCTTAATCCTACTATCCCTACTCTTCCCAGCCCTACTATTCCCGTCCCCAAACAACCGATGAATCAACAACCGCCTTTCTACTATCCAAACATGACTCCTTCACCTAATCACAAAACAACTAATAGTCCCACTCAACAAAAATGGCCACAAATGAGCCATAATATTTACATCCCTAATAATCATACTTCTTACAATCAACCTTCTAGGCCTCCTTCCGTATACATTCACCCCAACCACCCAACTATCTATGAACATAGCCCTAGCCTTCCCACTATGGCTCGCCACACTACTAACAGGCATGTTTAACCATGTACGTGCCCCAGGGCCGGCTTAAAGTAGGCTCTATTGTCCCACTTTACTGCTAAATCCGCCTTCCAGAAGTGGTTTCACGCTTCTTTCCGTGTGCCCTATGAATAGGGAATGTAGCCCATTTCTTCCACTCCATAGGCTATACCTTGACCTGTCTTATTAGCGGGGTGCTATTGTGTCCACTGTTGTGCTCTCATTCGAGGTGGGCTGGCGACGGCGGTATGTAGGCTGTGTTGGCAAGGGGTGGTTGGGTTAATCGGGGATTATCGATTGTAGAACAGGCTCCTCTAGGTGGGTTTGGGGCACCGCCAAGTCCTTAGAGTTTTAAGCGTTTGTGCTCGTAGTTCTCTGGCGGATACTTCGGTAAAGTAAGTATCAAGATTTAGGGCCAGGCATAGTGGGGTATCTAATCCCAGTTTGGGCCCTGGCTTTCGTGGGTTTAAATCAGTCGTTAGTTCCTAAGATCATCTTAATGGTGTGTTTAGGTGCATCTTGGGCTTATGACAGCTTAGTTGCATTTTGATCTTAGTTAGCTAGGATAGGCATTTTACCACTCTTTACGCCGTGTCAATAGGACGGTTGATTTGGCTTTCTTGTATGACCGCGGTGGCTGGCACAAGATTTACCAACCCTTGAAGTTAGGCTGTTGCTATAACTAAGTCAAGTTTGCACTCATTGCTTAATGTTAATTACTGCTGAATACCCGTGGGGGCGTGGCTTAGCGAGGCGTCTTGGGCTACTACTTGGGTGTGCCTGATACCCGCTCCTCAAGGCCTGTATGGGGGTAGGTGGTCGAGGGCGTTTACACTGGGGCGCGGATACTTGCATGTATATATTTAGCAAAAACCAACCGTAAGGTTAGGACTAAGTCTTTTGTCCGCAGGCATGTTTTATGCCATCTTGGCAACTTCAGTGCCATGCTTTGTGTTAAGCTATGTGGACGGGGGTGTGGTTAGCTGATAGTTGAGTGGTGAGTGAGAGTGAAGTATATGAAATTATTGCTTGTGTTTACTATTTTTAGTACTGGAGTTTCTCTAAGTCCTAGGACTAGGAGGAAATGGTGTTTCATAGTGTGTAGGCGTCGGGATAGTCCGAGTATCGTCGGGGTATTCCTGCTAGGCCTAGGAAGTGCTGGGGGAAGAACGTTAGGTTTACTCCTGTAAATATTACCCCGAAGTGGGCTTTTGCTCATGTTTGGTGTAGGGTAAACCCAGTGAGTAGTGGGAATCAGTGAGTAAATCCTGCTAGAATGGCAAAGACGGCGCCTATGGATAGGACGTAGTGGAAGTGGGCAACTACGTAGTACGTGTCGTGCAGGGCGATGTCTAGGGAAGAGTTTGCAAGAACGATTCCTGTTAATCCTCCGATGGTAAATAGGAAGATAAATCCTAGAGCTCATAGTATTGGGGGGGGTCTCATTTGATTGTTCCTCCGTGCAGGGTGGCTAGTCAGCTAAATACTTTGATTCCGGTAGGGATGGCAATGATTATAGTGGCTGATGTAAAGTAGGCTCGGGTATCAACGTCTATTCCTACTGTAAACATGTGGTGAGCTCAGACGATGAATCCTAGGAAGCCGATGGATAGTATGGCTCAGACTATTCCCATGTAGCCGAAGGGCTCCTTTTTGCCTGAGTAGTACGTGACTACGTGTGAGATGATTCCGAACCCCGGTAGGATCAGAATATAGACTTCTGGGTGTCCGAAGAATCAGAATAGGTGTTGGTACAGGATTGGGTCTCCTCCTCCAGCGGGGTCGAAGAATGTGGTGTTTAGGTTTCGATCAGTTAGTAATATTGTAATACCGGCGGCGAGTACGGGGAGTGATAGAAGGAGTAGGATGGCGGTAATTAGTACGGATCAGACAAATAGTGGGGTTTGGTATTGTGAGAGTGCGGGGGGTTTTATGTTGATGGCTGTGGTGATAAAGTTGATGGCCCCAAGGATGGAGGAGATACCGGCTAAGTGGAGTGAGAAGATAGCCAGGTCTACTGAAGCTCCGGCGTGGGCAAGGTCACCTGCTAGGGGAGGGTAGACAGTTCAGCCTGTGCCGGCGCCAGCTTCTACAGTGGATGAGGCTAGTAGGAGGAGGAATGATGGGGGGAGGAGTCAAAAGCTTATGTTGTTTATTCGCGGGAATGCTATGTCGGGGGCACCGATTATGAGGGGGACTAATCAGTTGCCGAATCCTCCGATCATGATGGGTATGACTATAAAGAAGCTTATTACAAAGGCGTGAGCGGTAACGATTACATTGTAAATTTGGTCGTCGCCTAGGAGAGTTCCTGGTTGTCCTAGTTCTGCGCGGATTAATAGGCTGAGTGCGGTGCCGACTATTCCTGCTCATGCCCCGAAGATGAGGTACAGGGTGCCAATATCCTTATGGTTAGTGGAAAATAGTCATCGGTTGATGAAGGTGACGGGTAAGATGGCTGAGTGTTGAAGCGTTAGGCTGTAGTCCTTTTTACAGAGGTTTAATTCCTCTTCTTATCGGCTCTGTAGTGAAATTCATGTTGAGTTGCAAGCTCATCGATGCGCACTAGGGTGCGTCAGGGTCTTTGTAGGCAGAAGCCAATTGGTTTAGGCATTTAGCTGTTAACTAGAGTTTTGTGGGATCGAAGCCCATCTGTCTAGGGAGGCTTTAGCTTAATTAAAGCGTCTGACTTGCATTCAGAAGATACAGGTTAATATTCTGTAAGTCTTAATGTGCAGAAACTAAGAGGGTTTAACTCTTATTTAAGGCTTTGAAGGCCTTCGGTTTGGGGTGTTATCCTAAGTTTCTAGACAATGGCATGTATTATTGGGGACAGGGGAAGTAAGAGGATTGATAGTGAGGCAAGGACCGCAGTAGGTGTGCTTGGGGCTTTGCTAGTGTATCATTGTTTTATGTGGTTAGAGGAGTTGGGGGGAAGGGTAATTGTTGAGTGGTATGCGAGGCGTAGGTAGAAGAAGAGGCTGAGCAGTGATAGCATGGCAATTGCCATGGCTGCTGGTGTTATTTCCTGTTTAGTTAGTTCTTGGATGATAAGTCACTTTGGTATAAAGCCTGTTAATGGGGGGAGGCCTGCTAGGGATAAAAGTACTAGTATTAGGGTGGCGTTTAGCACTGGGGTTTTTGTTCATGAGGTTGTGATCATGGATAGGTTAAGGGCTTTGATTTTGTTAAGGGCTAGGAATACGGCTGATGTTATGATTGTGTATAGGTAGAAGGTAAGTAAGGCCAATTTGGGGCTGTAAACTAGGATGATGGCGATTCAGCCTAAGTGGGAGATGGACGAGAAGGCTAGGATTTTGCGTGTTTGTGTTTGGTTCAGTCCTATTCAGCCTCCTAGTGCTGTTGAGGCTAGGGCCATGGCGGTGAGTAGAGCTGGGTCGAGGGATTTGGATGTTAGTAGGAGCAGGGTTAGTGGGGGGAATTTTATGAGGGTCGAGAGTAGCAGGGCTGTTATTAGTGGCGATCCTTGTAGTACTTCTGGGAATCAGAAGTGAAATGGCACTAGGCCCAGTTTAATAGCGATTGCTGCTGTCAGTAGTAGACAGGAGGTTGGGTGGTTTATTTGTGTGATGTCTCATTGGCCGGTGACTCAGGCATTGGTTATGCTAGAGAATAGGACCAGGGCGGAAGCAGCTGCTTGGGTTAGGAAGTATTTCGTTGCGGCTTCTACTGCTCGTGGGTGGTGGGATTTGGCAATTAGGGGAATGATGGCTAGTGCGTTGATCTCCAGTCCTGTCCAGGCCAGAACTCAGTGGTTGCTGGAAATTGTGATTGTGGTGCCCAAGATGAGGCTGAAGGTTATGATTGGGGTCGCGTAAGGGTTCATTAGTAGAGGAGGGGGTTAAACCATCATTTTCGGGGTATGGGCCCGATAGCTTGATTAGCTGACTCTACTAGAAAATAATATAAGGGAAGTATGGAGAATTTTGATTTCTCTTGTGTGGGTTCAATTCCTACTTTTCTAAGGTCAACAGGAAATGAGAGGGCTGTTATACCTCTATGTTCACTTTATCGTAGTGACCCTTTGTAGTTCAGGCACATTTCCTTATGTAAGGAGGTAGGCCTGCATAGCAGATAGGTATGCTGATGTGTCAGAGGCACAGAGCTAGTGTGAGGGGTAGGAAGTTTTTTCATAGTAGGTGCATTAGTTGGTCATATCGGAATCGTGGGTATGAAGCTCGGACCCATAAGAAACCAGAAGATAGTAGGAGGACTTTTGTGGCTAGGATGACGGGGAATAGTTCTGTGGGTGGCCCTAGGGCGCTTGGGTTTAGGAATATGATGGCTGTAAGTGTATTTATTAGCATAATGTTCGCATATTCAGCTAGGAAGAATAAGGCGAAGGGTCCTGCGGCGTATTCAACGTTAAACCCTGAGACTAGCTCAGATTCACCCTCTGTGAGGTCAAAAGGAGCTCGGTTTGTCTCTGCTAGGGTGGATACGTATCATATTATTGCTAGGGGTCATGAGGAGAAAATGAAGTATAGAGGCTCCTGTGCGACGGCAAAGGAGCTGAGTGTGTAGCTTCCGCTTAGTATGATTATTGATAGCAGGATTATGGCCAGTGTCACTTCGTATGAAATGGTCTGTGCTACTGCCCGTAGGGCTCCGATTAGTGCGTATTTTGAGTTCGAGGCTCAGCCTGATCATAGGACTGAGTAGACGGCTAGGCTTGACATGGCTATTAGGAAGAGAACTCCGAGGTTTAGATCTGCTAGGGGAAATGGGAGTGGTAGTGGTGCTCAAGTGGTGAGGGCTAGGACAAGGGCTAGTATTGGTATCAGAATGAATAGAAGTGGGGAAGAGGTAGAGGGTCGGATGGGCTCTTTGGTAAATAGTTTCAGTCCGTCCGCAAATGGTTGAAGTAGGCCAAAAGGCCCGACAACGTTAGGGCCTTTGCGGGATTGTATGTAGCTTAGGATTTTCCGTTCTACTAGGGTTAGGAAGGCTACGGCAATCAGGATTGGGATGATGTATAGGAGGGATATAATGAGGCAGCTTAGTGTTGTTATTTGAATCATGGGTGAAGCTAGGGAGAGGATTTGAACCTCTGGGGAAAGGGCTTAAGCCTTCTGCACTTGCCGGGCTCTGCCACTCTAGCTGGTCCTTTTCTAGGATTGAAAGTGGTGGGGGAAGGCCCTCTTCACGGTTTAGTTGGTTTCACTGCTTAGAGGGGGGGGCGTGCTTGTGGTATTGGCCCCACTTTCCCGGTCCTTTCGTACTGGGGAGAGTGTGTCATAGATAGAAACCGACCTGGATTGCTCCGGTCTGAACTCAGATCACGTAGGACTGTTAATCGTTGAACAAACGAACCCTTAATAGCGGCTGCACCATTAGGATGTCCTGATCCAACATCGAGGTCGTAAACCCCCCTGTCGATATGGGCTCTTGAGGGGGATTGCGCTGTTATCCCTGGGGTAGCTTGGTCCATTAATCAATTATATTGGGTCTGGTCACTGTTAGCACTTTGAGGGGTAGCTCTAGGTAAAGAGGTATGGTCTTGTTTTTGGAGGATTTGTTCTCCTCCAAGGTCGCCCCAACCGAAAAATATCGACCAGGCTCTGCGATGGTAGTGGCCCCAGTGGGGTTGATTGAGGATTCGCGGTGGTCGTTGATTTTTAAGTTCCACAGGGTCTTCTCGTCTTATGTTCACATCCCCGCTTTTGCACGGGGAGATCAATTTCACTGATTATCTGTGAGAGACAGTTAAGACCTCGTTTAGCCATTCATACAAGTCTCGATTTATGGGACAATTGATTGCGCTACCTTTGCACGGTTAGGATACCGCGGCCGTTAAACCTAAGTCACCGGGCAGGCATCACCTTCAATACTTGTTTAATTTGCTGAAGGCTATGTTTTTGGTAAACAGTCGGGCCTTATTAATTTGCCGAGTTCCTTTCACAGATTTTAATCGCTCTTATAGGCGCTCCTGAGTCGGGTTAACAGGGTTAGTTAATACGTGGTCTTGTAGGGGTTTTTGTATCTGTCTAGGTCTGTTAATAATGTTTCTATGTAAGCTTGCGCCGTTAGAGGGGTGTGGCCCTGTACATGAGGGGCCTAGGATGATTCCTAGGATTTTTATGAGGATGGCAGCGGTTTTGGTGATAAGGGGTATGGTTATTGGGGGGGTTTTGGTTGGTGTGATGAAAGAGGTAATGATTATTCCTGCTGTAATGCTGCCTAGGGCGAGTCGGGTTAGGGGGGCGGTGATTAGTGGGTTGTTTTTGTTTATTGATACTACTGGGGGGATTCGGGTTTGTCCAGCTTGGACTAGGATGGTTATGCGGATGCTGTAGGTTGCGGTGAATGCTGTGGCTATAAGGGTTAGGAGTAGGGCTCAAGTATTTAGGTATGATGTGTTTAAGCTTTCGATGATGAGGTCTTTTGAGTAGAATCCGGCTAGGAATGGGGTTCCTATCAGCGCCAGGTTTCCGATGGTTAGGCAGGAAGTAGTGACTGGGAGTATTTTCTGTAGGCCTCCTATCTTTCGGATATCTTGTTCTCCGTTTAGGTTGTGGATGATAGACCCTGAGCATAGGAATAGTATGGCTTTAAAGAAGGCATGGATGAATGCTCGTTGGACATAGCACAAAACAACAAATCATTAAGCGCAACCCCTGCGCTTCACAAACTAAACCAGTAAACTTTCGCTAACCACCATGTAGCATAAACCTTCATCGCCCAATCCCAGCAAACTACCTCTAAAACTCCATTAATCATCCCTTCCATGACATCATCGGAACGATGTACATATACACACAAACACATACAAAATAACTTAAACTTATTAGAGAAACTCCAGTACTAAAAATAGTAAACACAAGCAATAATTTCATATACTTCACTCTCACTCACCACTCAACTATCAGCTAACCACACCCCCGTCCACATAGCTTAACACAAAGCATGGCACTGAAGTTGCCAAGATGGCATAAAACATACCTGCGGACAAAAGACTTAGTCCTAACCTTACGGTTGGTTTTTGCTAAATATATACATGCAAGTATCCGCGCCCCAGTGTAAACGCCCTCGACCACCTACCCCCATACAGGCCTTGAGGAGCGGGTATCAGGCACACCCAAGTAGTAGCCCAAGACGCCTCGCTAAGCCACGCCCCCACGGGTATTCAGCAGTAATTAACATTAAGCAATGAGTGCAAACTTGACTTAGTTATAGCAACAGCCTAACTTCAAGGGTTGGTAAATCTTGTGCCAGCCACCGCGGTCATACAAGAAAGCCAAATCAACCGTCCTATTGACACGGCGTAAAGAGTGGTAAAATGCCTATCCTAGCTAACTAAGATCAAAATGCAACTGAGCTGTCATAAGCCCAAGATGCACCTAAACACACCATTAAGATGATCTTAGGAACTAACGACTGATTTAAACCCACGAAAGCCAGGGCCCAAACTGGGATTAGATACCCCACTATGCCTGGCCCTAAATCTTGATACTTACTTTACCGAAGTATCCGCCAGAGAACTACGAGCACAAACGCTTAAAACTCTAAGGACTTGGCGGTGCCCCAAACCCACCTAGAGGAGCCTGTTCTACAATCGATAATCCCCGATTAATCCAACCACCCCTTGCCAACACAGCCTACATACCGCCGTCGCCAGCCCACCTCGAATGAGAGCACAACAGTGGACACAATAGCACCCCGCTAATAAGACAGGTCAAGGTATAGCCTATGGAGTGGAAGAAATGGGCTACATTCCCTATTCATAGGGCACACGGAAAGAAGCGTGAAACCACTTCTGGAAGGCGGATTTAGCAGTAAAGTGGGACAATAGAGCCTACTTTAAGCCGGCCCTGGGGCACGTACATGGTTAAACATGCCTGTTAGTAGTGTGGCGAGCCATAGTGGGAAGGCTAGGGCTATGTTCATAGATAGTTGGGTGGTTGGGGTGAATGTATACGGAAGGAGGCCTAGAAGGTTGATTGTAAGAAGTATGATTATTAGGGATGTAAATATTATGGCTCATTTGTGGCCATTTTTGTTGAGTGGGACTATTAGTTGTTTTGTGATTAGGTGAAGGAGTCATGTTTGGATAGTAGAAAGGCGGTTGTTGATTCATCGGTTGTTTGGGGACGGGAATAGTAGGGCTGGGAAGAGTAGGGATAGTAGGATTAAGGGGATGCCAAATAGATTGGGGCTGGAAAATTGGTCAAAGAAGCTTAGGTTCATGGTCAGGATCATGGTGTGGGTTTGGTAGTGAGGGAGGTCTTATTTGATGGGGGGTTGGTTGTGGTGAAGGCTAGTAGTTTTGGTTGGATGAGGAGTGCTAGGGTTAATCAGGTTATAATTATGATTGAAAATCATGGTGCGGGGTTAAGCTGTGGCATATCATTAAGGAGGGGGAAGTCCCTCTTTGGCTAGCTTAAAAGGCTAGTGCTGTTGCATAGCTTCTTAATGATTAGGATGATGATAGAAGGGACGATCAGGCCTCGAAATGTGGGAGTGGGGTTGATTCTACTACAGTAGGTATGTAGCTGTGATTAGCCCCGCAAATTTCTGAGCATTGTCCGTAAAAAATCCCAGGCCGGGTGGTAATGAATGAAGTTTGGTTTAGTCGGCCTGGGATTGCGTCTGTTTTAACTCCGAGCGTTGGGACTGCTCAGGAGTGGAGTACGTCTCCTGCAGTAATGATCACGCGGATGGGGGATTCTATTGGGATAACTACGCGGTGGTCAACTTCTAGCAGTCGGAAGTGGCCGTTGGGTAAGTCTGGGGTGGGCACTATGTAGGAGTCGAATGATAGGTCTTTGAAGTCTGTGTATTCGTAGCTTCAGTATCATTGGTGGCCGATGGCTTTTAGGGTGAGGTCTGGTTCGTCGATTTCGTCCATTATGTAGAGGATTTGTAGGGATGGGAGGGCGAGGAGTACCAGGACGATAGCAGGTAGGATTGTCCAGATCAGCTCTACTTCTTGGGCGTCTACAGCATTGGACGAGAGTTTTTCTGTTAGTATGTGGGCTAAAAGGTAGAGAACTAGGCTGCAGATAGCTAGGGCAACGATTAGGGCGTGGTCGTGGAATTCAACGAGTTCTTCTATGATGGGTGATGAGGCGTCTTGGAATCCTAGTTGGGAGTGGTTGGCCACATGAGATGTACAGGATTTTTACCTGTGATTTAGTCTTGACAAGGCTATGTAATTGGTTTACTAACGTCTCATAAGAAAGAAGCATGAGCGGTTAACCTCCTGGGAGACCCAGAAAACTTCACCCCAGCAAACCCGCTAGTAACCCCACCACACATCAAGCCAGAATGATACTTCCTATTCGCCTACGCCATCCTACGTTCAATCCCAAATAAACTAGGAGGCGTATTAGCACTGGCCGCCTCCGTACTGATCCTATTCCTAATCCCATTCCTGCACAAATCAAAACAACGAGCAATAACATTCCGACCACTCTCCCAGCTCCTATTCTGAGTACTAGTCGCCGACCTCCTCGTCCTAACATGAGTAGGAAGCCAACCCGTCGAACACCCATTCATCATCATCGGCCAACTCGCTTCAATCGCCTACTTCACTATCCTCCTATTTCTCCTCCCCGCCGCAAGCGCCCTAGAAAACAAAATACTCAACTGCTAAATACTCTAATAGTTTATAAAAACATTGGTCTTGTAAACCAAAGATTGAAGACTTACCACTTCTTAGAGTACCCCAAACTCAGAAAAAAAGGACTCAAACCTTTATCTCCAGCTCCCAAAGCTGGCATTTTCAATAAACTATTCTCTGACCCTAACCCCTAAACCGCCCGAATAGCACCCCGCGACAACCCCCGCACAAGCTCCAATACAACAAACAAAGTCAACAACAGCCCCCAACCCGCCACTAAAAACATCCCTGCCCCATGTGAATAAAACATGGAAACTCCACTAAAATCCGACCGAACAACAAACACCCCAACATTATTCACAGTAGAAACCCCGAACTTCCAAGCCCCCATAACCCCCCCAAACACCAACCCCCCAAAAACAATTGCCACAAACGCTACTGCACATCCAATCACCCGTCAATCCCCCCAAGCCCCAGGGAAAGGCTCCGCTGCTAAAGCTACTGAATAAACAAACACCACCAGCATACCCCCCAAATACACCATAAACAGCACTAAAGCCACGAACGAAACCCCAAGGCCCAGCAACCACCCGCACCCCGCCACAGACGCTAACACCAAACCAACAACCCCATAATACGGCGAAGGATTCGACGCCACACCCAAAACACCCACCACAAAGCAAATCCCTAAAAAAAACATAAAATAAGTCATTATTCCTGCCCGGACACTACCCGAGGCCTGCGGCTCGAAAAGCCGCCATTGTTCTCAACTACAGGAACTAACCGCAAGCCCCCAATAATTCTACCCCATCTATGCCATTATGCTTAACCCCCCCCCCCTCCCCCCCCGAGGCGGGGGTATTTGGTTATGCATATTCGTGCATAAATTTATATACCCCATATACATACATACTATAGTACCAGTAATATACATTATATACGGACTATCTTATAAGCAGGTGCTAAACCCATACATGTACACGGCCATTAAACCCTTAAACACACTCCTACCAAACCACCCGGCATGAATGTTCTAGGACCATACCCCACAACACCCAATACAACTCCACTCAAGCGCATAACAAGACCCCATTTTAATGAATGCTCACAGGACATGCTCCAACAACAACTCTCCACCACATATCTCATGCAGTTCGTATCAGACGGATTTATTAATCGTACTCCTCACGTGAAATCAGCAACCCGTTGCACATAATGTCCGGTATGACTAGCTTCAGGCCCATACGTTCCCCCTAAACCCCTCGCCCTCCTCACATTTTTGCGCCTCTGGTTCCTCGGTCAGGGCCATCCATTGGGTTCACTCACCCCTCCTTGCCCTTCAAAGTGGCATCTGTGAGTACTTTCACCTTCTCAATGCGTAATCGCGGCATGTTCCAGCTTTTTGGCGCCTCTGGTTCCTCTTATTTTTTCCGGGGTTACCTCACAGGTGGCTATTCCCAGTGATCTCGGGGGTCCCACAATCTAAGCCTGGACACACCTGCCTCACGGCCTATCCTATATTTCAAGGGTCCCTCGATGAGACGGTTGGCGTATATGGGGAATCATCCTGACACTGATGCACTTTGACCACATTCAGTTAATGTTACCTCCACCCTCCGGGTTAAATGGGGCTATTGGATGAATGCTCGTTGGACATAGCACAAAACAACAAATCATTAAGCGCAACCCCTGCGCTTCACAAACTAAACCAGTAAACTTTCGCTAACCACCATGTAGCATAAACCTTCATCGCCCAATCCCAGCAAACTACCTCTAAAACTCCATTAATCATCCCTTCCATGACATCATCGGAACGATGTACATATACACACAAACACATACAAAATAACTTAAACTTATTAGAGAAACTCCAGTACTAAAAATAGTAAACACAAGCAATAATTTCATATACTTCACTCTCACTCACCACTCAACTATCAGCTAACCACACCCCCGTCCACATAGCTTAACACAAAGCATGGCACTGAAGTTGCCAAGATGGCATAAAACATGCCTGCGGACAAAAGACTTAGTCCTAACCTTACGGTTGGTTTTTGCTAAATATATACATGCAAGTATCCGCGCCCCAGTGTAAACGCCCTCGACCACCTACCCCCATACAGGCCTTGAGGAGCGGGTATCAGGCACACCCAAGTAGTAGCCCAAGACGCCTCGCTAAGCCACGCCCCCACGGGTATTCAGCAGTAATTAACATTAAGCAATGAGTGCAAACTTGACTTAGTTATAGCAACAGCCTAACTTCAAGGGTTGGTAAATCTTGTGCCAGCCACCGCGGTCATACAAGAAACCCAAATCAACCGTCCTATTGACACGGCGTAAAGAGTGGTAAAATGCCTATCCTAGCTAACTAAGATCAAAATGCAACTGAGCTGTCATAAGCCCAAGATGCACCTAAACACACCATTAAGATGATCTTAGGAACTAACGACTGATTTAAACCCACGAAAGCCAGGGCCCAAACTGGGATTAGATACCCCACTATGCCTGGCCCTAAATCTTGATACTTACTTTACCGAAGTATCCGCCAGAGAACTACGAGCACAAACGCTTAAAACTCTAAGGACTTGGCGGTGCCCCAAACCCACCTAGAGGAGCCTGTTCTACAATCGATAATCCCCGATTAACCCAACCACCCCTTGCCAACACAGCCTACATACCGCCGTCGCCAGCCCACCTCGAATGAGAGCACAACAGTGGACACAATAGCACCCCGCTAATAAGACAGGTCAAGGTATAGCCTATGGAGTGGAAGAAATGGGCTACATTCCCTATTCATAGGGCACACGGAAAGAAGCGTGAAACCACTTCTGGAAGGCGGATTTAGCAGTAAAGTGGGACAATAGAGCCTACTTTAAGCCGGCCCTGGGGCACGTACATACCGCCCGTCACCCTCCTCAAAAGCCACATCCCACATAACTAATACCATAAATACGCTGAAGATGAGGTAAGTCGTAACAAGGTAAGTGTACCGGAAGGTGTACTTAGAATATCAAGACGTAGCTATAACACCAAAGCACTCAGCTTACACCTGAAAGATATCTACTAGACCGGATCGTCTTGAAGCCCCCCCTCTAGCTCAACCACACAAATAGTACACCAAAACTAAAGAATTTACTAAACTAATTAAACTAAAGCATTTTACAGTCTTAGTATAGGCGATAGAAAAGACACTTAGACGCGATAGAGACCCCAGTACCGTAAGGGAAAGATGAAATAGCAGTGAAACAATCAAAGCGACAGACAGCAAAGATCAACCCTTGTACCTTTTGCATCATGGTTTAGCGAGAACAACCAAGCAAAGTGAACTAAAGTTTGCCCCCCCGAAACCCAAGCGAGCTACTTTCAAGCAGTTAAAGAGAGCGAACCCGTCTCTGTTGCAAAAGAGTGGGATGACTTGTCAGTAGAGGTGAAAAGCCAACCGAGCTGGGTGATAGCTGGTTACCTGTGAAACGAATCTAAGTTCCCCCTTAATCCTCCCTACCGGACATCCTGAACCCTAATGAGATGATTAAGAGCTATTTAATGGAGGGACAGCTCCATTAAAAAAGGACACAACCTCGACTAGCGGATAATTCTTACTACTGATCCTACCGTGGGCCCTAAAGCAGCCATCAAAAAAGAGTGCGTCAAAGCTCCACCACCTAAAAATACCAAAATAAGATGATTCCCTTATCACAAACAGGTCAACCTATGAATATAGGAGAATTAATGCTAAAATAAGTAACTCAGGGCCACACCCCTCTAACGGCGCAAGCTTACATAGAAACATTATTAACAGACCTAGACAGATACAAAAACCCCTACAAGACCACGTATTAACTAACCCTGTTAACCCGACTCAGGAGCGCCTATAAGAGCGATTAAAATCTGTGAAAGGAACTCGGCAAATTAATAAGGCCCGACTGTTTACCAAAAACATAGCCTTCAGCAAATTAAACAAGTATTGAAGGTGACGCCTGCCCGGTGACTTAGGTTTAACGGCCGCGGTATCCTAACCGTGCAAAGGTAGCGCAATCAATTGTCCCATAAATCGAGACTTGTATGAATGGCTAAACGAGGTCTTAACTGTCTCTCACAGATAATCAGTGAAATTGATCTCCCCGTGCAAAAGCGGGGATGTGAACATAAGACGAGAAGACCCTGTGGAACTTAAAAATCAACGACCACCGCGAATCCTCAATCAACCCCACTGGGGCCACTACCATCGCAGAGCCTGGTCGATATTTTTCGGTTGGGGCGACCTTGGAGGAGAACAAATCCTCCAAAAACAAGACCATACCTCTTTACCTAGAGCTACCCCTCAAAGTGCTAACAGTGACCAGACCCAATATAATTGATTAATGGACCAAGCTACCCCAGGGATAACAGCGCAATCCCCCTCAAGAGCCCATATCGACAGGGGGGTTTACGACCTCGATGTTGGATCAGGACATCCTAATGGTGCAGCCGCTATTAAGGGTTCGTTTGTTCAACGATTAACAGTCCTACGTGATCTGAGTTCAGACCGGAGCAATCCAGGTCGGTTTCTATCTATGACACACTCTCCCCAGTACGAAAGGACCGGGAAAGTGGGGCCAATACCACAAGCACGCCCCCCCCCTCTAAGCAGTGAAACCAACTAAACCGTGAAGAGGGCCTTCCCCCACCACTTTCAATCCTAGAAAAGGACCAGCTAGAGTGGCAGAGCCCGGCAAGTGCAGAAGGCTTAAGCCCTTTCCCCAGAGGTTCAAATCCTCTCCCTAGCTTCACCCATGATTCAAATAACAACACTAAGCTGCCTCATTATATCCCTCCTATACATCATCCCAATCCTGATTGCCGTAGCCTTCCTAACCCTAGTAGAACGGAAAATCCTAAGCTACATACAATCCCGCAAAGGCCCTAACGTTGTCGGGCCTTTTGGCCTACTTCAACCATTTGCGGACGGACTGAAACTATTTACCAAAGAGCCCATCCGACCCTCTACCTCTTCCCCACTTCTATTCATTCTGATACCAATACTAGCCCTTGTCCTAGCCCTCACCACTTGAGCACCACTACCACTCCCATTTCCCCTAGCAGATCTAAACCTCGGAGTTCTCTTCCTAATAGCCATGTCAAGCCTAGCCGTCTACTCAGTCCTATGATCAGGCTGAGCCTCGAACTCAAAATACGCACTAATCGGAGCCCTACGGGCAGTAGCACAGACCATTTCATACGAAGTGACACTGGCCATAATCCTGCTATCAATAATCATACTAAGCGGAAGCTACACACTCAGCTCCTTTGCCGTCGCACAGGAGCCTCTATACTTCATTTTCTCCTCATGACCCCTAGCAATAATATGATACGTATCCACCCTAGCAGAGACAAACCGAGCTCCTTTTGACCTCACAGAGGGTGAATCTGAGCTAGTCTCAGGGTTTAACGTTGAATACGCCGCAGGACCCTTCGCCTTATTCTTCCTAGCTGAATATGCGAACATTATGCTAATAAATACACTTACAGCCATCATATTCCTAAACCCAAGCGCCCTAGGGCCACCCACAGAACTATTCCCCGTCATCCTAGCCACAAAAGTCCTCCTACTATCTTCTGGTTTCTTATGGGTCCGAGCTTCATACCCACGATTCCGATATGACCAACTAATGCACCTACTATGAAAAAACTTCCTACCCCTCACACTAGCTCTGTGCCTCTGACACATCAGCATACCTATCTGCTATGCAGGCCTACCTCCTTACATAAGGAAATGTGCCTGAACTACAAAGGGTCACTATGATAAAGTGAACATAGAGGTATAACAGCCCTCTCATTTCCTGTTGACCTTAGAAAAGTAGGAATTGAACCCACACAAGAGAAATCAAAATTCTCCATACTTCCCTTATATTATTTTCTAGTAGAGTCAGCTAATCAAGCTATCGGGCCCATACCCCGAAAATGATGGTTTAACCCCCTCCTCTACTAATGAACCCTTACGCGACCCCAATCATAACCTTCAGCCTCATCTTGGGCACCACAATCACAATTTCCAGCAACCACTGAGTTCTGGCCTGGACAGGACTGGAGATCAACACACTAGCCATCATTCCCCTAATTGCCAAATCCCACCACCCACGAGCAGTAGAAGCTGCAACGAAATACTTCCTAACCCAAGCAGCTGCTTCCGCCCTGGTCCTATTCTCTAGCATAACCAATGCCTGAGTCACCGGCCAATGAGACATCACACAAATAAACCACCCAACCTCCTGTCTACTACTGACAGCAGCAATCGCTATTAAACTGGGCCTAGTGCCATTTCACTTCTGATTCCCAGAAGTACTACAAGGATCGCCACTAATAACAGCCCTGCTACTCTCGACCCTCATAAAATTCCCCCCACTAACCCTGCTCCTACTAACATCCAAATCCCTCGACCCAGCTCTACTCACCGCCATGGCCCTAGCCTCAACAGCACTAGGAGGCTGAATAGGACTGAACCAAACACAAACACGCAAAATCCTAGCCTTCTCGTCCATCTCCCACTTAGGCTGAATCGCCATCATCCTAGTTTACAGCCCCAAATTGGCCTTACTTACCTTCTACCTATACTAGGATGGCCTCTAGCAGGATTTACTCACTGATTCCCACTACTCACTGGGTTTACCCTACACCAAACATGAGCAAAAGCCCACTTCGGGGTAATATTTACAGGAGTAAACCTAACGTTCTTCCCCCAGCACTTCCTAGGCCTAGCAGGAATACCCCGACGATACTCGGACTATCCCGACGCCTACACACTATGAAACACCATTTCCTCCATCGGCTCCCTAATCTCAATAGTAGCCGTAATCATACTAATATTCATCATCTGAGAAGCCTTTCCGGCCAAACGAAAAGTCCTACAACCAGAACTAACTACCACAAACGTTGAATGAATCCACGGCTGCCCTCCCCCATACCATACTTTCGAGGAACCGGCCTTCGTCCAAGTACAAGAAAGGAAGGAATCGAACCCTCACATGCTGGTTTCAAGCCAACTGCATTAACCGCTCATGCTTCTTTCTTATGAGACGTTAGTAAACCAATTACATAGCCTTGTCAAGACTAAATCACAGGTAAAAATCCTGTACATCTCATGTGGCCAACCACTCCCAACTAGGATTCCAAGACGCCTCATCACCCATCACAGAAGAACTCGTTGAATTCCACGACCACGCCCTAATCGTTGCCCTAGCTATCTGCAGCCTAGTTCTCTACCTTTTAGCCCACATACTAACAGAAAAACTCTCGTCCAATGCTGTAGACGCCCAAGAAGTAGAGCTGATCTGGACAATCCTACCTGCTATCGTCCTGGTACTCCTCGCCCTCCCATCCCTACAAATCCTCTACATAATGGACAAAATCGATGAACCAGACCTCACCCTAAAAGCCATCGGCCACCAATGATACTGAAGCTACGAATACACAGACTTCAAAGACCTATCATTCGACTCCTACATAGTGCCCACCCCAGACTTACCCAACGGCCACTTCCGACTGCTAGAAGTTGACCACCGCGTAGTTATCCCAATAGAATCCCCCATCCGCGTGATCATTACTGCAGGAGACGTACTCCACTCCTGAGCAGTCCCAACGCTCGGAGTTAAAACAGACGCAATCCCAGGCCGACTAAACCAAACTTCATTCATTACCACCCGGCCTGGGATTTTTTACGGACAATGCTCAGAAATTTGCGGGGCTAATCACAGCTACATACCCATTGTAGTAGAATCAACCCCACTCCCACATTTCGAGGCCTGATCGTCCCTTCTATCATCATCCTAATCATTAAGAAGCTATGCAACAGCACTAGCCTTTTAAGCTAGCCAAAGAGGGACTTCCCCCTCCTTAATGATATGCCACAGCTTAACCCCGCACCATGATTTTCAATCATAATTATAACCTGATTAACCCTAGCACTCCTCATCCAACCAAAACTACTAGCCTTCACCACAACCAACCCCCCATCAAATAAGACCTCCCTCACTACCAAACCCACACCATGATCCTGACCATGAACCTAAGCTTCTTTGACCAATTTTCCAGCCCCAATCTATTTGGCATCCCCTTAATCCTACTATCCCTACTCTTCCCAGCCCTACTATTCCCGTCCCCAAACAACCGATGAATCAACAACCGCCTTTCTACTATCCAAACATGACTCCTTCACCTAATCACAAAACAACTAATAGTCCCACTCAACAAAAATGGCCACAAATGAGCCATAATATTTACATCCCTAATAATCATACTTCTTACAATCAACCTTCTAGGCCTCCTTCCATATACATTCACCCCAACCACCCAACTATCTATGAACATAGCCCTAGCCTTCCCACTATGGCTCGCCACACTACTAACAGGCCTACGAAACCAACCATCAGCCTCTTTAGCCCACCTATTACCCGAAGGTACCCCTACACCCCTAATCCCCGCACTAATCCTGATCGAAACAACCAGCCTACTAATCCGCCCCCTAGCCCTCGGAGTCCGCCTTACAGCCAACCTTACAGCAGGACACTTACTCATCCAACTCATCTCTACAGCCTCCATTGCATTAATACCCACCCTTCCTGCAGTATCCATCCTAACAATAATCATCCTACTACTCCTAACCATCCTAGAAGTAGCAGTAGCCATAATCCAGGCCTACGTCTTCGTGCTCCTTCTAAGCCTATACTTACAAGAAAACATCTAATGGCACACCAAGCACACTCATACCACATAGTTGACCCAAGCCCTTGACCAATCTTCGGGGCAGCCGCCGCCCTACTCACAACCTCAGGATTAATCATGTGATTCCACTACAACTCATCCATACTACTAACCCTAGGCCTCATCTCAATACTCCTAGTAATACTCCAATGATGACGAGACATTGTACGAGAAAGCACCTTCCAAGGCCATCACACTCCCACAGTCCAAAAAGGCCTACGATACGGCATAATCCTTTTCATCACATCCGAAGCATTCTTCTTCTTAGGGTTCTTCTGAGCGTTCTTCCACTCGAGCCTGGCCCCAACCCCAGAACTAGGAGGCCAATGACCCCCAACAGGAATTAAACCACTCAACCCGACAGAAGTCCCCCTACTAAACACAGCCATCCTACTAGCCTCAGGCGTTACCGTAACGTGAGCCCATCACAGCATCACAGAAGGAAACCGAAAACACGCCATCCACGCCCTAACCCTAACGATCCTCCTGGGATTCTACTTCACAGCCCTACAAGCAATAGAATACCACGAAGCCCCATTCTCAATCGCCGATAGCGTCTACGGATCTACCTTCTTCGTTGCCACTGGATTCCACGGACTCCACGTAATCATCGGATCCTCCTTCCTGACCGTCTGCCTCTTCCGACTGATCAAGTTCCACTTTACATCAGACCACCACTTCGGATTCGAGGCAGCAGCCTGATACTGACACTTCGTAGACGTCATCTGACTATTCCTCTACATAACCATCTACTGATGAGGATCTTGCTCTTCTAGTATATTAATTACAATTGACTTCCAATCTCTAGAATCTGGTATAAACCCAGAGGAGAGCAATGAACGCACTCATGTTCATATTCGCCCTATCATCAATCCTAAGCGCCGCCCTAACCGCATTAAACTTCTGACTCGCCCAAATAAACCCCGACTCAGAGAAACTCTCACCGTACGAATGTGGATTCGACCCACTTGGATCTGCTCGATTACCATTCTCAGTCCGATTCTTCCTCAGTAGCCATCCTGTTCGTCCTATTCGACCTAGAAATCGCCCTCCTACTCCCCCTGCCATGAGCCGTCCAACTCCAATCCCCCCTAATGACCCTCACCTGAACTGTAGCGATCCTCCTTCTCCTAACACTCGGACTGGCCTACGAGTGAATTCAAGGGGGCCTAGAATGAGCAGAATAACAGAAAGTTAGTCTAACCAAAAAGATAGCTGGTTTCGACCCAGCAGATTACAGCCAACCCTGTAACTTTCTTATGTCGCCCCTACATTTAAGCTTCTACTCAGCCTTCATTTTCAGCGGACTAGGACTAGCCTTCCACCGAACCCACCTAGTATCCGCCCTACTATGCCTTGAAAGCATAATATTATCGATATTCGTAGGCCTATCAATATGATCCATCGAAAACCAAGTCTCCTCATTCACCATGGTACCAATTCTCATGCTAACCTTCTCAGCGTGTGAGGCGGGCACAGGCCTGGCCATCCTAGTAGCCTCCACCCGCACACATGGCTCCGACCATCTACACAACCTAAACCTCCTGCAATGCTAAAAATCATCCTACCCACAATCATACTTCTTCCAACAGCCCTGCTGTCTCCACCAAAATTTCTATGGACTAACACCACCTTATACAGCCTCCTAATCGCTGCCCTAAGCCTACAGTGATTAATCCCAACCTACTACCCCTACGAATTTTTATCCAACTGAACAGGAATTGACCAAATCTCATCCCCCCTCCTAGTACTATCCTGCTGACTACTCCCACTCATAATCATAGCAAGCCAAAACCACCTGCAACAAGAACCCCTACAACGCAAACGAATCTTTATCTCAACCTTAGTCGCAGTCCAGCCATTCATCCTACTAGCCTTTTCCACCACAGAACTAGCACTATTTTACATCTCATTTGAAGCAACCCTCATTCCCACCCTAATCTTAATCACCCGATGGGGGAACCAACCAGAACGCCTAAGCGCTGGCATCTACCTGCTATTCTACACGCCAGTAAGCTCTCTACCCCTGCTAATCACAATCATACACCTATACGTGAAAATTGGCACCCTGCACCTGCCAACCCTACAACTAACCCACCCAACCCTATCCACCTCATGGACAGGAATACTATCAGGTCTAGCACTGCTCATAGCATTCATAGTAAAAGCCCCACTATACGGCCTACACCTCTGACTGCCAAAAGCCCACGTAGAAGCACCCATCGCAGGCTCAATACTCCTCGCCGCCCTACTACTAAAGCTAGGAGGATACGGAATTATACGAGTCACTCTATTTATGGGCCCACTGTCCAACCTCCTGCACTACCCCTTCCTAACCCTGGCCCTATGAGGCGCCCTAATGACTAGCTCAATCTGCCTACGACAGACAGACCTAAAATCACTAATCGCTTATTCATCCGTTAGCCACATAGGCCTAGTTATCGCCGCAGGAATAATCCAAACCCACTGATCATTCTCAGGGGCAATGATCCTAATAATTTCCCATGGACTAACTTCCTCCATACTATTCTGCCTAGCCAACACAAACTATGAACGTACGCACAGCCGAATTCTACTACTCACACGAGGCCTACAACCTCTCCTACCACTCATAGCTACCTGATGATTGCTGGCCAATCTAACAAACATAGCCTTACCCCCAACAACAAACCTCATAGCAGAGCTAACCATTATAATCACCTTATTCAACTGATCTGCCTTCACGATCATCCTAACAGGAATCGCAACCCTACTAACCGCCTCCTACACCTTATTCATACTACTAATGACCCAACGAGGCTCAATCCCCTCCCACATCACATCTATGCAAAACTCAACCACGCGAGAACACCTGCTCATAACACTCCACATTATCCCAATATTCCTCCTAATCCTCAAACCCGAACTGATCTCCGGAATCCCCTCATGCAAGTATAGTTTAAACCAAACATTAGACTGTGATTCTAAGAATAGAAGTTCAAACCTTCTTACCTGCCGAGGGGAGGGTTTAACCAACAAGAGCTGCTAACTCTTACATCTGAGCCTAAAACCTCAGCCCCCTTACTTTTAAAGGATAACAGCAATCCACTGGTCTTAGGAACCACCCATCTTGGTGCAAATCCAAGTAAAAGTAGTGAACCCCACACTACTAATCAACTCCCTCACACTACTCACGCTGACAATCCTCCTAACCCCAATCATCCTGCCATTTCTATTTAAAAACTTTAAAAACACCCCACAAGCCACCACCCGCGCTGTTAAAACCGCATTCCTAATTAGCCTAGCCCCTACAACCGCATTCATCTACTCGGGAGTAGAATCTGTCACCTGCCACTGGGAGTGAAAATTCATTATAAACTTTAAAATCCCCCTGAGCCTAAAAATAGACCAATACTCAATAACATTTCTTCCAATCGCCCTATTTGTAACATGATCAATCCTACAATTCGCCATATGATACATGGCCTCAGAGCCATACGTAACAAAATTTTTCACCTACCTACTGACATTCCTAGTCGCCATACTCCTCCTAACAACCGCAAACAACATATTCCTCCTATTCGTAGGCTGGGAAGGAGTACGAATCATGTCCTTCCTTCTCATCGGCTGATGACAAGGCCGAGCAGATGCCAACACCGCCGCCCTACGAGCCGTAATCTACAACCGAATCGGAGACGTCGGACTGACCCTGAGCATAGCATGACTAGCTTCAACATTCAACACCTGAGAGATCCAACAAGCCGTACACCCCCACCAAACCCCAATCCTCCCCCTCATAGGATTAATCCTCGCAGCCGCAGGAAAATCCGCCCAATTTGGACTCCACCCATGACTGCCCGCAGCAATAGAAGGCCCCACCCCAGTATCAGCCCTACTGCACTCCAGTACCATAGTAGTAGCCGGAATCTTCCTGCTCATCCGCATGCACCCCCTGCTAGCCACCAACCAGACAGCCCTAACTGCCTGCCTATGCCTAGGTGCTCTATCAACCCTATTCGCTGCCACATGCGCCCTAACCCAAAATGACATCAAAAAAATCATTGCTTTCTCAACATCCAGCCAACTAGGACTAATAATAGTCACTATCGGACTAAACCTCCCACAACTAGCCTTCCTACACATCTCAACCCACGCCTTCTTTAAAGCCATACTATTCCTATGCTCAGGGTCTATCATCCACAACCTAAACGGAGAACAAGATATCCGAAAGATAGGAGGCCTACAGAAAATACTCCCAGTCACTACTTCCTGCCTAACCATCGGAAACCTGGCGCTGATAGGAACCCCATTCCTAGCCGGATTCTACTCAAAAGACCTCATCATCGAAAGCTTAAACACATCATACCTAAATACTTGAGCCCTACTCCTAACCCTTATAGCCACAGCATTCACCGCAACCTACAGCATCCGCATAACCATCCTAGTCCAAGCTGGACAAACCCGAATCCCCCCAATAGTATCAATAAACGAAAACAACCCACTAATCACCGCCCCCCTAACCCGACTCGCCCTAGGCAGCATTACAGCAGGAATAATCATTACCTCTTTCATCACACCAACCAAAACCCCCCCAATAACCATACCCCTTATCACCAAAACCGCTGCCATCCTCATAACAATCCTAGGAATCATCCTAGCCCTAGAACTATCGAACATAACACACACCCTCACTCACCCCAAACCAAACCCCCTCATAAACTTCTCCTCTGCATTAGGGTACTTCAACCCCCTAGTACACCGATTCTTCTCCAAAAACCTACTAGAAAAGGGACAAAACATTGCCCTACACTTGATCGACCTCTCCTGACTCAAAAAAATAGGGCCAGAGGGCCTTGCTGAACTACAAGTAGCCGCAAGCAAAGCCGCAACCTCAATACACACAGGGCTAATTAAGGCCTACCTAGGATCCTTCGCCCTCTCCATCCTGGTAATAATCCTAATAACACACAGACTCACTAATGGCCCCTAACATCCGCAAATCCCATCCCCTACTAAAAATAATCAACAACTCCCTAATCGACCTACCCGCCCCCTCCAACATCTCTGCCTGATGAAACTTCGGCTCCCTTCTAGCCATCTGCTTAGCCACACAAATCCTAACAGGCCTGCTACTAGCCATACACTACACCGCAGACACTTCACTCGCCTTCTCCTCAGTAGCTCACACATGCCGAGACGTCCAGTACGGATGGCTCATCCGCAACCTCCACGCCAACGGTGCTTCGCTCTTCTTTATCTGCATCTACTTACACATCGGACGAGGCCTCTACTACGGCTCCTACCTATACAAAGAAACCTGAAACACAGGAGTAATCCTCCTACTCACCCTAATAGCAACTGCCTTCGTAGGGTATGTCCTACCATGAGGACAAATGTCATTCTGAGGGGCCACCGTAATCACCAACCTATTCTCAGCCATCCCGTACATTGGGCAAACTCTAGTAGAATGAGCCTGAGGAGGATTCTCAGTAGACAATCCAACCTTAACCCGATTCTTCGCCATCCACTTCCTACTGCCCTTCCTAATTGCAGGAATCACCCTAGTCCACCTAACCTTCCTACACGAATCAGGCTCAAATAACCCACTAGGAATCGTATCAGACTGCGACAAAATCCCATTCCACCCATACTTCTCCATTAAAGACAGCTTAGGGCTTACCCTAATAATCACCCCTCTAATAGCACTAGCCCTATTTTCACCGAACCTCCTGGTTCTTGGAATCCTAGTTGGGAGTGGTTGGCCACATGAGATGTACAGGATTTTTACCTGTGATTTAGTCTTGACAAGGCTATGTAATTGGTTTACTAACGTCTCATAAGAAAGAAGCATGAGCGGTTAATGCAGTTGGCTTGAAACCCATCCCGAGTGGTGAAAGTGCACTCTCTGAACTCACTGAAGTGCATCCCCAGTGGTGCCAGTGCACTCTCTGCACTCACTGCACTGCATCCCCAGTGGTGCCAGTGCAATCTCTGGACTCACTGCAGAGCATCCCCAGTGGTGCCAGTGCACTCTGTGGACTCACTGTAGTGCATCCCCAGTGGTGCCAGTGCACTCTCTGGACTCACTGCACTGCATCCCCAGTGGTACCAGTGCAATCTCTGGACTCACTGCAGTGCATCCCCAGTGGTGCCAGTGCACTCTCTGGACTCACTGCACTGCAGCCCCAGTGGTGCCAGTGCACTCTCTGGACTCACTGCACTGCATCCCCAGTGGTGCCAGTGCACTCTCTGGACTCACTGCACTGCATCCCCAGTGGTGCCAGTGCACTCTCTGGACTCACTGCACTGCATCCCCAGTGGTGCCAGTGCGCTCTCTGGAGTCACAGCACTGCATCCCCAGTGGTGCCAGTGCAATCTCTGGACTCACTGAACTGCATCCCCAGTGGTGCCAGTGCACTCTCTGGACTCACTGAAGTGCATCCCCATTGGTGCCATTGCACTCTCTGCACTCACTGCACTGCATCCCCAGTGGTGCCAGTGCACTCACTGGACTGACTGCACTGCATCCCCAGTGGTGCCAGTGCGCTCTCCGGAGTCACAGCACTGCATCCCCAGTGGTGCTAGTGCACTCACTGGACACACTGTACTGCATCACAGGTGGTGCCAGTGCACTCTCTGCACTCACTGCACAGCATCCCCAGTGGTGCCAGTGCATTCACTGGACTCACTGGACTGCATCACCAGTGGTGCCAGTGCACTCTCTGGACTCACTGTACTGCATCCCCAGTGGTGCCAGTGCAGTCTCTGGACTCACTGCACTGCATCCCCAGTGGTGCCAGTGCACTCTCTGGGCTCACTGCAGTGCATCCCCAGTGGTGCCAGTGCACTCTCTGGACTCACTGCACCGCATCCCCAGTGGTGTCAGTACACTCTCTGGACTCACTGAAGTGCATCCCCAGTGGTGCCAGTGCACTCTCTGGACTCACTAAACTGCATCACCAGTGGTGCCAGTGCACTCTCTGGACTCACTGCACTGCATCCCCAGTGGTGCCAGTGAAATCTCTGGACTCACTGCAGTGCATCCCCAGTGGTGCCAGTGCACTCTCTGGACTCACTGCAGTGCATCCCCAGTGGTGCCAGTGCACTCTCTGGACTCACTGCAGTGCATCCCCAGTGGTGCCAGTGCACTCTCTGGACTCACTGCACTGCATCCCCAGTGGTGCCAGTGCACTCTCTGCACTCACTGCACTGCATTCCCAGTGGTGCCAGTGAAGTCTCTGGACTCACGGCACTGCATCCCTTGTGGTGCCAGTGCACTCTCTGGACTCACTGCACTGCATCCCCAGTGGTGCCAGTGCACTCACTGGACTCACTGCACTGCATCCCCAGTGGTGCCAGTGCACTCTCTCGAGTCACTGCACTACATCCCCAGTAGTGCCAGTGCACTCACTGGACTAACTGTACTGTATCATCGGTGGTGCCAGTGCACTCTCTGGACTCACTTCACTGCATCCCCAGTGGTGCCAGTGCACTCTCTGGACTCACTGCACTGCAGGCCCAGTGGTACCAGTGCACTCACTGGACTCACTGTACTGCATCACCAGTGGTGCCAGTGCACTCTCTGGACTCACTGCACTGCATCCCCAGTGGTTCCAGTGCATTCACTGGACTCACTGTACTGCATCTCCAGTGGTGCCAGTGCACTCTCTGGACTCACTGCACTGCATCCCCAGTGGTGCCAGTGAGCTCTCTGGACTCACTGCTCTGCATCCCCAGTGGTGCCAGTGTACTCACAGGATTCACTGCACTGCATCCCCAGTGGTGCTAGTGCACTCTCTGGACTCACTGCAGTGCATCCCCAGTGGTGCCAGTGCACTCTCTGGACTCACTGAAGTGCATTCTCAGTGGTGCCAGTGCACTCTCTGGGCTCACTGAAGTGCATCACCAGTGGTGCCAGTACAATCACTGGACTCACTGCACTGCATCCCCAGTGGTGCCAGTGCACTCTCTGGACTCACTGCACTGCATCCCCAGTGGTGCCAGTGCACTCTCTGGACTCACTGCAGTGCATCCCTAGTGGTGCCAGTCCACTCTCTGGACTCACTGCAGTGCATCCCCAGTGGTGCCAGTGCACTCTCTGGACTCACTGCACTGCATCCACAGTGGTGCCAGTGAAGTCTTTGGACTCACTGCACTGCATCCCCAGTGGTGCCAGTGCACTCTGTGGAGTCACTCAAGTGCATCCCCAGTGGTGCCAGTGCACTCTCTGGACTCACTGCACTGCATGTCCACTGGTGCCAGTGCACTCTCTAGACTCACTGTACTGCATCCCCACTGGTGCCAGTGCACTATGTGGACTCTCGGTACTGCATCCCCAGTGGTGCCAGTGCACTCTCTGGACTCACTGCGTTGCATCCCCAGTGGTGCCAGTGCACTCTCTTGTCTCACTGCACTGCATCCCCAGTGGTGCCAGTGCAGTCTCTGGACTCACTGCACTGCATCCCCAGTGGTGCCAGTGCACTGTCTGGACTCACTGCAGTGCATCCCCAGTGGTGTCAGTGCACTCTCTGGACTCACTGTACTGCACCCCCAGTGGTGCCAGTGCACTCACTGGACTGACTGCACTGCATCCCCAGTGGTGCCAGTGCGCTCTCTGGAGTCACAGCACTGCATCCCCAGTGGTGCCAGTGCACTCACTGGACTCACTGCACTGCATCACAGGTGGTGCCAGTGCACTCTCTGGACTCACTGCAGTGAATCCCCGGTGGTGCCAGTGTACTCTCTGCAGTCACTGCACTGCATCCCCAGTGGTGCCAGTGCACTCACTGGACTCACTGGACTGCATCCCCAGTGGTGCCAGTGAACTCTCTGGACTCACTGCACTGCATCCCCAGTGGTGCCAGTGTACTCTCTGGACTCACTGCAGTGCATCCCCAGTGGTGCCAGAGCACTGTCTGGACTCACTGCACTGCATCCCCAGTGGTGCCAGTGCACTCTCTGGACTCACTGCACTGCATCCCCAGTGGTGTCAGTGCACTCTCTGGACTCACTGAAGTGCATCCCCAGTTGTGCCAGTGCACTCTCTGGACTCAATGCACTGCATCCCCAGTGGTGCCAGTGCACTCTCTTGACTCACTGCACTGCATCCCCAGTGGTGCCAGTGCGCTCTCTGGACTCACTGAAGTGCATTCTCAGTGGTGCCAGTGCACTCTCTGGACTCACTGCAGTGCATCCCCAGTGGTGCCAGTGCACTCTCTGGACTCACTGCACTGCAGCCCCGGTGGTGCCAGTGCAATCTCTGGACTCACTGCACTGCATCCCCAGTGGTGCCAGTGCACTCTCTGGACGCACTGCACTGCATCTCCAGTTTTGCCAGTGAAGTCTTTGGACTCACTGCACTGCATCCCCAGTGGTGCCAGTGCACTCTCTGGAGTCACTGAAGTGCATCCCCAGTGGTGCCAGTGCACTCTCTGGACTCACTGCACTGCATCCCCAGTGGTGCCACTGCACTCTCTGGACTCACTGTACTGCATCCCCACTGGTACCAGTGCACTCTGTGGACTCACTGTACTGCATCCCCAGTGGTGACAGTGCACTCTCTGGACTCACTGCACTGCATCCCCAGTGGTGCCAGTGCACTCTCTGGACTCACTGCAGTGCATCCCCAGTGGTGCCAGTGCACTCTCTGGACTCACTGCACTGCATCCCCAGTGGTGCCAGTGCACTCTCTGGACTCACTGCAGTGCATCCACAGTGGTGCCAGTGCACTCTCTGGACTCACTGCAGTGCATTCCCTCTGGTGCCAGTGCACTCTCTGGACTCACTGCACTGCATCCCCAGTGGTGCCAGTGCACTCTCTGGACTCACTGCAGTGCATCCCCAGTGGTGCCAGTGCACTCTCTGGACTCACTGCACTGCATCCCCAGTGGTGCCAGTGCACTCTCTGGACTCACTGCACTGCATCCCCAGTGTTCACAGTGCACTCTCTGCACTCACTACACTGCATCCCCAGTGGTGCCAGTGCACTCTCTGGACTCACTGCACTGCATCCCCAGTGGTGCCAGTGCACTCTGTGGACTCACTGCACTGCATCCCCAGTGGTGTCAGTGCACTCTCTGGACTCACTGCACTGCATCCCCAGTGGTGCCAGTGCACTCTCTGGACTCACTGCACTGCATCCCCAGTGGAGCCCGTGCACTCTCTGGACTCACTGCACTGCATCCCCAGTGGTGCCAGTGCACTCTCTGGACTCACTGCACTGCATCCCCAGTGGTGCCAGTGCACTCTCTGGACTCACTGCACTACATCCCCAGTGGTGCCAGTGCGCTCACTGGACTCACTGTACTGCATCATCAGTGGTGCCAGTGCACTCTCTGGAGTGACTGCAGTGCATCCCCAGTGGTGCCAGTGCACTCTCTGGACTCACTGCACTGCATCCCCAGTGGAGCCAGTGCGCTCTCTGGACTCACTGCACTGCATCCCCATTGGTGCCAGTGCATTCTCTGGACTCACCGCACTGCACCCTGAGTGGTGCCAGTGCACTCTCTGGACTCACTGCAGTGCATCCCCAGTGGTGCCAGTGCACTCTCTGGACTCACTGAAGTGCATCCCCAGTGGAGCCAGTGCGCTCTCTGGACTCACTGCACTGCATCCCCATTGGTGCCAGTGCATTCTCTGGACTCACTGCACTGCATCGCCAGTGGTGTCAGTGCACTCTCTGGACTCACTGCAGTGCATCCCCAGTGGTGCCAGTGCACTCTCTGGACTCACTGCACTGCATCCCCAGTGGTGCCAGTGCACTCTCTGGACTCACTGCACTGCATCCCCAGTGTTCACAGTGCACTCTCTGCACTCACTACACTGCATCCCCAGTGGTGCCAGTGCACTCTCTGGACTCACTGCAGTGCATCCCCAGTGGTGCCAGTGCACTCTCTGGACTCACTGCAGTGCATCCCCAGTGGTGCCAGTGCACTCTCTGGACTCACTGAAGTGCATCCCCCGTGGTGCCAGTGCGATCTCTGGACTCACTGCACTGCATTCCCAGTGGTGCCAGTGCACACTCTGGACTCACTGCACTGCATCCCCAGTGGTGCCAGTGCACTCTCTGGACTCACTGCAGTGCATCCCCAGTGTTGCCAGTGCACTCTCTGGACTCACTGCACTGCATCCCCAGTGGTGCTAGTGCACTCTGTGGACTCACTGCACTGCATCCCCAGTGGTGCCAGAGCACTCTCTGGACTCACTGCACTGCATCCCCAGTGGAGCCAGTGCACTCTCTGGACTCACTGCACTGTATCCCCAGTGGAGCCAGTGCACTCTCTGGACTCACTGCACTGCATCCCCAGTGGTGCCAGTGCACTCTGTGGACTCACTGCAGTGCATCCCCAGTGGAGCCCGTGCACTCTCTGGACTCACTGAAGTGCATCCCCTGTGGTGCCAGTGCACTCTCTGGACTCACTGCACTGCAGCCCCAGTGGTGCCAGTGCACTCTGTGGACTCACTGCAGTGCATCCCCAGTCGTGCCAGTGCACTCTCTGGACTCACTGAAGTGCATTCTCAGTGGTGCCAGTGCACTCTCTGGACTCACTGCAGTGCATCCCCAGTGGTGCCAGTACACTCACTGGACTGACTGCACTGCATACCCAGTGGTGCTAGTGCACTCTCTGGACTCACTGCACTGCATCGCCAGTGGTGCAAGAGCACTCTCTGGACTCACTGCAGTGCATCCCCAGTGGTGCCAGTGCACTCTCGGAATTAATGCACTGCATCCCCAGTGGTGCCAGTGCACTCTGTGGACTCACTGCTGTGCATCCCCATTGGTGCCAGTGCACTCTCTGGACTCACTGCACTGCATCCCCAGTGGTGCCAGTGCACTCTCTGGACTCACTGCACTGCATCCCCAGTGGTGCAAGTGCACTCTCTGGACTCACTGCAGTGCATCCCAAGTGGTGCCAATGCACTCTCTGGACTCACTGCAGTGCATCCCCAGTGGTGCCAGTACACTCACTAGACTCACTGCACTGCATCCCAAATGGTGCCAGTGCAGTCTCTGCACTCACTGAAGTGCATCCCCAGTGGTGCCAGTGAACTCTCTGGACTCACTGCAGTGCATCCCCAGTGGTGCCAGTGCACTCTCTGGACTCACTGCACTGCATCCCCAGTGGTGCCAGTGCACTCTCTGGACTCACTGCACTGCATCCCCAGTGGTGCCAGTGCACTCTCTGGACTCACTGCACTGCATCTCCAATGGTGCCAGTGCACTCTCTGGACTCACTGCACTGCATCCCCAGTGGTGCCAGTGCACTCTGTGGACTCACTGAAGTGCATCCCCATTGGTGCCAGTGCACTCTCTGGACTCACTGCACTGCATCCCCAGTGGTGCCAGTGCACTCTCTGGACTCACTGCACTGCATCCCCAGTGGTGCAAGTGCACTCTCTGGACTCAATGCAGTGCATCCCAAGTGGTGCCAATGCACTCTCTGGACTCACTGCAGTGCATCCCCAGTGGTGCCAGTACACTCACTGGACTCACTGCACTGCATCCCCAGTGGTGCCAGTGCAGTCTCTGCACTCACTGAAGTGCATCTCCAGTGGTGCCAGTGAACTCTCTGGACTCACTGCAGTGCATCCCCACTGGTGCCAGTGCACTCTCTGGACTCACTGCAGTGCATCCCCAGTGGTGGCAGTGCACTCTCTGGACTCACTGCACTGCATCTCCAGTGGTGCCAGTGCACTCTCTGGACTGACTGCACTGCATCTCCAATGGCGCCAGTGCACTCTCTGGACTCACTGCACTGCATCCCCAGTGGTGCCAATGCACTCTCTGGACTCACTGCTGTGCATCCCCAGTGGTGCCAGTGCACTCTCTGGACTCACTGTACTGCATCCCCAGTGGTGCCAGTGCACTCTCTGGACTCACTGCACTGCATCCCCAGTGGTGCCAGTGCACTCTGTGGACTCACTGCTGTGCATCCCCAGTGGTGCAAGTGCACTCTCTGGACTCACTGCACTGCATCTCCAATGGTGCCAGTGCACTCTCTGGACTCACTGCACTGCATCCCCAGTGGTGAAAATGCACTCTCTGGACTCCCTGCTGTGCATCCCCCGTGGTACCAGTGCACTCTCTGGACTCACTGTACTGCATCCCCAGTGGTGCCAGTGCACTCTCTGGACTCATTGAAGTGCATTCTCAGTGGTGTCAGTGCACTCTCTGGACTCACTGCACTGCATCCCCAGTGGTGCAAGTGCACTCTCTGGACTCACTGCAGTGCATCCCAAGTGGTGCCAGTGCACTCTCTGGACTCACTGCACTGCATCTCCAATGGTGCCAGTGCACTCTCTGGATTCACTGCACTGCATCCCCAGTGGTGCCAATGCACTCTCTGGACTCACTGCTGTGCATCCCCAGTGGTGCCAGTGCAGTCTCTGCACTCACTGAAGTGCATCTCCAGTGGTGCCAGTGAACTCTCTGGACTCACTGCAGTGCATCCCCAGTGGTGCCAGTGCACTCTCTGGACTCACTGCACTGCATCCCCAGTGGTGCCAGTGCACTCTCTGCACTCACTGCACTGCATCCCCAGTGGTGCCAGTGCACTCTCTGGACTCACTGCACTGCATCTCCAATGGTGCCAGTGCACTCTCTGGACTCACTGCACTGCATCTCCAGTGGTGCCAGTGCACTCTCTGGACTCACTGCACTGCATCCCCAGTGGTGCCAATGCACTCTCTGGACTCACTGCTGTGCATCCCCAGTGGTGCCAGTGCACTCTCTGGACTCACTGTACTGCATCCCCAGTGGTGCCAGTGCACTCTCTGGACTCACTGCACTGCATCCCCAGTGGTGCCAGTGCACTCTCTGGACTCGCTGCAGTGCATCCCAAGTGGTGCCAATGCAATCTCTGGACTCACTGCAGTGCATCCCCAGTGGTGCCAGTACACTCACTGGACTCACTGCACTGCATCCCCAGTGCTGCCAGTGCACTCACTGGACTGACTGCACTGCATCCCCAGTGGTGCCAGTGCGCTCTCCGGAGTCACAGCACTGCATCCCCAGTGGTGCCAGTGCACTCTCTGGACTCACTGCACTGCATCCCCAGTGGTGCCAGTGCACTCTCTGGACTCACGGCACTGCATCCCCAGTGGTGCCAGTGCACTCTCTGGACTCACTGCACTGCATCTCCAATGGTGCCAGTGCACTCTCTGGACTCACTGCACTGCATCCCCAGTGGTGCCAATGCACTCTGTGGACTCACTGCAGTGCATCCCCAGTGGTGCCAGTACACTCTCTGGACTCACTGTACTGCATCCCCAGTGGTGCCAGTGCACTCTCTGGACTCACTGCACTGCATCCCCAGTGGTGCCAGTGCACTCTCTGGACTCACTGCACTGCATCCCCAGTGGTGCCAGTGCACTCTCTGGACTCACTGCACTGCATCTCCAATGGTGCCAGTGCACTCTCTGGACTCACTGCACTGCATCCCCAGTAGTGCCAGTGCACTCTCTGGAGTCACTGCACTGCATCCCCAGTGGTGCCAATGCACTCTCTGGACCTCCGGCACCGCATCCCCAGTGGAGCCAGTGCACTCTCTGGACTCGCGGCACTGCATCCCCAGTGGTTCCAGTGCACTCTCTCGAGTCACTGCACTACATCCCCAGTTGTGCCAGTGCACTCACTGGACTCACTGTACTGCATCATCAGTGGTGCCAGTGCACTCTCTGGACTCACTGCACTGCATCCCCAGTGGTGCCAGTGCACTCTCTGGACTCACTGCAGTGCATCCCCAGTGGAGCCAGTGCACTCTCTGGACTCACTGAAGTGCATGCTCTGTGGTGCCAGTGCACTCTCTGGACTCACTGCAGTGCATCCCCAGTGGTGCCAGTGAACTCACTGGACTCACTGCACTGCATCCCCAGTGGTGCCAGTGCACTCTCTGGGCTCACTGCAGGGCATCCCCAGTGGTGCCAGAGCACTCTCTGGACTCACTGCACTGCATCCCCAGTGGTGCCAGTGCACTCACTGGACTCACTGCAGTGCATCCCCAGTGGTGCCAGTGCACTCTCTGGACTCACTGCAGGGCATCCCCAGTGGTGCCAGTGCACTCTCTGGACTCACTGCGCTGCATCCCCAGTGGTGCCAGTGCACTCTCTGGACTCACTGCACTGCATCCCCAGTGGTGCCAGTGCACTCTCTGGACTCACTGCAGGGCATCCCCGGTGGAGCCAGTGCACTCTCTGGACTCACTGCAGTGCATCCCCAGTGGTGCCAGTGAACTCACTGGACTCACTGCACTGCATCCCCAGTGGTGCCAGTGCACTCTCTGGGCTCGCTGCAGGGCATCCCCAGTGGTGCCAGAGCACTCTCTGGACTCACTGCACTGCATCCCCAGTGGTGCCAGTGCACTCACTGGACTCACTGTAGTGCATCCCCAGTGGTGCCAGTGCACTCTCTGGACTCACAGCAGGGCATCCCCAGTGGTGCCAGTGCACTCTCTGGACTCACTGCGCTGCATCCCCAGTGGTGCCAGTGCACTCTCTGGACTCACTGCACTGCATCCCCAGTGCTGCCAGTGCACTCTCTGGACTCACTGCAGGGCATCCCCGGTGGAGCCAGTGTACTCTCAGGACTCACTGCAGTGCAACCCCAGTGGTGCCAGTGCACTCTCTGGACTCACTGCACTGCATCTCCAATGGTGCCAGTGCACTATCTGGATTCACTGCACTGCATCCCCAGTGGTGCCAATGCACTCTCTGGACTCACTTCTGTGCATCCCCAGTGGTGCCAGTGCAGTCTCTGCACTCACTGAAGTGCATCTCCAGTGGTGCCAGTGAACTCTCTGGACTCACTGCAGTGCATCCCCAGTGGTGCCAGTGCACTCTCTGGACTCATTGCAGTGCATCCCCAGTGGTGCCAGTGCACTCTCTGGACTCACTCCACTGCATCCCCAGTTGTGCCAGTGCACTCTCTGGACTCACTGCACTGCATCTCCAATGGTGCCAGTGCACTCTCTGGACTCACTGCACTGCATCCCCAGTGGTGCCAATGCACTCTCTGGACTCACTGCTGTGCATCCCCAGTGGTGCCAGTGCACTCTCTGGACTCACTGTACTGCATCCCCAGTGGTGCCAGTGCACTCTCTGGACTCACTGACCTGCATCCCCAGTGGTGCCAGTGCACTCTGTGGACTCACTGCTGTGCATCCCCAGTGGTGCCAGTGCACTCTCTGGACTCACTGCACTGCATCTCCAGTGGTGCCAGTGCACTCTCTGGACTCACTGCACTGCATCCCCAGTGGTGCCAGTGCACTCTCTGGACTCACTGCTGTGCATCCCCAGTGGTGCCAGTGCACTCTCTGGACTCACTGTACTGCATCCCCAGTGGTGCCAGTGCACTCTCTGGACTCACTGCACTGCATCCCCAGTGGTGTCAGTGCACTCTCTGGACTCACTGCACTGCATCCCCAGTGGTGCAAGTGCACTCTCTGGACTCACTGCAGTGCATCCCAAGTGGTGCCAATGCAATCTCTGGACTCACTGCAGTGCATCCCCAGTGGTGCCAGTACACTCACTGGACTCACTGCACTGCATCCCCAGTGGTGCCAGTGCAGTCTCTGCACTCACTGAAGTGCATCTCCAGTGGTGCCAGTGAACTCTCTGGACTCACTGCAGTGCATCCCCAATGGTTCCAGCGCACTCTCTGGACTCACTGCACTGCATCCCCAGTGGTGCCAGTGCGCTCTCTGGACTCACTGAAGTGCATTCTCAGTGGTGCCAGTGCACTCTCTGGACTCACTGCAGTGCATCCCCAGTGGTGCCAGTACACTCTCTGGACTCACTGCACTGCATCCCCAGTGGTGCCAGTGCACTCTCTGGGCTCACTGCAGTGCATCCCCAGTGGTGCCAGTGCACTCTCTTGACTCACTGCACTGCATCCCCAGTGGTGCCAGTGCACTCACTGGATTCACTGCACTGCATCCCCAGTGGTGCTAGTGCACTCTCTGGACTCACTGCAGTGCATCCCCAGTGGTACCAGTGCACTCTCTGGACTCACTGAAGTGCATTCTCAGTGGTGCCAGTGCACTCTGTGGACTCACTGCAGTGCATCCCCAGTGGTGCCAGTGCGCTCTCTGGACTCACTGCAGTGCATCCCCAGTGGTGCCAGTGCACTCTCTGGACTCACTCCACTGCATCCCCAGTGCTGCCAGTGCACTCTCTGGACTCACTGCACTGCATCCCAAGTGGTGCCAGTGCACTCTCTGGACTCACTGCACTGCATCCCCAGTGGTGCCAGTGCACTCTCTCGAGTCACTGCACTACATCCCCAGGGGTGCCAGTGCACTCACTGGACTCACTGTACTGCATCATCAGTGGTGCCAGTGCACTCTCTGGACTCACTGCAGTGCATCCCCAGTGGTGGCAGTGCACTCTCTGGACTCACTGCACTGCATCCCCAGTGGTGCCAGTGCACTCACTGGACTCACTATACTGCATCACCAGTGGTGCCAGTGCACTCTCTGGACTCACTGCACTGCATCCCCAGTGTTGCCAGTGCATTCACTGGACTCACTGTACTGCATCTCCAGTGGTGCCAGTGCACTCACTGGATTCACTGCACTACATTCCCAGTGGTGCTAGTGCACTCTCTGGACTCACTGCAGTGCATCCCCAGTGGTGCCAGTGCACTCTTTGGACTCACTGAAGTGCATTCTCAGTGGTGCCAGTGCACTCTCTGGACTCACTGCACTGCATCCCCAGTGGTGCCAGTGCGCTCTCTGGACTCACTGAAGTGCATTCTCAGTGGTGCCAGTGCACTCTCTGGACTCACTGCAGTGCATCCCCAGTGGTGCCAGTACACTCTCTGGACTCACTGCACTGCATCCCCAGTGGTGCCAGTGCGCTCTCTGGACTCACTGCAATGCATCCCCAGTGGTGCCAGTGCACTCTCTGGACTCACTGAAGGGCATTCTCAGTGGTGCCAGTGCACTCTCTGGACTCACTGCAGTGCATCACCAGTGGTGCCAGTGCACTCTCTGGACTCACCGCACCGCATCCCCAGTGGTGCCAGTGCACTCTCTGGAGTAACTGCACTGCATCACCAGTGGTGCCAGTGCACTCTCTGGACTCACTGCACTGCATCCCCAGTGGTGCCAGTGCACTCTCTGGACTCACTGCACTGCATCCCCAGTGGTGCCAGAGCACTCTCTGGACTCACTGCACTGCATCCCCAGTGCTGCCTGTGCACTCTCTGGACTCACTGCACTGCATCCCCAGTGGTGCTAGTGCACTCCCTGCACTCACTGCACTGCATCCCCAGTGGTGCCAGTGCACTCACTGGACTCACTGCAGTGCATTCCCTCTGGTGCCAGTGCACTCTCTGGACTCACTGCACTGCATCCCCAGTGGTGCCAGTGCACTCTCTGGACTCACTGCAGTGCATCCCCAGTGGTGCCAGTGCACTCTCTGGACTCACTGCAGTGCATCCCCAGTGGTGCCAGTGCACTCTCTGGACTTACTGAAGTGCATCCCCCGTGGTGCCAGTGCGATCTCTGGACTCACTGCACTGCATTCCCAGTGGTGCCAGTGCACACTCTGGACTCACTGCACTGCATCCCCAGTGGTGCCAGTGCACTCTCTGGACTCACTGCAGTGCATCCCCAGTGTTGCCAGTGCACTCTCTGGACTCACTGCACTGCATCCCCAGTGGTGCTAGTGCACTCTGTGGACTCACTGCACTGCATCCCCAGTGGTGCCAGAGCACTCTCTGGACTCACTGCACTGCATCCCCAGTGGAGCCAGTGCACTCTCTGGACTCACTGCACTGTATCCCCAGTGGAGCCAGTGCACTCTCTGGACTCACTGCACTGCATCCCCAGTGGTGCCAGTGCACTCTGTGGACTCACTGCAGTGCATCCCCAGTGGAGCCCGTGCACTCTCTGGACTCACTGAAGTGCATCCCCTGTGGTGCCAGTGCACTCTCTGGACTCACTGCAGTGCATCCCCAGTGGTGCCAGTGCACTCTCTGGACTCACTGCAGTGCATCCCCAGTCGTGCCAGTGCACTCTCTGGACTCACTGAAGTGCATTCTCAGTGGTGCCAGTGCACTCTCTGGACTCACTGCAGTGCATCCCCAGTGGTGCCAGTACACTCACTGGACTGACTGCACTGCATACCCAGTGGTGCTTGTGCACTCTCTGGACTCACTGCACTGCATCGCCAGTGGTGCAAGAGCACTCTCTGGACTCACTGCAGTGCATCCCCAGTGGTGCCAGTGCACTCTCGGAATTAATGCACTGCATCCCCAGTGGTGCCAGTGCACTCTGTGGACTCACTGCTGTGCATCCCCATTGGTGCCAGTGCACTCTCTGGACTCACTGCACTGCATCCCCAGTGGTGCCAGTGCACTCTCTGGACTCACTGCACTGCATCCCCAGTGGTGCAAGTGCACTCTCTGGACTCACTGCAGTGCATCCCAAGTGGTGCCAATGCACTCTCTGGACTCACTGCAGTGCATCCCCAGTGGTGCCAGTACACTCACTAGACTCACTGCACTGCATCCCAAGTGGTGCCAGTGCAGTCTCTACACTCACTGAAGTGCATCCCCAGTGGTGCCAGTGAACTCTCTGGACTCACTGCAGTGCATCCCCAGTGGTGCCAGTGCACTCTCTGGACTCACTGCACTGCATCCCCAGTGGTGACAGTGCACTCTCTGGACTCACTGCACTGCATCCCCAGTGGTGCCAGTGCACTCTCTGGACTCACTGCACTGCATCTCCAATGGTGCCAGTGCACTCTCTGGACTCACTGCACTGCATCCCCAGTGGTGCCAGTGCACTCTGTGGACTCACTGAAGTGCATCCCCATTGGTGCCAGTGCACTCTCTGGACTCACTGCACTGCATCCCCAGTGGTGCCAGTGCACTCTCTGGACTCACTGCACTGCATCCCCAGTGGTGCAAGTGCACTCTCTGGACTCAATGCAGTGCATCCCAAGTGGTGCCAATGCACTCTCTGGACTCACTGCAGTGCATCCCCAGTGGTGCCAGTACACTCACTGGACTCACTGCACTGCATCCCCAGTGGTGCCAGTGCAGTCTCTGCACTCACTGAAGTGCATCTCCAGTGGTGCCAGTAAACTCTCTGGACTCACTGCAGTGCATCCCCACTGGTGCCAGTGCACTCTCTGGACTCACTGCACTGCATCCCCAGTGGTGGCAGTGCACTCTCTGGACTCACTGCACTGCATCTCCAGTGGTGCCAGTGCACTCTCTGGACTCACTGCACTGCATCTCCAATGGCGCCAGTGCACTCTCTGGACTCACTGCACTGCATCCCCAGTGGTGCCAATGCACTCTCTGGACTCACTGCTGTGCATCCCCAGTGGTGCCAGTGCACTCTCTGGACTCACTGTACTGCATCCCCAGTGGTGCCAGTGCACTCTCTGGACTCACTGCACTGCATCCCCAGTGGTGCCAGGGCACTCTGTGGACTCACTGCTGTGCATCCCCAGTGGTGCAAGTGCACTCTCTGGACTCACTGCACTGCATCTCCAATGGTGCCAGTGCACTCTCTGGACTCACTGCACTGCATCCCCAGTGGTGCCAATGCACTCTCTGGACTCCCTGCTGTGCATCCCCCGTGGTACCAGTGCACTCTCTGGACTCACTGTACTGCATCCCCAGTGGTGCCAGTAAACTCTCTGGACTCATTGAAGTGCATTCTCAGTGGTGTCAGTGCACTCTCTGGACTCACTGCACTGCATCCCCAGTGGTGCAAGTGCACTCTCTGGACTCACTGCAGTGCATCCCAAGTGGTGCCAGTGAACTCTCTGGACTCACTGCACTGCATCTCCAATGGTGCCAGTGCACTATCTGGATTCACTGCACTGCATCCCCAGTGGTGCCAGTGCACTCTCTGGACTCACTGCACTGCATCCCCAGTGGTGCAAGTGCACTCTCTGGACTCACTGCAGTGCATCCCAAGTGGTGCCAATGCAATCTCTGGACTCACTGCAGTGCATCCCCAGTGGTGCCAGTACACTCACTGGACTCACTGCACTGCATCCCCAGTGGTGCCAGTGCACTCACTGGACTGACTGCACTGCATCCCCAGTGGTGCCAGTGCGCTCTCCGGAGTCACAGCACTGCATCCCCAGTGGTGCAGGTGCACTCTCTGGACTCACTGCACTGCATCCCCAGTGGTGCCAGTGCACTCTCTGGACTCACGGCACTGCATCCCCAGTGGTGCCAGTGCACTCTCTGGACTCGCTGCACTGCATCTCCAATGGTGCCAGTGCACTCTCTGGACTCACTGCACTGCATCCCCAGTGGTGCCAATGCACTCTCTGGACTCACTGCAGTGCATCCCCAGTGGTGCCAGTGCACTCTCTGGACTCACTGTACTGCATCCCCAGTGGTGCCAGTGCACTCTCTGGACTCACTGCACTGCATCCCCAGTGGTGCCAGTGCACTCTCTGGACTCACTGCACTGCATCCCCAGTGGTGCCAGTGCACTCTCTGGACTCACTGCACTGCATCTCCAATGGTGCCAGTGCACTCTCTGGACTCACTGCACTGCATCCCCAGTGGTGCCAGTGCACTCTCTGGAGTCACTGCACTGCATCCCCAGTGGTGCCAATGCACTCTCTGGACCTCCGGCACCGCATCCCCAGTGGAGCCAGTGCACTCTCTGGACTCGCGGCACTGCATCCCCAGTGGTTCCAGTGCACTCTCTCGAGTCACTGCTCTACATCCCCAGTTGTGCCAGTGCACTCACTGGACTCACTGTACTGCATCATCAGTGGTGCCAGTGCACTCTCTGGACTCACTGCACTGCATCCCCAGTGGTGCCAGTGCACTCTCTGGACTCACTGCAGTGCATCCCCAGTGGAGCCAGTGCACTCTCTGGACTCACTGAAGTGCATGCTCTGTGGTGCCAGTGCACTCTCTGGACTCACTGCAGTGCATCCCCAGTGGTGCCAGTGAACTCACTGGACTCACTGCACTGCATCCCCAGTGGTGCCAGTGCACTCTCTGGGCTCACTGCAGGGCATCCCCAGTGGTGCCAGAGCACTCTCTGGACTCACTGCACTGCATCCCCAGTGGTGCCAGTGCACTCACTGGACTCACTGTAGTGCATCCCCAGTGGTGCCAGTGCACTCTCTGGACTCACTGCAGGGCATCCCCAGTGGTGCCAGTGCACTCTCTGGACTCACTGCGCTGCATCCCCAGTGGTGCCAGTGCACTCTCTGGACTAACTGCACTGCATCCCCAGTGCTGCCAGTGCACTCTCTGGACTCACTGCAGGGCATACCCGGTGGAGCCAGTGCACTCTCTGGACTCACTGCAGTGCATCCCCAGTGGTGCCAGTGAACTCACTGGACTCACTGCACTGCATCCCCAGTGGTGCCAGTGCACTCTCTGGGCTCACTGCAGGGCATCCCCAGTGGTGCCAGAGCACTCTCTGGACTCACTGCACTGCATCCCCAGTGGTGCCAGTGCACTCACTGGACTCACTGTAGTGCATCCCCAGTGGTGCCAGTGCACTCTCTGGACTCACAGCAGGGCATCCCCAGTGGTGCCAGTGCACTCTCTGGACTCACTGCGCTGCATCCCCAGTGGTGCCAGTGCACTCTCTGGACTCACTGCACTGCATCCCCAGTGCTGCCAGTGCACTCTCTGGACTCACTGCAGGGCATCCCCGGTGGAGCCAGTGTACTCTCAGGACTCACTGCAGTGCATCCCCAGTGGTGCCAGTGCACTCTCTGGACTCACTGCACTGCATCCCCAGTGGTGCCAGTGCACTCTCTGGACTCACTGCACTGCATCCCCAGTGGTGCCAGTGCACTCTCTGGAGTGACTGCAGTGCATCCCCAGTGGTGCCAGTGCACTCTCTGGACTCGCGTCACTGCATCCCCAGTTGTGCCAGTGCACTCTCTGGACTCGCGTCACTGCATCCCCAGTGGTGCCAGTGCACTCTCTGGACTCACTGCAGTGCATTCCCGGTGGTGTCAGTGCACTCTCTCGACTCACTGCAGTGCATCCCCAATGGTGCTAGTGCACTCTGGACTCACTGCAGTGCATCCCCAGTGGTGCAAGTGCACTCTCTGGACTCACTGCAGTGCATCCCAAGTGGTGCCAGTGCACTCTCTGGACTCACTGCACTGCATCTCCAATGGTGCCAGTGCACTATCTGGATTCACTGCACTGCATCCCCAGTGGTGCCAATGCACTCTCTGGACTCACTGCTGTGCATCCCCAGTGGTGCCAGTGCAGTCTCTGCACTCACTGAAGTGCATCTCCAGTGGGGCCAGTGAACTCTCTGGACTCACTGCAGTGCATCCCCAGTGGTGCCAGTGCACTCTCTGGACTCACTGCAGTGCATCCCCAGTGGTGCCAGTGCACTCTCTGGACTCACTCCACTGCATCCCCAGTGGTGCCAGTGCACTCTCTGGACTCACTGCACTGCATCTCCAATGGTGCCAGTGCACTCTCTGGACTCACTGCACTGCATCCCCAGTGGTGCCAATGCACTCTCTGGACTCACTGCTGTGCATCCCCAGTGGTGCCAGTGCACTCTCTGGACTCACTGTACTGCATCCCCAGTGGTGCCAGTGCACTCTCTGGACTCACTGACCTGCATCCCCAGTGGTGCCAGTGCACTCTGTGGACTCACTGCTGTGCATCCCCAGTGGTGCCAGTGCACTCTCTGGACTCACTGCACTGCATCTCCAGTGGTGCCAGTGCACTCTCTGGACTCACTGCACTGCATCCTAAGTGGTGCCAGTGCACTCTCTGGACTCACTGCAGTGCATTCCCGGTGGTGCCAGTGCACTCTCTGGACTCACTGCAGTGCATCCCCTGTGGTGCCAATGCAATCTCTGGACTCACTGCAGTGCATCCCCAGTGGTGCCAGTACACTCACTGGACTCACTGCACTGCATCCCCAGTGGTGCCAGTGCAGTCTCTGCACTCACTGAAGTGCATCTCCAGTGGTGCCAGTGAACTCTCTGGACTCACTGCAGTGCATCCCCAGTGGTGCCAGTGCACTCTCTGGACTCACTGCACTGCATCCCCAGTGGTGCCAGTGCACTCTCTGGACTCACGGCACTGCATCCCCAGTGGTGCCAGTGCACTCTCTGGACTCACTGCACTGCATCTCCAATGGTGCCAGTGCACTCTCTGGACTCACTGCACTGCATCCCCAGTGGTGCCAATGCACTCTCTGGACTCACTGCAGTGCATCCCCAGTGGTGCCAGTGCACTCTCTGGACTCACTGCACTGCATCCCCAGTGGTGCCAGTGCACTCTCTGGACTCACTGCACTGCATCCCCAGTGGTGCCAGTGCACTCTCTGGACTCACTGCACTGCATCCCCAGTGGTGCCAGTGCACTCTCTGGACTCACTGCACTGCATCTCCAATGGTGCCAGTGCACTCTCTGGACTCACTGCACTGCATCCCCAGTGGTGCCAGTGCACTCTCTGGAGTCACTGCACTGCATCCCCAGTGGTGCCAATGCACTCTCTGGACCTCCGGCACCGCATCCCCAGTGGAGCCAGTGCACTCTCTGGACTCGCGGCACTGCATCCCCAGTGGTTCCAGTGCACTCTCTCGAGTCACTGCACTACATCCCCAGTTGTGCCAGTGCACTCACTGGACTCACTGTACTGCATCATCAGTGGTGCCAGTGCACTCTCTGGACTCACTGCACTGCATCCCCAGTGGTGCCAGTGCACTCTCTGGACTCACTGCACCGCATCTCCAATGGTGCCAGTGCACTCTCTGGACTCACTGCACTGCATCCCCAGTGGTGCCAATGCACTCTCTGGACTCACTGCAGTGCATCCCCAGTGCTGCCAGTGCACTCTCTGGACTCACTGTACTGCATCCCCAGTGGTGCCAGTGCACTCTCTGGACTCACTGCACTGCATCCCCAGTGGTGCCAGTGCACTCTCTGGACTCACTGCAGTGCATCCCCAGTGGTGCCAGTGCACTCTCTGGACTCACTGCACTGCATCTCCAGTGGTGCCAGTGCACTCTCTGGACTCACTGCACTGCATCCCCAGTGGTGCCAGTGCACTCTCTGGACTCACTGCTGTGCATCCCCAGTGGTGCCAGTGCACTCTCTGGACTCACTGTACTGCATCACCAGTGGTACCAGTGCACTCTCTGGACTCACTGCACTGCATCCCCAGTGGTGTCAGTGCACTCTCTGGACTCACTGCACTGCATCCCCAGTGGTGCAAGTGCACTCTCTGGACTCACTGCAGTGCATCCCAAGTGGTGCCAATGCAATCTCTGGACTCACTGCAGTGCATCCCCAGTGGTGCCAGTGCACTCTCTGGACTCACTGCAGTGCATTCCCGGTGGTGTCAGTGCACTCTCTCGACTCACTGAAGTGCATCTCCAGTGGTGCCAGTGAACTCTCTGGACTCACTGCAGTGCATCCCCAGTGGTGCCAGTGCACTCTCTGGACTCACTGTACTGCATCCCCAGTGGTGCCAGTGCACTCTCTGGACTCACGGCACTGCATCCCCAGTGGTGCCAGTGCACTCTCTGGACTCACTGCACTGCATCTCCAATGGTGCCAGTGCACTCTCTGGACTCACTGCACTGCATCCCCAGTGGTGCCAATGCACTCTCTGGACTCACTGCAGTGCATCCCCAGTGGTGCCAGTGCACTCTCTGGACTCACTGTACTGCATCCCCAGTGGTGCCAGTGCACTCTCTGGACTCACTGCACTGCATCCCCAGTGGTGCCAGTGCACTCTCTGGACTCACTGTACTGCATCCCCAGTGGTGCCAGTGCACTCTCTGGACTCACTGCACTGCATCTCCAATGGTGCCAGTGCACTCTCTGGACTCACTGCACTGCATCACCAGTGGTGCCAGTGCACTCTCTGGAGTCACTGCACTGCATCCCCAGTGGTGCCAATGCACTCTCTGGACCTCCGGCACCGCATCCCCAGTGGAGCCAGTGCACTCTCTGGACTCGCGGCACTGCATCCCCAGTGGTTCCAGTGCACTCTCTCGAGTCACTGCACTACATCCCCAGTTGTGCCAGTGCACTCACTGGACTCACTGTACTGCATCATCAGTGGTGCCAGTGCACTCTCTGGACTCACTGCACTGCATCCCCAGTGGTGCCAGTGCACTCTCTGGACTCACTGCAGTGCATCCCCAGTGGAGCCAGTGCACTCTCTGGACTCACTGAAGTGCATGCTCTGTGGTGCCAGTGCACTCTCTGGACTCACTGCACTGCATCCCCAGTGGTGCCAGTGAACTCACTGGACTCACTGCACTGCATCCCCAGTGGTGCCAGTGCACTCTCTGGGCTCACTGCAGGGCATCCCCAGTGGTGCCAGAGCACTCTCTGGACTCACTGCACTGCATCCCCAGTGGTGCCAGTGCACTCACTGGACTCACTGTAGTGCATCCCCAGTGGTGCCAGTGCACTCTCTGGACTCACTGCAGGGCATCCCCAGTGGTGCCAGTGCACTCTCTGGACTCACTGCGCTGCATCCCCAGTGGTGCCAGTGCACTCTCTGGACTCACTGCACTGCATCCCCAGTGCTGCCAGTGCACTCTCTGGACTCACTGCAGGGCATCCCCGGTGGAGCCAGTGTACTCTCAGAACTCACTGCAGTGCATCCCCAGTGGTGCCAGTGCACTCTCTGGACTCACTGCACTGCATCCCCAGTGGTGCCAGTGCACTCTCTGGACTCACTGCACTGCATCCCCAGTGGTGCCAGTGCACTCTCTGGAGTGACTGCAGTGCATCCCCAGTGGTGCCAGTGCACTCTCTGGACTCGCGTCACTGCATCCCCAGTTGTGCCAGTGCACTCTCTGGACTCGCGTCACTGCATCCCCAGTGGTGCCAGTGCACTCTCTGGACTCACTGCAGTGCATTCCCGGTGGTGTCACTGCACTCTCTCGACTCACTGCAGTGCATCCCCAGTGGTGCTAGTGCACTCTGGACTCACTGCAGTGCATCCCCAGTGGTGCCAGTGCACTCTCTGGACTCACTGCACTGCATCCCCAGTGGTGCCAGTGCACTCTCTGGACTCACTGCAGTGCATTCCCTATGGTGCCAGTGCACTCTCTGGACTCACTGCACTGCATCCCCAGTGGTGCTACTGCACTCTGGACTCACTGCAGTGCATCCCCAGTGGTGCCAGTGCACTCTCTGGACTCACTGCACTGCATCCCCAGTGGTGCCAGTGCACTCTCTGGACTCACTGTACTGCATCCCCAGTGGTGCCAGTGCACTCTCTGGACTCACCGCACTGCACCCTGAGTGGTGCCAGTGCACTCTCTGGACTCACTGCACCGCATCCCCAGTGGTGCCAGTGCACTCTCTAGAGTCACTGCGCTGCATCCCCAGTGGTGCCAGTGCACTCTCTGGACTCACTGTACTGCATCCCCAGTGGTGCCAAAGCACTCTCTGGACTCCCGCCACCGCATCCCCAGTGGTTCCAGTGCACTCTCTGGACTCACTGCATTGCATCCCCAGTGGTGCCAGTGCACTCTCTGGACTCACTGCACCGCATCACCAGTGGTGCCAGTGCACTCTCTGGACTCACTGCAGTGCATCCCCAGTGGTGACAGTGCACTCTCTGGACTCGCGTCAATGCATCCCCAGTGGTGCTAATGCACTCTCTGGACTCACTGCACTGCATCCCGAGTGGTGCCAGTGCACTCTCTGGACTCACTGCACTGCATCCCCAGTGGTGCCAGTGCACTCTCTGGACTCACTGCACTGCATCCCCAGTGCTGCCAGTGCACTCTCTGGACTCACTGCACTGCATCTCCAGTGGTGCCAGTGCACTCTCTGGACTCACTGCACTGCATCCCCAGTGGTGCCAATGCACTCTCTGGACTCACTGCTGTGCATCCCCAGTGGTGCCAGTGCACTCTCTGGACTCACTGTACTGCATCCCCAGTGGTGCCAGTGCACTCTCTGGACTCACTGCACTGCATCCCCAGTGGTGTCAGTGCACTCACTGGACTCACTGCTCTGCATCCCCAGTGGTGCAAGTGCACTCTCTGGACTCACTGCAGTGCATCCCAAGTGGTGCCAATGCAATCTCTGGACTCACTGCAGTGCATCCCCAGTGGTGCCAGTACACTCACTGGACTCACTGCACTGCATCCCCAGTGGTGCCAGTGCAGTCTCTGCACTCACTGAAGTGCATCTCCAGTGGTGCCAGTGAACTCTCTGGACTCACTGCAGTGCATCCCCAGTGGTGCCAGTGCACTCTCTGGACTCACTGCACTGCATCCCCAGTGGTGCCAGTGCACTCTCTGGACTCACGGCACTGCATCCCCAGTGGTGCCAGTGCACTCTCTGGACTCACTGCACTGCATCTCCAATGGTGCCAGTGCACTCTCTGGACTCACTGCACTGCATCCCCAGTGGTGCCAATGCACTCTCTGGACTCACTGCAGTGCATCCCCAGTGGTGCCAGTGCACTCTCTGGACTCACTGTACTGCATCCCCAGTGGTGCCAGTGCACTCTCTGGACTCACTGCACTGCATCTCCAATGGTGCCAGTGCACTCTCTGGACTCACTGTACTGCATCCCCAGTGGTGCCAGTGCACTCTCTGGACTCACTGCACTGCATCCCCAGTGGTGCCAGTGCACTCTCTGGACTCACTGCAGTGCATCCCCAGTGGTGCCAGTGCACTCTCTGGACTCACTGCACTGCATCCCCAGTGGTGTTAATGCACTCTCTGGACTCACTGCTGTGCATCCCCAGTGGTGCCAGTGCACTCTCTGGACTCACTGCACTGCTTCCCCAGTGGTGCCTGTGCACTCTCTGGAGTAACTGCAGTGCACCCCCAGCGGTGCCAAAGCACTCTCTGGACTCCCGGCACCGCATCCCCAGTGGTGCCAGTGCACTCTCTGGGCTCACTGCAGTGCATCCCCAGTGGTGCCAGTGCACTCTCTGGAGTCACTGCACTGCATCCCCAGTGGTGCCAATGCACTCTCTGGACCTCCGGCACCGCATCCCCAGTGGAGCCAGTGCACTCTCTGGACTCGCGGCACTGCATCCCCAGTGGTTCCAGTGCACTCTCTCGAGTCACTGCACTACATCCCCAGTTGTGCCAGTGCACTCACTGGACTCACTGTACTGCATCATCAGTGGTGCCAGTGCACTCTCTGGACTCACTGCACTGCATCCCCAGTGGTGCCAGTGCACTCTCTGGACTCACTGCAGTGCATCCCCAGTGGAGCCAGTGCACTCTCTGGACTCACTGAAGTGCATGCTCTGTGGTGCCAGTGCACTCTCTGGACTCACTGCACTGCATCCCCAGTGGTGCCAGTGAACTCACTGGACTCACTGCACTGCATCCCCAGTGGTGCCAGTGCACTCTCTGGCGTCACTGCACTGCATCCCCAGTGGTGCCAGTGCACTCTCTGGAGTGACTGCAGTGCATCCCCAGTGGTGCCAGTGCACTCTCTGGACTCGCGTCACTGCATCCCCAGTTGTGCCAGTGCACTCTCTGGACTCGCGTCACTGCATCCCCAGTGGTGCCAGTGCACTCTCTGGACTCACTGCACTGCATTCCCGGTGGTGCCAGTGCACTCTCTGGACTCACTGCATTGCATCCCCAGTGGTGCTAGTGCACTCTGGACTCACTGCAGTGCATCCCCAGAGGTGCCAGTGCACTCTCTGGACTCACTGCACTGCATCCCCAGTGGTGCCAGTGCACTCTCTGGACTCACTGCAGTGCATTCCCGGTGATGAAAGTGCAATCTCTGGACTCACTGCAGTGCATCCCCAGTGGTGCTACTGCACTCTGGACTCACTGCAGTGCATCCCCAGTGGTGCCAGTGCACTCTCTGGACTCACTGCACTGCATCCCCAGTGGTGCCAGTGCACTCTCTGGACTCACTGTACTGCATCCCCAGTGGTGCCAGTGCACTCTCTGGACTCACCGCACTGCACCCTGAGTGGTGCCAGTGCACTCTCTGGACTCACTGCACCGCATCCCCAGTGGTGCCAGTGCACTCTCTAGAGTCACTGCGCTGCATCCCCAGTGGTGCCAGTGCACTCTCTGGACTCACTGTACTGCATCCCCAGTGGTGCCAAAGCACTCTCTGGACTCCCGCCACCGCATCCCCAGTGGTTCCAGTGCACTCTCTGGACTCACTGCACTGCTTCCCCAGTGGTGCCAGTGCACTCTCTGGACTCACTGCACCGCATCCCCAGTGGTGCCAGTGCACTCTCTGGAGTGACTGCAGTGCATCCCCAGTGGTGCCAGTGCACTCTCTGGACTCGCGTCAATGCATCCCCAGTGGTGCTAATGCACTCTCTGGACTCACTGCACTGCATCCCGAGTGGTGCCAGTGCACTCTCTGGACTCACTGCAGTGCATCCCCAGTGGTGCCAGTGCACTCTCTGGACTCACTGCACTGCATCCCCAGTGCTGCCAGTGCTCTCTCTGGACTCACTGCAGTGCATTCTCACTGGTGCCAGAGCACTCTCTGGACTCACTGCGCTGCATCCCCAGTGGTGCCAGTACACTCACTGGACTCACTGCACTGCATCCCCAGTGGTGCCAGTGCAGTCTCTACACTCACTGAAGTGCATCTCCAGTGGTGCCAGTGAACTCTCTGGACTCACTGTAGTGCATCCCCAGTGGTGCCAGTGCACTCTCTGGACTCACTGCAGGGCATCCCCAGTGGTGCCAGTGCACTCTCTGGACTCACTGCGCTGCATCCCCAGTGGTGCCAGTGCACTCTCTGGACTCACTGCAGTGCATCCCCAGTGCTGCCAGTGCACTCTCTGGACTCACTGCAGGGCATCCCCGGTGGAGCCAGTGCACTCTCTGGACTCACTGCAGTGCATCCCCAGTGGTGCCAGTGAACTCACTGGACTCACTGCACTGCATCCCCAGTGGTGCCAGTGCACTCTCTGGGCTCACTGCAGGGCATCCCCAGTGGTGCCAGAGCACTCTCTGGACTCACTGCACTGCATCCCCAGTGGTGCCAGTGCACTCACTGGACTCACTGTAGTGCATCCCCAGTGGTGCCAGTGCACTCTCTGGACTCACAGCAGGGCATCCCCAGTGGTGCCAGTGCACTCTCTGGACTCACTGCGCTGCATCCCCAGTGGTGCCAGTGCACTCTCTGGACTCACTGCACTGCATCCCCAGTGCTGCCAGTGCACTCTCTGGACTCACTGCAGGGCATCCCCGGTGGAGCCAGTGTACTCTCAGGACTCACTGCAGTGCATCCCCAGTGGTGCCAGTGCACTCTCTGGACTCACTGCACTGCATCCCCAGTGGTGCCAGTGCACTCTCTGGACTCACTGCACTGCATCCCCAGTGGTGCCAGTGCACTCTCTGGAGTGACTGCAGTGCATCCCCAGTGGTGCCAGTGCACTCTCTGGACTCGCGTCACTGCATCCCCAGTTGTGCCAGTGCACTCTCTGGACTCGCGTCACTGCATCCCCAGTGGTGCCAGTGCACTCTCTGGACTCACTGCAGTGCATTCCCGGTGGTGTCAGTGCACTCTCTCGACTCACTGCAGTGCATCCCCAGTGGTGCTAGTGCACTCTGGACTCACTGCAGTGCATCCCCAGTGATGCAAGTGCACTCTCTGGACTCACTGCAGTGCATCCCAAGTGGTGCCAGTGCACTCTCTGGACTCACTGCACTGCATCTCCAATGGTGCCAGTGCACTATCTGGATTCACTGCACTGCATCCCCAGTGGTGCCAATGCACTCTCTGGACTCACTGCTGTGCATCCCCAGTGGTGCCAGTGCAGTCTCTGCACTCACTGAAGTGCATCTCCAGTGGTGCCAGTGAACTCTCTGGACTCACTGCAGTGCATCCCCAGTGGTGCCAGTGCACTCTCTGGACTCACTGCAGTGCATCCCCAGTGGTGCCAGTGCACTCTCTGGACTCACTCCACTGCATCCCCAGTGGTGCCAGTGCACTCTCTGGACTCACTGCACTGCATCTCCAATGGTGCCAGTGCACTCTCTGGACTCACTGCACTGCATCCCCAGTGGTGCCAATGCACTCTCTGGACTCACTGCTGTGCATCCCCAGTGGTGCCAGTGCACTCTCTGGACTCACTGTACTGCATCCCCAGTGGTGCCAGTGCACTCTCTGGACTCACTGACCTGCATCCCCAGTGGTGCCAGTGCACTCTGTGGACTCACTGCTGTGCATCACCAGTGGTGCCAGTGCACTCTCTGGACTCACTGCACTGCATCTCCAGTGGTGCCAGTGCACTCTCTGGACTCACTGCACTGCATCCCCAGTGGTGCCAGTGCACTCTCTGGACTCACTGCTGTGCATCCCCAGTGGTGCCAGTGCACTCTCTGGACTCACTGTACTGCATCCCCAGTGGTGCCAGTGCACTCTCTGGACTCACTGCACTGCATCCCCAGTGGTGTCAGTGCACTCTCTGGACTCACTGCACTGCATCCCCAGTGGTGCAAGTGCACTCTCTGGACTCACTGCAGTGCATCCCAAGTGGTGCCAATGCAATCTCTGGACTCACTGCAGTGCATCCCCAGTGGTGCCAGTACACTCACTGGACTCACTGCACTGCATCCCCAGTGGTGCCAGTGCAGTCTCTGCACTCACTGAAGTGCATCTCCAGTGGTGCCAGTGAACTCTCTGGACTCACTGCAGTGCATCCCCAGTGGTGCCAGTGCACTCTCTGGACTCACTGCAGTGCATCCCCAGTGGTGCCAGTGCACTCTCTGGACTCACGGCACTGCATCCCCAGTGGTGCCAGTGCACTCTCTGGACTCACTGCACTGCATCTCCAATGGTGCCAGTGCACTCTCTGGACTCACTGCACTGCATTCCCAGTGGTGCCAATGCACTCTCTGGACTCACTGCAGTGCATCCCCAGTGGTGCCAGTGCACTCTCTGGACTCACTGCTGTGCATCCCCAGTGGTGCCAGTGCACTCTCTGGACTCACTGCACTGCATCCCCAGTGGTGCCAGTGCACTCTCTGGACTCACTGCACTGCATCCCCAGTGGTGCCAGTGCACTCTCTGGACTCACTGCACTGCATCTCCAATGGTGCCAGTGCACTCTCTGGACTCACTGCACTGCATCCCCAGTGCTGCCAGTGCACTCTCTGGAGTCACTGCACTGCATCCCCAGTGGTGCCAATGCACTCTCTGGACCTCCGGCACCGCATCCCCAGTGGAGCCAGTGCACTCTCTGGACTCGCGGCACTGCATCCCCAGTGGTTCCAGTGCACTCTCTCGAGTCACTGCACTACATCCCCAGTTGTGCCAGTGCACTCACTGGACTCACTGTACTGCATCATCAGTGGTGCCAGTGCACTCTCTGGACTCACTGCACTGCATCCCCAGTGGTGCCAGTGCACTCTCTGGACTCACTGCACCGCATCTCCAATGGTGCCAGTGCACTCTCTGGACTCACTGCACTGCATCCCCAGTGGTGCCAATGCACTCTCTGGACTCACTGCAGTGCATCCCCAGTGGTGCCAGTGCACTCTCTGGACTCACTGTACTGCATCCCCAGTGGTGCCAGTGCACTCTCTGGACTCACTGCACTGCATCCCCAGTGGTGCCAGTGCACTCTCTGGACTCACTGCAGTGCATCCCCAGTGGTGCCAGTGCACTCTCTGGACTCACTGCACTGCATCTCCAGTGGTGCCAGTGCACTCTCTGGACTCACTGCACTGCATCCCCAGTGGTGCCAGTGCACTCTCTGGACTCACTGCTGTGCATACCCAGTGGTGCCAGTGCACTCTCTGGACTCACTGTACTGCATCCCCAGTGGTGCCAGTGCACTCTCTGGACTCACTGCACTGCATCCCCAGTGGTGTCGGTGCACTCTCTGGACTCACTGCACTGCATCCCCAGTGGTGCAAGTGCACTCTCTGGACTCACTGCAGTGCATCCCAAGTGGTGCCAATGCAATCTCTGGACTCACTGCAGTGCATCCCCAGTGGTGCCAGTACACTCACTGGACTCACTGCACTGCATCCCCAGTGGTGCCAGTGCAGTCTCTGCACTCACTGAAGTGCATCTCCAGTGGTGCCAGTGAACTCTCTGGACTCACTGCAGTGCATCCCCAGTGGTGCCAGTGCACTCTCTGGACTCACTGCACTGCATCCCCAGTGGTGCCAGTGCACTCTCTGGACTCACGGCACTGCATCCCCAGTGGTGCCAGTGCACTCTCTGGACTCACTGCACTGCATCCCCAGTGGTGCCAGTGCACTCTCTGGACTCACTGCACTGCATCCCCAGTGGTGCCAATGCACTCTCTGGACTCACTGCAGTGCATCCCCAGTGGTGCCAGAGCACTCTCTGGACTCACTGTACTGCATCCCCAGTGGTGCCAGTGCACTCTCTGGACTCACTGCACTGCATCCCCAGTGGTGCCAGTGCACTCTCTGGACTCACTGTACTGCATCCCCAGTGGTGCCAGTGCACTCTCTGGACTCACTGCACTGCATCTCCAATGGTGCCAGTGCACTCTCTGGACTCACTGCACTGCATCACCAGTGGTGCCAGTGCACTCTCTGGAGTCACTGCACTGCATCCCCAGTGGTGCCAATGCACTCTCTGGACCTCTGGCACCACATCCCCAGTGGAGCCAGTGCACTCTCTGGAGTCGCGGCACTGCATCCCCAGTGGTTCCAGTGCACTCTCTCGAGTCACTGCACTACATCCCCAGTTGTGCCAGTGCACTCACTGGACTCACTGTACTGCATCCCCAGTGGTGCCAGTGCACTCTCTGGACTCACTGCAGTGCATCCCCAGTGGTGCCAGTGCACTCTCTGGACTCACTGCAGTGCATCCCCAGTGGAGCCAGTGCACTCTCTGGACTCACTGAAGTGCATGCTCTGTGGTGCCAGTGCACTCTCTGGACTCACTGCACTCCATCCCCAGTGGTGCCAGTGAACTCACTGGACTCACTGCACTGCATCCCCAGTGGTGCCAGTGCACTCTCTGGGCTCACTGCAGGGCATCCCCAGTGGTGCCAGAGCACTCTCTGGACTCACTGCACTGCATCCCCAGTGGTGCCAGTGCACTCACTGGACTCACTGTAGTGCATCCCCAGTGGTGCCAGTGCACTCTCTGGACTCACTGCAGGGCATCCCCAGTGGTGCCAGTGCACTCTCTGGACTCACTGCGCTGCATCCCCAGTGGTGCCAGTGCACTCTCTGGACTCACTGCACTGCATCCCCAGTGCTGCCAGTGCACTCTCTGGACTCACTGCAGGGCATCCCCGGTGGAGCCAGTGTACTCTCAGGACTCACTGCAGTGCATCCCCAGTGGTGCCAGTGCACTCTCTGGACTCACTGCACTGCATCCCCAGTGGTGCCAGTGCACTCTCTGGACTCACTGCACTGCATCCCCAGTGGTGCCAGTGCACTCTCTGGAGTGACTGCAGTGCATCCCCAGTGGTGCCAGTGCACTCTCTGGACTCGCGTCACTGCATCCCCAGTTGTGCCAGTGCACTCTCTGGACTCGCGTCACTGCATCCCCAGTGGTGCCAGTGCACTCTCTGGACTCACTGCAGTGCATTCCCGGTGGTGTCACTGCACTCTCTCGACTCACTGCAGTGCATCCCCAGTGGTGCTAGTGCACTCTGGACTCACTGCAGTGCATCCCCAGTGGTGCCAGTGCACTCTCTGGACTCACTGCACTGCATCCCCAGTGGTGCCAGTGCACTCTCTGGACTCACTGCAGTGCATTCCCTATGGTGCTAGTGCACTCTCTGGACTCACTGCACTGCATCCCCAGTGGTGCTACTGCACTCTGGACTCACTGCAGTGCATCCCCAGTGGTGCCAGTGCACTCTCTGGACTCACTGCACTGCATCCCCAGTGGTGCCAGTGCACTCTCTGGACTCACTGTACTGCATCCCCAGTGGTGCCAGTGCACTCTCTGGACTCACCGCACTGCACCCTGAGTGGTGCCAGTGCACTCTCTGGACTCACTGCACCGCATCCCCAGTGGTGCCAGTGCACTCTCTAGAGTCACTGCGCTGCATCCCCAGTGGTGCCAGTGCACTCTCTGGACTCACTGTACTGCATCCCCAGTGGTGCCAAAGCACTCTCTGGACTCCCGCCACCGCATCCCCAGTGGTTCCAGTGCACTCTCTGGACTCACTGCACTGCATCCCCAGTGGTGCCAGTGCACTCTCTGGACTCACTGCACCGCATCACCAGTGGTGCCAGTGCACTCTCTGGAGTGACTGCAGTGCATCCCCAGTGGTGCCAGTGCACTCTCTGGACCCGCGTCAATGCATCCCCAGTGGTGCTAATGCACTCTCTGGACTCACTGCACTGCATCCCGAGTGGTGCCAGTGCACTCTCTGGACTCACTGCACTGCATCCCCAGTGGTGCCAGTGCACTCTCTGGACTCACTGCACTGCATCCCCAGTGCTGCCAGTGCTCTCTCTGGACTCACTGCAGTGCATTCTCACTGGTGCCAGTGCACTCTCTGGACTCACTGCGCTGCATCCCCAGTGGTGCCAGTGCACTCTCTGGACTCACTGCACTGCATCTCCAGTGGTGCCAGTGCACTCTCTGGACTCACTGCACTGCATCCCCAGTGGTGCCAATGCACTCTCTGGACTCACTGCTGTGCATCCCCAGTGGTGCCAGTGCACTCTCTGGACTCACTGTACTGCATCCCCAGTGGTGCCAGTGCACTCTCTGGACTCACTGCACTGCATCCCCAGTGGTGTCAGTGCACTCTCTGGACTCACTGCAGTGCATCCCCAGTGGTGCCAGTGCACTCTCTGGACTCACTGCACTGCATCCCCAGTGGTGCCAGTGCACTCTCTGGACTCACGGCACTGCATCCCCAGTGGTGCCAGTGCACTCTCTGGACTCACTGCACTGCATCTCCAATGGTGCCAGTGCACTCTCTGGACTAACTGCACTGCATCCCCAGTGGTGCCAATGCACTCTCTGGACTCACTGCAGTGCATCCCCAGTGGTGCCAGTGCACTCTCTGGACTCACTGTACTGCATCCCCAGTGGTGCCAGTGCACTCTCTGGACTCACTGCACTGCATCTCCAATGGTGCCAGTGCACTCTCTGGACTCACTGTACTGCATCCCCAGTGGTGCCAGTGCACTCTCTGGACTCACTGCACTGCATCCCCAGTGGTGCCAGTGCACTCTCTGGACTCACTGCAGTGCATCCCCAGTGGTGCCAGTGCACTCTCTGGACTCACTGCACTGCATCTCCAATGGTGCCAGTGCACTCTCTGGACTCACTGCACTGCATCCCCAGTGGTGTTAATGCACTCTCTGGACTCACTGCTGTGCATCCCCAGTGGTGCCAGTGCACTCTCTGGACTCACTGCACTGCTTCCCCAGTGGTGCCTGTGCACTCTCTGGAGTAACTGCAGTGCACCCCCAGCGGTGCCAAAGCACTCTCTGGACTCCCGGCACCGCATCCCCAGTGGTGCCAGTGCACTCTCTGGGCTCACTGCAGTGCATCCCCAGTGGTGCCAGTGCACTCTCTGGAGTCACTGCACTGCATCCCCAGTGGTGCCAATGCACTCTCTGGACCTCCGGCACCGCATCCCCAGTGGAGCCAGTGCACTCTCTGGACTCGCGGCACTGCATCCCCAGTGGTTCCAGTGCACTCTCTCGAGTCACTGCACTACATCCCCAGTTGTGCCAGTGCACTCACTGGACTCACTGTACTGCATCATCAGTGGTGCCAGTGCACTCTCTGGACTCACTGCACTGCATCCCCAGTGGTGCCAGTGCACTCTCTGGAGTGACTGCAGTGCATCCCCAGTGGAGCCAGTGCACTCTCTGGACTCACTGAAGTGCATGCTCTGTGGTGCCAGTGCACTCTCTGGACTCACTGCACTGCATCCCCAGTGGTGCCAGTGAACTCACTGGACTCACTGCACTGCATCCCCAGTGGTGCCAGTGCACTCTCTGGACTCACTGTACTGCATCCCCAGTGGTGCCAGTGCACTCTCTGGAGTGACTGCAGTGCATCCCCAGTGGTGCCAGTGCACTCTCTGGACTCACTGCACTGCATCCCCAGTTGTGCCAGTGCACTCTCTGGACTCGCGTCACTGCATCCCCAGTGGTGCCAGTGCACTCTCTGGACTCACTGCACTGCATTCCCGGTGGTGCCAGTGCACTCTCTGGACTCACTGCATTGCATCCCCAGTGGTGCTAGTGCACTCTGGACTCACTGCAGTGCATCCCCAGAGGTGCCAGTGCACTCTCTGGACTCACTGCACTGCATCCCCAGTGGTGCCAGTGCACTCTCTGGACTCACTGCAGTGCATTCCCGGTGATGAAAGTGCAATCTCTGGACTCACTGCAGTGCATCCCCAGTGGTGCTACTGCACTCTGGACTCACTGCAGTGCATCCCCAGTGGTGCCAGTGCACTCTCTGGACTCACTGCACTGCATCCCCAGTGGTGCCAGTGCACTCTCTGGACTCACTGTACTGCATCCCCAGTGGTGCCAGTGCACTCTCTGGACTCACCGCACTGCACCCTGAGTGGTGCCAGTGCACTCTCTGGACTCACTGCACCGCATCCCCAGTGGTGCCAGTGCACTCTCTAGAGTCACTGCGCTGCATCCCCAGTGGTGCCAGTGCACTCTCTGGACTCACTGTACTGCATCCCCAGTGGTGCCAAAGCACTCTCTGGACTCCCGCCACCGCATCCCCAGTGGTTCCAGTGCACTCTCTGGACTCACTGCACTGCTTCCCCAGTGGTGCCAGTGCACTCTCTGGACTCACTGCACCGCATCCCCAGTGGTGCCAGTGCACTCTCTGGAGTGACTGCAGTGCATCCCCAGTGGTGCCAGTGCACTCTCTGGACTCGCGTCAATGCATCCCCAGTGGTGCTAATGCACTCTCTGGACTCACTGCACTGCATCCCGAGTGGTGCCAGTGCACTCTCTGGACTCACTGCAGTGCATCCCCAGTGGTGCCAGTGCACTCTCTGGACTCACTGCACTGCATCCCCAGTGCTGCCAGTGCTCTCTCTGGACTCACTGCAGTGCATTCTCACTGGTGCCAGAGCACTCTCTGGACTCACTGCGCTGCATCCCCAGTGGTGCCAGTACACTCACTGGACTCACTGCACTGCATCCCCAGTGGTGCCAGTGCAGTCTCTACACTCACTGAAGTGCATCTCCAGTGGTGCCAGTGAACTCTCTGGACTCACTGCACTGCATCCCCAGTGGTGCCAGTGCACTCTCTGGACTCACTGCACTGCATCCCTAGTGGTGCCAGGGCACTCTCTGCAGACACTGCAGTGCATTCCCAAAGGTGACAGTGCACTCTCTGGACTCACAGCAGTGCATCCCCAGTGGAGCCAGTGTACTCTCTGGACTCACTGAAGTGCATGCTCTGTGGTGCCAGTGCACTCTCTGGACTCACTGCAGTGCATCCCCAGTGGTGCCAGTGAACTCACTGGACTCTCTGCACTGCATCCCCAGTGGTGCCAGTGCACTCTCTGGGCTCACTGCAGGGCATCCCCAGTGGTGCCAGAGCACTCTCTGGACTCACTGCACTGCATCCCCAGTGGTGCCAGTGCACTCACTGGACTCACTGTAGTGCATCCCCAGTGGTGCCAGTGCACTCTCTGGACTCACTGCACTGCATCCCCAGTGGTGCCAGTGCACTCTCTGGACTCACTGCGCTGCATCCCCAGTGGTGCCAGTGCACTCTCTGGACTCACTGCACTGCATCCCCAGTGCTGCCAGTGCACTCTCTGGACTCACTGCAGGGCATCCCCGGTGGAGCCAGTGTACTCTCAGGACTCACTGCAGTGCATCCCCAGTGGTGCCAGTGCACTCTCTGGACTCACTGCACTGCATCCCCAGTGGTGCCAGTGCACTCTCTGGACTCACTGCACTGCATCCCCAGTGGTGCCAGTGCACTCTCTGGAGTGACTGCAGTGCATCCCCAGTGGTGCCAGTGCACTCTCTGGACTCGCGTCACTGCATCCCCAGTTGTGCCAGTGCACTCTCTGGACTCGCGTCACTGCATCCCCAGTGGTGCCAGTGCACTCTCTGGACTCACTGCAGTGCATTCCCGGTGGTGTCAGTGCACTCTCTCGACTCACTGCAGTGCATCCCCAGTGGTGCTAGTGCACTCTGGACTCACTGCAGTGCATCCCCAGTGGTGCCAGTGCACTCTCTGGACTCACTGCACTGCATCCCCAGTGGTGCCAGTGCACTCTCTGGACTCACTGCAGTGCATTCCCGGTGGTGCCAGTGCACTCTCTGGACTCACTGCAGTGCATCCCCAGTGGTGCTACTGCACTCTGGACTCACTGCAGTGCATCCCCAGTGGTGCCAGTGCACTCTCTGGACTCACTGCACTGCATCCCCAGTGGTGCCAGTGCACTCTCTGGACTCACTGTACTGCATCCCCAGTGGTGCCAGTGCACTCTCTGGACTCACCGCACTGCACCCTGAGTGGTGCCAGTGCACTCTCTGGACTCACTGCACCGCATCCCCAGTGGTGCCAGTGCACTCTCTAGAGTCACTGCGCTGCATCCCCAGTGGTGCCAGTGCACTCTCTAGAGTCACTGCGCTTCATCCCCAGTGGTGCCAGTGCACTCTCTGGACTCACTGTACTGCATCCCCAGTGGTGCCAAAGCACTCTCTGGACTCCCGCCACCGCATCCCCAGTGGTTCCAGTGCACTCTCTGGACTCACTGCACCGCATCACCAGTGGTGCCAGTGCACTCTCTGGACTCGCGTCAATGCATCCCCAGTGGTGCTAATGCACTCTCTGGACTCACTGCAGTGCATCCCCAGTGGTGCCAGTGCACTCTCTGGACTCACTGCAGTGCATCCCCAGTGGTGCCAGTGCACTCTCTGGACTCACTGCACTGCATCCCCAGTGGTGCCAGTGCTCTCTCTGGACTCACTGCAGTACATTCTCACTGGTGCCAGTGCACTCTCTGGACTCACTGCGCTGCATCCCCAGTGGTGCCAGTGCACTCTCTGGACTCACTGCACTGCATCTCCAGTGGTGCCAGTGCACTCTCTGGACTCACTGCACTGCATCCCCAGTGGTGCCAATGCACTCTCTGGACTCACTGCTGTGCATCCCCAGTGGTGCCAGTGCACTCTCTGGACTCACTGTACTGCATCCCCAGTGGTGCCAGTGCACTCTCTGGACTCACTGCACTGCATCTCCAGTGGTGTCAGTGCACTCTCTGGACTCACTGCACTGCATCCCCAGTGGTGCAAGTGCACTCTCTGGACTCACTGCAGTGCATCCCAAGTGGTGCCAATGCAATCTCTGGACTCACTGCAGTGCATCCCCAGTGGTGCCAGTACACTCACTGGACTCACTGCACTGCATCCCCAGTGGTGCCAGTGCAGTCTCTGCACTCACTGAAGTGCATCTCCAGTGGTGCCAGTGAACTCTCTGGACTCACTGCAGTGCATTCCCGGTGGTGTCAGTGCACTCTCTCGACTCACTGCAGTGCATCCCCAGTGGTGCTAGTGCACTCTGGACTCACTGCAGTGCATCCCCAGTGGTGCAAGTGCACTCTCTGGACTCACTGCAGTGCATCCCAAGTGGTGCCAGTGCACTCTCTGGACTCACTGCACTGCATCTCCAATGGTGCCAGTGCACTATCTGGATTCACTGCACTGCATCCCCAGTGGTGCCAATGCACTCTCTGGACTCACTGCTGTGCATCCCCAGTGGTGCCAGTGCAGTCTCTGCACTCACTGAAGTGCATCTCCAGTGGTGCCAGTGAACTCTCTGGACTCACTGCAGTGCATCCCCAGTGGTGCCAGTGCACTCTCTGGACTCACTGCAGTGCATCCCCAGTGGTGCCAGTGCACTCTCTGGACTCACTCCACTGCATCCCCAGTGGTGCCAGTGCACTCTCTGGACTCACTGCACTGCATCTCCAATGGTGCCAGTGCACTCTCTGGACTCACTGCACTGCATCCCCAGTGGTGCCAATGCACTCTCTGGACTCACTGCTGTGCATCCCCAGTGGTGCCAGTGCACTCTCTGGACTCACTGTACTGCATCCCCAGTGGTGCCAGTGCACTCTCTGGACTCACTGACCTGCATCCCCAGTGGTGCCAGTGCACTCTGTGGACTCACTGCTGTGCATCCCCAGTGGTGCCAGTGCACTCTCTGGACTCACTGCACTGCATCTCCAGTGGTGCCAGTGCACTCTCTGGACTCACTGCACTGCATCCCCAGTGGTGCCAGTGCACTCTCTGGACTCACTGCAGGGCATCCCCGGTGGAGCCAGTGTACTCTCAGGACTCACTGCAGTGCATCCCCAGTGGTGCCAGTGCACTCTCTCGACTCACTGCACTGCATCCCCAGTGGTGCCAGTGCACTCTCTGGACTCACTGCACTGCATCCCCAGTGGTGCCAGTGCACTCTCTGGAGTGACTGCAGTGCATCCCCAGTGGTGCCAGTGCACTCTCTGGACTCGCGTCACTGCATCCCCAGTTGTGCCAGTGCACTCTCTGGACTCGCGTCACTGCATCCCCAGTGGTGCCAGTGCACTCTCTGGACTCACTGCAGTGCATTCCCGGTGGTGTCACTGCACTCTCTCGACTCACTGCAGTGCATCCCCAGTGGTGCTAGTGCACTCTGGACTCACTGCAGTGCATCCCCAGTGGTGCCAGTGCACTCTCTGGACTCACTGCACTGCATCCCCAGTGGTGCCAGTGCACTCTCTGGACTCACTGCAGTGCATTCCCTATGGTGCTAGTGCACTCTCTGGACTCACTGCACTGCATCCCCAGTGGTGCTACTGCACTCTGGACTCACTGCAGTGCATCCCCAGTGGTGCCAGTGCACTCTCTGGACTCACTGCACTGCATCCCCAGTGGTGCCAGTGCACTCTCTGGACTCACTGTACTGCATCCCCAGTGGTGCCAGTGCACTCTCTGGACTCACCGCACTGCACCCTGAGTGGTGCCAGTGCACTCTCTGGACTCACTGCACCGCATCCCCAGTGGTGCCAGTGCACTCTCTAGAGTCACTGCGCTGCATCCCCAGTGGTGCCAGTGCACTCTCTGGACTCACTGTACTGCATCCCCAGTGGTGCCAAAGCACTCTCTGGACTCCCGCCACCGCATCCCCAGTGGTTCCAGTGCACTCTCTGGACTCACTGCACTGCATCCCCAGTGGTGCCAGTGCACTCTCTGGACTCACTGCACCGCATCACCAGTGGTGCCAGTGCACTCTCTGGAGTGACTGCAGTGCATCCCCAGTGGTGCCAGTGCACTCTCTGGACTCGCGTCAATGCATCCCCAGTGGTGCTAATGCACTCTCTGGACTCACTGCACTGCATCCCGAGTGGTGCCAGTGCACTCTCTGGACTCACTGCACTGCATCCCCAGTGGTGCCAGTGCACTCTCTGGACTCACTGCACTGCATCCCCAGTGCTGCCAGTGCTCTCTCTGGACTCACTGCAGTGCATTCTCACTGGTGCCAGTGCACTCTCTGGACTCACTGCGCTGCATCCCCAGTGGTGCCAGTGCACTCTCTGGACTCACTGCACTGCATCCCCAGTGGTGCCAGTGCACTCTCTGGACTCACTGCACTGCATCCCCAGTGGTGCCAATGCACTCTCTGGACTCACTGCTGTGCATCCCCAGTGGTGCCAGTGCACTCTCTGGACTCACTGTACTGCATCCCCAGTGGTGCCAGTGCACTCTCTGGACTCACTGCACTGCATCCCCAGTGGTGTCAGTGCACTCTCTGGACTCACTGCACTGCATCCCCAGTGGTGCAAGTGCACTCTCTGGACTCACTGCAGTGCATCCCAAGTGGTGCCAATGCAATCTCTGGACTCACTGCAGTGCATCCCCAGTGGTGCCAGTACACTCACTGGACTCACTGCACTGCATCCCCAGTGGTGCCAGTGCAGTCTCTGCACTCACTGAAGTGCATCTCCAGTGGTGCCAGTGAACTCTCTGGACTCACTGCAGTGCATCCCCAGTGGTGCCAGTGCACTCTCTGGACTCACTGCACTGCATCCCCAGTGGTGCCAGTGCACTCTCTGGACTCACGGCACTGCATCCCCAGTGGTGCCAGTGCACTCTCTGGACTCACTGCACTGCATCTCCAATGGTGCCAGTGCACTCTCTGGACTCACTGCACTGCATCCCCAGTGGTGCCAATGCACTCTCTGGACTCACTACAGTGCATCCCCAGTGGTGCCAGTGCACTCTCTGGACTCACTGTACTGCATCCCCAGTGGTGCCAGTGCACTCTCTGGACTCACTGCACTGCATCTCCAATGGTGCCAGTGCACTCTCTGGACTCACTGTACTGCATCCCCAGTGGTGCCAGTGCACTCTCTGGACTCACTGCACTGCATCCCCAGTGGTGCCAGTGCACTCTCTGGACTCACTGCAGTGCATCCCCAGTGGTGCCAGTGCACTCTCTGGACTCACTGCACTGCATCTCCAATGGTGCCAGTGCACTCTCTGGACTCACTGCACTGCATCCCCAGTGGTGTTAATGCACTCTCTGGACTCACTGCTGTGCATCCCCAGTGGTGCCAGTGCACTCTCTGGACTCACTGCACTGCTTCCCCAGTGGTGCCTGTGCACTCTCTGGAGTAACTGCAGTGCACCCCCAGCGGTGCCAAAGCACTCTCTGGACTCCCGGCACCGCATCCCCAGTGGTGCCAGTGCACTCTCTGGGCTCACTGCAGTGCATCCCCAGTGGTGCCAGTGCACTCTCTGGAGTCACTGCACTGCATCCCCAGTGGTGCCAATGCACTCTCTGGACCTCCGGCACCGCATCCCCAGTGGAGCCAGTGCACTCTCTGGACTCGCGGCACTGCATCCCCAGTGGTTCCAGTGCACTCTCTCGAGTCACTGCACTACATCCCCAGTTGTGCCAGTGCACTCACTGGACTCACTGTACTGCATCATCAGTGGTGCCAGTGCACTCTCTGGACTCACTGCACTGCATCCCCAGTGGTGCCAGTGCACTCTCTGGACTCACTGCAGTGCATCCCCAGTGGAGCCAGTGCACTCTCTGGACTCACTGAAGTGCATGCTCTGTGGTGCCAGTGCACTCTCTGGACTCACTGCAGTGCATCCCCAGTGGTGCCAGTGAACTCACTGGACTCACTGCACTGCATCCCCAGTGGTGCCAGTGCACTCTCTGGCGTCACTGCAGTGCATCCCCAGTGGTGCCAGTGCACTCTCTGGAGTGACTGCAGTGCATCCCCAGTGGTGCCAGTGCACTCTCTGGACTCGCGTCACTGCATCCCCAGTTGTGCCAGTGCACTCTCTGGACTCGCGTCACTGCATCCCCAGTGGTGCCAGTGCACTCTCTGGACTCACTGCACTGCATTCCCGGTGGTGCCAGTGCACTCTCTGGACTCACTGCATTGCATCCCCAGTGGTGCTAGTGCACTCTGGACTCACTGCAGTGCATCCCCAGAGGTGCCAGTGCACTCTCTGGACTCACTGCACTGCATCCCCAGTGGTGCCAGTGCACTCTCTGGACTCACTGCAGTGCATTCCCGGTGATGAAAGTGCAATCTCTGGACTCACTGCAGTGCATCCCCAGTGGTGCTACTGCACTCTGGACTCACTGCAGTGCATCCCCAGTGGTGCCAGTGCACTCTCTGGACTCACTGCACTGCATCCCCAGTGGTGCCAGTGCACTCTCTGGACTCACTGTACTGCATCCCCAGTGGTGCCAGTGCACTCTCTGGACTCACCGCACTGCACCCTGAGTGGTGCCAGTGCACTCTCTGGACTCACTGCACCGCATCCCCAGTGGTGCCAGTGCACTCTCTAGAGTCACTGCGCTGCATCCCCAGTGGTGCCAGTGCACTCTCTGGACTCACTGTACTGCATCCCCAGTGGTGCCAAAGCACTCTCTGGACTCCCGCCACCGCATCCCCAGTGGTTCCAGTGCACTCTCTGGACTCACTGCACTGCTTCCCCAGTGGTGCCAGTGCACTCTCTCGACTCACTGCACCGCATCACCAGTGGTGCCAGTGCACTCTCTGGAGTGACTGCAGTGCATCCCCAGTGGTGCCAGTGCACTCTCTGGACTCGCGTCAATGCATCCCCAGTGGTGCTAATGCACTCTCTGGACTCACTGCACTGCATCCCGAGTGGTGCCAGTGCACTCTCTGGACTCACTGCAGTGCATCCCCAGTGGTGCCAGTGCACTCTCTGGACTCACTGCACTGCATCCCCAGTGCTGCCAGTGCTCTCTCTGGACTCACTGCAGTGCATTCTCACTGGTGCCAGAGCACTCTCTGGACTCACTGCGCTGCATCCCCAGTGGTGCCAGTACACTCACTGGACTCACTGCACTGCATCCCCAGTGGTGCCAGTGCAGTCTCTACACTCACTGAAGTGCATCTCCAGTGGTGCCAGTGAACTCTCTGGACTCACTGCACTGCATCCCCAGTGGTGCCAGTGCACTCTCTGGACTCACTGCACTGCATCCCTAGTGGTGCCAGGGCACTCTCTGCAGACACTGCAGTGCATTCCCAAAGGTGACAGTGCACTCTCTGGACTCACTGCAGTGCATCCCCAGTGGAGCCAGTGTACTCTCTGGACTCACTGAAGTGCATGCTCTGTGGTGCCAGTGCACTCTCTGGACTCACTGCAGTGCATCCCCAGTGGTGCCAGTGAACTCACTGGACTCACTGCACTGCATCCCCAGTGGTGCCAGTGCACTCTCTGGGCTCACTGCAGGGCATCCCCAGTGGTGCCAGAGCACTCTCTGGACTCACTGCACTGCATCCCCAGTGGTGCCAGTGCACTCACTGGACTCACTGTAGTGCATCCCCAGTGGTGCCAGTGCACTCTCTGGACTCACTGCACTGCATCCCCAGTGGTGCCAGTGCACTCTCTGGACTCACTGCGCTGCATCCCCAGTGGTGCCAGTGCACTCTCTGGACTCACTGCACTGCATCCCCAGTGCTGCCAGTGCACTCTCTGGACTCACTGCAGGGCATCCCCGGTGGAGCCAGTGTACTCTCAGGACTCACTGCAGTGCATCCCCAGTGGTGCCAGTGCACTCTCTGGACTCACTGCACTGCATCCCCAGTGGTGCCAGTGCACTCTCTGGACTCACTGCACTGAATCCCCAGTGGTGCCAGTGCACTCTCTGGAGTGACTGCAGTGCATCCCCAATGGTGCCAGTGCACTCTCTGGACTCGCGTCACTGCATCCCCAGTTGTGCCAGTGCACTCTCTGGACTCGCGTCACTGCATCCCCAGTGGTGCCAGTGCACTCTCTGGACTCACTGCAGTGCATTCCCGGTGGTGTCAGTGCACTCTCTCGACTCACTGCAGTGCATCCCCAGTGGTGCTAGTGCACTCTGGACTCACTGCAGTGCATCCCCAGTGGTGCCAGTGCACTCTCTGGACTCACTGCACTGCATCCCCAGTGCTGCCAGTGCACTCTCTGGACTCACTGCAGTGCATTCCCGGTGGTGCCAGTGCACTCTCTGGACTCACTGCAGTGCATCCCCAGTGGTGCTACTGCACTCTGGACTCACTGCAGTGCATCCCCAGTGGTGCCAGTGCACTCTCTGGACTCACTGCACTGCATCCCCAGTGGTGCCAGTGCACTCTCTGGACTCACTGTAGTGCATCCCCAGTGGTGCCAGTGCACTCTCTGGACTCACCGCACTGCACCCTGAGTGGTGCCAGTGCACTCTCTGGACTCACTGCACCGCATCCCCAGTGGTGCCAGTGCACTCTCTAGAGTCACTGCGCTGCATCCCCAGTGGTGCCAGTGCACTCTCTGGACTCACTGTACTGCATCCCCAGTGGTGCCAAAGCACTCTCTGGACTCCCGCCACCGCATCCCCAGTGGTTCCAGTGCACTCTCTGGACTCACTGCACCGCATCACCAGTGGTGCCAGTGCACTCTCTGGAGTGACTGCAGTGCATCCCCAGTGGTGCCAGTGCACTCTCTGGACTCGCGTCAATTAATCCCCAGTGGTGCTAATGCACTCTCTGGACTCACTGCAGTGCATCCCCAGTGGTGCCAGTGCACTCTCTGGACTCACTGCAGTGCATCCCCAGTGGTGCCAGTGCACTCTCTGGACTCACTGCACTGCATCCCCAGTGCTGCCAGTGCTCTCTCTGGACTCACTGCAGTGCATTCTCACTGGTGCCAGTGCACTCTCTGGACTCACTGCGCTGCATCCCCAGTGGTGCCAGTGCACTCTCTGGACTCACTGCACTGCATCTCCAGTGGTGCCAGTGCACTCTCTGGACTCACTGCACTGCATCCCCAGTGGTGCCAATGCACTCTCTGGACTCACTGCTGTGCATCCCCAGTGGTGCCAGTGCACTCTCTGGACTCACTGTACTGCATCCCCAGTGGTGCCAGTGCACTCTCTGGACTCACTGCACTGCATCCCCAGTGGTGTCAGTGCACTCTCTGGACTCACTGCACTGCATCCCCAGTGGTGCAAGTGCACTCTCTGGACTCACTGCAGTGCATCCCAAGTGGTGCCAATGCAATCTCTGGACTCACTGCAGTGCATCCCCAGTGGTGCCAGTACACTCACTGGACTCACTGCACTGCATCCCCAGTGGTGCCAGTGCAGTCTCTGCACTCACTGAAGTGCATCTCCAGTGGTGCCAGTGAACTCTCTGGACTCACTGCAGTGCATTCCCGGTGGTGTCAGTGCACTCTCTCGACTCACTGCAGTGCATCCCCAGTGGTGCTAGTGCACTCTGGACTCACTGCAGTGCATCCCCAGTGGTGCAAGTGCACTCTCTGGACTCACTGGAGTGCATCCCAAGTGGTGCCAGTGCACTCTCTGGACTCACTGCACTGCATCTCCAATGGTGCCAGTGCACTATCTGGATTCACTGCACTGCATCCCCAGTGGTGCCAATGCACTCTCTGGACTCACTGCTGTGCATCCCCAGTGGTGCCAGGGCAGTCTCTGCACTCACTGAAGTGCATCTCCAGTGGTGCCAGTGAACTCTCTGGACTCACTGCAGTGCATCCCCAGTGGTGCCAGTGCACTCTCTGGACTCACTGCAGTGCATCCCCAGTGGTGCCAGTGCACTCTCTGGACTCACTCCACTGCATCCCCAGTGGTGCCAGTGCACTCTCTGGACTCACTGCACTGCATCTCCAATGGTGCCAGTGCACTCTCTGGACTCACTGCACTGCATCCCCAGTGGTGCCAATGCACTCTCTGGACTCACTGCTGTGCATCCCCAGTGGTGCCAGTGCACTCTCTGGACTCACTGTACTGCATCCCCAGTGGTGCCAGTGCACTCTCTGGACTCACTGACCTGCATCCCCAGTGGTGCCAGTGCACTCTGTGGACTCACTGCTGTGCATCCCCAGTGGTGCCAGTGCACTCTCTGGACTCACTGCACTGCATCTCCAGTGGTGCCAGTGCACTCTCTGGACTCACTGCACTGCATCCCCAGTGGTGCCAGTGCACTCTCTGGACTCACTGCTGTGCATCCCCAGTGGTGCCAGTGCACTCTCTGGACTCACTGTACTGCATCCCCAGTGGTGCCAGTGCACTCTCTGGACTCACTGCACTACATCCCCAGTTGTGCCAGTGCACTCTCTGGACTCACTGCACTGCATCCCCAGTGGTGCAAGTGCACTCTCTGGACTCACTGCAGTGCATCCCAAGTGGTGCCAATGCAATCTCTGGACTCACTGCAGTGCATCCCCAGTGGTGCCAGTACACTCACTGGACTCACTGCACTGCATCCCCAGTGGTGCCAGTGCAGTCTCTGCACTCACTGAAGTGCATCTCCAGTGGTGCCAGTGAACTCTCTGGAGTCACTGCACTGCATCCCCAGTGGTGCCAATGCACTCTCTGGACCTCCGGCACCGCATCCCCAGTGGAGCCAGTGCACTCTCTGGACTCGCGGCACTGCATCCCCAGTGGTTCCAGTGCACTCTCTCGAGTCACTGCACTACATCCCCAGTTGTGCCAGTGCACTCACTGGACTCACTGTACTGCATCATCAGTGGTGCCAGTGCACTCTCTGGACTCACTGCACTGCATCCCCAGTGGTGCCAGTGCACTCTCTGGACTCACTGCACCGCATCTCCAATGGTGCCAGTGCACTCTCTGGACTCACTGCACTGCATCCCCAGTGGTGCCAATGCACTCTCTGGACTCACTGCAGTGCATCCCCAGTGGTGCCAGTGCACTCTCTGGACTCACTGTACTGCATCCCCAGTGGTGCCAGTGCACTCTCTGGACTCACTGCACTGCATCCCCAGTGGTGCCAGTGCACTCTCTGGACTCACTGCACTGCATCCCCAGTGGTGCCAGTGCACTCTCTGGACTCACTGCACTGCATCTCCAGTGGTGCCAGTGCACTCTCTGGACTCACTGCACTGCATCCCCAGTGGTGCCAGTGCACTCTCTGGACTCACTGCTGTGCATCCCCAGTGGTGCCAGTGCACTCTCTGGACTCACTGTACTGCATCCCCAGTGGTGCCAGTGCACTCTCTGGACTCACTGCACTGCATCCCCAGTGGTGTCAGTGCACTCTCTGGACTCACTGCACTGCATCCCCAGTGGTGCAAGTGCACTCTCTGGACTCACTGCAGTGCATCCCAAGTGGTGCCAATGCAATCTCTGGACTCACTGCAGTGCATCCCCAGTGGTGCCAGTACACTCACTGGACTCACTGCACTGCATCCCCAGTGGTGCCAGTGCAGTCTCTGCACTCACTGAAGTGCATCTCCAGTGGTGCCAGTGAACTCTCTGGACTCACTGCAGTGCATCCCCAGTGGTGCCAGTGCACTCTCTGGACTCACTGCACTGCATCCCCAGTGGTGCCAGTGCACTCTCTGGACTCACGGCACTGCATCCCCAGTGGTGCCAGTGCACTCTCTGGACTCACTGCACTGCATCTCCAATGGTGCCAGTGCACTCTCTGGACTCACTGCACTGCATCCCCAGTGGTGCCAATGCACTCTCTGGACTCACTGCAGTGCATCCCCAGTGGTGCCAGTGCACTCTCTGGACTCACTGTACTGCATCCCCAGTGGTGCCAGTGCACTCTCTGGACTCACTGCACTGCATCCCCAGTGGTGCCAGTGCACTCTCTGGACTCACTGCACTGCATCCCCAGTGGTGCCAGTGCACTCTCTGGACTCACTGCACTGCATCTCCAATGGTGCCAGTGCACTCTCTGGACTCACTGCACTGCATCACCAGTGGTGCCAGTGCACTCTCTGGAGTCACTGCACTGCATCCCCAGTGGTGCCAATGCACTCTCTGGACCTCCGGCACCGCATCCCCAGTGGAGCCAGTGCACTCTCTGGACTCGCGGCACTGCATCCCCAGTGGTTCCAGTGCACTCTCTCGAGTCACTGCACTACATCCCCAGTTGTGCCAGTGCACTCACTGGACTCACTGTACTGCATCATCAGTGGTGCCAGTGCACTCTCTGGACTCACTGCACTGCATCCCCAGTGGTGCCAGTGCACTCTCTGGACTCACTGCAGTGCATCCCCAGTGGAGCCAGTGCACTCTCTGGACTCACTGAAGTGCATGCTCTGTGGTGCCAGTGCACTCTCTGGACTCACTGCAGTGCATCCCCAGTGGTGCCAGTGAACTCACTGGACTCACTGCACTGCATCCCCAGTGGTGCCAGTGCACTCTCTGGGCTCACTGCAGGGCATCCCCAGTGGTGCCAGAGCACTCTCTGGACTCACTGCAGTGCATCCCCAGTGGTGCCAGTGCACTCTCTGGACTCACTGTAGTGCATCCCCAGTGGTGCCAGTGCACTCTCTGGACTCACTGCAGGGCATCCCCAGTGGTGCCAGTGCACTCTCTGGACTCACTGCGCTGCATCCCCAGTGGTGCCAGTGCACTCTCTGGACTCACTGCACTGCATCCCCAGTGCTGCCAGTGCACTCTCTGGACTCACTGCAGGGCATCCCCGGTGGAGCCAGTGTACTCTCAGGACTCACTGCAGTGCATCCCCAGTGGTGCCAGTGCACTCTCTGGACTCACTGCACTGCATCCCCAGTGGTGCCAGTGCACTCTCTGGACTCACTGCACTGCATCCCCAGTAGTGCCAGTGCACTCTCTGGAGTGACTGCAGTGCATCCCCAGTGGTGCCAGTGCACTCTCTGGACTCGCGTCACTGCATCCCCAGTTGTGCCAGTGCACTCTCTGGACTCGCGTCACTGCATCCCCAGTGGTGCCAGTGCACTCTCTGGACTCACTGCAGTGCATTCCCGGTGGTGTCAGTGCACTCTCTCGACTCACTGCAGTGCATCCCCAGTGGTGCTAGTGCACTCTGGACTCACTGCAGTGCATCCCCAGTGGTGCCAGTGCACTCTCTGGACTCACTGCACTGCATCCCCAGTGGTGCCAGTGCACTCTCTGGACTCACTGCACTGCATTCCCGATGGTGCCAGTGCACTCTCTGGACTCACTGCACTGCATCCCTAGTGGTGCTACTGCACTCTGGACTCACTGCAGTGCATCCCCAGTGGTGCCAGTGCACTCTCTGGACTCACTGCACTGCATCCCCAGTGGTGCCAGTGCACTCTCTGGACTCACTGTACTGCATCCCCAGTGGTGCCAGTGCACTCTCTGGACTCACCGCACTGCACCCTGAGTGGTGCCAGTGCACTCTCTGGACTCACTGCACCGCATCCCCAGTGGTGCCAGTGCACTCTCTAGAGTCACTGCGCTGCATCCCCAGTGGTGCCAGTGCACTCTCTGGACTCACTGTACTGCATCCCCAGTGGTGCCAAAGCACTCTCTGGACTCCCGCCACCGCATCCCCAGTGGTTCCAGTGCACTCTCTGGACTCACTGCACTGCATCCCCAGTGGTGCCAGTGCACTCTCTGGACTCACTGCACCGCATCACCAGTGGTGCCAGTGCACTCTCTGGAGTGACTGCAGTGCATCCCCAGTGGTGCCAGTGCACTCTCTGGACTCGCGTCAATGCATCCCCAGTGGTGCTAATGCACTCTCTGGACTCACTGCACTGCATCCCGAGTGGTGCCAGTGCACTCTCTGGACTCACTGCACTGCATCCCCAGTGGTGCCAGTGCACTCTCTGGACTCACTGCACTGCATCCCCAGTGCTGCCAGTGCTCTCTCTGGACTCACTGCAGTGCATTCTCACTGGTGCCAGTGCACTCTCTGGACTCACTGCGCTGCATCCCCAGTGGTGCCAGTGCACTCTCTGGACTCACTGCACTGCATCTCCAGTGGTGCCAGTGCACTCTCTGGACTCACTGCACTGCATCCCCAGTGGTGCCAATGCACTCTCTGGACTCACTGCTGTGCATCCCCAGTGGTGCCAGTGCACTCTGTGGACTCACTACACTGCATCCCCAGTGGTGCCAGTGCACTCTCTGGACTCACTGCACTGCATCCCCAGTGGTGTCAGTGCACTCTCTGGACTCACTGCACTGCATCCCCAGTGGTGCCAGTGCACTCTCTGGACTCACTGCAGTGCATCCCAAGTGGTGCCAATGCAATCTCTGGACTCACTGCAGTGCATCCCCAGTGGTGCCAGTACACTCACTGGACTCACTGCACTGCATCCCCAGTGGTGCCAGTGCAGTCTCTGGACTCACTGAAGTGCATCTCCAGTGGTGCCAGTGCACTCTCTGGACTCACTGCACTGCATCCCCAGTGGTGCCAGTGCACTCTCTGGACTCACGGCACTGCATCCCCAGTGGTGCCAGTGCACTCTCTGGACTCACTGCACTGCATCTCCAATGGTGCCAGTGCACTCTCTGGACTCACTGCACTGCATCCCCAGTGGTGCCAATGCACTCTCTGGACTCACTGCAGTGCATCCCCAGTGGTGCCAGTGCACTCTCTGGACTCACTGTACTGCATCCCCAGTGGTGCCAGTGCACTCTCTGGACTCAATGCACTGCATCTCCAATGGTGCCAGTGCACTCTCTGGACTCACTGTACTGCATCCCCAGTGGTGCCAGTGCACTCTCTGGACTCACTGCACTGCATCCCCAGTGGTGCCAGTGCACTCTCTGGACTCACTGCAGTGCATCCCCAGTGGTGCCAGTGCACTCTCTGGACTCACTGCACTGCATCTCCAATGGTGCCAGTGCACTCTCTGGACTCACTGCACTGCATCCCCAGTGGTGTTAATGCACTCTCTGGACTCACTGCTGTGCATCCCCAGTGGTGCCAGTGCACTCTCTGGACTCACTGCACTGCTTCCCCAGTGGTGCCTGTGCACTCTCTGGAGTAACTGCAGTGCACCCCCAGCGGTGCCAAAGCACTCTCTGGACTCCCGGCACCGCATCCCCAGTGGTGCCAGTGCACTCTCTGGGCTCACTGCAGTGCATCCCCAGTGGTGCCAGTGCACTCTCTGGAGTCACTGCACTGCATCCCCAGTGGTGCCAATGCACTCTCTGGACCTCCGGCACCGCATCCCCAGTGGAGCCAGTGCACTCTCTGGACTCGCGGCACTGCATCCCCAGTGGTTCCAGTGCACTCTCTCGAGTCACTGCACTACATCCCCAGTTGTGCCAGTGCACTCACTGGACTCACTGTACTGCATCATCAGTGGTGCCAGTGCACTCTCTGGACTCACTGCACTGCATCCCCAGTGGTGCCAGTGCACTCTCTGGACTCACTGCAGTGCATCCCCAGTGGAGCCAGTGCACTCTCTGGACTCACTGAAGTGCATGCTCTGTGGTGCCAGTGCACTCTCTGGACTCACTGCACTGCATCCCCAGTGGTGCCAGTGAACTCACTGGACTCACTGCACTGCATCCCCAGTGGTGCCAGTGCACTCTCTGGCGTCACTGCACTGCATCCCCAGTGGTGCCAGTGCACTCTCTGGAGTGACTGCAGTGCATCCCCAGTGGTGCCAGTGCACTCTCTGGACTCGCGTCACTGCATCCCCAGTTGTGCCAGTGCACTCTCTGGACTCGCGTCACTGCATCCCCAGTGGTGCTAGTGCACTCTGGACTCACTGCAGTGCATCCCCAGAGGTGCCAGTGCACTCTCTGGACTCACTGCACTGCATCCCCAGTGGTGCCAGTGCACTCTCTGGACTCACTGCAGTGCATTCCCGGTGATGAAAGTGCAATCTCTGGACTCACTGCAGTGCATCCCCAGTGGTGCTACTGCACTCTGGACACACTGCAGTGCATCCCCAGTGGTGCCAGTGCACTCTCTGGACTCACTGCACTGCATCCCCAGTGGTGCCAGTGCACTCTCTGGACTCACTGTACTGCATCCCCAGTGGTGCCAGTGCACTCTCTGGACTCACCGCACTGCACCCTGAGTGGTGCCAGTGCACTCTCTGGACTCACTGCACCGCATCCCCAGTGGTGCCAGTGCACTCTCTAGAGTCACTGCGCTGCATCCCCAGTGGTGCCAGTGCACTCTCTGGACTCACTGTACTGCATCCCCAGTGGTGCCAAAGCACTCTCTGGACTCCCGCCACCGCATCCCCAGTGGTTCCAGTGCACTCTCTGGACTCACTGCACTGCTTCCCCAGTGGTGCCAGTGCACTCTCTGGACTCACTGCACCGCATCCCCAGTGGTGCCAGTGCACTCTCTGGAGTGACTGCAGTGCATCCCCAGTGGTGCCAGTGCACTCTCTGGACTCGCGTCAATGCATCCCCAGTGGTGCTAATGCACTCTCTGGACTCACTGCACTGCATCCCGAGTGGTGCCAGTGCACTCTCTGGACTCACTGCAGTGCATCCCCAGTGGTGCCAGTGCACTCTCTGGACTCACTGCACTGCATCCCCAGTGCTGCCAGTGCTCTCTCTGGACTCACTGCAGTGCATTCTCACTGGTGCCAGAGCACTCTCTGGACTCACTGCGCTGCATCCCCAGTGGTGCCAGTACACTCACTGGACTCACTGCACTGCATCCCCAGTGGTGCCAGTGCAGTCTCTACACTCACTGAAGTGCATCTCCAGTGGTGCCAGTGAACTCTCTGGACTCACTGCACTGCATCCCCAGTGGTGCCAGTGCACTCTCTGGACTCACTGCACTGCATCCCTAGTGGTGAAAGGGCACTCTCTGCAGACACTGCAGTGCATTCCCAAAGGTGACAGTGCACTCTCTGGACTCACTGCAGTGCATCCCCAGTGGAGCCAGTGCACTCTCTGGACTCACTGAAGTGCATGCTCTGTGGTGCCAGTGCACTCTCTGGACTCACTGCAGTGCATCCCCAGTGGTGCCAGTGAACTCACTGGACTCACTGCACTGCATCCCCAGTGGTGCCAGTGCACTCTCTGGGCTCACTGCAGGGCATCCCCAGTGGTGCCAGAGCACTCTCTGGACTCACTGCACTGCATCCCCAGTGGTGCCAGTGCACTCACTGGACTCACTGTAGTGCATCCCCAGTGGTGCCAGTGCACTCTCTGGACTCACTGCACTGCATCCCCAGTGGTGCCAGTGCACTCTCTGGACTCACTGCGCTGCATCCCCAGTGGTGCCAGTGCACTCTCTGGACTCACTGCACTGCATCCCCAGTGCTGCCAGTGCACTCTCTGGACTCACTGCAGGGCATCCCCGGTGGATCCAGTGTACTCTCAGGACTCACTGCAGTGCATCCCCAGTGGTGCCAGTGCACTCTCTGGACTCACTGCACTGCATCCCCAGTGGTGCCAGTGCACTCTCTGGACTCACTGCACTGAATCCCCAGTGGTGCCAGTGCACTCTCTGGAGTGACTGCAGTGCATCCCCAGTTGTGCCAGTGCACTCTCTGGACTCGCGTCACTGCATCCCCAGTGGTGCCAGTGCACTCTCTGGACTCACTGCAGTGCATTCCCTGTGGTGTCAGTGCACTCTCTCGACTCACTGCAGTGCATCCCCAGTGGTGCTAGTGCACTCTGGACTCACTGCAGTGCATCCCCAGTGGTGCCAGTGCACTCTCTGGACTCACTGCACTGCATCCCCAGTGGTGCCAGTGCACTCTCTGGACTCACTGCAGTGCATTCCCGGTGGTGCCAGTGCACTCTCTGGACTCACTGCAGTGCATCCCCAGTGGTGCTACTGCACTCTGGGCTCACTGCAGTGCATCCCCAGTGGTGCCAGTGCACTCTCTGGACTCACTGCACTGCATCCCCAGTGGTGCCAGTGCACTCTCTGGACTCACTGTACTGCATCCCCAGTGGTGCCAGTGCACTCTCTGGACTCACCGCACTGCACCCTGAGTGTTGCCAGTGCACTCTCTGGACTCACTGCACCGCATCCCCAGTGGTGCCAGTGCACTCTCTAGAGTCACTGCGCTGCATCCCCAGTGGTGCCAGTGCACTCTCTGGACTCACTGTACTGCATCCCCAGTGGTGCCAAAGCACTCTCTGGACTCCCGCCACCGCATCCCCAGTGGTTCCAGTGCACTCTCTGGACTCACTGCACCGCATCACCAGTGGTGCCAGTGCACTCTCTGGAGTGACTGCAGTGCATCCCCAGTGGTGCCAGTGCACTCTCTGGACTCGCGTCAATGCATCCCCAGTGGTGCTAATGCACTCTCTGGACTCACTGCAGTGCATCCCCAGTGGTGCCAGTGCACTCTCTGGACTCACTGCACTGCATCCCCAGTGGTGCCAGTGCACTCTCTGGACTCACTGCACTGCATCTCCAGTGGTGCCAGTGCACTCTCTGGACTCACTGCACTGCATCCCCAGTGGTGCCAATGCACTCTCTGGACTCACTGCTGTGCATCCCCAGTGGTGCCAGTGCACTCTCTGGACTCACTGTACTGCATCCCCAGTGGTGCCAGTGCACTCTCTGGACTCACTGCACTGCATCCCCAGTGGTGTCAGTGCACTCTCTGGACTCACTGCACTGCATCCCCAGTGGTGCAAGTGCACTCTCTGGACTCACTGCAGTGCATCCCAAGTGGTTCCAATGCAATCTCTGGACTCACTGCAGTGCATCCCCAGTGGTGCCAGTACACTCACTGGACTCACTGCACTGCATCCCCAGTGGTGCAAGTGCAGTCTCTGCACTCACTGAAGTGCATCTCCAGTGGTGCCAGTGAACTCTATGGACTCACTGCAGTGCATCCCCAGTGGTGCCAGTGCACTCTCTGGACTCACTGCACTGCATCCCCAGTGGTGCCAGTGCAGTCTCTGGACTCACGGCACTGCATCCCCAGTGGTGCCAATGCACTCTCTGGACTCACTGCACTGCATCCCCAGTGGTGCCAATGCACTCTCTGGACTCACTGCAGTGCATCCCCAGTGGTGCCAGTGCACTCTCTGGACTCACTGTACTGCATCCCCAGTGGTGCCAGAGCACTCTCTGGACTCACTGCACTGCATCTCCAATGGTGCCAGTGCACTCTCTGGACTCACTGTACTGCATCCCCAGTGGTGCCAGTGCACTCTCTGGACTCACTGCACTGCATCCCCAGTGGTGCCAGTGCACTCTCTGGACTCACTGCACTGCATCCCCAGTGGTGCCAGTGCACTCTCTGGACTCACTGCACTGCATCTCCAATGGTGCCAGTGCACTCTCTGGACTCACTGCACTGCATCCCCAGTGGTGTTAATGCACTCTCTGGACTCACTGCTGTGCATCCCCAGTGGTGCCAGTGCACTCTCTGGACTCACTGCACTGCTTCCCCAGTGGTGCCTGTGCACTCTCTGGAGTAACTGCAGTGCATCCCCAGCGGTGCCAAAGAAAACTCTGGACTCCCGGCACCGCATCCCCAGTGGTGCCAGTGCACTCTCTGGGCTCACTGCAGTGCATCCCCAGTGGTGCCAGTGCACTCTCTGGACTCACTGCACTGCATCCCCAGTGGTGCCAATGCACTCTCTGGACCTCCGGCACCGCATCCCCAGTGGAGCCAGTGCACTCTCTGGACTCGCGGCACTGCATCCCCAGTGGTTCCAGTGCACTCTCTCGAGTCACTGCACTACATCCCCAGTTGTGCCAGTGCACTCACTGGACTCACTGTACTGCATCATCAGTGGTGCCAGTGCACTCTCTGGACTCACTGCACTGCATCCCCAGTGGTGCCAGTGCACTCTCTGGACTCACTGCAGTGCATCCCCAGTGGAGCCAGTGCACTCTCTGGACTCACTGAAGTGCATGCTCTGTGGTGCCAGTGCACTCTCTGGACTCACTGCAGTGCATCCCCAGTGTTGCCAGTGAACTCACTGGACTCACTGCACTGCATCCCCAGTGGTGCCAGAGCACTCTCTGGACTCACTGCACTGCATCCCCAGTGGTGCCAGTGCACTCACTGGACTCACTGTAGTGCATCCCCAGTGGTGCCAGTGCACTCTCTGGACTCACTGCAGGGCATCCCCAGTGGTGCCAGTGCACTCTCTGGACTCACTGCGCTGCATCCCCAGTGGTGCCAGTGCACTCTCTGGACTCACTGCACTGCATCCCCAGTGCTGCCAGTGCACTCTCTGGACTCACTGCAGGGCATCCCCGGTGGAGCCAGTGTACTCTCAGGACTCACTGCAGTGCATCCCCAGTGGTGCCAGTGCACTCTCTGGACTCACTGCACTGCATCCCCAGTGGTGCCAGTGCACTCTCTGCACTCACTGCACTGCATCCCCAGTGGTGCCAGTGCACTCTCTGGAGTGACTGCAGTGCATCCCCAGTGGTGCCAGTGCACTCTCTGGACTCGCGTCACTGCATCCCCAGTTGTGCCAGTGCACTCTCTGGACTCGCGTCACTGCATCCCCAGAGGTGCCAGTGCACTCTCTGGACTCACTGCACTGCATTCCCGGTGGTGCCAGTGCACTCTCTGGACTCACTGCATTGCATCCCCAGTGGTGCTAGTGCACTCTGGACTCACTGCAGTGCATCCCCAGTGGTGCCAGTGCACTCTCTGGACTCACTGCACTGCATCCCCAGTGGTGCCAGTGCACTCTCTGGACTCACTGCAGTGAATCCCCGGTGGTGCCAGTGCACTCTCTAGACTCACTGCAGTGCATCCCCAGTGGTGCTACTGCACTCTGGACTCACTGCAGTGCATCCACAGTGGTGCCAGTGCACTCTCTGGACTCACTGCACTGCATCCCCAGTGGTGCCAGTGCACTCTCTGGACTCACTGTACTGCATCCCCAGTGGTGCCAGTGCACTCTCTGGACTCACCGCACTGCACCCTGAGTGGTGCCAGTGCACTCTCTGGACTCACTGCACCGCATCCCCAGTGGTGCCAGTGCACTCTCTAGAGTCACTGCGCTGCATCCCCAGTGGTGTCAGTGCACTCTCTGGACTCACTGTACTGCATCCCCAGTGGTGCCAAAGCACTCTCTGGACTCCCGCCACCGCATCCCCAGTGGTTCCAGTGCACTCTCTGGACTCACTGCACTGCATCCCCAGTGGTGCCAGTGCACTCTCTGGACTCACTGCACCGCATCCCCAGTGGTGCCAGTGCACTCTCTGGAGTGACTGCAGTGCATCCCCAGTGGTGCCAGTGCACTCTCTGGACTCGCGTCAATGCATCCCCAGTGGTGCTAATGCACTCTCTGGACTCACTGCAGTGCATCCCAAGTGATGCCAATGCAATCTCTGGACTCACTGCAGTGCATCCCCAGTGGTGCCAGTACACTCACTGGACTCACTGCACTGCATCCCCAGTGGTGCCAGTGCAGTCTCTGCACTCACTGAAGTGCATCTCCAGTGGTGCCAGTGAACTCTCTGGACTCACTGCAGTGCATCCCCAGTGGTGCCAGTGCACTCTCTGGACTCACTGCACTGCATCCCCAGTGGTGCCAGTGCACTCTCTGGACTCACGGCACTGCATCCCCAGTGGTGCCAGTGCACTCTCTGGACTCACTGCACTGCATCTCCAATGGTGCCAGTGCACTCTCTGGACTCACTGCACTGCATCCCCAGTGGTGCCAATGCACTCTCTGGACTCACTGCAGTGCATCCCCAGTGGTGCCAGTGCACTCTCTGGACTCACTGTACTGCATCCCCAGTGGTGCCAGTGCACTCTCTGGACTCACTGCACTGCATCCCCAGTGGTGCCAGTGCACTCTCTGGACTCACTGCACTGCATCCCCAGTGGTGCCAGTGCACTCTCTGGACTCACTGCACTGCATCTCCAATGGTGCCAGTGCACTCTCTGGACTCACTGCACTGCATCCCCAGTGGTGCCAGTGCACTCTCTGGAGTCACTGCACTGCATCCCCAGTGGTGCCAATGCACTCTCTGGACCTCCGGCACCGCATCCCCAGTGGAGCCAGTGCACTCTCTGGACTCGCGGCACTGCATCCCCAGTGGTTCCAGTGCACTCTCTCGAGTCACTGCACTACATCCCCAGTTGTGCCAGTGCACTCACTGGACTCACTGTACTGCATCATCAGTGGTGCCAGTGCACTCTCTGGACTCACTGCACTGCATCCCCAGTGGTGCCAGTGCACTCTCTGGACTCACTGCACCGCATCTCCAATGGTGCCAGTGCACTCTCTGGACTCACTGCACTGCATCCCCAGTGGTGCCAATGCACTCTCTGGACTCACTGCAGTGCATCCCCAGTGGTGCCAGTGCACTCTCTGGACTCACTGTACTGCATCCCCAGTGGTGCCAGTGCACTCTCTGGACTCACTGCACTGCATCCCCAGTGGTGCCAGTGCACTCTCTGGACTCACTGCAGTGCATCCCCAGTGCTGCCAGTGCACTCTCTGGACTCACTGCACTGCATCTCCAGTGGTGCCAGTGCACTCTCTGGACTCACTGCACTGCATCCCCAGTGGTGCCAGTGCACTCTCTGGACTCACTGCTGTGCATCCCCAGTGGTGCCAGTGCACTCTCTGGACTCACTGTACTGCATCCCCAGTGGTGCCAGTGCACTCTCTGGACTCACTGCACTGCATCCCCAGTGGTGTCAGTGCACTCTCTGGACTCACTGCACTGCATCCCCAGTGGTGCAAGTGCACTCTCTGGACTCACTGCAGTGCATCCCAAGTGGTGCCAATGCAATCTCTGGACTCACTGCAGTGCATCCCCAGTGGTGCCAGTACACTCACTGGACTCACTGCACTGCATCCCCAGTGGTGCCAGTGCAGTCTCTGCACTCACTGAAGTGCATCTCCAGTGGTGCCAGTGAACTCTCTGGACTCACTGCAGTGCATCCCCAGTGGTGCCAGTGCACTCTCTGGACTCACTGCACTGCATCCCCAGTGGTGCCAGTGCACTCTCTGGACTCACGGCACTGCATCCCCAGTGGTGCCAGTGCACTCTCTGGACTCACTGCACTGCATCTCCAATGGTGCCAGTGCACTCTCTGGACTCACTGCACTGCATCCCCAGTGGTGCCAATGCACTCTCTGGACTCACTGCACTGCATCCCCAGTGGTGCCAGTGCACTCTCTGGACTCACTGTACTGCATCCCCAGTGGTGCCAGTGCACTCTCTGGACTCACTGCACTGCATCCCCAGTGGTGCCAGTGCACTCTCTGGACTCACTGTACTGCATCCCCAGTGGTGCCAGTGCACTCTCTGGACTCACTGCACTGCATCTCCAATGGTGCCAGTGCACTCTCTGGACTCACTGCACTGCATCACCAGTGGTGCCAGTGCACTCTCTGGAGTCACTACACTGCATCCCCAGTGGTGCCAATGCACTCTCTGGACCTCCGGCACCGCATCCCCAGTGGAGCCAGTGCACTCTCTGGACTCGCGGCACTGCATCCCCAGTGGTTCCAGTGCACTCTCTCGAGTCACTGCACTACATCCCCAGTTGTGCCAGTGCACTCACTGGACTCACTGTACTGCATCATCAGTGGTGCCAGTGCACTCTCTGGACTCACTGCACTGCATCCCCAGTGGTGCCAGTGCACTCTCTGGACTCACTTCAGTGCATCCCCAGTGGAGCCAGTGCACTCTCTGGACTCACTGAAGTGCATGCTCTGTGGTGCCAGTGCACTCTCTGGACTCACTGCAGTGCATCCCCAGTGGTGCCAGTGAACTCACTGGACTCACTGCACTGCATCCCCAGTGGTGCCAGTGCACTCTCTGGGCTCACTGCAGGGCATCCCCAGTGGTGCCAGAGCACTCTCTGGACTCACTGCACTGCATCCCCAGTGGTGCCAGTGCACTCACTGGACTCACTGTAGTGCATCCCCAGTGGTGCCAGTGCACTCTCTGGACTCACTGCACTGCTTCCCCAGTGGTGCCTGTGCACTCTCTGGAGTAACTGCAGTGCACCCCCAGCGGTGCCAAAGCACTCTCTGGACTCCCGGCACCGCATCCCCAGTGGTGCCAGTGCACTCTCTGGGCTCACTGCAGTGCATCCCCAGTGGTGCCAGTGCACTCTCTGGAGTCACTGCACTGCATCCCCAGTGGTGCCAATGCACTCTCTGGACCTCCGGCACCGCATCCCCAGTGGAGCCAGTGCACTCTCTGGACTCGCGGCACTGCATCCCCAGTGGTTCCAGTGCACTCTCTCGAGTCACTGCACTACATCCCCAGTTGTGCCAGTGCACTCACTGGACTCACTGTACTGCATCATCAGTGGTGCCAGTGCACTCTCTGGACTCACTGCACTGCATCCCCAGTGGTGCCAGTGCACTCTCTGGACTCACTGCAGTGCATCCCCAGTGGAGCCAGTGCACTCTCTGGACTCACTGAAGTGCATGCTCTGTGGTGCCAGTGCACTCTCTGGACTCACTGCACTGCATCCCCAGTGGTGCCAGTGAACTCACTGGACTCACTGCACTGCATCCCCAGTGGTGCCAGTGCACTCTCTGGCGTCACTGCACTGCATCCCCAGTGGTGCCAGTGCACTCTCTGGAGTGACTGCAGTGCATCCCCAGTGGTGCCAGTGCACTCTCTGGACTCGCGTCACTGCATCCCCAGTTGTGCCAGTGCACTCTCTGGACTCGCGTCACTGCATCCCCAGTGGTGCCAGTGCACTCTCTGGACTCACTGCACTGCATTCCCGGTGGTGCCAGTGCACTCTCTGGACTCACTGCATTGCATCCCCAGTGGTGCTAGTGCACTCTGGACTCACTGCAGTGCATCCCCAGAGGTGCCAGTGCACTCTCTGGACTCACTGCACTGCATCCCCAGTGGTGCCAGTGCACTCTCTGGACTCACTGCAGTGCATTCCCGGTGATGAAAGTGCAATCTCTGGACTCACTGCAGTGCATCCCCAGTGGTGCTACTGCACTCTGGACTCACTGCAGTGCATCCCCAGTGGTGCCAGTGCACTCTCTGGACTCACTGCACTGCATCCCCAGTGGTGCCAGTGCACTCTCTGGACTCACTGTACTGCATCCCCAGTGGTGCCAGTGCACTCTCTGGACTCACCGCACTGCACCCTGAGTGGTGCCAGTGCACTCTCTGGACTCACTGCACCGCATCCCCAGTGGTGCCAGTGCACTCTCTAGAGTCACTGCGCTGCATCCCCAGTGGTGCCACTGCACTCTCTGGACTCACTGTACTGCATCCCCAGTGGTGCCAAAGCACTCTCTGGACTCCCGCCACCGCATCCCCAGTGGTTCCAGTGCACTCTCTGGACTCACTGCACTGCTTCCCCAGTGGTGCCAGTGCACTCTCTCGACTCACTGCACCGCATCCCCAGTGGTGCCAGTGCACTCTCTGGAGTGACTGCAGTGCATCCCCAGTGGTGCCAGTGCACTCTCTGGACTCGCGTCAATGCATCCCCAGTGGTGCTAATGCACTCTCTGGACTCACTGCACTGCATCCCGAGTGGTGCCAGTGCACTCTCTGGACTCACTGCAGTGCATCCCCAGTGGTGCCAGTGCACTCTCTGGACTCACTGCACTGCATCCCCAGTGCTGCCAGTGCTCTCTCTGGACTCACTGCAGTGCATTCTCACTGGTGCCAGAGCACTCTCTGGACTCACTGCGCTGCATCCCCAGTGGTGCCAGTACACTCACTGGACTCACTGCACTGCATCCCCAGTGGTGCCAGTGCAGTCTCTACACTCACTGAAGTGCATCTCCAGTGGTGCCAGTGAACTCTCTGGACTCACTGCACTGCATCCCCAGTGGTGCCAGTGCACTCTCTGGACTCACTGCACTGCATCCCTAGTGGTGCCAGGGCACTCTCTGCAGACACTGCAGTGCATTCCCAAAGGTGACAGTGCACTCTCTGGACTCACTGCAGTGCATCCCCAGTGGAGCCAGTGTACTCTCTGGACTCACTGAAGTGCATGCTCTGTGGTGCCAGTGCACTCTCTGGACTCACTGCAGTGCATCCCCAGTGGTGCCAGTGAACTCACTGGACTCACTGCACTGCATCCCCAGTGGTGCCAGTGCACTCTCTGGGCTCACTGCAGGGCATCCCCAGTGGTGCCAGAGCACTCTCTGGACTCACTGCACTGCATCCCCAGTGGTGCCAGTGCACTCACTGGACTCACTGTAGTGCATCCCCAGTGGTGCCAGTGCACTCTCTGGACTCACTGCACTGCATCTCCAGTGGTGCCAGTGCACTCTCTGGACTCACTGCGCTGCATCCCCAGTGGTGCCAGTGCACTCTCTGGACTCACTGCACTGCATCCCCAGTGCTGCCAGTGCACTCTCTGGACTCACTGCAGGGCATCCCCGGTGGAGCCAGTGTACTCTCAGGACTCACTGCAGTGCATCCCCAGTGGTGCCAGTGCACTCTCTGGACTCACTGCACTGCATCCCCAGTGGTGCCAGTGCACTCTCTGGACTCACTGCACTGAATCCCCAGTGGTGCCAGTGCACTCTCTGGAGTGACTGCAGTGCATCCCCAGTGGTGCCAGTGCACTCTCTGGACTCGCGTCACTGCATCCCCAGTTGTGCCAGTGCACTCTCTGGACTCGCGTCACTGCATCCCCAGTGGTGCCAGTGCACTCTCTGGACTCACTGCAGTGCATTCCCGGTGGTGTCAGTGCACTCTCTCGACTCACTGCAGTGCATCCCCAATGGTGCTAGTGCACTCTGGACTCACTGCAGTGCATCCCCAGTGGTGCCAGTGCACTCTCTGGACTCACTGCACTGCATCCCCAGTGGTGCCAGTGCACTCTCTGGACTCACTGCAGTGCATTCCCGGTGGTGCCAGTGCACTCTCTGGACTCACTGCAGTGCATCCCCAGTGGTGCTACTGCACTCTGGACTCACTGCAGTGCATCCCCAGTGGTGCCAGTGCACTCTCTGGACTCACTGCACTGCATCCCCAGTGGTGCCAGTGCACTCTCTGGACTCACTGTACTGCATCCCCAGTGGTGCCAGTGCACTCTCTGGACTCACCGCACTGCACCCTGAGTGGTGCCAGTGCACTCTCTGGACTCACTGCACCGCATCCCCAGTGGTGCCAGTGCACTCTCTAGAGTCACTGCGCTGCATCCCCAGTGGTGCCAGTGCACTCTCTGGACTCACTGTACTGCATCCCCAGTGGTGCCAAAGCACTCTCTGGACTCCCGCCACCGCATCCCCAGTGGTTCCAGTGCACTCTCTGGACTCACTGCACTGCATCTCCAGTGGTGCCAGTGCACTCTCTGGACTCACTGCACTGCATCCCCAGTGGTGCCAATGCACTCTCTGGACTCACTGCTGTGCATCCCCAGTGGTGCCAGTGCACTCTCTGGACTCACTGTACTGCATCCCCAGTGGTGCCAGTGCACTCTCTGGACTCACTGCACTGCATCCCCAGTGGTGTCAGTGCACTCTCTGGACTCACTGCACTGCATCCCCAGTGGTGCAAGTGCACTCTCTGGACTCACTGCAGTGCATCCCAAGTGGTGCCAATGCAATCTCTGGACTCACTGCAGTGCATCCCCAGTGGTGCCAGTACACTCACTGGACTCACTGCACTGCATCCCCAGTGGTGCCAGTGCAGTCTCTGCACTCACTGAAGTGCATCTCCAGTGGTGCCAGTGAACTCTCTGGACTCACTGCAGTGCATTCCCGGTGGTGTCAGTGCACTCTCTCGACTCACTGCAGTGCATCCCCAGTGGTGCTAGTGCACTCTGGACTCACTGCAGTGCATCCCCAGTGGTGCAAGTGCACTCTCTGGACTCACTGCAGTGCATCCCAAGTGGTGCCAGTGCACTCTCTGGACTCACTGCACTGCATCTCCAATGGTGCCAGTGCACTATCTGGATTCACTGCACTGCATCCCCAGTGGTGCCAATGCACTCTCTGGACTCACTGCAGTGCATCCCCAGTGGTGCCAGTGCAGTCTCTGCACTCACTGAAGTGCATCTCCAGTGGTGCCAGTGAACTCTCTGGACTCACTGCAGTGCATCCCCAGTGGTGCCAGTGCACTCTCTGGACTCACTGCAGTGCATCCCCAGTGGTGCCAGTGCACTCTCTGGACTCACTCCACTGCATCCCCAGTGGTGCCAGTGCACTCTCTGGACTCACTGCACTGCATCTCCAATGGTGCCAGTGCACTATCTGGATTCACTGCACTGCATCTCCAGTGGTGCCAATGCACTCTCTGGACTCACTGCTGTGCATCCCCAGTGGTGCCAGTGCACTCTCTGGACTCACTGTACTGCATCCCCAGTGGTGCCAGTGCACTCTCTGGACTCACTGACCTGCATCCCCAGTGGTGCCAGTGCACTCTCTGGACTCACTGCTGTGCATCCCCAGTGGTGCCAGTGCACTCTCTGGACTCACTGCACTGCATCTCCAGTGGTGCCAGTGCACTCTCTGGACTCACTGCACTGCATCCCCAGTGGTGCCAGTGCACTCTCTGGACTCACTGCTGTGCATCCCCAGTGGTGCCAGTGCACTCTCTGGACTCACTGTACTGCATCCCCAGTGGTGCCAGTGCACTCTCTGGACTCACTGCACTACATCCCCAGTTGTGCCAGTGCACTCTCTGGACTCACTGCACTGCATCCCCAGTGGTGCAAGTGCACTCTCTGGACTCACTGCAGTGCATCCCAAGTGGTGCCAATGCAATCTCTGGACTCACTGCAGTGCATCCCCAGTGGTGCCAGTACACTCACTGGACTCACTGCACTGCATCCCCAGTGGTGCCAGTGCAGTCTCTGCACTCACTGAAGTGCATCTCCAGTGGTGCCAGTGAACTCTCTGGACTCACTGCAGTGCATCCCCAGTGGTGCCAGTGCACTCTCTGGACTCACTGCACTGCATCCCCAGTGGTGCCAGTGCACTCTCTGGACTCACGGCACTGCATCCCCAGTGGTGCCAGTGCACTCTCTGGACTCACTGCACTGCATCTCCAATGGTGCCAGTGCACTCTCTGGACTCACTGCACTGCATCCCCAGTGGTGCCAATGCACTCTCTGGACTCACTGCAGTGCATCCCCAGTGGTGCCAGTGCACTCTCTGGACTCACTGTACTGCATCCCCAGTGGTGCCAGTGCACTCTCTGGACTCACTGCACTGCATCCCCAGTGGTGCCAGTGCACTCTCTGGACTCACTGCACTGCATCCCCAGTGGTGCCAGTGCACTCTCTGGACTCACTGCACTGCATCTCCAATGGTGCCAGTGCACTCTCTGGACTCACTGCACTGCATCCCCAGTGGTGCCAGTGCACTCTCTGGAGTCACTGCACTGCATCCCCAGTGGTGCCAATGCACTCTCTGGACCTCCGGCACCGCATCCCCAGTGGAGCCAGTGCACTCTCTGGACTCGCGGCACTGCATCCCCGGTGGTTCCAGTGCACTCTCTCGAGTCACTGCACTACATCCCCAGTTGTGCCAGTGCACTCACTGGACTCACTGTACTGCATCATCAGTGGTGCCAGTGCACTCTCTGGACTCACTGCACTGCATCCCCAGTGGTGCCAGTGCACTCTCTGGACTCACTGCACCGCATCTCCAATGGTGCCAGTGCACTCTCTGGACTCACTGCACTGCATCCCCAGTGGTGCCAATGCACTCTCTGGACTCACTGCAGTGCATCCCCAGTGGTGCCAGTGCACTCTCTGGACTCACTGTACTGCATCCCCAGTGGTGCCAGTGCACTCTCTGGACTCACTGCACTGCATCCCCAGTGGTGCCAGTGCACTCTCTGGACTCACTGCAGTGCATCCCCAGTGGTGCCAGTGCACTCTCTGGACTCACTGCACTGCATCTCCAGTGGTGCCAGTGCACTCTCTGGACTCACTGCACTGCATCCCCAGTGGTGCCAGTGCACTCTCTGGACTCACTGCTGTGCATCCCCAGTGGTGCCAGTGCACTCTCTGGACTCACTGTACTGCATCCCCAGTGGTGCCAGTGCACTCTCTGGACTCACTGCACTGCATCCCCAGTGGTGTCAGTGCACTCTCTGGACTCACTGCACTGCATCCCCAGTGGTGCAAGTGCACTCTCTGGACTCACTGCAGTGCATCCCAAGTGGTGCCAATGCAATCTCTGGACTCACTGCAGTGCATCCCCAGTGGTGCCAGTACACTCACTGGACTCACTGCACTGCATCCCCAGTGGTGCCAGTGCAGTCTCTGCACTCACTGAAGTGCATCTCCAGTGGTGCCAGTGAACTCTCTGGACTCACTGCAGTGCATCCCCAGTGGTGCCAGTGCACTCTCTGGACTCACTGCACTGCATCCCCAGTGGTGCCAGTGCACTCTCTGGACTCACGGCACTGCATCCCCAGTGGTGCCAGTGCACTCTCTGGACTCACTGCACTGCATCTCCAATGGTGCCAGTGCACTCTCTGGACTCACTGCACTGCATCCCCAGTGGTGCCAATGCACTCTCTGGACTCACTGCAGTGCATCCCCAGTGGTGCCAGTGCACTCTCTGGACTCACTGTACTGCATCCCCAGTGGTGCCAGTGCACTCTCTGGACTCACTGCACTGCATCCCCAGTGGTGCCAGTGCACTCTCTGGACTCACTGCACTGCATCCCCAGTGGTGCCAGTGCACTCTCTGGACTCACTGCACTGCATCTCCAATGGTGCCAGTGCACTCTCTGGACTCACTGCACTGCATCACCAGTGGTGCCAGTGCACTCTCTGGAGTCACTGCACTGCATCCCCAGTGGTGCCAATGCACTCTCTGGACCTCCGGCACCGCATCCCCAGTGGAGCCAGTGCACTCTCTGGACTCGCGGCACTGCATCCCCAGTGGTTCCAGTGCACTCTCTCGAGTCACTGCACTACATCCCCAGTTGTGCCAGTGCACTCACTGGACTCACTGTACTGCATCATCAGTGGTGCCAGTGCACTCTCTGGACTCACTGCACTGCATCCCCAGTGGTGCCAGTGCACTCTCTGGACTCACTGCAGTGCATCCCCAGTGGAGCCAGTGCACTCTCTGGACTCACTGAAGTGCATGCTCTGTGGTGCCAGTGCACTCTCTGGACTCACTGCAGTGCATCCCCAGTGGTGCCAGTGAACTCACTGGACTCACTGCACTGCATCCCCAGTGGTGCCAGTGCACTCTCTGGGCTCACTGCAGGGCATCCCCAGTGGTGCCAGAGCACTCTCTGGACTCACTGCACTGCATCCCCAGTGGTGCCAGTGCACTCACTGGACTCACTGTAGTGCATCCCCAGTGGTGCCAGTGCACTCTCTGGACTCACTGCAGGGCATCCCCGGTGGAGCCAGTGTACTCTCAGGACTCACTGCAGTGCATCCCCAGTGGTGCCAGTGCACTCTCTGGACTCACTGCACTGCATCCCCAGTGGTGCCAGTGCACTCTCTGGACTCACTGCACTGCATCCCCAGTGGTGCCAGTGCACTCTCTGGAGTGACTGCAGTGCATCCCCAGTGGTGCCAGTGCACTCTCTGGACTCGCGTCACTGCATCCCCAGTTGTGCCAGTGCACTCTCTGGACTCGCGTCACTGCATCCCCAGTGGTGCCAGTGCACTCTCTGGACTCACTGCAGTGCATTCCCGGTGGTGTCAGTGCACTCTCTCGACTCACTGCAGTGCATCCCCAGTGGTGCTAGTGCACTCTGGACTCACTGCAGTGCATCCCCAGTGGTGCCAGTGCACTCTCTGGACTCACTGCACTGCATCCCCAGTGGTGCCAGTGCACTCTCTGGACTCACTGCAGTGCATTCCCGATGGTGCCAGTGCACTCTCTGGACTCACTGCACTGCATCCCCAGTGGTGCTACTGCACTCTGGACTCACTGCAGTGCATCCCCAGTGGTGCCAGTGCACTCTCTGGACTCACTGCACTGCATCCCCAGTGGTGCCAGTGCACTCTCTGGACTCACTGTACTGCATCCCCAGTGGTGCCAGTGCACTCTCTGGACTCACCGCACTGCACCCTAAGTGGTGCCAGTGCACTCTCTGGACTCACTGCACCGCATCCCCAGTGGAGCCAGTGCACTCTCTGGACTCGCGGCACTGCATCCCCAGTGGTTCCAGTGCACTCTCTCGAGTCACTGCACTACATCCCCAGTTGTGCCAGTGCACTCACTGGACTCACTGTACTGCATCATCAGTGGTGCCAGTGCACTCTCTGGACTCACTGCACTGCATCCCCAGTGGTGCCAGTGCACTCTCTGGACTCACTGCAGTGCATCCCCAGTGGAGCCAGTGCACTCTCTGGACTCACTGAAGTGCATGCTCTGTGGTGCCAGTGCACTCTCTGGACTCACTGCAGTGCATCCCCAGTGGTGCCAGTGAACTCACTGGACTCACTGCACTGCATCCCCAGTGGTGCCAGTGCACTCTCTGGGCTCACTGCAGGGCATCCCCAGTGGTGCCAGAGCACTCTCTGGACTCACTGCACTGCATCCCCAGTGGTGCCAGTGCACTCACTGGACTCACTGTAGTGCATCCCCAGTGGTGCCAGTGCACTCTCTGGACTCACTGCAGGGCATCCCCAGTGGTGCCAGTGCACTCTCTGGACTCACTGCGCTGCATCCCCAGTGGTGCCAGTGCACTCTCTGGACTCACTGCACTGCATCCCCAGTGCTGCCAGTGCACTCTCTGGACTCACTGCAGGGCATCCCCGGTGGAGCCAGTGTACTCTCAGGACTCACTGCAGTGCATCCCCAGTGGTGCCAGTGCACTCTCTGGACTCACTGCACTGCATCCCCAGTGGTGCCAGTGCACTCTCTGGACTCACTGCACTGCATCCCCAGTGGTGCCAGTGCACTCTCTGGAGTGACTGCAGTGCATCCCCAGTGGTGCCAGTGCACTCTCTGGACTCGCGTCACTGCATCCCCAGTTGTGCCAGTGCACTCTCTGGACTCGCGTCACTGCATCCCCAGTGGTGCCAGTGCACTCTCTGGACTCACT